>NC_137957.1:32175514-33375514 GCF_963924665.1 Micromys minutus | reverse complement strand
CATGAGCCTGTGACTATCTCAAATTATATTAAAATATTATCTACATTGTCCCCATTTAGCAATGAAAAAGATCAATAAGTAGATAGAACATGAGAGAAATAATATCCAGAGGAGAGTAATGCTTTTTAAGAGGGTCGTGATCCAAGGAAACCAGGCTGCCTCTGGAAGCTACAAAAGACAAAAAAAAAAAAAAAAAAAAAAAAAAAACAGGTGCATTCTTAGAGCCTTCAGAAAGAACAGTTCTGACAACAACTTTATGCCAGACACAGAGATCCGTTTTGGACTTTTGACGTCTAATGTGTTGTTGTATGACAAGACTTCCTGGAGAGATACAGCACCCCAGATAGAAACTCCAGGACAGATCAAAGTATGGATGTTACCAAAGTTCAGGTCGGTAAACCAATGAGTTTTATTGGAGTTACTTACAGGAATATGGGTGAAGAGTTATTTATAGCAGTTACTTACAAAGTAAGTAAATCCCACTCATTACAGAAGAAAGATCTGGGAAGCTGGATTCTATAGCACAACTGGAGGCAACTTCACAGGTTGGAAAGTATACTTTCTGAGTGAGTAGGTTCCTCTACACTTCTTCCAGGCAGAGTGACTTCTCTCTGCCTTTTCTAGGCTGATGATCTCCTCTCAGAGTCTTCTTTGTAGCTGGCTTGTTTGAGAGTGAATTACAGCCATCATTATACTTTACCCTTGGGATAGAGGAACCTGGTGAATCTGGTCAGTTTCAAAGAATTCCTGAAGTTCTTTTGAGGCATTATCTTCTGTCTTTTGGAGATTTTCTTCAAAATGAAATATCTCAGTCTCAGAGGAAACCATTATACATCATGTGAAAGATAAACACATTGTATTCAACTATTAGGTATGCAATTATTCATCAAACCATCAACAGGCAAAATTAATTGAGTAGAGTACTAAAGAAATATGCTCTGAAATTAAGCTACCTATATTTAATCAATGAGTCAACCACTATTCAGAGAGAGACTTATCCCATTTAGTTACAGATTTCTCTTGTATAAGATAGAGCAATCACTGGAAATTTGTAAAATCATGTGAGGATTAACTAAAGCACTTAATAAAATGTCAATATATTAACATTTTTAAATGCCAGTAACTTTTATGATTGTCTTGTAATCTTTATTATAATTTTCATAAGATATATTTTACACTTCCACATCCCAACCCTCCTTTCTTATCTCTTTGTAAAAGAAATATAAGACATTAAGAAAATACAAATGAGGCCAAAGAGATAGCTCAGTAGTTAAGAGTATTGGCTATTCTTCCAAAGGATCTGGGTTTAGTTCACAGCACCCACACAGTAACACCTGGCTCATAACCATCAGTGACTTCAGTCCTAGGATATTTGATGCCTTCTTCTCATCTACATGGGCATTGCATGTATGTAGTGCACTGACATATATACAGGCACAGACCCCATATATGTGAAATAAAAATGATAATAACATTTTATAAGAACATATAGAAGTTAATCAGAGGTGAAAATTTTGACCTAGTAAAATATGAATTGCAAGCATCAGAAGCAACAAGATAAAAATCTTGTACTAAAGGCCTGTCATTAGAATCAGATATGCATATTGCAAATACATGTCAATATAATAACTCTAATATACAATTTGACATGAGCCACATCTTAAACAATATGACAGCAATGGGAAGTGACTAACTCAGCTGTACAAGTCATGGGAAGGATTCAAGTATTACTTGAGTGGGTGAAAGGAAACTACAAAGATTTAAATAAAGTAGAAGGTGAGAGAAGAGTGTTTATAAGTAACAAATAAGCCTTTCCTATAGGGTCAACCAAGTGTGTACATTGTCTTTAACCCAGAAAACCCACAGTTTTCTAGACAAAACCACATTCTACCCAAATTCAGTTCTAAAATACCTTCCCAAATGCAATCTCATTCATGCAGCTACAACACAAAATATCATAGCCAAGAACATTTTAAACCAATAAACCCCTTTTCTCCGTCTTCTGGAGGCTAGAAGTCTGAGATCAGAAGAGACTGAGCACTTACCCATCACTTATTCATCCTCAGCACTCCATGTAGCAATGAGTATCTGGTTTTACCACCGTTCACTGAGTAGGGAGATTTCACTAAGGAAAGCTGAGGGTGGTACTAACCTATGATTATGAACATAAATACTTAGAAGACAGCATGATACTATCGGCTTAGCTAAACAGCCATACTTAGATTGAGCGAAGAGTTCCATAGCGAACCCTGCCATGGAGTTTTGATCAAGTCTACAGCAGTAGGCATGGATTCCCTCTGGAGGGTCAAACATCAAATCCAATAAGGGAGTGACAGGTTACACCTGTAACAGTAGCACCACTGTTTCAAAAGTTTGGGTACCATGCCTGTCAGTTAGTTCATAGGGCACGGACCAGGGTAAGAATATCAAAGGTTTTTCCTCATCCAGACTCTGGAAAAATACCTTTCAGAATTCTAAAAGCCCAGCGGCAAACTAAAAGTTTCCAACTTAATATCATCTTTGCTTCTCTGTATCATGGAACCAATGTGTGTGGTATTTTTAGCAATAGGCTCTTATCATTTTGTTCTGATGTGCAAAGAGAAATAAGAAGAGATGGTATTGTTCTGATGGCCTCTTGGGACTCAGTGCTCAAAACTCATAAGGAAGAATCTCACCATTGGCCCCAGGGGGTTTGTGTAATAACTCAAGGATTCTAGGATTCTAAGAGCAGTTTCCTAAGAGAAAAGTTCTCAGTGTTACCAATGAAACCATAGAACTCTTACTGGAATCTGCTGCTTATGTTCAGAAGTTCCTTGGCAATAATCCACTCATGTACCCAGACCACTCTTTGACTTACTCACTCTTATTTCCTGCTCCTGCAATATAATTCTACTCTGACTCAAATACGGATTCTGATATTTCAGCTTCTCTAGAGTCTGTAAGAGGAGTTAAGAACCCCCTCTTATTTTAGGCCTAATATATGCATTGTGACAGCTCATCAAGATGGCAGACAATGCAACAACAGAAGGTGCTTACCTAGAAAGTGAAATACCCTTATTTTCACATTGGGCTATAACTCTTATTTACAAAGCAGCCTATCTTTTAAATAAGGAACATCAAGAATGAGGCTTGTGGGTGTTTAAGCTCAGGGACCAAAACCATATGCACCACTACCACGAAAAGAAAACCCTGTTTGTTCTGGTTTGTGGGGTTTTCTAAGTGAGGGGTAGTAGGTGGGGTGTGAGTTTGCTGGAACAAGCAACATATGGAGGCAGCAGAGCTAACAGTGTCAGCAGGATTATGACACGACTAAAGTACAGATGAACACGAGGAAGAGAACAGAGTGCCAATGCTGAGTAGACACAGGATTAGGTAACAAGATCCTGGCTGCAAGCTCATATGATTAGATTTTACTTCTCAATTGAAGTAATTTCAGCAGAAGCAAAAAAATAAGGGTGGAGGGGAGCAACACTGTGAAGCAGCACCTTTGGCAAGCATTTTGAAGGAGTGCAGATAATCAGCTAGCAAAGGAAAAGAGCAGAGAGAGGGCAATTAACATGACCCAGATAAAAGCCCGTGGGGTGGGCGGGGTCTTGACTAGTCAGAATGTAATCTCCAAGACAGTGCTCGGAGTTCTAAGCAACTCACACTCATTTGCTTCCAGTTTTCAAAAGCACTCTGTGCAAACAAAAGGAGCATCTTGTTTTTGCAATAGGAGGCTGGAACTCAGAGATTGCACAGTGATTACCGTGGGTATCAGTGGCCATCAAATAGGAGAACCTGGATTGGGACAACATCTGTTGTGTTCCCACTCCTATTCTTGTTTCACAATATACTGTCTTTCATGCCAGAGGGGCTGGAGAAATCAATACAGATATGAGAAAACCAGAAGGGTGAAATAATAGAAAAAGTAATTAGATAGTATGGGAGGAGGAAGAGGGAGGAACTGCTTGACTCAAAATGGAGACAATATACTGAAGTTATCACACTGTGACCAAGTAAATGCTCAGTGTTTTTGGATCATCTCTACAGAGCAGTAGGCTACCCCCATGGCATACAGATTCGAGTATCACCAGCACACAGAATAGCATTTCTTAGAGAATATGGAAAGGGCATGAAGGAAATAAGAGAATAAGGATTGTGTGCATCTATCAGAAATTACATCATTTTGTTCTATCTTTCTATGCTTTTGACAGAATAGTTGTTATTAGCATGCTGAAGTCAAAGAAATGCTCTAGAACTCCGTGGAGTGGGTGAGCACCAGTCAGTGCTAGAGTCTGAAAGAACATGCATTCATTCCCTAATGCTGTAACACCAACTGGTATTTTCATAGCCTAAAAGAGCATTCATTAACTAAGTTCTTTAAGTCAGAAGTATTTGCCCAAAAAGCTAAAACTGAAGTGTAAGCCAGAGTTTTGCTTACGGACATCCATCAAGTTCTCAGGCTAATGGAAAACTTAATTTCCTTAAGATCATAAGTTTATGGTCCCTGGTATTATGCTTATGGTCATCTGGGACCATTTTCAGTTTCTAGGTAACTTTGCTCTTTGCTATGTGACCCCTTTCAGGCTTACAACAATAAATATAGAATTAGTCTTGTATTCAAATCTTTTTTTTTAAATATTTATTTATTCATTCTATATAAGTACACTGTAGCTGTCTTCAGACACACCAGAAGAGGGCATCAGATCCCAGATGGCTCTGAGCCACCATGTGGGTGCTGGGAATTGAAGTCAGGACCTCTGGAAGAGCAGTCAGTGCTCTTAACCGGCTGAGCCATTACTCCAGCCCCATATTCAAATCTTAAATATTTCTTCTCTCTGTCTGTCTGGTAAGCTCGCCTGATTAAGATATGCCCACCAGTGAATGTTCCCTATTTTAAGAGCAACTAATTTCAGATCTTAATATTATGTCCAGAACCTCTTCTTAGAAACATTATGCTCACTTACCTAACTGGTGTATATGTCTGTGTGTATACATATGAGTATGTGTGTGTGTGTTTCGACCAGTACACACCTCTTGTATTCCAGTTTCTTCTACTGTCTTTTTTTGGAAGAGTTTATGAATTCATCTTCTAGGTTGGGATTACAAAGTCTTTATCTCCAATTCAGAAAACAGAGTGTCCTGAGAATGGTCTTGAAGCTGAAAGTAGATCATAGACAGTACCAGAGACTATCAGTGTTATTGTGAGGTTGCAAAAAGATCATAAGATAGAAAGATAGACAGGACAGGATACAAGATGATTGGCAGACTAAGTATTTCCAAGATAATTAGGTAAGTCTGTTAATTTGGGAATCATATTTTGACTACTTCTAATGCACTAATGAGCCAAAATAATCCTATGCGTCACATAAAAATTATGGCAATTAAGAATGCTTTTCTGGGATTCTCCACAACATTCCAAAGTAGACATGTATCTCTGTTCCTGAGACTAGAATAACAGAGACATCTTCTAGGTGAATTAGTGTTTTAAAGTAGGCTATCATAGCTTGTGACCGACGTTAAAGACCACTACAAACAGACATTGATCTCCATTCCTGGCTTGATTGGGGGAATTGAGGCAGACTTGGTAAGTGTGCTAACAAATTGCCTTGAATTTTATTATTCTAGAAAACAATCTAAGGTGATAATTTGCAAGGTTCTGGGGGTAAAGTGTGATTTTTTTCAGAAGTTAATACACTTCTAAAATCCAATCACAGTGAGGTTTGAAAGAAGACTGAGACTGGGTGTAATACCCAGGTAGGATCACCGCCGTGCAACACTTATACCTATTCAACCCCTTAATTATATTCTTAGACAACCTGTAATAAAAATACAAAAACTAAGGAAAAGCTCCTCAGAGCTTACTTTTAACTTGGAGCATTAAACTTAAAATGTGCATATCATGATGGTGTCGCATTTACCTAGAGATTAATGAATTTCTATTTTTGAAGACTTTGAGGAACAGTCAAGTAGAAATTCATAAATATGCTTTCACTTAACCCTCTGCTGACTGCTGACATGAATGGGAGATTGTTGTTTTAATCTAGCACTGTGTTCTCTGATTATTTAATCTACCCCACCAGGGACAAGTACTGTGCTAATTTAAGTCAACCATTGAAAGACCCATGTGTGTGAAAACTACTGTGAATTAAGTCACCAACACAGTCAGCCACAAATTAGCTAATGGTGCCATGAATATCCTGTTGTTAATATAGAATTCAAGAGATTACATGTGATTCCATGACTTATCTTATCTGCCACTTCCTGGCTACATCATTGTTTACTTCCTTTCCCAACAAGGAGGATCAGTCAGCCTTAGCCACAGTAGCTAGTGTACATACATAGTTCATTCATTCATTTCTCTTATTTTGAACTACAAAGCAAAACTTTTTGAGAACAGAGATGTTCCTATTTTGTCCATGGTTGTCTACTTCAAACTTTTTGAAAATGTTCTTAAATAAAAAAATTTATTAAAAATTGGTCCCTCGCTCCACCATCATACTTTAATCAGATTTGGTCGTTGTATGACCCCCTGCCTTATTGTCTGTAACAAGTGAGGTTTGGTGAAATACCTTGCAAATATCTCATTCAATACAAGCTACTGAAGCAAGTATTATTATTCCCACTCTACAGAGGAGAAAGTACAGCCAGAAAGCAAGGATTTTCTTTCCCAAGAATATGACAATTTGCACAGGCAAAATGAACTATCTCTATGGAGTGCTGGCTGTCTTATCCATTTGCTTTGACTCTCTCATAGCTGAATTCATTTCCATGGTAAACATACACAAACAGCCATCTCCATGTTCCTGGATGATCAATCCTTCCTTCTAATGTTAAAAGGCTAAGTGAGGTGCTCACTATGATTTTATCTATCTTCCAGGCTTCCTTGTCTGCACATTTCTATATAGTTTGCAAGGAACTGTCTCTAGGGAGACCATATTTTAAAATGTTCAATTAGTAAGAAATACCTATCAAAAAAAAATAACTGCTATGTTCAAAGAAAAGACAACTTTTTCATGTTGACCTCAGTTCTCTTTGCATGCCCCTGGGTAGTTGCAATAAAGTACATAGTAGTCTTGTGGAGTTAAGCACACAACTCTCAGAACATGACATGGGTATTTAGAAACACACACACACACACACACACCAAGAAAAGAAAAAAAAAATACCCCAGGCCATGTCTGTCTCTGAAGGAATTTCCAGAGTTAATCAACCCAGGTAAGAAGAGACACCCAAAATGTGAGTGGAACTTTCCAGCAAGTGTATAAATATTAAAAGATCAGAGAAAACAGAAGTTGGTCTGTTCTTGCCTTCTTTCCTTTCTCAATGAATTGACAAGTCCCACCTTCCTTGAAATTCTGGAACAGACTCCATGCCAGTGACTCTTCAGAGATGTCCCAGTGCTTCAGTAACAGATTGAGACTGCTAATAAATTCAGCTCCATGAGCTAAAGAGCTGCCAGGTTACTCCTCCCTCTACTGTGTGCTAGTATTGCTGGACTATTTGGTCCCTCTCATTTGACACAGAGGGACAACCTCATAACATATGTATACACTGTGTTGATGCTATTCCTCTAGAGAATGCTGCTTAATACAATATACTTGAAGTGATTTTTAGAATCAACATTTTATTGAATCTTTGTTGTATATGCACAAACACATACACCCCCCCCACACACACACACAATCTGGGAGAAGAATGTGTGTATGTCAGAGAACAGTTTTATAGAATCTGTCCTCTCTGCCTTTTATGGGTTCTGGGGGTGGAACTTGGGTTTTGAAGTTTATGCAAGAAGTACTGTTACCTCCTACCAAATCTATCACTGATTCCATGTTAAGCATTTTAAAAATCCCCTGTTTTAACTTCTGGATAAAGATATAGAAGCAAGATAAAAAGCAAAAGCTAAAACAAAATGTTTTTTTTAGTGTTTTCAGAGAACAAAAGAGAAAAGCATGACAGAAATGAGTAAGTGAACCATATATAAGTTCTTACCTTTGTTCCCCCATCCATATAGGTTAGCATACACACATATACAAACACTGCACATGCCATTATTACACCTTCATTTCAGTTGACCACACATTATATTCAAAAACAGTTGGCTGCTTGGCATCTGTTGTGCTTAGTTTAATGTCACCTTGACATAAGATAGAATCATCTTAGAAGTGGGAACCTCTATTGAGGAAATGCTTCCATAAGATTGGGCAGTAGGCAATCTTCTAAGGCATTTTCTTAATTAGTGATTGATGTGGGATGGTCAAACCCATGGTGGGTGGAGTCGTCCCTGTAGGGTCTTGGGTTCTATAAGAAATCAGGCCAAATGGAGCCTCTCAGAAGACAGCCATGCTAGACTCCTCTCCGCAAGCATAACAAGGTAAAATTAATAGTGTTATGGATTGGTGCTTGTCTGTGGAATGGGTCTCAAGTTGGGTGGGTTATTAGTTGGCATTCCCCCAGTCTCTGCTCCATTTCCTATCCCTGCATTTCTTGTAGACAGGATCAATTTTGGATCAAAAGTTTTGTAGGTGGATTGATGTTCCAGTAACTCCACTGGGATTCCTGCCTGGCTACAGGGGGTGGCTTCTTCAGGTTCCATATCCTCAGTACTGTGAGTCACAGTTAAGGTCACCTTCATTGATTCTTGGGTACCTACCTTATACCAGGTCTCTGGACGTGTAATAGACACCTACCACCACCACCATCAGTGGCAGATTTCTCTTCACATTCATGACTCTCTGGCCATCTCTTCTATCCCTCCCCATGCCTGATCCTAAACTCCCTATTCCTACCCTATCCCTTCTCCAATCCAGCTTATTCCCTCCATCTGACTCAAGACTGTTTTATTCCCCTTCTAAGGGAGATTCCAGCTTCCTCACTTGTGCCTTCCTTCTTTTTTAGCTTCTTTGGGTCTGTGGAGTGTAAAATGGTATCCTGTATTTCATGGCTAATCTCCACTTTTAAGTGAGTACATACCATGGGTGTCCTTTTGGGACTGGGTTACCTCACTCAGAATGATATTCTCAAGTTCCATCTGTTTTCCTGCAAAATTCATGATGTCTTTGTTTTTAATATCCACCCAACAGCTGACTCAGACGGATGCCAACACCCACTGTCAAATAGTGGATCGAACTTAGGGACTCTTATGGAAGAATAGAAGAATTTCTGGCTAAAAGGAGATAGAAACTTCACAGGAAGACCAACAGAGTCAACTAGCTTGGTCCCTTGGGGCTCTCAGAGACTGAATCACTAACCAAAGAGCATACATGGGCTAGCCCTAGGTCTCCCCGAGCATATGTAGCAGATATACAGCTTGGTCTTCATGTAGGTCCCAAACTACAGGAACTACATGGGGAGCCCAAAAACTGTTGCCTATCTTCAGGATGTGTTCTTCTAGCTGGACTTTCTTGTCTAGCCTCAGTGGGAAAGGATACACCCAGTCCTGCAAACACTTGATGTGCCAGGGTTGGGGGATACCCAAAAGGGGTTTATCAGCTCAGAGGAGAAGGGGAAGGAGAGGGGGAAGGGGGATAATTTTGGAAGGGGATGACAGGGAGGGTACAGTGAGTGAGATGTAAAGTGAATAAATAAAATATTTAAATCAAATTGAGAAGGAAAGGAGAAGCACCCCACTATGTCCTCTGCATCAGCTCCTACATCCAGGTTCCTTCCCTGCTGGAGTTCCTGTCCTGACTTCCTCCAATGATAAACAGCGACATAGAAAACTATGCCAAATAAATCTTTGATTTGGTTGTAATGTGCTGCCTGTACCCATGACTACTTGCTACCTGATCCTACCTGCCATTGACAGTTGGAGGTGAGATGGAGGTGAAATGGCTCTGAACCAATGAAACAGACTCTGAGAACAGGTGAGAAGCTCCAAAAGCTCCACTGAACACTACTGTGAGCTCCTTTAATACCCTCCATCCATGCCTCATTGGTCCCAAGAAAGAATCTCCTCCAAACAGCAGCTCCTGATTGGCTAGTTTTGTCTGTGCCAGCAATCCTTGATCTCTTGATTGTTCTGATGAAGTCTTTTATCACAGCAATGATAAGCCAAACTAGGACAGTCTCAATGAGTGAAAATTTGTGACTAAAACAAAACTTTAAAAAAAAAAACAAACAAAACATGTTGTCATTAAGCTTAAAGTATTTATTGTAAAGTTACCATTTTTATAAGTCTTGGTCAACCAGTCAATCATTCTCATACTGACATCGACACTTCTAAAGTTATTCAGTAGAAACACAGAAATAGGCTGTTTGGAATATCACAAAAAATCTTCCCTTTGCTTTTGTAAAATAATGGGAGGAATTTAAACTTAATTGAGAACAGTTTAAATAACAGACACTATATCTACCAAATGAGTGGCATTATATTTTTTTACGCTTGGCATATTTCACAGAAACTATACACTGACATTATTTTAGAACTTTCAAAATTATAGCTACAATCTTTTAGGTAAATGTGGTCTTCCTAATAGGATAGAACTTTTCAGAAAAAGAATTGAGACAATTTCTATCAAGTGAGGAAATATTCTCCTAAAAGTTCAACAGTACTTTGCAGTACATGACACACATTTACTGATTTTATTTTCCTTTTTTTCTGAACTGACATATTATTTGATTGTGGTTTTTTTTTTTAGCTGATGCTAAAATAAATGACAATTAATCAATTTTTATGATCATTGAATTATTCAAAAATAAAGTAAATTTATAATCTTTAGTGTATATGCTTTATAATTTTTTAAACTTTTTTACTATAAGTTTAAAACACTACAAATATGAATTGTAAATCTGTGAGTTTGAGTGGGGGAGAGAAAAAAAATGGAAAGAAAAGTGGTTCACAAAAAGAATACAATTCCAAATCTATATTTATGCCCTAAATTAAAATATATTCTGGGAATATTTTAACTCCTAACTTCAATGGTTACAGCAGATCTCTAAGAGCATTTCTTTACACTTAAAGTGGATTTGCATTTCACAGTTCACTTCTTAACATGAACAGGAAATCCAGACTTACACATTTTGTCTCAGTAAACCAGCATTGATATCCATCAGAACAAAGATTGTGCAGGAGCTGTGACAAATTGGTAGAGGGTGAAGATAAAAAGGTTTTGGACTGTGTACCACAGCTATAAATCAAACCAGCTGTTCTTCAATACCCTTTGTTAGCAAGAGAAAAGGAACATTGGCAGGAGAAATTGTAGAATGTGGATTTCCTTCCATTTTTTGATAGTCAATAAATAAACACTTAATATAAATTACTGAAAAGTACTCATATATTACATTTAATTATTACTTTGTATTAATAATACTAATAAAGCATTTAAATGTTTGGAAACATTATGTAGTTTTGGAATCAAATATTCCAAAGTACCTGTTCATCAGGAGGTGTTCAGATCTGTCAAACAGCTTGGTTCCAGAATCCCATTCAAGAGCAAGGATTTAGTCTTGGTCAGCATCATTCTCACTTATAGCACAGAGACCTCCCAGAGACACAGGTAACATGCCTCTGGACTTCTCAGTATCCAAGTGGACCAAATGAACTACTATTTATAATCTTCTCACCCTGACCTTTAGAATTCAGCATATAATATATTCTGTTAAAGCAACAACAACATGATGTCTTAAGACAAAAATAGCAAACAATATCTGATAATTTAGTTGTTTCATTTCATAAATTGCAAAAAAATTATGCTAAAATTATTATGTAATCTCTGGGAAACTGAACATATATATGTTAATACCATTATGTTTATCAATACATCCCATTTTTTTCATTCAAATATTTTTTTCTTTTTGCAATATAGTATATATCTGTAATAAAAGTAATGTTGTTTGAGAAAGCATAGCTGAATCAAAGAGTAAGGTTGTCAAGCTGCTGAGAGTCACTGTCCTTAATATTTTGTTATACACTTGCTATACCATAAGAGGTCCTTTTGAGCTAATTGCAGAAGAAAATGACAAGTTTAAAAATATGAAACTCAGGCTATACTATGTCAAAAGTAGTGACCAAGTGCTTAAAACAGTTGAAAAAGAAGTAGATGTGCTATACAAAAAATTAAAGGAAACACAAGAGGAAAACTAGCAAACTTATCCATTTTTAATTTACAGATCAGCATTAAATAAACAGGAAGTAAAAGCTAAGAAGTTTGTGGCTTTAGAGAAATTGAACAGAAATAGATATGGCCAATTCAGTACATCAGGAAAAGCTCCAGTTAGCATTCTCAGTCCACTTTTAGAGAAGTGTCAATCAGATGCACTTGAATCAGTATCACATTCACCTGCTCCATTTGCTGCTAATGATGGGCTCCAAATCACTATCAATAGCTTCTTCTGCACCTCAGGGAATCAGCTTTTCTTTCCACCATGAATGCTGAGAAACCTTCAAAGTGGAAAGTTACATTGGATGATGTTTTTTGTGTTGATTTGTTTGTGTTTTGTATAGGTATGTTCATAACTTTAATCAAGCTAAACTCACCACATTGGAATTAAAGGTAAATTACGCGGTAGTCAACACACATGACATTATTACAAAACAGCTATTCTTTAGTGTGGTAGTCAACACGCATGACATTATTACAAAACAGCTATTCTTTAGTGTATTTTGTTGATTTCGAATAGACATACCCAGCATCTATACCTTTTACTTTCATGGTTCTATTTCACATGAAAATATAAAGCAGCTATTCTTTCAGATCCAAAATGAATTATTTCTAGGGACAAACTCCCCTATTGCAGCCACACATGCTGATGTCAAAAACCAATGTTTTTCTCAAGCTTTTTTATCTTTTAAGACTGAAGCTTCTAGATACAACCCTTACACATCTTTTTATATGTGTTAAATTATTTATATATTATTTATAATACCAAACTCATTATAAATACTGTGTTAAATTATTGCTATGATATATTTTCAGTTAATAACTATAAAAACAAATGCCTTGAGATGTTTAATATAAGTGTATTAATTTTTGCACTTTTATTGGATATTTTATATATTTAAATTTCAAGTGTTATCCACACTCCCTGTTTCCTGCTCTCCCCCTATCCATGCTCCCCCTACTTATAAGAGGATGCTTCCCTTCCCATCAAGCTACTCCTACCTCACCACCACTGCATTCTCCTATACTGGGGAAACAAGAATTCACAGGACCAAGGGCTTCTCCTCTTGTTGATGCCAGAAAATTCCATTCCCTGCTACATATGCAGCTGGAGCCATGGGTCCCTCCATGTGTACTCTTTGGTTGGTGGTTTAGTACCTGCGAGCTCTGGGGGGATCTGTTTGGTTGATATTGTTCTTCTTCCTATGATGCTGCAAACCCCTTCAGCTCCTTCAATTCTTTCTCTAATTCCTTCATTGGGGTCCCTGTGCTTAGTCTAATGATTAGCTGCAAGTATCCACTGCTGTATCAATAAGGCTCGGGCAGAACCTCTTAGGAGACATTCATATCAGGCTTCTGTCAGCAAGTACTTCTTGCCATCAGGAATATTAACTAGGATTAATGGCTGCATATGAGAAAGATCCCCAGGTCAGGCAGTCTTTGGATGACTTTTCCTTCAGTCTATGCTCTACACTTGGTCTCTGTATTTCCTCCTATTCTCAAAAATAAAAGAACTTCTGGGGAAATCACCATCCCTGATATCAAGCTATATTAAAAGCAATTGTGATAAAAAATCATATGGTATTAGTAAAGAGATAGGCAGGTAGATCAATGAAACAGAATTGAAGATCCAGAAAAGAACCCACACACAAATGAATGGTCATTTGATCTTTGACAAAGGAGCTAAAAACATTCAAAAGGGAAAGCCTCTTTAACAAGTGGTTTGGTTCAACTGGCAGTTGGCATGCAGAAGAATGCAAATAGATCCACAAAATCACTTAAAGAGCTACATAAAACACAACCAAACAGGTGAAGAAATTAAAAATGGAAATAAAAACGATAAAGAAATGACAAAATAAGACAACCCTAGAGACAGGAAACCAAGTAAAGAAATCAGGAGCCATAGATGAAAGCATCACCAACAGACTACAAGAGATGAATGAGAGGATCTCAGGGGCAGAAGATAACATAGAAATCATTGACACAACAGTTAGAGAAAATACAAAAATAAAAACCTCCTAACCCAAACATCCAGGATATTCAGGACACAGTGAGAAGACCAAATGTAAGGAAAATAGGTGTAGAAGAGAATGAAGACTCCCAACTAATAGGTCTAGTAAACATCTTCAACAAAATCATAGAAGAAAACATCCCTAACATTAAGAACAGGATGACCATGAACATACAAGAAGCCTACATATCTCCAAATATATTGGACCAGAAATAAAACTCCTCCTGACATGTAATAGCAAAAACACTGAATGTTCAAAACAAATAAAGAACACTAAAAGCAGTAAGGGAAAAAGAACAGGTAACATGTGAAGTCAGACTGATACACAAGACTTTTCAACAAAGATTATGAAAGGTAAAAGATCCTGGACTGATGTCATAGAAGCCCTAAAAGAACACAAATGCCAGCTCAGGTTACTATATCCAGGCAAACTCTAAACTTACCATAAAGAGAGGAACAAAGACATTCTATGACAAAAAAAAATTATATAATGTCTGTCCACAAACCCAGACATACAAAAGATAATAGATGGAAAACTCCAACACAATAGGGAAAGTACACACTAGGAAAATCTAAAAAATAATCTTTTTGCTACAAAAGAAGAAAAGCACTCAAATATAATTATACCTCTAACAACAAAAATAACAGGAAACAATAATCACTATTTCTTAATATCTCTTAACATTAGTAGACTAAATTATCCAATAAAAAGACATAGACTATCAGACAGGATATGTAACAGATCAAGCAGTTTGCTGCATACAGGAAATTCATCTCAGTGACAAAGACAGACACTACCTCAAAGTAAAAGGTTGGGAATAAATTTTTCCATGCAAAAGGTCCCAAGAAACAGGCTAGAATAGCCATTGTAATATCAAATAAAATAAATTATCCACTAACATGTATCAAAAAAGATGAAGAAGGACACTTTTTATTCATCATAATAAGTATTAAACAAGATGAACTCTCAATCGTGAAATCTATGCTCCAAATACAAGGGCTCCAAGATTCATAAAAACACCTAAAGCTCAAAGTATACATTGCACCACACGCAATAATATTGGAAGACTTCAACATGCCACTCTCAACAATGAACAGATCATGAGAGGAGAAACTGAACATAGACACAGTGAAACTAGCAGAGGTTATGAACCAATTGGATTTAACAGACATCAATAGAATGTTTCATCCTAAAACAAAATAATATACCTTTTTCCCAGCAGCTCACAGTAACTTCTCCAAAATTGACCATATAGTTGGTGACAAAACAGGCCACAACAGATATAAGAAAATCTAAATACTCCCATGTATCCTGTCAGATGATCATGGAATAAGGTTGTTTTTTAATAATAACAAAAACAACAAAAATCCCACATACGCATGGAAGCTGAACAATGCATTATTCGATGATACCATGGTCCAGGAAGAAATATAAAAAAAAAAAAAAATTAAGTATATTTTAGAATTTTAAAAAAATGATGGTACAACATACCCAAACTTATGGGATGCAATGAAAGCAGTAGTAAGAGGAACACTCATACCTCTGAGTGCCTCCAAAGATAAACTAGAGAAACAATGACTCTGGACATCAGTCCAGCAGTTTCTCAGAAAATTGGACATGGTTCTACCTGAAGAACCAGTTATTCCACTTCTGGGCATATACCCCAAAGATGCTCCAACATACAATAAAGACACATGCACCACAATGTTCATAGCAGCCCTATTTATAATAGCCAGAAGCTGGAAAGAACCCAGATGTCGTTCAGTAGATGAATGGATACAAAAAAAAAAAAAAAAAAAAAAAAAAAAAAAAAGAACAGACATAATATGCAGTCATTATTGATTATTGAATAGTAACCCCAGAAAGCTCTGAAAACCCCAGAAACAACTCACAGGCTATATGAAGCTCAAGAAAAACAAAGGCCAAAAAAATGAAAGCCTCAGTCCTTCTTAGGAAAAAAATAAATGTATAGCACCCTCTCAGAGTGTGGTACACCTGAACCTTAAATCATTAATAATGCAAGAGCTAAGATTATAGACTTGTAGCAATTTTTGGTATTCACGGATTATTATGCTTAATCTATACTCACCAAGAAATCTGTTTCCATGTTACGTTCTATTCTACATGTACTTTATGCGTATGGTAACTAGTTGGATTTCAATGCATGCTATCAAACTTCTAAAAGAATTAAGTACTGACAAAAAAATTTATATAGCGTTATGACAAAATGAATTTTAAAATCTGTATATGTACTCCTCTTTTTTAAAATAAAGTTGTAAGGGAAAAAAGAAACTAGAGAGAGCAAGCACTAGAAGTTTGACAGCACATCTGAAAACTTGAGAACAAAAATAAGCAGATACACTCAAGAGGAGAAGACGGGGGGAAATAATCGAACTTAGAGTAGAAATCAACAAAATAAAATCAAAAATATACAAAAAATCAACAAAATAAGGATCTGGTTCTTTTAGAAAATCAACAAGATGGATAAACCCTTAGTCACACTAATTAGAGGGTACAGAGAGTATCCAAATTAACAAAATGAGAAATGAAAGGGAAGGCATAACAACAAAAAATGGGGAAAGTCAAGAAGTCATCAGATTCTACTATAAAATTCTATACTCAAAAAATTAGAAAATCTGGAGAAAATGAACAATGTTCTGTACAGATACCAAATACCAAAATTAAATCTGGATCAGATAAACCAGCTAAACAGTCTCATAATTTCTAAAGAAAAAGAAGCAGTCGTCAAAAGCCTCCCAATCAAAAAAGGCCCAGGACTAGATAGGATTAGTGCAGAATTCAATCAGACTTTCATAAAAGACCTAATACCAATACTCTCCAAACTATTCCACCAAATACAAACAGAAGGAATACTATCCAACTCATTCTTCAAAGCCACAATTATGCTGATACCTAAACTACATAAAGATTTCTACAAAGAAAGAGAACTTCAGACAAATTTCCTTCATGAATATCAATGCAAAAATACTCAATAAAATTTTTGCAAACTGAATCCAAGAACACACCAAAACAATCATCACCATGATCAAGTAGCTCTCATCCCAGGGATGCAGGAATGGTTCAATATACAGAAATTCATCAAGGTAATCCACCATATACACAAACTCAAAGAAAACACACACACACACACACACACACACACACACACACATACACACACACACACACACACACACACAATCATTACTTTAGATGCTGAGAAAGCATTTGACAAAATTCAACACTCCTTCATGTTAAAAGTCTTGGAAAGATCAGGAATTCAAGGCCCATATTTAACATAGTAAAAGCAATATCCAGCAAACCAGTAGCCAATATTATACTAAATGTTGAGAAACTGGAAGAAATCCCACTAAAATTAGGGATTAGACAAGGCTGCCCACTCTCCCCCTACCTATTCAATATAGTATATGGAAATCCTAGCCAGAGCAATTAGACAGAAAAAGGAAATCAAAAGGATACAAATCAAAAAGGAGGAAATCAAAATATCACTATTTGCAGATAATAAGATAGTATCCTTAAATGACCCCAAAAATTCCACTGGGGGACTTTTACAGCTGATAAACATCAGCAAAGTTGCTGGATATAAAATTAACTCAAAAATCCATTAGCCTTCCTCTACTCAAAAGATATACATGCTTAGAAAGAAATTAGGAAAAAGACAGCCTTCACGATAGTCACAAACAATATGAAATACCTTGGTGTAACCCTAACTAAGCAAGTGAAATATCTGTATGACAAGAACTTCAAATACCTGAAGAAAGAAATTGAGGATCTCAGAAAATGAAAAGTTATCCCATGCACATGGATTAGAAGGGTCAACATAATAAAAATGGCCGTCTTGCTGAAAGCAATCTATAGATTCAATGCAATACCAATCAAAATTTCAATTCAAATCATAGAGTTAAAAAGAGCAATTTGCAAATTTATTTGGAATGACAAAAAACCTAGAATAGCAAAAATTATTCTCAACAATGAAAAAAATTTTTAGAGGAATCACCATCCCTGACCCCAAGTTTTATTACAGATCAATCTTAATATAAACTGCATGGTATTGGTAAAGAGATATACAGGTAGATCAATGGAACAGAACTGAAGACCCAAAAATGAATCCAAGGGAGCTAAAAACATTCTTAGAAAGAGGACAGCCTCTTCAACAAATGGGGTTTGTTCAACTGGCAATCAGCATGCAGAAGAATGCAAATTGATTCATTCTCATCTCCTTGTACAAAGCTCAAGAGCAAGTGGGTCAAAGACTTCCATATAAAACCAGGTACACTGAAACTACTAAAAGAGAATGTGGGAAAGAGCTTAGAACACATAGACACAGGGGAAATTTTCCTGAAGAGAACACCAATGGCCTATGCTCTAAGATCAAGAATCGACAAATGGGACCTCAAGAAATTGTAAACTTTCTATAAGGCTAATTATACTTTAAAGAAGACAAAACGGCAACCAACAGATTGGGAAAAGACCTTTAGCAATCCTACATCTGATAGAGGGCTAATATTTAATATATACAAAGAACTCAAGAAGTTATATACCAGTGAATCAAATAATCCTATTAAAAATTGGGGCACAGAGCTAAACAAAGAATTCCCAATTGAGGAATACCGAATGGCCAAGAAGCACCTAATGAAATGTTCTCATCCCTAGTCATCAGGGAAATGCATATCAAAACAACCCTGAGATTCCAACCTTATACCATTCAGAATGGCTAAGATCAAAAACTCAGGTGACAGTAGATACGGTCAAGGATTGAAGAAAAATGAACACTCCTCCATTTCTGGTGGACTTGTAAGCTGGTACAACCACTCTGGAAATCAGTCTGGTGTTTCCTCTGAAAATTGCATATAGTACTACCTGAAGTCCCAGCTATTCCACTACTGGGCATATACCCAAAAGTCACTCCAACATATAAAAAGGACACATGTCCACTATGTTCATAGCAGACTTATTTATAATAGCCAGAAGCTGGAAAGAACCAGATATCCTTCAACAGAGGAATGGATACAGAAATTGCGGTACATTTACATAATGGTGTGCTACTCAGCTATTAGAGATTCCTAGGCAAACGGATGGAACTAAAAACTATCAACCTGTGTGATACTGACTCTCCTCTGATCTTGTTTCTTAAATAAAATGAAATAAAGGAACAATTCATACCTTTAGGCTTTTGCTTGTGCTAATGCTACAAGTGACAAAAGTTTTAAGTTGCTGTTATTTTATCTGTTTGCCTGATCAGTCACCTCAGTATCAGGTACATCAGATCTTTAATTCAGCTCTGGGAAACATACTTTTGTAGTCTTTGACTTGTGTTGAGTAGAAAAGAGATGGGTGCCATGGATATATGGGATATATGCAGCTACTCCTCGGAGAAAAGATGTACATATTTGAAGGCATAAATGCAATGCTCTGAGGAAAGGACTGAGATCGAGTGTGGGAGCTAAAGGACTCAGTCCTGCAGAATGCCTTAGTTTTAGGGAATATACTATTAAGCAATAAAGGGAGCAGCTGAGAAATTCATCTATATCCTCCTGGTCCTACCTCAGGCTTTGAGGTGTTATGACAAATAATGAATTAATTAATAGTCAAAGGCAAGTGAATGTCTTTTCTTAACAAGTCAACCATGTCTCTTGCAAAGGGGCAGAGAGAATAAAATAGCATAGCAGGTGGAGTATATCCCTAGATAGCGCTACCTTTTCTGCACTGAGAGCCTTGTAAACCATAAACTGTCACTTTTTGCCCAGATCATCCGGTATCATCCAGGAAAATAGAAAAACATTTCCTCAAGCCAGAGGACTCCTCACTTCTGCTTGTCAGGATATGAAAGGTAAGTGGAATATGCTATGTAGCTGTTACCTTTGAAATGAAAACTCTTTTCTAGGGCCAACTTTACATTCTCTTACCTGTGCAGTCTTAAGATCTTCTTTTTTCTTGCACAGATACCATCAGGAAGCCATTGGCCTGATTTTCCAGTGGTGCTCACATCTGGTAATGGCAGAAATCTTGGCCAAACATCAGATGACAAAGGATTCTTGAACTTAGTGTTCCTCTCTTTATTTTCTCTGAAGCTCCAGTTTAGAAATCACTATGGAATCACAGTGCTAACTATTGGCAAGAACCGATTCACCATCTAGACATTCATTGTATTTTTCCATTTGGGCTGCTGCAACAGTTGCAATTAGCCAGGTAGCTTAGAGAGAACAGAAATCAATTTTTCATTGGAGGCTGAGCATTCTAAGGCAGTGAAACAGCAGATTAGATGTCCGATGGAATCATTTCCTAGCCTATATGTAATGCCTGTTGATACAATGGAAGGTGGTAGCTCATGCATTTTGCTGTTTTTTATAAGAACACTAATACATGAGAGATCCACACTTTTGATCTCATCATTAATCAAATTCTCACCTCCAAATATCATCACCTTCTGCTCTAGGTAAATATTGTAAAGACAAAGCATTCAGGCCCAAGTACCATGTTTGCAATGCATTCTTCAGCTCCAAATCAGTGTCTTCAAGCAGTCTTATTAAAGTATCTCTGGAAGTATCTTTTCTGCTCTTTCTGCGAGGTCCCTTGGAGTCCCAGCATTTTAAACATTAATTTCTCTCAGTCCAGAGCTTTGCAGAATAAAGTTTTAAAGGTCAATTCTCTTTCCCTTCAACCAAGAGTCATTTTGTTATTACGTGGACAATGTATTTTCATATATCACTGTCTGTACCGTTGATAACCAAATTATGTTGTTGTCATTTAAGACAGCCAGCATCATCTAATGCTAAGAGAAAATATCAGATTCTTCTAATTAAGCAATCTGACATAATGTTTACAGAGCACCTGGCCAGCAATTCACAAAACTGTCAAGATCCTCAAAATAAGGAAATTCTCAGAAACTGATCATAGGCAAAATAAGCCTAAAGAAACAGAACAATTAAATGTATTGTGTCATATTGAGCAGAATGTCAGGTTATATAAAGGGCTTTGGAGAAAAGTAGGAAAATTTAGATTAAACTATTGACTTTCATTCAGAATAACTAATTTCAACCCATTAATTTTAGCCAGTATACTGTGTGAATGTGGTATCTGAAAATTTTAAGCTGATTGGTAGGTTGATAAATCTTAAAACTATCTTGAAAGTACATAACTGAAACACACCACCTAATGTGCAAAGATTACAGGTTTTGCCTTATTCCAGAATGTATGCTCTCTGCATAAATAGCTCCAAACCTCTCCATAATTCAACCTCATCATTCTTAAGAGGCAGATAAAGTTCCTCTTTATCTCACGCAGATAGATGAGGTCATTTAAGGTCAGGTTATCTACAAATGTTAGAAATGTTTTCATTTGGAGTAGAAAAGAGAACGTGTAAAATCATTTTTTGTTAATTATTTATTCCTGAGCCTTCTGATTCATCCTCTTGTTTATTGATTTTTGAGAGCACAATCAAGCAGCTTGCCTGCCTTAAAAAGGTTTCATTAAACATCTATTCTCTGTTGCCAAATGCCCCTTCTCAAATGACCCATTTTCTCTCCTCTATACACCTGTAAAAAGAAGATAATGTTCTCTCCTTCGGCACCACTGACAATGGAGCACAGATCAATTTAGGAAAAATAGAAACTCATGGAGTTTATAGGTTTTGTTTATTCCATCTTGAACGAGATCTGTACTTTGCCTCTGTTTCTACAGCAGAAACAATACACATGAGCTACAAAGATTAAAAGAAATAATACATCTGATAGGCTTAGCATAGGGCCTCCCACACAACACGGCTTCAAGAAATGTTAGTGTAGAAAAGAATAAACATTCTTGACACTCACTGCAAAGTTCACTGCTGAGGCTGTTCACAGAAGAAAAGGGAAACATACAAATTAATTTATATATATTATATTGAAAAACCATAAGGGTCTGACATTCTAGTAATAAGCTTGCAGAAACATGGCAGAACCTTCCTATCCAGAGTCTCTTGGTATTATTAAGTCGTTGTGGAAAGGAGTATTTCTTTTCTCTGTGTCTAGGGAGGATACACCTGCAATGAAAAGCTTAAATAAACTGTACCTTGGAGAGAAGGACAAGGAGAATTTAGGAGTGACGGTCTCACCCAAGGCCCAGAGTGCCAAATTTGGGGTCAGTGTATACTTAGCCTTATACCTAGTTATCTTGAGAGTTATAGATAGCTATAAGTAGGTCTACAAAAGACAATGCTGCAGAGCCACTTATGCTAACATAGGTAGGACATAAATCACTGCCAAGGTAAGGCACTCCTAATACTGAGAGTCAGGCCAGTGAGAACTCAGTAGCAAATCACACCCTAAAGAAGCAATGGGAGCGAGTGACACTGTAAAGTGGGGGAGAAATATGAAAGGCTCGCATTACAGGTTTGTGATATCTGTCCACGGGCAGCTGTTGCCAGATGACTGACTCACTGTGTGGGGGAAAATAATCCAACAGCTGTGGTTTGGAATGTAAGGAAATTTTGGGAAACTCACTCCAACATTAACAGGGACAAGAAGAAGGTAAACAAAAAGTCATTCTTGTGTGCACTAGTTTTCTGTGGAGCAATAAATAAATAAATAGATGAATAAATAAACAAACAAACAAACAAACACAATTGTATGGTTTTTGTTCAGTCAATATTTGTTGAATTCATTTGGCTACAATTGGTAGCCAATAGTTACCTCTTTGAACATTGTGTATACAAAACGCATAGTACAGCTTGCACCTCAAGACACCCAGCCAAGAAGATGGAATGGAGGCCAGGTCTAACTCCAGATAGATACGGGATGCTTATTCGTTTCACAGACTCTAGAGGTTTAATCAAAATATGACCTAACTCCAGTACTGAAGGAGCTGATAGTGCAAGAAAGAAACAGATGGAGCAATATAAACCTGATTTAAATTGGTCCATCCAAGCAGAGATTTCTACCTGCATTCAAATAGTTACCATTCACGGCTCACTTCCCTGAACAATGTACATTTCACAAATGGCTTGGATATATGAGGTCCTTAAAAATGGGGAGTAAATATATCTATCTCATTCTTGACTAGTACCACATTGGGTATTGCTTTGGCTCACCTACTTTAAAGAAGGTTGAAGATATTCCATGTGTTGTGTTCATTTTAATGATCATTTTACATGTAGTAATACTTTTCCATAACACTATCTTCTATGAAAGAATATATCTAAATCACAGTTCTTTGGAGGGTATTAAAGTGGTATTTCTGGCTCCCAAAATGACTATGTGTAACCTCAACCACAAAACTGTGTCTTGTTTTAAATTCCCATATGCACAATTAGTATGAACCCTGAATCACTGTTTCCTGTGGAAAATACTAGCCCAGTCTGGGGAATGCTTTATAATCAAATCTTGCTGATATTATCCAGTTTCATAGTACTGTTAGTTGAAAAGATATTTTTTGCACTTTAAAATTTGTGTTTATCCAGAGTTCAGTTAATTCTTATCATCTTAAATTTTAAATAAGAGGTAGTATTGTATTTTTACATTCTTGAATAAGATGCATTCAAATGTATATAGTGAGAGGCTAAGGAAATTGTGTGGTATTATTGTATGTTCCATATTTGTTTTTGCTTTATTTTTTTAATCTCTTTTCTTTGAAGCTATGGTTAACAAATTGTTGCCCATTAGGAACATGCAGGGAATCCCCTTTAGTCATTGAAAGCCTTCAGTTTAGGAGGAAAAAAAAGTTCTAGAACCCAGAAGAAAACCCACTTATGAATAAAATCAAAGTTTATTCAGTAAAACATCCCCAAGTAAACTCATTTCTTTCATTTAAACCACATAAGAATAGGATGTATTTGGAATTGTTTAAGAAAAGGAAAATTATTTTAGTTGTCACAAGTTTATTTTATGAAACTTATAATATCCAGCATAGATTCCTGGGAGAATGCTCATGATTTAAAATTTTTTCTCATTTTCAAACACAGCTAGTTCAAGCTCTAACTATTGTTGCTATTGAAAATTCAAATGTTGATTGATGAATGCTTTCCTGTTGTCCATAGTGACAGAGGAGAAGAGGAGAAATATTGAAAAGAGGTAACAGGAAAGAAGTTCACAATCACTTTAATGGACACCCTAAGTTGTAGTGACATTCTTGGTTCATGGGAGCCTGACTCTTCTCTTGAGTTCTTTGATATCAATATTACCAAAGCATGTCACTCATGTTTGAAGAGTATATGCAATAATTCCTCAGAATTGCTGGGTGTGCTTCTGTCTTATTTGAGCATCATAAAGGTAATAGTTCAAACTCTTGACAAAATATTTCTTTAAAACAACCTGAATTCAAAGGAGAGAGTTGAGAAACAGATTCTGGAAGGAATTTGAAATTTAAAAGCATAAATTTGCAAGAAATGAGCTGCCTGATTTTATGGTATGAATATGAAAATGACAACAGGAAAAAAAATGTGTACTTTTCTATCTTAAAGGCTTTGCCTGGAAAGACATGTACAAGCTTCTAGATGCTTCTATAAAAATTCACATAGTGGTCCCTGCCCTACCTGTGCTCTGTGCCAATGGACAGTTCCCTATCCCAGCAACTGTTACTGAACTATACTGCCACTGAGCTTACTGATGAATCTTGCAACTTTCTGTCCTTCTTATTTGTTGCAAGATTCATTAAATTTTTGAATCTTATAAACCTTCCTTTTCTAATCAAGAGGAAATAAAAATAAGCACAAAACACTCTCCCATTCCTCTAACTCTTACTTTAGTTTTATGCCCCAGTCTGTATTGTTCCCTGAGCCTTAGAGGGGTGATATAGATATTCAGTAATTTTCTATGTATGGATGAGAAATTAGCTCACTCTGCCAAAACAGTTGTCTCCAGTTCTCAAGACCTTGACAGGTTTTGAGTCTCTACAATAGCTACCACCCTTTGCAAAAATAAAAAGTAAGAATAAAATTAAAAATAATTTTGCCACTACCTAGGTTGACAGCAGTAGTACTCTATAGACAAAAACACAAACAAATATTTTTGAGACAACTTGACAGATACATCTGCTGTGTAACAGTTTGCTAGACTAAAGCCTTGTATTTTAGAGGGAGGCTCATTAAGACAGAAATGTTAATGGAAGGTGAAACAACAGGGTGTGCCTGTGAGGAAGCTTCTTAAGATGTAAGATGTTAAAGGAGAAATGAAACAGTGGGGTGCTCTAGGGAATGCAATCAGTCTATTCTGAAAGGAAGTTTGTTAATCTTGGTAGTTAACTATTAAATGTATTCAGGAAGTTCCTGAAACTGACCAGAATCACTAGGTGCCTTGCTCCCCACTCATATATAAGCAGTAAGGACTGTTCAAACACACTGTCAGAAAAGTTGACAGTTTTATCTAGAAAAACTTCATACCTGCCAGACTTTCTAAAATAAAATGGTTATTCAAGAAAAAACAGACATGGGCCAAGCCACCTAGGAAAATCAAAGGACAAGTTAAATTACCCGGAAAACGCTCACACTAACTGGAATGAGACTTTCCAACCTGTTGATCTGTCTCCAGATTCTTCAAATATTCTTCAGTGTACTCCAGGCCTTGAGCTTTCTGATCTGTGACCTATGCTGGGGTGAACTTCAGAGATACAACTCTCCTTAAGCATTTTTATTCTTGTAAGTAATCCCAGTAAAACTAATTGGTTCAGTAAACTGGACTTTTGTGTTAAGCCATACTTTGGTCTAGCATTAGATCTATATCTGGGATGAGTAGACATTTGCTCATCTGTTGTCAGAAATAGTGTCACACAATGGTATCACACACACTTAACTGAGAAAGTGGCAATTACCTCACCACTAGAGCCCAGTACATCCATAGCCATTGTCTCTTTGCTCAAGATTAGTAACAGGGATGAATTTCCACCTGTGGTAGAAGCTTTAATTCCAGCCAGAGACCATGTGCTTTCAAAACTGTATGAACTTTTGCTGGAATGACAAGAAAGTAAGTGTCTATTCATTCCAGGGAAGTCACCTATGACATAACCACACAGATAACTCCACTCAAATCTAGCTTTGTGTACTAGGGAATTTATGGGATCATGGATAGGTGAATGGTTCCAAACAAGAACATGAGTGATTTAACTATGGCTAGGGTGCCGATGTAACTATATGGTAGCTGGATACCTCCAACGTTCAGTGGACTCAGTGAAAGTGGGTTATATCCAAACACACCCTTTTATCCAACTCAACATCCAGACATACCCAGTACACCCTCTCTTGATTGCATTAGCACCTTATGAACCTGATTTATATGCTGATCTAAAGCACTCAGGTCTACTATTCTAATTCATAAATAGCACATCTAATTATGGGACACAGCAAAACCACTAAAACCTGCATAGTAGTTCCAAAGTACCTGCTAAAGTACCCTACTCTTAACTGACCTGTGAACACAACTCATGCAGCTCCAATAAAATAACTCTCAAACACCAACCTGTACATCCCCTGTTCCTTCAAAATCCCCACCCCCACTGAACTGCCTTCTAGTCACTCAGCCAATGATAACCAGGCATTGCTAATGGATCATAAGAGTAGATGTATTACAGACTGATTTTCATTATTTTGCCTGTAGAAGAGACAGGTACTCTCTATTATTATCTTGACTTAAACAGAACTAAGACTTGACCGATTTTAATTAGTCTCATACTCCATATATGTTACCCAGTCATACTTCCTCTAGCTATGTGCCTGAAAAATTACAAGTCAATAAATCACAGAGATATTTGAATGTGAGTGCTTACTATAGAATAATAATTTATAAGAGCGAAGTTGTAGGCATAGCCTAGGTATCCAACAACAGAGCTCTTGCAGTAGTTAATCTTGCAGACTTTGGAGGATTCGGAAACGTATTTCTGGGTTTGTTCAAGGGGGAATTTTTAGAATGCCTTAGCTGAAAGGGGGAAACATATAGTAAATGTAGACAGCACCATTCCAGATACTGCAGTTTTGGACTGAGTAAAATGTAGAAAATGGGTGGAGCACCAGAATTTCTTGTTCTGCTTCTTGACTCTGAATGGCAAGTGAGCGGCTGCTTCATGTTCCTGCTGCCATTTCTTCCCCAACATTACAGTTCACAATCCTTCTTACACAGAAGCCAACATAAATACTACCTCCTTTAATTATTTTGTCAGTTTTTTGATACAATGAGTAAATGATTAATAGAGCTAGTAAATAAAAGACATTTCCACATGAAAGAAAACCATGCAAAAATGTCCCTAGAACACTTGCTATTAAAAAATGCTAAAACAATCTTTTTAAAAAAGTGTATGCGTGTATGTATGTCCTGCATGGATGTCTGTGCCATATATATATATACATATATATATATATATATATATATATATATATATATATATATTGCTTACAGTAGCTAAAAGAAGTTATCAGATTTTCTAAAACTAGAGTTACTGACAGTTGCAAGGCACCATGTTGGTTGGTGCTTGGAATCAAACTTGGATTTTCTGGAAGAGCAGCCTATGCTCTTAACCACCAAATTGTCTCTCCAGCCCTAAAAGACAACTTTAAACTCAAAGAAAGTAAAGCATTGGTTCATCAGAAAAAAATGCAGAAGTGTTCAGTGCACGGTAACTATGAAACTATTTACATGCAACTTTTAAAAATTACAGTTGTTCAATGCAAATATAATTAGTTTGAGTTTATAATATATGCAGAACAGCTATGTCCTAACAGCTGAATAGAATATGAAAAATTAGAATATGTACTACAATTCTAAAAGCAGTCATTAAAATAAACAATGTGAACAATAACGGCTAACTGAGCTGGCAAAAATATTTTATAAACATTTAAGATACAAAAAAAAAAAAAAACCAAAGAAGTTATAGATAGGTTGAAAATACATGAATGCGACCTATAGACTTAAGTCAATTCAATATTAATAGTTGCAGCAAACAATTATACAGTGCATACCCCAATTTAAAGATGGTGTTTGTTAAAACATAGTTTTAAAAGACAAAACCAGTGACTGTTGCATATGACACAAATATACCATTTCTGAATCTTTACAAGAAGGACTTTGAGTCAATTTAGGATAAATATGTCAATTTATGTCAGGGATACTTGCAAATCAATGTCTGCCTCTTCCAAACTCATAACAGTTGATTTATTGAAACAGACTACATATTCAACAACAGAGCCATGAATAAAAAAATAAAACATGGATGTCACGTGACTACATATATATGGTCAAAACTTTTCAACCACACACACACACACACACACACACACACACACACACGCAAACACACACAAAAGTACCAAAGTCACATTGTTTACAGAAAAAGATATATTGAACTGAAGATGATTTTATTGAGTTAATGAGCCAATCTCATAACAACAAATATTACATGTTTTCTGTTATCTGTTGTTCCCAGATTAGATACAGATACATAAAGTTACACACACACACACACACACACACACACACACACACACACACATGAATTAAATGAAAGAAGAGGCTAAACTGCAAAAGATAATAATGACAATGGAAGAAGGGAGAAGGTGACAAATGAGAGACAATTGAGCCTTGGGGGTAACATGCTCAACAAACATTATGTGTTTGGTGTGTGTGTGTGTGTGTGTGTGTGTGTGTGTGTATGCACACATGTGTATGCATGTATGTGCGTCTGCGAAAAGGCCCTTATACAATATAATAGCATGTACAATGCCTACACCCAACGAAGTACACATCAGATAAGTAAATTATTGAAAAAATGATAAAATGAAGGAAATAAACTTAAGGTGGCCAAAATAATAACAGAATATAATCTTCACAATTCATAATAGTAAGAGAAATAGAGAGTCATAGGGTGACAAAAAGATGCTCTGTTTATAAAGAAGATATTAAACTTTGAAGTGAAAGTTCCATGCAACAGAGCACTGACATTTACAAGAGAAAGGCTCGCAGTAGGAGGTGGGGGTTAGAGAAATAAACTGCTGAACAATTATTGTAGATTTTAACAAACTTCTCTCACAAACTGATAGCACAAAAGAAAAATATCAATAAAAAATAAACAGAACTTTAACAACACCATTACCTCCTGTTATGCACAAGTAGCAGGAAAGTACCCAAAGAACACTGAGGAGCCAATTCCAGTGTAAAACAAGTAAGGGTCTTTATTATGAGCTCAAGACCAAGGTCTCTCACACTCCCACCATCACAGAGGGTCAGAGTGAGAGCTGCAAGTGAAGGAGTTCGGAGTTTTTATTGTGGTTACAGCAAACCTGGAAGCTTTCCATATGGGTCATCAAGTTAATCGTTTAAAAACTGCAGGAACTGAACATGGGGACAAAACCATCTGACAAACAGGATGGCTAAGTTAAGTTATCTATTCTCTGCAGAATGCCTTATCTATATGTACCTTGACCCTGCTGTTGTAGCCTTCCAAAAAAAAAAGGCAAGTAAACAGATGAAGGAAGTAGATTAGCTTCAGATCTCTGGTCTCTCTTCCCTCTTCCAAATCCAATTCTCCATTCTCATCTTCAGCTCTATAGCAAAATACTAGTGGTACTGTCTCCTCACTCTCTGTCCCCATTCCCAGAGGATTAAGTAAACACTGGGGTGCAGGATGAGGGGGAACTGGCAAGAGTAGAGAAAGGGAAATTATATCCAAATATATAAAAATATCTCTTTTCAATAAAAGAAAAACAAAAGAAATTAAATGGTTCAATTGTTATAGCATGTTTTTAATTATGGTGTAATTAAATGCAAGTGATTAAAATATGTTCCTTATAATTATGACAAATATTTTTGTAACTTAACGAGACAAATTCCAAGTGGATTCTAAATAATTCATCTGTCACAAAGTAATTAAAAGGAAAAACTATAAAATCCTTTGAAGTTAAAGATAAAACATAGATATTAGAAGTGAAGAATTTCAATAGTGTTTCAATTGAAATTTCTTACGGCTAGTGCTTTCAACATTTACAAAGAAAAGAATAAAATTGATAGCCCAAGTTTTCAACTTAAACTAGAAAAAGTGAAATTAAATTTGATTGCTTGAAACAAAAACGACAAAGAAGATTGATCAACTTGCAACTATATTGATCAAACATAAAAGCCAAAAGACATATTCTAACCAGTAATTCCTGAGTAGATGCAAAATACTTGGGGGGAAATGGGGGAAGGGAATAGTAGCTAATTTAATTTAAGACCATACAAAAGGAAGGTACAATATGGATCAATGAAGTTAACTCAAAAATACATTTGTTTAACACTTACCAATTATAGTAACAGACTAAAAATGCAAAATAAAAATTATTTCAAAATGCAGAAAATGTATTATTTTAACTCAAACACCATTTCAATTAAAATAAAGAAATCTTTTATTGAGTTATATGTGGAAGGAAATTTCCTAATGTCAATTAAAAGTAAACACATAAAATGTACAAAATTGTCACAGTGAAACAATAGACTAGACGCTGCATCCACATGACCCAAGTAAGAAGAAAGGACTATGTTCCACAGATGGAAGAAAGAAGAGCTTTGGGGATCCACAAAGGCAGTGACAGAATTAGTTGCCTACATCAGGGACAAGTATGCACAACAATAAGGGTGAGCCATTCTGACAACATAGCTACCACGTGAAGAGACTGGGGTAGCACAAACCTGGTAACCTTGGTGGGGAAAATGGGAAAATGGTTAAGATTCTTATCCTCAAGACAAACTATTAATCCCCCATTTCCCCAAATCCAGCTGTATGTTTAGTGCTGTGGTTATAAACTGATTCTGTCTCCCAGTCCCTCATGTTCCCAGAAATAAGACTTAGACTCAAATTATATTTACAAATACCTTGGCCATGTAGCTGGGCTCTACTTTGACTAAATTATAAGTAAATATAATCCATTTATTGCTTCTTTTCATGGAATTTTTAATTTACATTACAAGTGTTATCCCCTTTTCAAATTTCCCCTATGGAAACTCCCTATCCTATCCCCTTCCCTCTGCCTCCTTGAGAGTGTTCCACCCACTCCCTCCTACCTCCCTACCCTGGCATTACCCTACACAGGGGAATTGAGTCTTCAAAAGAGGAAGGGCCTCTCCTCCCATTGATGTCCAACAAGGCCATCCTATGCTACATATGCAGCTGGAATCATGAGTCAGTCCATGTATTCTTTGGTTGGTGGTTTAGTCCCTGGAAGCTCTGGAGTTATGGTTGCTTGATATTGTTGTTCTTTCTACAGGGTTGGAAACCCCATCAACTCCTTCAGTCCTTTCTCTAACTCCTCCACTAGAGACCCTGTTCTTAGTCCGATGTTTGGCATCGAGAATCCAACTCTATATTTGTCAGGCTCTGAAAGAGCCTCTCATGAGACAGCTATAACAGGCTCCAATCAGCACACACTTCTTGGCATCTGTAATATTGTCCAGGTTTGGTGACTGTATATGGGAAAGATCCCCAGGTGGGGCAGTCTCTGGATGGCTTTTGCTTCAGACTCTGCTCTACATTTTATCTCTGTATTTCTTCCTGTGAGTATTTGTTCCTCCTTCTAAGAAGGACTGAAGCATCCACACTTTGATCTTCCTTCTTCTTGAGCTTCATGTGGTCTGTGAATTGTATCTTGGGTATTCTGAGCTTTTGGGCTAATATCCACTTATCAGTGAGAATATATTATGTGTGTTCTTTTGCAATTAAGTTACTTCACTCAGAATTATAGTTTCTAGCTCATCCATTTGGGTAAGTTTTCATGAAGTCATTGCTTTTAATAGCTGAGTAGTATTCTATTATATAAATATACCAAAATTTCACTATCTTTTCCTCTGTTGAAGATCATCTGGTTTCTTTCCAGCTTCTGGCTAATATAAATAAAGCTATCCCCAGAAATGAACCCATACACCTATGTTCACTTGATATTTGACAAAAGAGCTAAAACAACCCGGTTGAAAAAGACAGCATTTTCAACAAATGGTAAGGGTTCAACTGGCTGTAAGCATGTAGAAGAATGCAAATCAATTCATTATTATCACCTGTACAAAGCTCAAGTCTAAGTGGATCAAGTACCTCCACATAAAACTAGATACACTGAAAGTAATAGAAGAGAAAGTGGTGAAGATCCTCAAACACATGGGCACGGGAAATTTTCTTGAACAGAAAATCAATGGCATATGCTCTAAGATCAACAATACACTAGTGGGACCTAATGGGACCTAATAAAATTGCAAAGCTTCTGTAAGGGAAGGGAAACTGTCCATAGGACAAAATGGCAACCAACAGATTGAAAAATGTCTTTACCAATCCTCCATCTGATGGAGGTCTAATATCCAATATATACAAAGAACTCAAGAAGTTGAACTCCAGAGAATCAAATAACCCTATTAAAAATGGTGTACAGAATTAAACAAAGAATTCTCAACTGAGGAATATCAAATGTCTGAGAAGTACCTAAAGAAGTGTTCAACATTGTTAGTCATCTAGGGAAATGCAAATCAAAATGAACCTGAGTTTCCACCTCACACCAGTCAGAATGGCTAAGATCAAATACTCAGGTGACAGCAGATGCTGGCAAGGATGTGAAGAAAAAGGAACACTCCTCCATTGTTGGTGGGATTGCAAGCTGGTACAACCACTCTAGAAATCAGTCTGGCAGCTCCTCAAAATAATTGAACATAGTACTACCTGAGGACCCAGCCAGCTATACCAGTCTTAGTCATATCCCAAAAAAATGCTCTAACATATAACAAAGACACACTTATTTTAACCTAAATTTTGCCATGTGGCTAGTTACCTATGCTTAGGCACCATCCATCCCTCTTCTAATATCTTTTCTGGCTCCTTCTCCTCTCCCCTGCCTTCTACTCTCCCAGAATTCTTTCTCCTCCTGATGTCCCATTTCTATTTCCTGCCTAAACCATATGCCATATAGGCTTTTAATTGACAGGTGAAGCATCTATACCATATGCAAGATTTCTATACAGTTTAGATATGATGATTCCTCTGACAGAAGGGCTTACAGTACAAGAATCCCACTGTGTCATTCAAATGGGACAATGATCAAGCAACATGGGAACATCCACATCAGACAGATATCTGAAATTGTCTGTCACAGTGTCAGTATGTTTGTATGTGGGAAGCACTGTAAAGAACAGGCTGACCAGGGGCTGACATCTGAAGAGTATTTGTATAAGGTTTGGCAGAGGCAATGACTTGCATGATCTTGCCATTGATAGCTGAGATCCAACCTCATCAAGCTAACAGCAACACTGGAGTCTAAGATTCCAAAGACAAAGAATAAATGAGTGAATCTTTGCGTGGAGAGGTCACTCGCTGTACACATACATCATAGTTCTTGGAAACCAGAGACTCTTTCTTTATCTATCTCAACATGTGGTGGTTCCCCACATTCAAAACATACTTGGGAGACTATTTTCCAGCCAGGATATTAGCTATTTTGTGGGGTATGATCTTGGGAATTTTGAAAAGGATGGGCAACCTATCCATCTCAAAGACAGAAAATGCAAATATGGCTGGCAGAGCCCCAAAGTACACAAAATAAAGACAATTCTGATAGACACTGGATTCTTGTCCAGTACAGGCTTAACACCAACATAAACCATAGGAAATAGAAAGGCATACAAGTCCAGTGAGAAAAATTACTAATATGATTAAAAGTTAATAGTAATAACATTTTCATTTTTAAAAAGTTGAGATTTTGCAAAAAAATCAAACAGAATTAATTAGAAATGAAAATTTCAGTGAATAAAATAAGAAAAGTATTGTAGAAATCATTATCAGTTGCCTCAGATAAGCTGAAGAAATAAATTCAGAGATGGAGGACAAAGTTGAAGAAATATGTATTTAAGCATCAATAAAGAAAGATAAAGAAATAAAAAAAAAAACCATGACAACAATGTTTAAGAACTCAGGGACAGGATCAAAATACCAAACCTAGAAATTCATGGGACAAAAAGCATCTGATATAAAAATCAACAGCATAGAAAATATATTAAATCTGGTTGCCTCAGTTAGGGTTTCTATTGCTGTGAGGAGACACTATGACCAAGGCAACTCTTACATGGACAACTATTAATTGAGGCTGGCTTACAGGTTCAGTTGTTCAGTCCATTATCATCAAGGCAGGAACATGGTGGCACCCAGGCAGGCATGGTGCAGGAGAAGCTAAGAGTTCTACATCTTGTTCCAAAGGTAAGCAAGAAGAGACTTGTATCTTCAGGCTTCTAAGAAGAAGCTCTCAAAGACCACAAACGACCACAGTGAAATACTTCTGCCAATAAGGCCACACCTACACCAACCAGGTCGCACCTCCTAATAGCGCTACTCCTTGGGCCAAGCATAACTAAACCACCACATTCCATTCCCAGGCCACCCACCATAAACTTGTTCAAACAAGCAAATCTATGATAGCCATACCTAAATAGAGCACAATGCAAAATACATTTAGTCCAACTGCAAAAGTCTCCATAGTGTATAGCCATCTCAACTATGTTAAAAATCCAAATTTCAAAGTCTTTTTCTGAGATTTATTCAATCACTTAATTGTAATGCCCTGGAAAGTCAAAAATCAAAAAGCAGATCATATACCTTAAACATCACAGGATATATATTACCATTCCAAAATGTCATAATGAATAAATACTGAAACAAACAAGACCAAAATCCAGCCAGATAAACTCCAAACTACATCTCCATGTCTAATGTCAAAGTGTTCATCAGATCCTCAACTTCTTTCATCTTTGTTGACTGCATACAATTCTCATTGGCTGTTGGTATTCCCTGATAGCAGCTTTCCTCAGCAGATATCCCACTTCTGGTGTTTCAAATACCTTAGGGTCTCAAAGGCAACATCAGTATCACAGCTTCTTGTTCCAATGTCTGGGATTCACACAGGATCTTCTGGGCTCGCCCAAAGGGCTGGGGTCACATCTCTAACTCTTGGCTCTGGTTGATTCCATGCCATTGCTGCTGCTGTTTTTGGTGATCACCCCATGGCCTTGGCATTTCCAATACACTGGGCTCTCCCACGGCAACTAGGCTTCACATATAGCCTCTCATAGGCTCTCTTCATAGTGCCAAGCCTCACCTTCTTTGTATCGCCCCTTCTGTCCTGGGCCATCAACCATACTGAGGCTGCACCTTCACCGTTGGCCTTCCATAGCCTCTCACATGTCAAGCCTCAGCTGCTTTCCATCACATCTCCATACCTTCAAAACTAGTACCACCTGGGTGATTTTTACAAATTACCAAACCCAAATGCAGCATGAGGTACAACCTTTGCTGTCTGTGGAACATAGCATCTTTGTGCTCTCAGGAAACTTCCCAGAAGATTTCATCTTAGTGATACTGGTCTCTTCTTAATCACCACTAATTTCTTAGGGTCAACTAACAGGCATCAATTGTTCCAGTAGTTCATTCTATTCTTCACTCTAAAGCCTGAGCCACATTGCTGTTTGCTGAAGCGGGAACATGGTCTCTTTGTTTATTATATTGTCACCTCAGCATTCTGTTGGCCAATTCCTTCACTACCTAAGCTTGGCTGATCTTGAACTCAGAGATCTACATGGCCCTATCTCCTGGATGCTAGAATCAAAGACCTGTAAGACCTGGACTTAAGCTTTTCTCTATTTGAAACTTGTTCTATACCAAACTGGCCTTGAACTCAGAGATACACTTGCTTCTGTCTCCTGGGATTAAAGGTGTGCACCACCATGCTTGTACCTAAGCGTAGCTGTGTGGAATTTTGCCTCAAAGTCACCATTCCCGTAATCTGTTTAAACCTTTAAACATAGGATTCATCTTCATTTCAGTTTCTGATGTCCATTATTACTTGAATCATACATTTTATATTTTCCTTTTCTTACTCGTTTTCATTAAAATGTTCTTCATAAGAGTGAACTTCAATAACCACACAACAGAATTTATACCAGGCTGTTTTGAGACTTTATTTTTCAAAGCATTTAATATAAATCTCTTCACCTTAGCCTCAGGCAGACTCTTTAGAAAAATGGCAAAAAGCAGCCATATTCTCCACCAAAATCCCATAAAACAGTCCCTAGGCCACATACTAACATTCTTGTCCATTGAAATCTCTTGGGCTAGCAGGCCAACATTGTTCAAATCACCCCCCTCAGCACCATTGTCTTTTAGATTCCTACTAGGATGGCCCATTAAGTACCATTTAAAGCATGTGGTGTCTTTCCAAATCCAAATACCACAAATGGTCAGGTCTATCTCCAGTTCCTGGTACTAATTTTTGTATTATTAAGGTTTCCATTGCTTTGTAGAGATACCATGACTAAAGCAACCCTTATAAGGACAATATTTAATAGGAGCTAGCTTACAGATTCAGAGGTTGAGTCCATTATCATCAAGTCAGGAGCATGGCAGCACCCAACCAGGCATGGCTTAGGAGCAATGAGAGTTCAACATCTTGTTCCAAAGGCAAGCAGGAGGAGAACAGCATCTTCAGGAAGCTAGAAAGAAGCTCTCAAAACCAACCGGGACAGTGACATGCTTCCTTCAACAGGCTACAACTACTTCAACAAGGCCACACCTCTAAATAGTGAAACTCCATGGGCCAAGCATATTCAAACCTCCACAGTAATCACAGAAGACATTTTCTAAATCTAGAAAATGAAATGAGCGACAACAACAGACTTTTAAACCCTCAAATATATATGACAAATAAGCAATCTCTCATTATACATTATAATAAAAATACTAAAAATTATACAACAAAAATATAATAAACTGTGGAAACAGAAATGGCCAATTCATTTCCAAGTGCACAGAGGTCAGAAGAAGATTGAATCTCTCATTGGAAATCCCAAACCTCAAGAAACTGTGGAGTGACATAATGTTGCTTCATAAATGAAAGGTGTCTTTTAAAATTGATAAAGAAACAAAGACATTTCAAGACAAGTACAAATGGAGACATTTGATGACCACCAAGTTAGTACCCCAGAAGATGCTTAAAGTAATATAAAAATCAGAGAGGAGAAAAAACACAGGTCTCTACCACAAAAGCACAAGGAAGGATAAACTTAATTAGAGGAACTGAGGAACAAAAGGTAGTTGGACTAATAGTAATTATGGAAAAATAAAAGAACAAACAATAATCTAACAAACAGAAAAACAACCAGCAAAATTAAATTACAGTAATTAGGAAACCGTTCTTAATAATGACCTTAAATATAGATTCAAATTATCTATAAAGAGATGTAAATCAACTGGCTATATTAAAAAGCAAAGTTAAGCTGTTTTGTTTCAAAAACATATAGACCTATAGACTGAGATTCAAAGAATGAAAGTCAGTCAGTCTATCAAGCAAATAGAAGCTTAAAATAAGCTGGCACAGTAATATGATAATCCAAAACAAAATTACTCAGAAGAGATAAACATTACATATTAATAAGGATAATAATTCATCAAGAAGAAGTAACTATTGTAAATATGCATTCACAGAATGTTGGCATTTCTAATTTCATAACACAAATAGTAAAGGCTCTGACACAATAATAAGAGATTATTTCAATATTCCATTTTCAAATTAATCTATTCAAACTAAAACTCAAAAACTTCTCCAGTTAAACTGTACTATAGACCAACTAACATGTACCTACAAAATATTCCATCAAAAACAAATACAAAATTTTTTCTTATCAAGCAGCCCATAGAATCTTCTCTAAATAAATAATACTGTGTAGACAAAGCAAGATGCAATAAATTCAAAAAAATTAAATACCTTCTTGCATCTCACCAGATCATAGCAAGACAACTAAAGAAACTATAAAAATGTGCCAAGAGTGAACAACACTCTCTTATGAAGAGTGGGCCAGCAAAGTAATCAAAAGTTCAAAACATCACACAATCAACGGAAAGCAAACCTGATAACCTGCTGTAGAAAGCCAAAACTAAAATGGTTAGGTCCAGTGGCATCAGACATAGGAGTACTGGTGAGAAAAGAGGTCCATCAATGTAGGTTTGCTATACATTTTTGTTCTATAATGTTTTTACATATCCAAAAAATAAGATCAAGGAAAAAGCAATGCTAATGATAGAAAAAATATAGAAGTATATTTAACTGTACAATTAGTTACATTCAGAACCACATGGAAAAACAAATTACCTTGTATGATTGAGACACAACATATTATTTTGATGATCCTTGACTGGGTAAATTCTAAAGACAAACAGAGCTATAAAGAAATCTTTTGTTATTCTAGTTTTGATAGTTTTATATGAATTGGGGTAAATTTAAAACAGAATTGTACTAATGTCATGAATATTGTTGGGAACAAGAATTTTTCATGTTAAAATTTTAGTGTAACTTTTGTACTAATAAAAGTGATTAATGAAGATTATAGTTAAATTCTATATATAAAATATAGATTGAGCAAACAGTCAGGCTCTGAAATGCATACAAATTACTAATTTTTTCAATGATGGAAACAATAAAAGGTGGCACATAGGAAGAAGACAGCACCCTAGATACTTTGTATCATCTTCACTCTTTATTTTTGGTGGTATTCAGTGTCTTTCCTTTAAATAGCTACTTACTGCATTATTTCTGGTGCACAAGACTCAGCAAATCAACAAGAGGAGATAAGACTGTAAGAAGTTACTTCTGTCTTAGTGTTCCTTCCTATTCTCTCCTGCTTGCTACTGTGGGTAAACTTTTGTCTATCAAAATGAGGTAAATTCATGCTCAACAATGTTCATAGCAGCCTTATTTATAATAGCCAGAAGCTGGAAAGAATCCAGATGCCCCTCAACAGAGGAATGGATTCAGAAATTGTGGTACATATACACAATGGAGTACTACTCGGCTACTAAAAATGAGTTCATGAAATTCCTAGGAAAATGAATGGAACTTGAATCTATCATCCTGAGGGAGGTAACCTGATCACAAGAGAAAACTCATGGTATGCACTCACTTATAAGCAGATACTAGTCTCTCTCCAAATAAATAAATAAATAAATAAATAAATAAATAAATAAATAAATAAATAATAAAAAAGCTCAGGATACCCAAGAAACCATCCACAGAACTTATGAAGCTCAAAAAGAAGGAAGACCAGAATGTGGATGCCTCAGTCCTTCTTAGAAGGGAGAACAAAACAGGGGAGGAAATACAAGGCCAATAGAGGAGCAGAGACTGAAGGAAAGATCTACAGAGACTGCCTCACCTAGAGAACCACCCCATGTGCAGCCACCAACCCAAGCACTATTGCTGATGCCAAGAAGTGTTTACTGGCAGGAACAAGACATGGACATCTGCTCAGAGAATCTGCCAGAGTCACACAGATACAGATGAGGATGCCTGCAGCTAAACATCAGACTGAACACGGGGACCCCAATGAAAGAGTTAGAGAAAGGACTGAAAGAGCTGAAAGATTTGTACCCTCATGGGAAGAACAACACCATCAACAGCCAAGGCACTGAGGTGAAGAGGGTGATTGGGAGAGGGAGCACCTTCATGGAAGTAAGTTGAGAGGGAAGGGGATTGGGGAAAGTGTATAACATTTGAAATGTAAATATAGAGAATATCCAATAAAATTAAAAAAAAAAAAGGTAAGCTGAAGTTCCAAATCTTCAGGACTTGACCTAATTAGAAAGAGAATTGCTGTACAATGAGCTGGATTGAGGTCATACCATGAAATACAAGGGTGTCACATTGAAGAGAGTAGGAACCTCATCCTGTTTCGGTGGTGTCTGTATGGACTGGTGGCCATGTGGTCACCGAGGCCACAGTGAAAGTAATGACATGATGAAAACAGAGAGTAGAGTTAGCTGGCCAAAGCCAAACACACGGAGATAAGGAAATAACCCTTTGCAGATTTCTGGGGACGTGGAGCCCTCCCAACCTCTTCCTGTGAAATTTTTAACTTCTAGAACAAGTAAAGAACAAGTATCTTGTTTTCTTTTTCGGTGACCTGGTTTTCAGTATTTTGTTATGACATCCCTTAAAACCCAGTATGCTTGCTCTGATTCTTGACCCACTAAAACAGAAAAAAAAAAAAAAAACATTTGCTATTCTGAACAACTGAGTTATAGAACAGCTTTCTGTAACCTAATAGTTAACTGATACTTGAATTGCTTTGAACTAATTTGTGGAACATTATTGTCTTATTTATGACAGTTCTAAAATAAAAGGCTGGGGAACATTTTCTCCTTTAAACTGGTGATTCCTTGAGGGAACAAGGAAGAAGATTGAGAGAGGACTATAACTTATAGTCAACTCTAGTGGCTGTAATGTCAATCCTTGAATTGAGTTTGTTCCTTAAGGGTGTCCTTTCAAATGCTAGATTTTATAATGAAGAGTTGGAAATCAGTTATGTGATTTATGTCCATTTGAAATTGCTAGAGAAGCATGACACTATTCTTTATTGCAACTTAAAATATAATGCAGGAAAATTTCTGTCTGGTCATTTTCTCTTTTTTATATGAAAGAAAACAAACTAGCAGACCTCTTAAGTGGTCATTAATGCCTCAATGTATCTTGATTCCAAGAGGCAGGGAGGTTAGCCACAATTTATTATCTCTAAAACACTAGAAATCCTCAAATTGACTCTCTTAACTATAACAACTGGAATAATAAGAAACCTAAGAACCTGTAGTTATTTCTGTGGCTTGAGTATCTGGACTGCTTCTGCATATGTTCAATGCGCTTCTGATTTGATAGTATGTAAAGATGGAGATTTGGGGTATTCTTAAGGTTTCCTAATGCTGTGATACCAGGAGGACATTAATCTCAGACTTCCATCCTCCATAAGTGTCAATCACCTAGTGTGGAGTTAGGTGTCTATGGCAGCCCCAGCAGAACAAGACAGCTGACCAATGCCCACAGATACTACATGTGACAACCATGATGATCAGAGCTGTTTTCACAGCCACATGCCCACCATCAACTCTGGAACTCCAAAGCTAAGCTTACTTTCTATCTCAAAGTTCCAGATCTACACAGAGCTCCACACCAGAATCAACATTTGAATTTAACAGCACCAGAGTACGGAATTCCAGCCTTAACAGGTACTACATACTAAAGTCTCAAGTTTGGAAAGAGGAGTCAGAATCTTATGAAGCTGCAGAACACAGCTAAATTGAGACAGTTGTTTTGTGGCCTTCCATTTTTCTGCGGGTGTTCCTATTGGGCCACTCTCATGATCATGTAACTAACGCAACTCTCCTGTGGAGCCAGAACGCTGACAGAATGGGGAGCCAGTCCTGAGCAAGAGCAAGGTCTGTCCTAACCCAGAAAATCCTGAGAGAGGCAAGAGTAAAACTGCTTCCTCCCTGTTCTGAGCTTGTATGTCCAGGCATGTAGCCTTGTGACCATGGCTGTCACCCTTGAGGTAGTCATGTAGCCTGGTGGCCAGAATACATGTTAAACTTTCTCTCTCTTTATAAGGGCATGTTCAGCAGGCACCTGGAATACAAGCACCTCTGTCCTAGGCAATAATGTACACACCCCTGAAAACCTCATCCAACCCCTGAAGCTTATACACACCCCTAATACAAAGAGATGTTTAACTGAAAACTGTCTCCAGAGTTGGCTGTTTCTCTCACACTCACACCAACCGAGATTTTGCTTAACCCACCTGCCTTTATGCTCCCCATAATAGTGTTTCTATTTGGGGTACATTTTGTAAACAGTGTCCAATGGACTAGTGGAGCATGCATTAGGTCCTGAGGCCCTTACACACAAAAGCTTGCTTTTTGAGTCTTCCTATCTTCTCTGCTATGGGTCCTTGGTCATTTATTTTACAATTATACTGTTAGTACATTAGCACTTGTGGATTCTTGGGAAGAGATAAATCCAGGCGGGTGTGTATCTCTGTGTGTATGTATATGTGTGTGTGAATGTGTGCATGTGCATGTGTGTGTGGTATGTTCATGTTTGTGTGGAAGAGGGCGTGTGTAGAAATCAGAGGCAACCTTAGGTGTTATTCTTCAGGTACCACTTACCTTCCCCCTATTGCTTTTTGTTGTTGTTGTTTTTGGTTTCTTTGTTTGTTTTTTAGTGGTTTTGTTTTTCTTTAATGGGGACTATAATTGAATAGGCGTTCACCAAGTGGTAGAGCCTGGCTGACCAACAGGCCCCAGGAACCCACCTTTCCCAGTCTGAGATTACAATCACACTCCACTACTTGCTTTTCACCTAGCAACACTTAGGCCCTCATGTGCACAAAGCCAGCGCTTTAGAAACTGAACCATCTCTCCAGCCCATCCTCATTTAAGGGAAAAGACCCTGCTTTTCAGCTTCACACTTAAGAATTTATGAATTTCGATTCAGATTCTCCAGTGCTAATGGTGACTTGGCTGACACAGAGCTCCTTCAACGTTAACACAAGAGACTGTTCTTTAACTTGTTTTTTAAAACCCTCTCCCTGTAGATAGGAATTTCGGTTCTATCATTTGAAGTTTGTAGTACCCAAATGCCCAAACAGAAAGAAGGCTTGCCAGTACCAGGAACATCCTATCGATTTCATCCGTGCTAATTGCCAACTGCTTTGCAGTCTCTGCCACTTGCAGGCCAGACAATGTACTTTATGGCTTCGTTACATTTGGATCAGGGCCTAGACTTCCAGCCAGGAAATAAGAGAAGTGGAGTGCCACTCAGGATAAGCATTTGTTTGTCACTGTGAAAGCTCTTTTCTCTGTCATGGCAACCAACATCATACAAGACCATAGGAAAGTATATGCTTGGGGTCAGAATATTCCAGAATGCTTCCTTGAAGATACATTTGAGTTTTTTTTTATTTTTTCTTTTTTTTTGGAGAATTGTATACATAAATATTGTGTTTATATCATTATACACATGTGTGTTTGCATGTATACGTATATGTGTGTGTGTGGCAAATCTTTCAGCATACTATCACCATTTAAGTTCCATTCCTCTACTTTCAAACTCAATCATAACCCTCAAATGCAATACAGCATTCTCATTTCTCTTATGGTGGAAATACTGGAAAATACATTTTTTGCATAGTCTGTCATGTTCCATGAAGCTTACATCTCTATGTAAGCTTTTATACTGAAAATGATTGAGAATTATTACTTTAGAGTAGCAGACCTATAACCAAATATGGCCACTCTGCCTATTGGCTTTAGATTAGAGAGAAAAAATATGATGGATTTAAAATTCACTTATCTAAATACACATGTCTTTTTGTGTGAGTTACCCAATGTCCACACACAATTATAATTCTTGAATGTTGAGCTAGTTTGCCGTCATTGTCATCATCATCTGCAGCTTGATACACTGATGGATTCAATGTTGTATGGGACAAAATACTCACATTTCTATTTGTGTTTGATAATTAGCTGTGTATTTGTAATGTATATCCTGAAATCTGGAAAGATACACTCCCCCACAAACACTATTTTAACTCATTACCAAAATAAACTATGCAGTGAAGTATTGATTCTACATGTCCATTAAAATTTGTAGAAAAAAAACTGCAGATATTAATGTAAGAAACCTGAATAAAACATAAACTATCTTTTTTTAAAAGGCTAATAATCTAGCTCCCTTGTGGCCTAAAGTTGCTTTAACCTAACTGTAAGAATGACAGAGAACAGTTTCATGCCTTAGAGAAAAAGAAATGACCAAACTTAAATGGTTTTAGAAAATTTCCTTTTCAGTGTTGGAAGCAGTGAAGAAGACAGGCCACAAGCTGAGTTTCAAGTATTCTTTTTCATAGCTTAGAACAAACATGAGGAAGAGAAATCTATATGCACAGCACTGTTGCAGAATCATTTCACTGACACAAAAAGTATTGGGGAGATGGATGCGTAGATAAAGCATTTGTCATTTAAGCATGAGGACATGAGTTCAGATCCCCAGCACTGAGGCAAAAGCCTAGCATTCAGCACTCATCTAGTAATGAAGAGGCTAGTAGAGACTAGACAGATCCCTGAAGGTCATTGTCCAGCCAACCTATTTGAATCATGAGCTCTAGATTCAGAGAGAGCTCTTGTCTCAAAAATTAAGGTAGAAAGAAACCAAGGAAGACACTTAATCTCAACCTCTGGCTTCAGCACAAGCATAAACATGAATACCTATATAGCTGTAGCCAGGAACAAATACACACAGAGACAAACAACAGAGACAGAGACAGACAAACAGACAGACAGACACACACACACACAGAGAGAGAGAGAGAGAAAGAGAGAGAGAGAGAGAGAGAGAGAGAGAGAGAGAGAGAGAGAGAGAGAGAGAGAGAGAGAGAGAGAGAGAGAGAGAGAGAGAGAGAGAGAGAGAGAAAGAGAGAGAGAGATTTCTTTTTTTTTCTTCATAGACCGTCTTTTATTGGTAAAAGGGCACATAGAAACAATAAAAACCACAATGGGGTTTCCTAGAAAGAACAATAGTACACAAAACATCTAAAGGAGAAGCACAGTGTTTCTAATACACAGAATTTAACCAAACTCTTTCCACATGGTAAATAAGGCAGTGAAAAAATTGCAGGCAATAGTCCCCTGGTTGTCCAAGACTTTAGAAAAACATTTTAGAGAGTTTAACAGAAAGAAAAGAATGTTGTAGAAAATATCAATCAATACAATTTTTTTTCTTTTTTTTTTTTTTACAGTGAGCAAAAAGTATATGTAATACAGGGTGTAACCCGAAATTTGTCAATGTGTTCTTGGTGTGTAAAGATTGAGCATGACTTTTTGTTTTGTTTTGTTTTGTTTTGTTTTTTTCTTGGACTTCACACTGTCTGTGTGTTGTTTCTGGGGCAGTGTGAGCCTCTGGGGTTAGTATCCCACTATCAGTGACTGCATATTATGTCTGTTCTTTTGTGACTGCATATTATATCTGTTCTTTTCTTATTTCTCTCCACATACCTTAAAAGTATTAAAACCAACACCATAATATAGAAGTCACTGGTACTTTTAACTGTGAAAAAACCCTGATACTATTATTGTGAAAATGGACCCTAAGTTCTGGCTTTTCTACTCATAGACTAACGCCTCATCAGGAAAGTTTCTTTTTGCAGTGGATGGCAATACATAGAGAGACCAAGATGTAGTCAATGTTCTGAGAATAAGAAAGTGTGCTCAGCTCTAAATGAGTTGGCTATGTCATGCCTGCTCTCCCCAAAGCTCTGAGACCATTATGGAAGAGGGGATCAAAGGGCTATAAGTAACAGATATAGTGCACATTTATAGTGGACCAGTATCTATAGTAAATTGTGCAAATGAACTCACAGTGGCAGTGACCCCATGAACATGACTTACATGTTACTTTTGAGGGCACCTGTGCTAACTCATGGGCCCATATTCCTAACTGCAATCCCTGAGAAATTCTTTGCTGTTAAATCCATAATTTAGCACACAACTTATGTCCTTTTTCTCATCCCTTAGAATAGATGCATAAATACTAACATTGCCTTCTAATCTATGAATTCAGCAATAAAGAGAAAATATATTTTGAGCACTATATAAATTCAGATTATTTTGACTGAAAGAAAGAGAATCAACTTGCCCTGTTGAAGATTAAGGAAACAGTAGCTTTTCCTCAGCCTGTTTCCCACATGATAGGTCTCCATTTGTAAGAGATCTTGGCTCAAGATGACATCTGCCCAGTTTAGCTGTACATTCCAACAGAGTTCACTTTCCTAACAATTCCTACAACTGAAGCCTAACAGGGCACCATGTAATCCCCAAAACAACTACTGAGGACCAAAGACTGATACTCTCCTTGACTGGGATTGTCATGTTTTGAGCACAGACTGCATTTAGCCTCTCTTAAAAAAATAAGCACCATGATTCAGACTTGGTAGCTCCCCCAGCGGAATCCTACTACACACCCCAGAATAAGGGTAATAATGTTATTCAATTCCTCTGCAACTTCTTAATATGTTTGAAGCATCCCCCTGCCCCGGTTCTTTTGTTCTGTGCTCTGCCAATGACCAGCATTCCTTGTCTAGATAAAAATCAATACAAATTTAGCCTGAAGCCCAAAGACTCTTAGAATGAAGACATTGGAACGGAAATGATTCTAGTCCAATCCCTTGCATTACTGATGACAAGAATAAAATTCACAAAGGTTAAGTGATTTACCCAAAGTTACACAAGTGATTTTATCTTATAACTGGGTACAGGATGCTACATCATTCAACCCTCATCCTCTTTGCTTGTCTTCGCATTGTCTCCAGTTAGCCCAGGAGATATGAGATGTATAATGACAGCTTACTAAGTTGCAAAGTCACAAATTAGTTTGAGGAAAAGTGCTGAAATGGAACCTGTTGGTGAGGAGAAAATGTCATGAAGTTGAGAAATAAGAAGATTAGACACTCGAACAAGTGGCAGGTGGATGTGGAAGAAACCAGAACAGCCAACACAAATTTCACTCTGCAGAAGAATGGCTTGGTTCATGCCTGGCACTAAGTTATGTACTGAGTGTATGTAATGTCTTTGTGCTTCATACTCTTCATCTCCAATCCTGACAAAAAGGTTCCACTTGTTCCAGCATAAATAATTCCCCCAAACCTGGACTTAACAATGAGTTGTAGAAAGAATTTCGAGAAGGTTAAGTAAGCTGCTTTCTATGAAATGCACCATTCCAAACTTGGAATGAATTTCAAGGATGGATAACTTGTCCAGAATGCATGAGTTCTTGGCTTTCATCCTCTGTACCAACAGTGCAGGGGTATTATTATGTTTTGTATATGCTCAGCCCAGGGAGTGGCACTATTAAAAAGTGTAGTCCTGTTGGAGTAGGTGTGTCACAGTGGGTGTGGGCTTAAGACCCTCATCCTAGCTGCCTAGAAGCCAGGGTTCTGCTAGCAGCCTTCAGATGAAGATGTAGAACTCTCAGCTCCTCCTGAAACAGGCCTACCTGGGTGCTGCCAACCTCTCACCTTGATGATAATAGACAGAACCTCTGAACCTGTAAGCCTGCCCCAATGAAATGTTGTCATTTATAAGAATTGTCTTGGACATGGTGTCTGTTCACAGCAGTAAAACCCTAACTAAGACAGAAGATTAGATACCAAGGACTGACTGGAGTATTGCTGCAATAAGTCTGACCATGCTTTTGTTTGAAGTTATGGGGATTTGGGGACTTAGGAAAGCAATGGAATGGTTTAAATTGGGCTTAATGAATCACCCTAGAAAGAATGTGGAAGACTTTGTTGTTGAGTATGGTTTGAAATGTACAGAACTGGCCTAAGAGGCTTCAGTGGAAAAGAATTTCAGAATGTGGCCTAGAGACAGTTCTGCAGTATTTGGTGAAGAATGTGACTACATTTTGCTCTTATTTGAAGAGTCTGCCTGAGGCTAAGGTGAAGGAAGAGACTCAGATTAATTTCATTGACAAAGGAAATCTCATAGACTCTATTTTCTGCTTAAGTCTCATGTAGAGGATTTTATACAAGTATAGCAAACTTAGAAAAGAAAAATATAAAATATATGGTTTGAGTATTAAGGGGTACCAGAAAATAAAATGTAGGCAAGTCCTGTGTTCAAGGAGATAACAAATTAAGGGAGTAGGACTTGGGGACTAGATTCTGCCCAGCTAAATTTAGATACAGTCATGGTGGTACACACCTTTAATCCCATGATTAATGCCAAACAAATCTCTGAGTTCAGGGCCAGCCTGAGACAGAACAAGTTCTAGGTGAATAAAAACTTAAATTCAGGCTTGGTGGACCATACCTTTATTTCCCAGTATTTAGGACATAAACATGCAGAGCCCTGACTTCAAAGTCTACAGAGCAAATTCCAGGACAGCCAACCTTAAGCAATGATGGATTTGGAAAAGAGAAAGCTGGTGATAATGGAATAGAACAAGGGGGCCATGTTCTAGCCCCAGCAAACAGCAGAACTTGGCAGCTTTAGACATGGCTCTGGACAAATAAAATAAATGGGATGACTGGTGCCAATGACGCAGGTTAACTGGAGCTAAGAAACCGGTGGTGGTTAAGAAGAGACCAGCATCACTGAGATGAAATCTTCTGAGAAGTGTTTCCTGAGAGCCCAAAGACACTGCATTCTAGAGATAGCCAAGGTTGTACCTCATGCTGCACCTGGGTTTGGTAATATGTAAGAGTCACCCAGTTGCTACCAGTTTTCAAGGTATAAAAGGGTCACAGAGCAGCTGAGGCTTTGGCACTGTGAGAGGCCAGGGAGTGGAATGTGATGGTTTGTCTATGCTTGGCCCAGGAAGTAGCACTATTAGGAGGTGTAGCCTTGTTGGTGGAGGTGTGTCATTGTGGGTGTGGGATTAAGACCCTCACCCTAGCTGCCTGGAAGAGAGTATTCTGCTATGAACATTTAAACTCTCATATGAACATTTGAACTAGCATCTCCTCCTTTACCATGCCTATTTGACCATTGCATGCTTCTTGCCCTAATGATTATGGACTGAACTTTTGAACCTATAAGCAAGCAAATGGATGGAACTTAAAAAATTCTTCCTGAGTGAGGTAACCCAGTCACAAAAGAACACACATGGTATGCACTCACTGATAAGAGGATATTAGCACAAAAGTTCAGAATACCCAAGATACAATTCACAGACCACATGAAGCTCAGGAAGAAGGAAGAACAAAGTGTAGATGCTTCAGTCCTTATTAGAAGGGGAAACAAAATATCCACAGGAGGAAATATGGAGACAAAGTGTGGAGCAGAGACTGAAGGAAAGGCCATTCAGAGACTGCCCCACCTGGGGATCCATCCCATATACAGTCACCAAAGCCAGATAAAATTTTGGATACCAAGAAGTGCATGCTGACAGTAGCCTGATATAGCTGTCTCCTGAGAGGATCTTTTAGAGCCTGACAAATACAGAATTGGATTCTAGAAGCCAACCATTGAACTGAGCATGTGTCTCCAATGGAGGATTTAGAGAAAAGACTAAAGGAGCTGAAGGGGTTTACAACCGCATAGGGCGAACAACAAAATCATCCAACCAGACACCCAAGAGCTCCCAGGGACTAAACCACCAACCAAAGAGTGCACATGGAGTGACCCATGATTCCAGCTGCATATGTAGCAGAGGATGGACTTGTTGGGCATCAATGGGAAAAGAGGTTCAGGGTTTGTGAAGTCTCAAAGCCCCAGTGTAGGGGAATGCTGTGTGGGGTGGGAGTTGGCAGATAGGGGAGCACCCTCATAATATCAGGGGGAGATGGGATGGGATAGGGGTTTTCCAGAGGGGAAATGGGAAAGGGTATGATATTTCCAATGCAATAAAAAATATCCAATAAAAGAAACAAAATACTTAGCCAAAAGCCATAATGTGTATTCAGAGGACATGAAATCTTTGAAGAAATAATAAAAATGCCTTTGGTATGATTATAGATCATGAAACTAACACAGCCAAAATAAGACATAAATTTATTTCCAATGAGCTAATAGCTTACATGAGATGGGCGACTTGGAATTCTTCCTGTTTCTTTTTTTCATGATAGATGTATCCTATACAAATTCAAGTCTACAGAAAAATCAGGTGAGGTGAATCTTGAGTCAGACTCTGCTATGCACTTACTTTGTCAAAATTTTATTGAGCTTTTAGTTATTTCTTCTGTGGAGACAAGAGCACACACACACACACACACAAACACAAAGAGAGAGAGAGAGAGAGAGAGAGAGAGAGAGAGAGAGAGAGAGAGAGAGAGAGAAGGAGGGAGGGAGGGAGGGAATGAGGGAGAGAGGGAGGGAGGAAGGGAGGGAGGGAGGGAAGGAGGGAGGGAGGGAGACAGGGAGAGAGAGGGAGAGGGAAAGGTGGAGAGAGAGAGAGTTGATTAGTCATACAATGCTGAGGAAAAGAACTAACTAAATGGAGAGCATACCACTCCCATCTTAGTAAAGAGAAAAATAAAACTTTGCTGTAAGTCATCTGTTTACATTCTATTTTTCAGAGAGAAGAAAACATACTTCAAAATTATGCTCATATGGATACAGGTGGTGGATGTCCTCCTGTCTAAGATAATTATGATGTTAAGGTTTGTAGTGATTTTAGGTTTTCTTTTCTTTTTTTAAAATTTGTGTGTTGAGAGTTGTATTCAAACATTAGAAATGTAAGTGATTAGTTAGTTAAATAAACTAGTAGAAACCAGAAAAGCATTATTATCCCATTGGATCAATTGGGGGTTACCTTTGAAGTTAAATCACATAAATGCTCCACAAGTCACATACTTGGAAATTCCTGCCACATCATGGATGACAGATTCTGATGATGCTCCATCCACCCTACACTGGTATCTTCTGGAGAATGCTGATGGCTTGCATTCTACATAACTGGCTGACAAACATCCTAAACCAGCTTTGAGAGGCTTCCTTGCTTTTCTGTCAGTTGCCTGCCTCAGGCCACCAGCGGCTGCCAGGTCTTGAGCAGCAAAGGTAGACGTGTCATTTCCAGCAGGTGCTATGAACAGCATTCTGGGATGCAGTCTGCGCATCTGGAAAATTCCTTCCCAGTGATCTTCTCTAGGTCTTCAATTCCTTGAAGGTTAGCAGAGCTCCCATCATTAGGAGACTAGCTATGAGGAGATGAAATGAAGCCTTCTGGAAATTCAGAGCCTAGCAGCATTAATCTACCCTGAGAGAACTAGTTTTTGAAGTGAAGGGATACAAAAGCCAACATTTGAATATATAGCCTTAAGGAGACATTATTCCTACGTCTTTATTCATTGAGCCTCTCATCTTCTTTTTGCTGAGTGAAATACAAACTTTTTTTAATAAAATATTCATTGTCTTTTATATTTTAAGGTTCTATTATCTGGAAGAAGTTTCAAGGGAAAAAAATTCCAAAATTCTCTTCAAGCTATTCAAAGCAGAGCATGCATTAGGAAAACAGGCCCATTGAATATATTTACCTTGGGAAGAAAACCTGGCTCAGATTTGTTGGGATTACATGAATAATTACCCAGTTTAGATGAACAGAGAATCTTGTGTAAAGTACACTCGCCACTGCTTTTTATTTTTGCTTCTTTAAAACTCAGGTACCCAAAACAAACAAGGATTTCTTCCATCTCAATTAAAACCTCTCAATTCTATCAACTTTTCCCCTAAATTGTAAGCTCGCCATGCCCCACTGAGTTAATCTGAAAGTCACTGAAATTACAGGTCCATGCTACCACACGGCATTCTCCAGCCTTTATCAGAAAGGTCACTGAATCCTTTGAATATTTTCCATTCTGTGTCACTTCAGTGTTGTGATTTATGTCTCTCTTGTACATTAGGATATAGTCCCATTCTCTCTTCACCCTAAAGCATTATTTTGGTTCAAATCACTGAAATGTATTTCATACTGCTCTAAAGGTAGATGTTCAATAAAAGACAAAGGCAGGCCTACCATTCTCACCTTGAAATCTTCACAGTAGAATATCCATTTTTATTCTCCAGCCCCAACCTTTTACCCAGTATCACATACTGTCTACAACGTTAGGCCACCTGCACTTTGCTAGACAACACTGCCTATCTGTTTTGGTCAATCCACACTTTCTCCTGCCCTCTGCTTTTTTTTTTTTTTTTTTTTTTTTTTCTTTTTTGTCTTGGAATGTGAAGTCTCACAGAACAGAAAACTTACTAACTATAACAGGGTACCTGGTGATTCAACAATTGCCAGAAAAAAACAGTCAAATGAATGCATAAGAATGTAAAAACAGCTCCAGTAAGAAGCTATCACCTCCTGAGCTGAATGCCACATATGAGGAAGACTGCCCTCTCCACAAGGCTGAGATCTAGGTAGTGTCAAGACAAGTATTGCCAGAACTCAGCGGTGACAAGGAAGTCAGAAGTTGCTATTATGCTGGCCTGGGGAAACTGACTGGGGAGTCATTATCTGGTATTTGTTCCTGGGGAGGCATCTCACCAGGAACAGCTGGCTATGGTGCTAAGGGTGCTAAGGGATTGTTGGGGACAGCTGTTGATTCTGGATACTACTGGTTGTGACTTATTACAGGATCAAATCTAGAAAACCCTCTAGAGTATGTGAGTTCGACAAGCATTCCAATACTGGGAAACAAATACTCCTCCTCCTCTTGTAGTGTTTCTCAAGGCACCTACTACTAACAAATACCAGCAGAGACCAAGCAGGGTAAGGGACATTGTTAACAGTTCTGTCCATTGTAGGCAATAGACAGTGAGCACAATTTGGACTCAAGAGATAACAAATTAACAATAGACAGATGCCTACCTCCCTTCACCTGAATCCTTCTCTATATAGCTTTGCATATATCCATCTCACCCTGATCCCATGAAAAAGTAAATAATTCTTGAGACTGTTGCTCCCATCACCATTACAGATAGCTTTGTGCATAGCTTATCTCTGCAGCTCCTGCTGTCTTCTTCATGTGACATCGTCAACAACTGCATCCATGACTTGGCTTTCTGAATATTCGAGCTCATAAAATAAGCATAAAATTAGAGCAAACAATCAATGAATAGAAGATATCAGAATATAGGAAAAATAGAGAAACTAGAAATTGCTGTGGAACAATAATGCTTTAGACTGCTAGCAATTACATTTATTAATTTTTTGTGTGCTCATGTGTGTGTGCACATGTGTGTGTGTGCAAGCACACATGTGTGAGCATAAAACAAAACACTGGAGTGCATTCAGAGGTCAGATATCAGGTTATTCGAGCCTGCTTTCTCTTTCCACTGCCTAGGATCTAAGGAATCACACTTGGGTCATCAGACTTGATGGTAAGTCCTTTACTAAGTGATCATCATTTATCTTGAGTAAGATGGATCCAGTTTTCACATTTCTGCCTTTTAGCAGCCAAAGGCTGGGATGATTAAAATACTTATAATGTATTATACCACATAATGAGTGGAAAAGCAAACACCACCACTCAATTGTCAGGTGTGACTTCTATTTTAACATTTCTCACACCTTTTCATGATAATTCCTTTAAATGTAACTCACACACTGTGCTGTACTTCAATTTGAATTTTTCCCACAATTGCTCTATTTTCTCAAAAGGTTCCCATTAAAATCTTTTTTATCTTTATTGTACCAAAACTGGGATTGTGGAGTAGGAAAGCATGAAGATTATGTCCTTGCATATCCAGTGAGCCCATCTACAGAGAGCCCATCTACAGAGAGCCCATCTACAGAGAGCCCATCTACAGAGAGTCCATCTACAGAGAGCCCATCTACAGAGTGCCCATCTACAGAGAGCTCATCTACAGAGAGCCCACCTACAGGGTGCCCATCTACAGAGAGCCCATCTACAGAGTGCCCATCTACAGAGAGCCCATCTACAGAGTGCCCATCTACAGAGAGCCCATATACAGGGTGCCCATCTACAGAGTGCCCATCTACAGTGAGCCCATCTACAGGGTACCCATCACTCCTTGTTCTGCTCATAACTTCTTCTCTACCTGTTCATCTGTCTCCATGAAGGCTCTCCACAGTTGAAATAACAGACACACATTAACTCTAGCTTAATTAAAGGAAATAAAGTGGGTCTCACATGGCCCTGAAAACAGAACTGGCCCAATCCCCACCTTCCACTCTCCAACAGATTCATATTTTGTTCCACCACCTACCTTCAGTTGCCTGGAAGTTTTGAAAATTGCCACTACAAATCCCAGGGAGGGAGAGCTTGACTCAACTTCCTTGGAACAGGAGACCAGGTCAATTCTAGTCAACTATGATCAGGCTGAATCAGAGATTCCATGGTTCGTTCCTACGCCCAGTCTCTAAATACCTTCCTTGACACAATAGAATTATTACATCTAACTAATGGAAACAGACTGTGTTTATAAGTCAGAAACTTTGCTATTCCCATATAGCCCTAGGCCCAGTGAAGGAACATGGCATAACCTGTCTTTCTTGATTTTAAGAACCAAATTTAGTTGCTTTCCTGGCTTTTATCACTTTACCACAACTCAATTGATTCCTCCAATTATTCACTTTTGCTTATATAATTTTTTTTTACATTTGCATGACTCATCTGTATATCTTCTGAAATACTAAACTCAATAGCATCAAACAGCACAAGTTATTTGGCATAAACAGCCTACTAAAAGATTCCTCAAGTCTCTGAACACCTATAATGCACTTGCTTTCTTTCACAAAGACAATTATTTATTGAACTTTCAAACTTAGCTGAAACATTGGTGGATAGCACATACACAAAAATGACCAAAAACTGACTGATAACATTTTAAATGTAAATACATAAAATATCCAATTAAATAAATTACTAAATAAATAAATAAATAGAAAAAATCTGAGTGCTTTTGAAAACCTCAATCTCCATTGCAGACTTTTAAAAAGCAACCAAGTCAATAAGGTGTCATTAAGTTTTGGTTAATAGTAACAAGGAATGACATGTAACTCAAATAAATAGCTCTACTTTAAACTATATGGTCCTTACCAAACAGTAATGGTGAGTCCCTGTTAATGATAATACTTAAAAAAGCTGAGCCAATTCAATGTAAATTCAAGGCTACATAGTGAATTCCAGGCCAGTATGGACTACAAAGCAAGAACTTAAAAGAAAATCAGAGAAATCCTAAAAAATGGCCCTAAAGTCTAAGTCAGTGATTCTCAACTTTCCTGATGCTGTGACCCTTTGATACAGTTCTTCATGTTGCTAATTCATAACTATAATTCATGCCTATAACTCATAACTATATACCATTATAAATTGTAATGTAAGTATCTGATATGAAGAATATCTGATATGCGACCCCTGTGAACACCTTATTTGACTCCCCTAAGGGGTTGAGACCCACAGGTTGAGAACCTCTGGCCTAAATTAAAAGTATAGATTGAAGGAAGATAGTAGGAGTACTGATTTTTTTTTATGAGAATAAGAAACATGTATGAAGACTCTGCATGGGTATGAAGTTGGGGCTTCCAGGAGCAACAAAAGGTTAATATACTTCAAAAAGGTTATCAAACCAGTCCCCTGGGAGAAAATGTTTCATAAGAGGCATGCCTAAGCCAACTTGGAGGGACAGTGATAGATGTATTTGATCCTGCAAGCTCCAAGTGCTTGCCTGGGTTCTGCAGACAGGACAACATCATGTATACAGCTTAATTTTCAAAATACACTGTCACCATGACCAACCTCACTTATAGAAGACAGAGTTTATTGATGATTACAGTTTCAGAGAGTGAGTCCATGATGAGATGGGAGCTAAGCAGCAGACAGATGAAGCCTCGCACTGGAGCAATAGCTGAGAACATTTATCTGATCCACAAGCATGAATCAGAGAAAGAGACAGAGAACTAATTAGAAATAACTACAGGCGTTGAAACCTCCAATCCCACCGCCAGTGACACACCTCCTTCAACAAGGCCACACCTCTCAATCCTTGCCAAGCAGTTCTACCTGCTAGGAACCAAGCATTCAAATAAATGCCCTATGGAGGACACTCTTATCCTAACTACCACATGTTCTCTGTCTGAATGGAGGCAGTGTCAAAGTAGAAGCAAATCATGATTCCAGCTCAGCAGGGAAGCTCCCACGTTGTCCTTCCACTATCTGCTTGCTCTCACTTCTGAATTCCTCCTCTGCCTCACCTTCAGGATTCCTTTTCCTCTAAATTGCTTCCCATCTGCCCTTCTTGTGGCTGAAATATGACCTCTTGTTCCTGACCTTACACTTTCTGTCTCCCATCTTCTCTTAGGCAAACATTCTTGTCTTCTTAAAAGATAACTCCTGTATTTAGAAATTAGGACAGAGACCAACTGTGATTAGTCATTGGGATCAGCTTAGAATTTCCTTTTCAAAGCACATGGTCCCTAGGTTTGCTTACAGTGGTTTCCCAATCAGTAGGCCTATGGTGTGGCTAAGACATTTGTGTCCCTAAATAAATTATCCCAAGTAATACCAAAAGCCAACCCTTGCCTGTCACACAATAATCGATTTGATATCATAATATTTTAGTTCACATGATTCCTCACACCTTTTGCTTCCAGAGGTCACTTGTAAGGCGCTCTGCCATGACTAGTTGGAAATCACAAACCAACAGTTCTTCAATGATTCTTTTCTTTCAAGACAGGTCACATTCTTTTCTGTTGTGACAAGACGTGCCGTTTTTAGACTCAAGACACCTGTTCCCCGTGAAAGAGAACTGTTTTTCAAATTTAAAGTTACATCATGGGATTTTTCTACATCCTGTAGCCCCATCTTATTAGCAGATTGATACCAGTTGTGCGCAGTTCTGACAATAGGAAGAAGCATCGTGCTCCGGCTTCCTATTAAGAAAAAACAAGCTCTCCTGATTCCTTATTATTCACTTGCTTATAAGGTTACGGTATCAGGTAATGTGAGAGAATTGAAGGGCAAAAGCTTATGGGATATGCTAGAACCAAAGGAAACAAGAACAAATTCAAAAAACTCTGAGCTCCCAAATTTCTAGTCTTCTGTTTCTCGCCTAGAGGCATACTACCTCCCACACCGCACATGTTGTAAACTTTATGTGGCCCATCTGTTAAGGAGTTTGTTTTCCAAATTTGCAGGGGCTTAGCTCTTCTGGACTGAGTACCAGAACTAAATGTGACACAGATTTTTTTTTTTTTTTTTTTTTTTTACCTACTTAATAATTTTCAATCGCAAGGGCACTGGTGTTGGAAAAGGTCAGGGGGAAGGAAGCAAACTGCAACAGCACACTGGCTGTTAAACGGCAGCACTTGGAAGCAAGCACGTCCTTAGGATCCGCCATGATGACAGGCGTAGCTGTGCTCGGGGGATGTTCAATTTTTCAGGTTGGTGGTGGGCTAAAATGTGGGCACAGCTTGGCATTTAAAATGAGGCAGAATCAGACCACGATGTTTCCTCACAGTTAATGCAGAGACCATAGATAATAATTATGTGACTGAGCTTACAGGGAATTTTTACGACTGATCCTCTATTAAACTGGCAAAACAAGAGGCTAATGTCTCCAGCACTAACAAGTTGGCAGGGAAGTCGCTAGCAGCTCCTCCCACTGATGTTCCATCTGTGCGAGCCTTCAGCGGGATCCAGGATATTGTTTCCCTACACAGGTTGTTCCCACAGTATAATCTAGAGAGACTGCGTGTAGATAGCTTTATTGTTTTTGAAAAATCACTGCCGCTTCAGAGTAAGCAGCTCCTAGGGATGGGCACCGGTGCAGTTAAGTCATGCTAGGAGGAAGCGTCCATGCGGTGACGTCAGCAGGAAAAGAACTATTTCTAAGCACCGGCTTGTCCAAATGACGTGAAGTCGCAGAAGAAGAACTGCTTCAAAGCAGGACTCATTTTAGAAAATCCTTTTGAGTCCCTTAATGGAAACGTAAGAAATGGCTTTTGTTTAAAAATACCACTTTTGCTAGTGGTTAATAACAGAGGGCGTTTTCCTGACCTTGACTCGCCTGTGTCCTGGTTACTGGCTCAGATTTTCCTCTTAAAAATAACAGTTAAATGGTGAGGGAGAAAGATTTGTGGAGCGACGGGGGTATATAAACCAGCTGAGGAAAATCCTGACTCCAACTCCTGCCATGGGGTCTGGCATTTGTACTCTTGGAATGCTATGCAGAAGTGGCCCCTGGACAAGTCAGGAAGCAGCTGCAGCTGCCTCCATAGATTTCCTAAATAGGTGTTTGATATTTAAGACATACTTTAATAATGAAATGGCTGCATGTTGCCTCTTACTCATTGTGTGTCCAGAATAGGGTTTCCTTGGGCATGCTTCTGTGCCCTGATTACAGAAACGTGTTCTAAGTCATCACTTAGATGAGGGAGACTCTTAAGCTATACAACACTGCATCATATATAGAGTACCACACACAACTCACGTTGGTAGAGGACTATATGTAGCTAGCAGGTGAAATAGGCAGCATCCTGGAGCTTGGCTGCCCCAGCCTGGTTGTCGCTATTTAAGGTATTTGAATCTCATACCAGGAAGTAAATGTTGTTTTCATACCCCATTTTCCAGATGAGGGACTGAGGCTAGAAAGTAGTTAAGTTTACCTAAGATATACCCCCCTCCCCCAGTTATCAGATGTCTTTACAAAGCTCAAGTTCTCCAGCCCTACTCTGGGTTGGACCACTAAAGAAGGACATGCAATCCTGCTGAGCCATTTTTAAAGCATCTCTAAGACCTTACAAAACCATCAGCATGAAGCAGACAAAGTGTGTTTTCAACATCCATCCCCCATCCATGGAATTCACTTTAGATTCATTTACATTGTTTCAAACAGTTCACAAAATGATTTCTTTCTATCTTTACGTCATTGTCCCCACACTCCTTTCCTGCATTTGTCCAAGCCCCTCTCCAGTGCCAAACAAGACAGAGACAAAGAAAAACATTAATGCTGGGAGAGACGTTGACAGGTTATCCTATACGGTTAGTCCTTCTCTGGAAATTTCCATCATTATCTGATTCACTTAACAACTCCTCTTCATCTGATCAGGGCCCCAGCAGGGCTTTTCTTTCCCTGCAGGCATCTTTGCTGTTTCCCACTGCCCTTTGTTCAGGGTTACAGCTATTTAATTACATTAAGACTTCACCCCACTGGACAAAGAATGGGTCTTTAAGTTATTGCATATTCTTTGCTCTTTGTATGTAGTGACTCCTGTTTTATGTATATTCTGAATGAATTAATGATTCCACCGGGCCTTCATTTCACAAAGGGGAAACATTGCATTGGTAGTGATGATGGCCTGCTTCCTGCTACCAATACACTCAGCAGTGGGAAGGCTGAGGGCCGCCTCCCACAGTTTCCATAGTGAATGCTGGATTCTCCAGAGCTGTGATCAACCCCAAATGTTTAAATACCTGGAGACAATTGCAGGGCGTCCCTGCCCTTGCCCTCCCTGTCATGTCTGTGCTCTACTGTCCTTACTTAGCTCTGGGTACAAAGGTACCAATTTCTCTTACCTGCCTAGATCAAGTTCTTGTAAGAATCTTCCTGCCATTTTTAAAAAACAAATTTTGTTTTCCTTTGAACGTAGTGCTAACGAACAGAGCCAATATTTCCCTTATATCATTTTTTAAATGTTTGTTCATTTTCTCAATTTTCTTTTTCTCTTTTGGTGTCCTAAAGGCTATGCCTTTTTTTTTCATTACCATATCTCCTGTTTCTACACACACAAACACACCACACACACACACACACACACACACACACACACACGCACGCACAAAATTTTCCAATTTCCCTTTCTTTCTGCCCAGTCTTCTATTCAATTCTATGTTCTACAAACTCATTTTAGACTACACACTGGGAATTTAGATTCATGCTACCAATTAAAGCCTTAACATCTAAAAACCAAAACACATTATTAGATTCCAAGAAAGTAAATTATATTCAAAATACAATGCAGAAGGTTTTTTTAATAGGGAAACATTCTCTAACTATCCCATATCAGGTGAAGTTACTTGTTCTATGTCATATCATCAGACCTAGAACAACTTAAGAATTACTTAATGGGATGATTTAGTCAATATCTGTACATCTTTGTAGTTCCTATAAAGCACTGGGTCATAAGAACGAGAACAGTATGTGTCTTTGGGAAGCAGTTTATCTCCTGGTACTAGCTAGCAGTCATAAGAAATAAAACAGAACAAGCAAAGACACATCATCGTACCGTTTGCCTCTCTAATGTGCTCAAAAGTGAAACTATGCTGGTTCCTCATGTATTACCTATTTTCTTTAAACTCACCATCAGTGGATGCATACTGAGTGATATTATCAGCTCCTAAATTCACTCATAAGATGGTGTCCTAACTATATTTCTAAAGAGAGATGCAAATATCATAACATACAAAAGACTCCTGTCTATGGGGTACTGGAAAAGAGACTTGAAAAGTCAAAGTATGTTCCAGGCATTACTGAATGACTACAGAATCAGGACAATGGTACATAGTGAAATGACCCCATGTATGACAGATAAATCTAGATATGAACATTCTCTTATTCCTAACAATGAGAATGTTTTTTTCCAAGAGATGACTATACCTTCTGGTACTGTTCTTGCTGTGTAGTTTTTGAAAATATAGCGTATTTAGATTTTAGTTCCAGCTTGAACAAGTTTGTAACCTTGAAGAGACATGTGACCTTGAGCAGGTTTTAGTCCTTGAACAAGTATTTTTACTTTACCTTCTGTTTCCTTATATGAAACACCTGAAGGGGGAATACTAATACTTACCTTAGGGCTATTGTGAGGATTGATATGGTAATTATGGATGGCTTTTGAGAATGATTAATCTCTTTTCTAATTAACATATGTTTGATATTTCAAGTTATACCCCAGCCCTATTGGCCAGGAAATCCATTTTTAATATGTCTAGTCTCACGTGTTTTGTGTTGATTGAGTAGCTGGATTCTCACAGGCTCTGGTTATCTGTAGGCTGCTCATCATATTTATATAAAGTCACAGTAATAATTATTGTAACTATAATAATAATTCACATTTCCTATTTATATTCCATTTTACTAGGGGAAGAACTCCAGCTACCAAGAGTTTACCTTCAACAGATCCCTCTCCACTGTGCCACTCTTCTGTCACACATGCAGCATTCCTACTGCTCTATAGGCTTCCCTCCTTCCTCACCTCTCATCTCTCCATCCCTCATCCCTCCATCCCTCCCCCTCATCCCTCCATTCCTCATTTCTCCTTCCCTCATCCCGCCATCCCTCATTCCTCCATACCTCCATCCCTCTATCCCTAATTCCTCTATCCCTCATCCCTTCATCCCTCATTCCTTCATCCCTCCATCCCTCTATCCCTCATTCCTCTATCCCTCATCCCTCCATCCCTCATTCCTCCATTCCTCATCCCTTCATTCCTCAATCCCTCCATCCCTCAATCCCTCCATCCCTCCATCCCTCCATCCCTCCATCCCTACCCCCTGCTTTCCTTTATTGGTAAACTGGCTTACTCTTTCTCTACCAAAGAGCTATCTAGTTCTTACATGGTCCTTGGCTCTACTATTCCAATCTCTGTTTAGATTCCAACAGAACATCATGCTCACTTTTGAACATCAGTTTTATCTTGTTGGGTTGTGAGGACTGCCATTCCTACTTCCTCCTCAAACGATTTTTCTTTGTGTAGACAATATTCTTGGTAATGAAACAATTTTAGACTACCCCCCTCATACCTCCAGTTTGCTCACAATCATTTTTAGTTGTAAATTTTTACATTGGTTATTGCTAGTTTCTAACTTCTTTCTCAAATGTTCACAGCTGCCAATAGAGATGAGTCATTAGCCTTCTTGCCTGAATTATCAAAACACTCTGCTAAGCTGTCCTTTTGTCACTCCTTTTTTCCCCTTCTTCTATACAGCAGTTTTCTCATCTACAAAGTTGGGACATGTGACTGAGGATTGGTACTCTGAGATCCAATCTGGGAAAAGCAAGTTGGACTGACCAAAATTTTCCTATAAATTTGCATGACTGTCTCCATCTATTTTTGGTTAAACCAGTCAACTAGGTCATTTATTTTGTTCTGGTTCATACTAAAAGCTAGTTTTTAGAGGCCAAACTATACTCCTTTGAAAACCAAAGGTAAGTGTCCTAGATTTCAATTGTAGACATTATGGAGATGTCCTCTACTAGAGGTTCTGCCAAAGGGCTACTTTCATCTGCATTAGATAAAAGGTAATTCTGATCTGGAGTCATCTATGGGTGGCTATAAGTAGCCTTTGTGGCATCAAAGATAAGTGGATATTCATGCATTCACTTTGAAGCTAGAAATTCTATGGGAACAGGGTGGTGTCTGACTTCCATCCTCCACACTTAGCATACATGGCTTGACACCAAGTTGATAACAAATCGTTTTTTGATTCAACAGTTGAAAGGATGAACTCTTTTCAATGTGCAATTCCAAAGCTCTCTAGAACTTATCAATGAAGCTTCTTTCAGTATACAGCTTATCCTCTATCACTGCAGGGTTTTTATTTTGTCAGACAAGACCTTCAAACAGTTTTATGACTGATGTACTTTAATTGTAAGTACACACAGATATAACACTGGAGAGAGTAATAAACAACCGAATCTTACCGTAGAAGAATGTGTTCCTTCCCAGCTCCTACAGCCCAAAGAGAAAACCTCTGATGGATGAAATAACTTAGAAGACAGCAAGCAGCCCGCCTCCAAAGAAATTCCCAGCCATGTAGGAAGCGGCAATGCTCCTTTCCCAGAATCATGCATGTTATTCTCAAGCTCCATTACTGAGTTTTAGGGGGGAGGGGGAACACAGTAGTTAGAGTACTGTAGAAAGATGTTTAATGAAAGGTCTTTTCCCAGTTTTGTGATTCTATAAAAAGGCATTTAGTAAGTCAGAACTTTGGAGAGATCCTCTATCCTTAAAGTTCGAATGGCTAGGAAAGTGACTGGTTCCTCCAGCCTTGAATCAGGTTGTTCAGAGCATAGAAGATAATGTGGAGTTAAGTGTTTTCTAAAACATGAATGGAGAAATACATTATCTCAACTACTATCACTGTCATTCTTATATATTAGTGACCCTTATTTGAATTTTAAAGATATATAAGTGTCAATGATTTTACTCAATGTGTATTCCCAAAATATGGTTCGCTGTTTAATAGTGATTCATACATAGCTAAGAATGCTATGAAACCCATACTCAATAAATAAAGTCTCAGGGTGGGTTGCCCTACACTCACTGGGCTCCATGTGTGGATTCTGTGGTGACTCAAGAGAGCAGAAGGTGTTGGTTATTTTAATGAACAAGAGATCCAACAAGGCCATTAGCAGTACACAGGGGAGACAGCAAAAGAAATGACTTCTTTATCTAGGACACTGGAAATGTCCAACTATATTTAAGAGAAACAAATGTGACTCTTTGCTTTTACTGTTAAAAACAAACAAACCTTAGTTAACAGCTGAGCTTACTAGTCAGTGGCTTTCTTCTGTCATTTTTTTATACGTCCTGGTATTCTTTCCAACAGTTTTAAGTTTACTCACTTCATAATTCCACATTTTTAACTTCTATTTCTCATTTCACTACAAAACAACAAGAAATGCCCCCTCATCCCATCTTCTCTTCGAATATTATTTTTAATTTTTTCCTATTTCTGTTATTCTTACTTTCCATGCCTTTAGCCTCTCTTCGGACAAGCTACCTGACTGTCAGGAGCTTAGGAGTTCTTGACAAATCCTCTGCTGTTCATCTCCCTATTTCATGATCCTACCTGTCTGTCCTCCTTTGTAAATTATGTTTTGAAAGCATGGGTGGGTGGTCTCAAAACGGGACAGGAATGATCTAATCCCTTACTAGGATATCTGGGAATGAGGGGTGGGGGTGGAGCCACAGTGAAACTCATTTGTTCCAGGAGCATGCTTCTGAAGTGTGTGGGGGCATCGCTAGGTGGCAGTATTCCAGATAGGATCCCAACCACAGAGCTGGGGACGGCCTCCCTACCCCCATTCCTGAGTTTTAACGTCCTATATAGCGATTTTGATTCAGAAATTTACTCGGCTGTCTGCAGCATCTGCATTGGAAATCTAGGGCATGTCACGCCGTTTCTCAAAAATAACATAACTTAACACTTTTAGGATGGATGCCTGCTGATTTGAGCCTCAATTAGAGAGAAAATGGTTTTGTAGATTTGTCTTTTTCTTTCATGCAAGGAAAAATAATTTTACAAATTTTAATGGCCTTTATATAGAAATTTTCACATGAATGGAATTCCAAATACTAGCACAACATATTGTTTATGAAGTACATTGTATTAATCAGTATTTCTTGGAAGCATGCCTTTCAAGACTTGCAAATATTAAATATTTGATTACCTCAGTAATCCATAGTATATTCTGTTAAATACAGGCTGCATAGCAGCCACGTTTTAGCACACCGAACACATTTTTTAAATTTTTCTTTTCTTTTTGCTTTAATATACTACCTAGGAGAGCTTTAACATACTACGAACCTTATCCTGCCTCGGTTTCCGAACTTGTAAATGGAGGTATTAGTAACACATTTGTTTTCGGGAAAATATTGTAGCGTTTAAATGAGTTATTATGGGTAAAAAAACTTTACAACTACAGTTAGCAGATGGCTACTCTGTGTTCAAATTACCTTAGCCTGCTATTTGTTCTTGGTATGTGTATACGTGTGTATATGTGTGTGCCTGGTTATGTGTTGTGTATATAGAAGTTCGTACCTTCTTTTACTTGTGTGTCATCCATCCAAAGTCAAGCCTTGAGCTTGCACAATAGACTCTTTACAGAATGACCCATATCATTCTGCCCCAAGATTGCCTATTTATCATGCTATAACTATACAATTTCTTCTCTCCCTTTCTTCCTCCAAACCCTCCCAAATACCTTCCCTTGCTCTCTTTCAAATTCATGGCCTCATTTTTTACTAGTCATTGCTACATTCATACTATCTATTTTTAAGCACTAGACTGAGTTGAAGATAAAAGGGAGCCATCTTCAGTGTAAAGATTTTTTTTTAAAGATTTAATATTTTTATTTTATGTGCATGTGTCAGTCCCTCCATATTCATATGTGCACCACATGTGTGCTTGGTGCCAGTGAGGCCAGAAGAGGACACCAGATACCCTAGACTTGAAGTGACTAGTTGTTTCGAGCTGAACCCCAAACCCAGGCCTTCTGCAAGAGCAGCAAGTGCTCTTAACCGCTGAGCTGCCTCTCCAGCCTTCCTACTAGAAACTATAAAGTAAGGGTGCAGATGAACTGCAGATCCTAGTACAAGATGAAGAGAAATGCAGACTTGAATGAAATAAATACGGATCGACTACCACAGTGATAGTGAATGCAGGAGAGAAAGAAGGAGACACTTTCAGATAAAGATATTTCAGTGAAACCAGAGGCTGAGAAGGCTTGAATGTATGAACTGGCAGATAGGATATTCAGCAGAATTTCATGCCGAGAGCCCCTGATAAGAATGACTAAGAAGGAAATATTGGCATTATTCAAGAACTGGGTCATTTTTTTCCCCTTAATGCTTACAGGTGTCTGTGAGCATCTCATTTTGATTCTTCATGAAGCACAAGGGAAGGAACGTTTTAAAAGCCAAGACAAAGCTATTATACTCTGGCCTACTGAAGTGTGACTCCGAAATAATGAAACAAATCTTTAAACAAAATGTGACATGAATCTCCTCTCAGATAATATGCTGACCTCCTTCCTATAAAACGCTACTAAATATCTCTGAATAGAAAATACATTCGTGAGCTACATTTTCCAGAAGTAGTGATGGGTTTGCACTGAGTCATCTGTTATTCACTCCTTGGGGCCAGTTGTGTGAATGTGCAAATCAGTTTGAAACAGGATAGACTGTCAGTTGCATGGGCGGACACAATCAGGGTCTGGTCACAAAATGAAGTCACAGATCTTGACAACAATAAAAACTGTGATTAAAGGTCATCGTTTTCAAAAGCTATTTACAGTAAAGCTGACCGACCGTGGGGGTTTTTGTCCCTGGAATGAGATCACTAGGGCTTGTGTTTGGAGGGAAGGCATTTATGAGTCCTCCTAAACCTCTCCTTCCATAAAGCTGTTGTCTTAATTTCCAAGATAAATAAAATGAGCTTCCTATAATAGGTAAAACTATAGTGTGCTTTACTCGTAAATTATATTTTTCTCCTTTTTTCCCCTCCCAAACCTAAATTTTGGTTAGTAGAAACTCTTCAGTGAGCAGAACTTTGGTTAGTAGAAACTCTTTGAAAGTTGTGTGTTAGAATCTGACTATCAGAATCTATAAAAAGGTTTTACAGACAGATATTTTCATTTTTTTTTATTAAACAACTTTATTTTACAAAACAAAGATAAATGTACAGATTTTAAATATTTTTTGCTTAAAATTATACATTTTTTGTCAGTACTTTTTTTCAGATTTTAACATAATTTTTATATAAAACTATATGAATATATTTTTTAGTCAGTACTTGATTTTTTTTCAAGGTTTGGTTGTATGCCTTGAAAACTTAATAGTTACAATGAGCTATAGTACATGTAAAACAAAATATAACATGGAAATAGTTAAAGTTTTCTTGTTTTGTAAATTTTTTTTTGTTTTGTTTTGTTTTCTTTATTTCTTGGACTTCATACAGTCTGTGAGTTGTTTCTGGGGGAGTGCAAGCCTCTGGGGTTAGCATCCCACTATCAGTGACTACATATTATGACTGTTCTTTTGTGACTGGGTTATCTCACTCAGGATGATATTCTCTAGATGCAGCCATTTTCTTAAGAATTTGGTTAAGTCATTGTTTCTGGTGGCTGAGTAGTATTCCATTGTGTATATGTACCACAATTTTTGTATCCATTCATCTTCTGAAGGATATCTGGGTTCCTTCCAGCTTCTGGCTATTATAAATAGAGCCGCTATGAACATTGTGGTGCATATATCTTTGTTGTGTATTAAAGTGTCTCTGGGGTATATGCCCAGAAGTGGAATAGCTGGATCTTCAGGTAGTACTATGTCCAATTTTCTGAGGTATCGCCAGACAGATTTCCAGAGTGGTTGTATTAGCTTGCAACCCCACCAACAGTGGAGAAGTGTTCCTCTTTCTCCGCAGCCTCGCCAGCATCTGCTGTCATCTGAGTTTTGGATCTTGGCCAATCTGACTGGTGTGAGGTGGAATCTCAGGGTTGTTTTGATTAGATATTTTCATTTTTAAATTTGGAGTCATAGTCAGAAGTCTCTGATCATAGATGGCTTACTTTTCTATTCCTTTAATGATCATAATTTCCGATTTTTAAGAATAACAATTTCGATTTGAAAATCATTTTTTTTCAAAAGTCAAACAAAACCTTTGTTGCAGCCTTTAGTGACTGTGTTGCTTTTATAACTAATGCAAAGAAACCGTGGACACATCGAAGGGGAACTTTGCAGCATGGAGGTATTACTTATGATTAATAAGATGCACAGCTCCCAAGGTGATCCCTGTCTACAAGAGAGGCTTCTGGTTGCATTCATGAGTATGCTATTTTGTTTTCAAATGAAAATTTGCTTTCTTACATAGAAAAAAAAACACTAATTTCCTTTTGTTTGAATACAGTTGCTTTAAGATGTATCCTAGATATTGGTCCTGTGTAATACACAATGACTTATAATTAGCATGTCATTCTCAAATCAATGAATGAGGTTTTTAAAAAAATCTTAATGTTTCTCTTTTATTTTTAATAAACTATATTAAGAACATAGATTTCTTTAAAGTGAACTGAGCTGCTCTCTTTTTGCAGTGATAGGTCATTAAATATACTTATTTATAAATAGACTTTTTATCATCTAGAAGATCGACAATAATTTCATTTGCAGTATCGTTTTGCAACTGGATATAATAAAGTTTCTCTGAATCATATTGATAACTGGTTCAGAATAGGAAGTAGCTGATATAAGAGTAATGTTTTTTCATAGTGATTGATTGAATTATTTGCCTAACTTGAGGAAACAAAATACTATGCACAACTCTGAATTTATATGCAACTCTCAGTGTGCTGTCAATGAACAGAAGAGCTCTACACCTTCCTGTGGAAGATGTTGCTTTATTCTCCATGCTTAGAGATACGTTCAACTGTGATTGGTTTGGGGAGATGCATATAATTATAATTTAACTTGGATACCCAAGTGCTGTAACTGTGTTTTGTATTTAAGTAAAGGAGCATCTTCTCGAAAGAGAAAACCAAAAACAAAAAAATGAAAGAAATAAAGCCTCCGAAACACAGATCAATGATTTTAGCAAACCAGAAGCTGAGGAGGAGAGCCATTTACAAATCTTTTCAAGGAAGATGTTTCCGCAGGGCAGATAATCGTGAATAAGTTGATGAAATATTATAAGCGAAGCCTCCAGGATCTGTGTATAGATAGGAAGTGATAAAGCTGGGCACTTACTGTAATTGCTTTCTACCATTTAGTCAAAGAATGATTAAAGCTGGAACTGTGCAATTTGGGTGGCAAGAGGGTCAAGCTTATTCCCAGCTACAGTGTGTGCTTTGCTAAGGCTCCTCCTTATCTGCAGCTTTCTGTCAGCACTATCACTATCCCAGAATTAACCCGAGCAGATGCCAACATTGCTGCATCTGTCTCCTGCACCTATCACTTTTCTGATTCCCACAAAGCATTCCCTATTCTGAAGGCTGGCTGTCAACAACCTCTGAGTATTTCCCTACATGGTGTTTCCCAACCAAGGCGCTCACCCATTTTTGGTAGTTTCTCCCACATGGATTGCTGAAAACTCTTTCTTCTCCTCTGAGTAACTTGTGTCATTTGGATTTTGGGGGACTTCACAGGGGAGCGAGCAAGAGGCTTGAAGTGATGAGTTTTCTTTATGCTTTTTGACTTTCCAACTAAACCACACTGAGACTTGTGATTCTGACTCAATCGACATACATTTCTTCTTTCATTTTTTGACCACAATGGAAGTATTTCTACTTGAAAACAAGAAAACTACCAACATAGTCATTACACCTTGTGGTACTTCCCATTTTTACTCCCAAAATGGTTTCAATAACTTCATGGCTTTACTGTAATATAAAGTTCAAGCAAAATGGCTATTTCAACAATGTCTATCCACAGCAGACAATATCTAATTCATTTAATTCTGTCCATTTTACCATTACTGTCTAATGGTATCTTTACCATTTGAAATAAATCTACTGAAATATTCCTTTATTACTTTCTACTTGGGTACTTACTACCTTAAGACATACAGGCAATGGATCTTGTTAAAAACTGGATATAGTGGAACATGCCAACAATCCTAGCAATCAAAATGGAGAGGCCGGATAATCAGAAGTCCAAGCACTCAACTACAGAGTAAGCTATATCATGAGACCAATTAGTCCAGGCTGCATGAGACGTAGGAGGGGGGCATGCGCATGTGTGTGTGTGTGCATTTGTGTGTGCTTTGTGTGTATCTGTGTGTTTGTGTGTATCAGTTTTTGTGGGTTTGTGTGTGCATGTGTTTGTTGTGTATTTATGTGTTTTGTGTGTATCTCTGTGTGTGTATCTGTGTGTTTGTGTGTGTATTTGTTTGTATCTGTGTATGTCTATGTGTTATGCCTGTATGTGTATTTGTGTGTTTGTGTGTGTTTTTGTGCATGTTTCTGTGTCTGTGTGTGTATATGTATAGATGGACATTGTGAATAATATGCTACATAAAAGAACATTCTGGATATTCCATCATTACTAGTATAATATTGTTTTATTTTCTTTCTTTAAATTTGCTGTTTATGTGGGTATGTATGTATAGTGTATAATATATGTTCTAGAAGCAAAGCCAGAGCATATCCAGTCTCCTGCTCAATCATTCTCCATTCTATTCCCTTGAGAGAGGGTTTCTCACTGAACCCTGAGCTCAGTTGGCTGCTCATCAGCCCAGGATGTCCTTCTTTGGTTACATGCACAGTATGTGTGATAGTGCCTACGTTTTCACATGCATTTGGGTGGTTTAAATACAAGACCTCATAATTACAGCAGCAAGCATTCTTACCTACTGAGCAATCTCCTAAGCCAAAAGAGAGGTTTTTCAATAGCACATGATCCAATGTATATCTTCTCTTCTGCCTAGGAAAAATCAACCTGCATTTTCTACTTATCTGTCACCCTGGTAAGAACAGCCCAGGTTCAAATGAGTCCTGAAAAAAGATGCTCCATCTTTTTGTCCCATTTTAGGTTTTCAGAGATGGCATACTTTATGACTATGATTTTCCCCTTGATCTTCTTTTTTGAACACCATTTATGAGTTTGAGGGCTTTTCATGTGACTCACTGAGCAGCAAATATAGCATCATAGAAAACTGAAGTCTTCCCTAATCAGAGGATAAAACTTACACTATAACATCATACTGAGATAAGACAAAGATAATGAAAAGTGGTCATTGAAACTAACCAAGTTCTGAAGCAAAGGTGTCAAAGCAATTACCTACAATTGCAGGACGTTTCTGTAACGTTCTCAGCATGACCAGGTAATTACAGCACTTGAATTTTTATCAACATTCTTAGAGAAACTGAAACAATGTTTTAAATTCTAAACCACTAGAGACTGTTGCAATTAAACACATCAAGGCAGACACTATCCTTTAATAACATCTATAATTTCTGCTAGGAAAAAATATACAAGAATAACCAGGCATCAACTTGAGAAAGGGCTTCCAGGAAATCAGTAGTGTTCAGAAGAGAGAGCTAAACTGGGTAGCTATTCTGGGATTAAATTCCATGAGCCATTAAAGTTTTCTATCTCTTTTCCCAGTGTATCTCCCTCTTGCCCACTCTTCCTTCCCCCCTCCCCATCTTTCTCCCCTCTCCTCCTCCCCTCTCCTTTCCCCCCTCCCCCTCTTTCTCCCCTCTCCTCCTCCCCTCTCTCCCTTCCCTCTCCCCTTTTCTCTCTCCGTTCTCCTCTCTCCCCTCTCCTCTCTCTCTTCTCTGTTTTTCTCTGTCTCCCCGTCTGCCTCTTTCACTTTGTCTTCTGTCCCTCACCTCCCATCAAGAATTCTAAAGCCTGACCTGGCAGCTCCAGGCAGAATGAGCTCTGCTTTTAGATAAAAGAGAAAACCTTAACTTTTTCTCAGCCCCATGCCCTGTGGCACTTGCCCAGTAGCTGGATTTCCAAGAATAGCTATTTTCTGTCTTTCTCAATCCCTGCTCCCAAGGGAAGTAGAAACTCTTTTGGTCCTAAGGTTGTTTCAAGCATCAGCAAAATGTTTGCATTAGTGAAAGCCCATGTCTCCTTTCATCACAACCAACTTGGGAATCTCAATTCATACAAGCTAGTGCCTGCTAGACACACCAGTGAGGTTCACCTCTGTAACATAAATAGAAACCAGCATAAAAACAGAGGCTGAGCAACCTGTAGAAAGTATATTTGACTGAATGACAGATAAGACAGTTGAGAACTGACAGCTGGTACCTCAGTTGGATTTCCAACATGGCTCTGGGTCACAATTGAGGTTATTCATTAGTGTAGGGAACTCTTTGACCATTCTTGGGCCAACTTCCACAGAAACTTAAGAAAGCAGAACTTCCTGAAAGTTCATTTGCAGTGGAAAATGGAAAGTGGAAAGGGAACCAGGCACAAACTTTGCAGTTTCATGCAGCCTTGAATACTAACATATTAAACAATAACCCTTCAACGAGATTGGTTTTGCCATTTGATTCAAATTAGAATATTTATGGACATGTGCACAAACTTGATGGTAAAAATGGGTCATATGTTTTGGTTTATTTTCTTAATTCTATTCTCTAAAATTGCAACTGAAGTTCCCTAGAACCCCGGGTAAACTGGAGGCAACAACACACATTTGTGATCCAAATTTGATCACAGTAAATGAGACATGGAGATGGAAATGTCCCCTAGATAGCCCCAGGCCAGCTAAGTTTCTTAACCGCAGCAGTGAACAAGTGGCTCAGCCTCAGATCAAAGCCAAAGTGAGGACCAAAACTCAAGGTTAACCTCTGACCTTACACAGATACGCACACATACACGTTAATAACAATACAAGGAAGAAATTGATGAAGACATCAAAATTCTATCTAGAAAATCTACTCAGGACCTACTTACTGATCTGGAAGGAGCACCTTAACCACATCTGCAAAGATTCCCTTTGAAAGCTGATAGTCACAGGACCCAGAGATTAATTATTGCAAAGACATCTTACAGGGGCCGATTTCAACTGGACCCACTATTACTGAGAAAACAGTTTCTTAAAGTCCTGAAATGTCATTCTGTTCCACCCTACTCCCCAACCCTCTGGTCTGTACACTATTAGCAGCTGGAATTTTTCTTTTTGAAGGTTAAATAACATGACAGTGAAATACTTCATCATAGTCTTATAGAAAAGACAGCTAGTGTTCATCAGGCTTGGTACAATTATTGGGCCTGGAAAGTCCCAGACCCTGAAACATAGAAACCATGATGTCATTATTCACTTTTCCAATGACAGACCTGACTTCTTGTTCTATAAGTTATAGACACTATGATCACATGCCAAGGGGAAAGTTTTCTACTTTTTTCTGGACCTCTGCCTTGGGGAAATGGAAAGATTTCCCCATACATCACAAGTTACTAGCTCATCTAAGGACATCCCGGATAGCTCGTTTCTCTCCACACTGAAGGAAAGCAAGGCAAAGACAAACTATATGCAATCCTGAAACAAATAAATTCCAATCTGCTGTGAGAAGGCATAGGAAGCCCTGGGCGAAGCAAAAGAACTGGGTTCCCCCCCCACACACACACACATGTTTGAAATAAGTTTCCTCTTGTTCCTCGATGCAGCTAAGCTTCATGGTGAGTATTCTTTTTTTTATTTTTTCCTTTAGACTTTTCTGCTTAGCCTGTGCCATGGTTAATATGTAAGGGTGCTTAAAAAAAAAATACAGACTCAAGTCAAAGAAAGCTGAAGCTTGAAACCCTGTGCAGCCCTTCCTGATTATGTAGTCATGAACAAACACCTAAGTCACCTTTGTGTATTTGCTCATGATATGTAAAACAAATGTGTTTGCTCACTATCTCCTGTGAAGGTTAAATAAACACCATGAACATCATGCTGAGTACAGTGCCCGACGCTGTGTACACAGTGGACACTGGCCTTGTGTTCTCTCCTCTCCCTGTTCTAGGCACAAAGAGCACTCACTACCAACGGCTCATTTCTTCTCACCCACCGAAGGTTCTGTGTAAAATAGATAGACTTCTCTTCTACCACAATACTGATAGGGGACTTTGACAGCCTATGAAGTGGTTCATTTCAACTTCTCAATATCTAGGTATATAATTAATTATAGAATTACTTTACTTAATACAAGTTAAGCTTCACCTGCTCCTAAACACATACGGGGGGAAGGAGGGAGGGAGGGAGGGAGGGAGAGAAAGAGAGAGAGAGAGCAAACCATAGGTTCAGCTAAGGCTTCAGGACATTCCTCAGTCACTGAATTTGTAATATTTTCATATTTTGAATAAAAATATTATATTTTAAGAAGCAGTTATTATCCAATGATATAAAAGCCTGTAAACCCTACATTCATATCAGCCCACTTTTAGTGATTTTCTGACACATATGCTGTGACTTTTCTTAGAAAATAGTGTCAGCTTACCTACCTTGAGCCAAAATCATCCCATCCTGCCAAGATATGCCATTGTTGCCAGGATTCTTTATCATTCCCGAGGTATCAGTTTGGTGACTCTCTCATCATTTTAATTTCCAAAAATTTATAATTTACATTTCTTGAGTTATATTTCAAATTAATTGATAACTAAACACTTAATTATCCTCATGTGTGATATGCCTGATGTATTATAATCACGGAAAGAGTCCTTGCTCATTTTGTACTTCTGCTCAGTCTATCAAACAATGTAATGAAGCTACAGGCTAAATCAACATGCAAAGCAACCATTTCTGCAATCTATTGTGATGAATTCCCAGCTTCCCTATGTCATATGTCAGGACTTCCATTACCATTGTAGTGGCTACTGGGGGAGGGAGAGTAATCACACTGAAATCATTTTTCAGCCACAAGAGCATGCCCAGTGTCATCTGTCACTCAGAACTTCATTCTGCAGACTTGAAAAGTTTATGTGAGTGGGGATTTTACTCTGCAGTTCTTTTATCAAGACCCAAAGCTAACAGTCCAGGACCCTAACCATCACAAAGTTCAAGCTTTAGACTTTGAAACCAGAGGCAGTACACCTCAGAGAAGCTTCAGGAGAGTGGCTTAACCTGATGCTGTTGTTCCAGAACAGTGGGCTAGTGAGTGGGCTAATCCACTGTCAATGGTCTGGACTCATAACTACTGGATCTTAATCTCCACCTGCTAATTAGCAGCTATGAGGACATGGTTAAATCAATGCTTCAGGTTCTTTATCTTATATACTCTCTATATATTCAGGTTTTCTTTTGAGAGAGAAATAATTTAAAATGTAAAGTTCCTGGCTCACACTGAGCATTCTACTCATATTAGCTGTTTTCTTTACCAACTATTATCTCAAATAAGTAGGAATTTTTGAGATAATGAATATTTCTGACTGTGTGGATTTTGTTGTGATTCTAGTTTTATGGAATATCTTATCTGTGCAGGGCCAACCTGACATAAAAACAAAACACATTTCACTTTCAGCATAAACTAGACGAGAATTTGCTCCTGAATTAGCTATTTAGGAAGCACTTTACACTTTTATTGTCTAAACTATAGAGATAATGATAAAATAACAAATAAACGGTCTCAAAACTATGCATTTATATATAGTATGCACAGGAACTTCAAAGACAAAATTACGTTGAAGACTTGGTGCCTTACAAAGGACAGCATTCTTCTGCACACTGCTCTCATTGGCCACGAATGAGAGTACAGTTAAGGAAAAAAACAGTAACACACTCTCATACTTTCATGAATTGCATTCTATCTAGTCAGGTTCTGAACACATTGTTGTAACACTGTGTGATATACTATAGTAGAGGAACACGTGCAGTATTAGAGTAGTTAAGCTTTCATTTAACTGTAAGATTCCCTATCTCTGTAAGCCTTTGATAGCTTCATGAACTTTTAGTGAATGCATGTGTTTGTGTGTATTAACTTTAGACATAAAATATCTTTTATAAGTCTAATTACAGCATTTCTTTCTCCTATGTCCAATCCCCTATTCAAATTCACAGTCTCTTGTTCTTTAACTATTGTTAATGCACACACACACACACACACACACACACACACACACACACACACACCCTCTTGAGTCTGAGTATTCCTTGCATGTATCCACTCTATTGGTTAACATTCACTAACTATGACAGGAAAACATCCATGAGATCTCAACAACATGATTGCCTAAACAGGACCTGGACATTTCAACAGGAGTGTAGACGGGAGAAAACATTTCTATAGAAAAAGCTATAGGCAACAAACAATTTGAGAAAGGAGAGAGGGAGAAACAAAGAGAAAGATAGAAAAGAGACAGAGACAGAGAAACAGAGAGGGTATTAAGCTTTGTAGATACTTAGGGAATATACTTTTGCCCTCACTACTTGAAACCACAAAAACGTGCTCTCTCAACTTAATAAAGTTTAATATAAAAATGGTAATAGTAATGGTTCATTTGTTTCTTTGAGTAAATTAAATACAAAACACCTGTTATTACTCAATGCAGATGCCTAACAGAGTTTTAAAGAGGAAATAATTAAGCTCATTTTCCTGCTTACCAAATAAGTATCCCGACAAAGAAATCCCAGGGGAGTACTAGTGTAAATCAGGATACAGGTGATCCAACACTCAAGGAGGTGGCTTGTATTTCAGTCAAAAGCACAGTAACTTGCATTTGGACTTCAAGTAGAAAAAAATCAGGGTGCCTCAGTTAAAGTGTGCTGATAAAAAAAAAATCTTCTGTGAGTCATTCCAGCATTTATTTTAAAAAATGCAGTATAAAAATATTTTTGAGGACTTTCCTCAAAGTGTGGGAGGATGTGGGAGCTATTCTCCCACCCACTGGGTGGGGTGAAATGGTTTGATGTGTCACTGGGTGGAACTGGATGATGACACACCATGAGGAAAATCCCAGTGATGAAATTTCTTAGAGCGGTCCATACCCAGCCTCACTGAGCATCATCACACAGTTTAGACCTCCTTCACATTCCGGCCCAGAAATGAAAGGAACCAGTAGAATGCAAAAGTGGGGTGTTCTGTCGGGGAGTCATTTTCAGCCCTTTGAGTTCACGAAGGGGTCTGGAAGACAGATGTGTGTGAAACAAATCACACATCGGAGCCTCTCTCCCTCTTATCTGGAATGAATAGACAGCTTTGTCATACAGCTGCCCAGGGCTAATCCTCTACACTCTCTCAATCTCCTCAGTCTACTGCCTGAGGACCTTTGAAGCCAGGACTTAAAACCCTAAAATTAGAAGCAGGATTATACTGGTTGCAGACTGCTGACAAGCTTACCGCTTCCTGGAAAGAGCAGGGAATGATGTATGATTGCCTCTGGAGGGATAAACGGAGAGAGGGAATGTCAATTTTATGAGAAAGAGTGAAAGCCCACTTAGAAGGTTTTCAATAAATCTGGCTGGTCTTTCTCTGACCCTCAGACATACTCATAAGCTATAGTTCCATAAGTAGAAATTCTACCCAGTCAATTTGGGTGTTTGTTTATAAAATGTCCTAGTCTCTTACAATTGATGCTACCCTAACTCAGTCAATAAGCTATACACTATTGCTAAGCTTGCCATAAATATCCAGTCCCATTTTGTGTTTTATTTTTGATAGAGTTTTCTGGCAAATAATCTTAATCTAACCTGATTTCTATGATTGTACCATAGTTAAAAGTGATTATTGCCCTGGAGACCCTCCAGAGTCCAAAAATGTGCCAGCTCTACTGGCTGAGAAGTCCAGTGTTATGCACATACCTACCAAATTATAATGTGGGCGCACGCCTATCAACCCCTAAATTGAAAATACCATATGTTCAAATGCTTTCAATACAACTGAGTCAGCACCATGGTACATTACACCTTATCAGTGGTTTCTCCTTATGACTGCCCAGCTCTGGGGAAATGAGGTTCCTTGTCACCATCTACCAAGAGATAGTACCATTTAAAGCGAGTGTAGTAATATATATTGCTAGCTCAAGCAAAGATCAAGATTCAAAGCATTCTTTCTAATGAATGCATATTACTTTCCTGACGTCATGGAGTTGAAAGATCACATGTCAAGCCATGAAAACCAGGCACCATCTGTGTCCATTTTCATAAATCAAAGCCATCTAGATTAGCACAGAGTAAAAATTGATCAATGTATTTTAGTAATTACATTTGATGCTATATTTAGAATTCATAATGAATGAAATTCTTGTAAGTACCTACAGAGGAAGGACTATAAGATACCTGATTCCCATACTAATTCCAGTTGCATACGGCTGGGGCATTTCCTCATCATAATGAGCTCAGATGTGTCCATATCATTTCCTTTGGCCAATGAATGTGTGTTATGAAAGCCATTTCTAAACAGAAGGTTTATTAAATACCATGGATGCTTCCCCAAGCTCTTTTGCTTCACTTATACTTAATGCTAATATCCTGGATTAAAAAAAAAATCAATCACCAAGTGTGGCCACTGATGAGAGGGGAACAAAGACCCTAGTCAGTCATTGGTGACCAGCAATACACCTTTTTCTGCACAAGGGTATGACATTCCTCATTGCAGTATAGCCTAGCCAATCCCAATGAATTCACACTAAGCAACATTTCTTGTGATTTTTCAAGAGACCCTGATTTCCTGGTCAAGTCTTTTAAGAAGCCTTGCTTCCATTAAGGGAGTGCCTTCAAAGCAATTTTACATATCCTAAAGGTGCTGATGAGAAAAGAGAGTTAAGTCTAAACCTAGGGAAATCCGGACAGAGAACAAACAGGAGGAGCCCCATCTGTTCTCCAGCTTCTATTGTATGCATGCTTTCATAAGAAAGTGGTTTTGCATACCCCCCAACTCTTCACTGGGTTAAAAGCAAATTAATTACCTATTAAGTACTGAAAAATGAAGTTTATTCTTAGTTCATCAACATGTGACTAAAGGATATTATTAAGCTGACAAATATTTGTTAAAGCAAATAGGTAAAGCTACAACCCCAACTTGATGAGACAAATATTTTGGCACTCCAAGGAATACTAATATGATGACATTGTATTAATATTCAGCATCTTCCTGGGATTCCCAAAGGGACTGTTCTCTACTCACTTCCTTTGGCATTAATTGAAATAATTTTACCCACTTGTAATTTTTCTCCTGTGTCTGTTTCACTTTAAGAATTCATCATGTTATGATGTTATCTGCTCGTTGTCTGAGTATGAATTCAAATGTGGGATTGATAAACTCATCTTTTTTTCTCTAGAAACAAAAAGTTAACTCTAAAATTCCTTAAAAGTTGCCTAACTGAAGCCCACAGCATTTGAACTTCACATTAATGATATAGGAAGAACTCTAAGCTTTATCAAGGTCTCCTTAGACAGGCATATAAGACACCAACTGCCTTAATTAGCAGAATCTGGTACCTACTGCTTATGGTAAATACATTTCCAGGTAAAGCACAAAAACTCCTTCATGAATCTAATTAGAAGCAGCCATTTTGCAGAAGAAACAACAAAGCAGAAGCTATGGTGTCTCCCACACATCAGTTTCCTACTGTCTGTGGAGGTTGTTAAACAGATTAACAGTAATGGTGATTCATCTGTCTGTAGATCTGAGAGAAGCTAATGAGAAATATTCTAACAAGGGGCAGGGTCTATATTAGTTTTTTTTTTTTTTTAACAGAATACGTTATTATGAAAAATGTGAGTTCTAAGAGCATCTATTGAAAGTGCCTTCTATGTGCTAGGAAGGTTAAATATGTATCTTACTTAATCAGGGTTTCTATTCCTGCAAAAAATATCACAACCAAAAAGCCAGTTGAGGAGGAAAGGGTTTATTCATGTTACACTTACACATTGCTGCTCACCACCAAAGGAAATTAGCACTGGAACTCAAGCAGGTCAGTAAGTAGGAGCTGATGCTGAGGCCATGTAGGGATGTTACTTTCTGGCTTACTTCCCCTGGCTTGCTGAGCTTGATGTCTTATAGAACCCAGTTGCTGAAACCTTAAAAAGCAACTCTGGACACAAAATTATGACTACCATGTTAAGACTGTAGCCTACAAGGCAGGTGATTCTGCCAAGAAGACAAACTTGTGACCAAACCTCCTATAATAATTATTTCATTTTACTATCACTATTCATATACAAACTTAGCATCATTTCAGCCCACCAAATGTGTATTAGAATGTGTTGTGTTGGGTAAGCTGGCTACTTCTATATTTTAGTCCTGAATTCTGAAGCAATATCATATTTCTGAAGCAAATCATATATACATATTTCATATACATATATATTGGGGGATATATAACAAGGTTTTTCTTTGTACTTGAATTTACAGCATCTCCTTGACCAACTAAGTCACATCCACAGTGTTGAAGTTCACATAGAAACATATTTAAACACTTTTCAGACGATTTTTCTATACTGCATTAACAACCACCATGGCCTCTGCTACTAAAATACTGTGTGTGTGCATGCATGCATGTGTTCGTGTTTGTGTGTGTGTGTGTGTGTTATGTATACATGTATATGTATGAATATAATAACATTTATGTGAATATATTTTCCACTTGGAATTTTTATTAATAAGTTGGAGAGCTGAGATTAAATATCTGAGCTGCTTTCCAGACAAATTATTCTATACTTCTTTCAAAACACACTTCTATTCAAATGAATACTTCCAAGAGAATTGAAAATTAGAATGGGAATTTATGTCCTTGAAAGATCATCAAATGCTTAGGGTTTGCCTTGTCAATAAATACAATCTTGATGTGTATTTACAGATTATGAAAACCCACGTCTTCCAAAATTGAGTCCACTAGGAATCCAGTCTGTGAATGACATAATTGCTCCAGTGCTGTCTAATTTGATGGATTAGAGAAGACAGGAAGAAGGGGAAGTCAATTCCAGTTAGGATCTGAAGTGATATATAAGCCATTTCAGTGAGAATTATGTAAAATGATGGCACTTGTTATTTTTTGCAATTACTATGCAGCCAATATGCATTTTCTTCCCAGAAGATCCCCACAATGAAGAATTTCCCAAAACCTCTCCACTGATACATCTGGTTAGGAGAAGAGATATAGAAGCTGGGACCTTGTAATGAGGAGAGAGCAGGCAAGACTAAGAGAATATTTTTCTGCATTTAAAGGAGCAGCCTAAAAAAAAATGTGGGAGAAAGCAGGTAAAGTGAGCAAAACACATATGTGGATTCATAATTTTAAAAACAATACATAATAAAAGGAAAGCATAACTCTTCCCAGGAGATAAGCTAAGCCCCTAGAAGTAAGAATGGAGAGGGGAAATATCATCTCAAGTTTTTAGAATTACAAAATGAGCACATAAGCTGGAATGAATGTGGCATTTATATAAATAAAGGAAAATCTTTCTGAGACATCATCTTGATTTATAGCCTAAACTGCCTTAAAACTCACTTTATATACCCCAAGCTAGCCTCATGCATGTTGAATATGCCTACTTCAGTCTTCTAAGTGCTGTGGACAAACATCTGTAGGCAATGTTTGTAGATATGAGCATTGCCACACCCAGAGCACTTAAAGCCTCTTTAACCTTTCAAATCTACTGAAAACTTGAGAACCATATCCCCATAAGACTATATATATGTCTGAAATATGGTGAAAGAGATACTTATTAAAAATTTCAGACTTATCTCATTACAAAAAGTTATTGGTTGGACACTAAATGTTATCAGGTGTAACTGTTCTAGCCAAAATATAGATATAACAAAACGTAGGGGCTATTCATACAGAGCAGATAAAACCAACAACCTGCTTTTAAAATGTGTTTATGCCTTCCTTATTGGTATTAATGTTGAATCACTAATTAATAACACCTGCTGTGCTCACCATTTCATGAAACATTGTCTTCGTCAGAGATTAAATACTGAATGATATTAAGATTTCAATCATGTTACTCAAGGGCTTAGCACAGGGATTTAGACTGTTACTCATTCTCATAAACAACTCTGTACATACACAAACTAAGTGATATCTGATATAATGTCAATCTTACATCCTTTAGTGTCAAATGCATATGTCATGTTGACATCTAAATATATACCTTGCTTTTTAGTGAGCAAAGGGAAGAGGTCCTGCACAGGAATGCCATGGAAATCATTAATATAAAGTAAGAAAAAAAGAAATAGAAAATAGAGAAAGAAAAAAGAGAAATAGAAATGACCTAGAAGTAACAAAGAAAATATGACTCAAGGCTGATGATGTGAACAATATACAAATGGCACTCAAGTGCACTTGAGGAGGCGCTAATTCCATTACAAAAGAAATTTTTTGCCATTGTCAGAGTGCTAAGGGACATAGTAACCTACAAAAGCCTATCCATCAGTTAAGAAGCGCATAACCCCTTGGAATAAGTAAAGACACATATTTGCATTTAAATATTTGACTAAAAGCTATGTTTTCCAGTAAATATTATGTACTTTATTACATTCTGGAGGCTGAGCACACAAACAGCAATGTACCATCACAAGTTCTATGCCAGAAGAAAGCGTGATATATGACGGAAACACAGAGAAAAAGACTGATGGAGAGCTTATAGGATGAGGCTCTAGGATGATTCAGCAAGTGTTGACATCACAGTCCTGGGCAATGGAGTATAATCGCATGCTTACCAGAGCACAGTCTCATGCTTACCGGCTGTGTGACTTCAACAAGCTGCATAGTCATTGTCACTCATTGCACTATCCTTGGGAAAGGCTTGTTTCTTTTAATCCTCTGACAATTCTAATAATAGCGCTGTACATGCAAATTCATGGATTAAAACCATTGAAAGAACACTCCTTCTCACTCCACTACGCACAAAGATGACTCAAGCAGATTTTCCAAATATAAAAGTCTGCAACCCAGCAACTAGTTTGTGCTGATCACCTTTTTAGATAAAGAGGGTTGGGTACTGAAAAAAAAAGCTTGCAGAAATGAAATCAAATACCTGATTTCTGCTTATTAAAAAAGGCTGGTGAACAAACAAGAAACATGTACCTTAGTTAGGCGCAGGACTCTTAATGGTGCCCCATGCTTTTCATTCCTAACCTGCTTTTGGTGCACTGTAGAGAAAGAATTCAGGATTTGTCATTTCATCGTGGCACTGAGTATTGAAGCTATTTTAAATGTTGCCTTACTTAATTTCTTCTTTTGATCTTAGGAGAACTGAAACAGAATGGTATTTTGAAGCAATAGAGTTAGCCAATAAATTAACCAGCATACATGGTTATATAACTCAGGAAGTGTATGGTCAAGTTCTGACATGGAGATGGAAAAATAGCAATGAGTTATAGATCTTTCTCTTTCAGTTCCAGGGACAAGGCTGTGGCAGTGCTGAGCCAAACAAGGAGGAAACAACCACAAAGAAGGAAAGTAACGGATGACAGAAGAACCAATGAAAAATTAACTTATCTTTCAACATCCACAATCCATCTGCTCTTTGAATATTTTAAAGATAACATTGAATAGCAGAGAAATCATTTCCACACTTTGGCATCTCACAGAGAGTGAGAGTTTCTGTCAGAATGGGAAAGAAAACGAATTTCTTCTCAACATGTGAAATATTACCAGCTCAAAACTAAGTAACCAATAAATTGCTGCAGACAAGTAAATCTCAGAGTTCCTCTGGGTATGGCTTGGATGTTTGTGCTAAGAAGTCTAGTCTCAAAGTGAATTGGCAACCCCAGAAGAAAGTATTCTGAGAAATTGGCATTTCTACACAATGCCCCAAACACTTCTATCTAAGTTTTCTCGATATGTCTTCTTATTTTAACCATGATCATCGTATTAATCATATTTGTATTATTACTGTAACAAATTTCTCAGATAATCAACATACAAAGAAAAGACTTTTATTTGGGCTCACAAATTTGCACATTCCAGTCCTCAGTCAATAGAGCTCATTAACTATGGGTTTGTGGAAAGGCAGCACATTATGGAGGGCCTACTGCAATAAAAAACAAAACAAAACGAAACAAAAACCTTTTTAACTAGGAAGCAAAAACAAGGAGGGGTAAGACAGGTCTGTGATTATACTGTCCCCTTATGGAACACAGCATCATTGACCCAAAGACCCAATAGTACACTTCAGTTTTTAATTGTTTTATCTCTTCCCAATAGCACTTTCCTCTGGACTAGCCTCTACTAAGCAGTCTCTGGAAGGACATGCAAGATCACACTCTAGTGATCCAGCAATGTAATATGAATATATCAATATGCATTTGTTAAATGTTTCCTTTATTTGTCCCTTCTCATACAATACATCCTTACCACAGCCTTCCCTTTTTCTACTCTCCCAGACCCCTACTGCCCATCTCCTTCATGTCCACTTCCCCTTCAATTTCCTTCAGTGAAGCGCAGAACTCCCAGGGATGCCAACAGAACACTGCATAGCAAGATGCAATGAGAATAGATACAAACCTCATGTCAAGTCTGCATGAGGCAACACAGTAGGAGGAAAAGGGTCTCCAGAGCAGGCAAAAGAGTCAGAGGTACCCCTACTCCCCCTGTTAGTTTTAAATGTTACTTTTCAGACTGCATCTAACCATACAGACACTTTATAATATCAGAACCAATATCAGAACGTTTTTAACAAGAGCCCCTTCCTCCTTTTTTTCTTTAGCCACATTAGCCACCCCTCAGCAGAAGACTGTTATTACTATATATGCAATGGCAGAAGGAAAAACCAAGGGAGGCTGAGAAACCTGGAACTCCTATTGGGATTTAGTGTGTCCTTTGTGCAAGAGTTTCCAAAGACTCTTAGTTAATATAACTGTTCAAGGTTTATTTCACCAACGATTGGTATTCAAACATGAGGTATGTGTAAGCATGTATTTTTCAGACAATCCTAGTAACAGAACTGTAAATCCAAATTCACAGATTAATACCATCGAAAGAACATTTCTTCTCACTCCATTACCCACAAAGTTGCCTCAAGCAGATTTTCCAAATATGAAAGTCTACAACTGAGCAACTAGTCTGTGCTAATCACATTTCTAGATAAATAGGACTGAGGAGAAAAGGCATATAGGAATGAAACCAAATTCCAGCTCTCTGTTCATTTAGATAAGAGACATGAAGTCATATTGGGCATAGGAACTTAACAAGTATGCTCATGACAGTTCATTCCCACAACTGCTTTTGGTACAGTGAAGGAAGGAAGAATAAAATAATCAATAGATTAGAACTTTAAAGTAGTATCTAAAAAGATGAGTCCCAAAGCACCAGCATGATTTATGTATAACAACAAAACTTGGTCACTTTTTACTCATTTACAAATGGGGTAAGCAGGGTCCACAAATGTCTGTTACCTATGTTAGCACAGGATTGAACAATGAAGGTTCTTAACAGCCAAGGTCAACAATCTTTGTCATGCATGATGTTTTAATGATTTGTGTTTAGCTGGTAGCTTTGGGAATAGCTCTTGAATTACTTTCATAAATGTTTTCTTTCCCTGTAGGAATTCTCACATTGCTCTGACAAAATAGGTTCCAAAACAATTTTTAAAAGGAGAAAAGAAGGAGATCCAGGGACACAGGCCTGGAGAGAAGGTGTTCCAAGTAGCCGAAGAGCAGAGAGATTTCTGCCAAGTGCAGGGAAAGTCCACCCCCGCCCCCACTTAGTTTAGGGAACCAGGAACCCTGTATCCGGCTGTCTTATTCCAGTCAGCGGCCCTTGCATGCAGCACAGGCGCCATCCGCGACCAGGAACAGTGAAGATCCAGGGACATAGGCCTGGTGAGAAGGTGTTCCGAGTGGCCAGAAGACAGAGAAATCTCTGCCGAGCACACAGAAAATGCCCCCCCCCCCCCCGCTTGGTTCAGGGAAGCAGGAACCCTGCTTTGGGCTGTCTGTTATCAGACAGTGTCCTGTGCATAAAAATAGACGCTCAGGCCATCTGCTACCAGGAGCAAAGGGAGATCCAGCGAAACAGACCAGGTACAAGGGAGAGGCGAGAACCAATCACTGACAACAAGACCACATATAAACTCAGACAACAAGATAGCAAAAGGAAAGCAAAAGAATGTACCCCCCGGGGAAACAAAGACAACCTGGCAACACTAGAACCCAGCTCCCCCATCACAGCAAACAGCAGAATTCCAAACACTTCAGAAAAAGAAGACTCAGACCCGAAATCATACCTCAAGATGATGATAGAGATGCTTAAACAAGAACGAGAGGAAAAGCAAAAAGAATCAGAAGCTTTTAGAGAGGAAACAAGAAAAACACTCAAAGAACTCAAAGAACTAGAGGAAAACAGAACCAAAGAGATGAAAGAATGGAAGAAGGAATTAAAAACGGAAAAAGATACAATAAAGAAAACACTAAAAGAGACAACCCTAGAGGTAGGAAACCTAAAAAAGAAATCAGGAGTCACTGATGCAAGCATTTCCAACAGACTACAAGACATGGAAGAGAGAATCTTGGGGGCCAAAGACAACACTGAAAACATAAACAAAACAGTCAGAGAAGATGAAAAAACCAAAAATCTCCTAACCCAAAATGTCCAGGAGATCCAGGACACAATGAGAAGACCAAACCTAAGGATAAAAGGGATAGAAGAGGGCAAAGAATATTAACAAAGAAGCACAATAAATATCTTCAACAAAATCATAGAAGAAAATTTCCCTACCCATAAGAAAGAGATGACAATGAGCATAAAAGAAGCCTACAGAACTCCAAATAGAATGGACCAGAAAAGAAATTTCTTCCAACACATAATAGTCAAAATGTCAAGTACCCAAAGCAAGGAAAGAATACTAAAAGCAGTAAGGGAAAAAGGTCATGTAACATATAAATGCAGACCAATCAGAATCACACCGGATTTCTCAACAGAGACTATGAAAGCTAGAAGATCCTGAACAGACATCAGGCAGACCCTAAGAGAACACAAGTGTCAGCTCAAGCTGTTATACCCAGCAAAACTATCAATCACATAGATGGAGAGACTAAGATATTCCAAGACAAAACTAAATTTATACAATATCTGACACAAACCCAGTACTACAAGGAATTATAGATAGAAAACCCAATACAATGGGGGAACTACATCCTAGTAAAAACAAGAAAATTCCTAAGCAAGAAAATCAAAAGAAGAAAGACACACAGGCACAATTCTACCTCTAAAAGTAAAAATAGCAGGAAACAGCAACCACTATTCCTTAATATCTGTTAACATAAATGGACACAATTCCCCATAAAAGATGTAGGCTATAAGACTGGATACATAAACAAAACCCAGCATTTTGCTGCATACAGGAAACTCATCTCAGAGACAAAAACAGACACTATCTCAGAGTAAAGGGTTGGGAAAAAACCTTCCAAGCAAATGGCCCCAAGAAGCAAGCTGGAGTGGCCATTCTAATATCAAATAAAGTAGATTTTCAACCAGAGGTTATTGAAAAAGACAAGGAAGGACACTTTTTACTCATTAAAGGGGAAATTTGTCAGGAGGAACTCTCAATCCTTAACATATATGCTCCAAATACAAAAGCACCCACATTCATAAAAGAAACCCTAATAAAGCTCAAAAAATACATTGCACCCCACACAATAGTAGTTGGAGACCTCAGTACCTCACTCTCACCAATAGACAGATCATAGAAACAGAAACTGAACAAGGACACAGTAAAACTAATAGAGGTTATGAACCAACTGGAATTAATAGATATCTATAGAACATATCATCCTAAAACAAAAGAACATACTTTTTTCTCAGCACCTCATGGCACCTTCTTAAAAATTGACCACATAATTGATCACAAAATGAGCCTCAATAGATATAAGAAGATTAAAATACTCCCATGCATCCTTTCAGGTCACCATGGTCTAAGGGTGGTCTTCAATAACAACAAAGACAACAAAAAGCCCATATACACATGGAAATTAAACAATGCTCTATTAAATGATAGCAGGGTCAAAGAAGAAATAAAGAAAGAAATTAAGGATTTTCTAGAATTTAATGAAAATGAAAACACAACACACTCAAACCTGTGGGATTCAATGAAAGCAGTACTGAGAAGAAAACTCATAGCTCTGAGTGCTTCCAAAAAGAAACTGGAGAGAGCATACACTAGCAATTTGATAGCACATTGAAAGCTCTAGAACAAAAGGAAGCAGATATACCCAAGAGGAGGAGACAGCAAAAAACAATCAAACTTAGGGCAGAAATAGACCAAATAGAAAATAAGAACCATTAAAAGAATCAACAAAACCAAGAGCTGTTTCTTTGAGAAAATTAACAAGATTGATAAACCCTTAGCCAGACTAACTAGAGGGCAAAGAGAGAGTATCCAAATTAAGAAAATCAGAAATGAAAGTAGAGACATAATGACTGAAACTGAGGAAATTCAAGAAATCATCAGATTCTACTATAAAAGCCTATACTCAACAAAGCTGGAAAATCTCAAATAAATGGATGAATTCCTAGACAGATACCAGATAATAAAGTTAAACCAGGACAAGGTAAACCATCTAAATAATCCCAGAACACCTATAGAAATAGATTCACTCATGAAAAGCCTCCCATCCAAAAAAAGCCAAGATTCAGATGAGTTCAGTGCAGAATTTTATCATACATTTAGTGATGACCTAATACCAATACTCTCCAAACTATTCCACAAAATAGCATCTGATGGAACACTACCTAATTCATTTTTTGAGGCTACAATAACCCTCGTTTCTAAACCGCACAAAGGAAAGAGAACTTCAGACCAATCTCACTTATGAGCATTGATGCAAAAATACTCAACAAAATCCATGCAAATTGAATCCAAGAATGCAACAAAACGATCATTGAACATGATCAAGTAGGCTTCATCCCTGGGATGCAGGAATGGTTTAAAATACGGAAATCCATCAATGTAATCCACCATATAAACAAATTCAAAGAAAAAAACCACATGGTCATCTCACTAGACACTGAGAAAACACTTGAAAAAATCTAAAGCCCCTTCATGTTAAAGGTCTTAAAAAGAACAGGAATCCAAGGCCCATATCTAAATATAATAAAAGCAATATACAGCAAACCAACAGCCAACATCAAACTTAACGGTTGGAAACTTGAAGCAATCCCACTAAAATTAGGGAATCCACAAGGCTGCCCACTCTCCCCCTACCTATTCAACATAGTACTGGAAGTCCTGGCCAGAACAATTATACAGTAAAAGGAAATCAAAGGGATACAAATTGGAAAGGAAGAAGTAAAAACATCACTCTTTGCAGATGACAAGATAGTGTGGACCCCAAAAACTCCACCAGAGAACTCCTACAGCTGATAAATAAGTTCAGCAAAGTGGCTGGATATAAAATTAACTCAAACAAATCAGTAGCCTTCCTCTACTCAAAGGACAAATGTGGAGAAAGAAATTAGGGAAAAGATACCCTTCACAATAGTCACAAAAAATATGAAATACCTTGGTGTGACTCTAACTAAGCAAGTGAAGGACCTGTGTGACAAGAACTTCAAACCTCTAAAAAAAAAAAATCAAGGAAGATCTCAGAAAATGGAAAGATCTCTGATGTTCATGGATTGGAAGGATCAACATTGTAAAAATGTCCATCCTACCAAAAGCAATCTACAGATTCAATGCAATCCCCATCAAAATACCAACCCAGTTCTTCTTAGAGTTGAAAAGAGCAATGTGTAATTTCATCTGGAATAACAAAACATGTAGAAGAGCGAAATCCATCCTCAACAACAAGAAAACATCTGCGGAAATCACTATTCCAGACCTCAAGCTATATTAAAAGTCAATTGTGCTAAAACTGCATGGTACTGGTACAGAGAAAGGCACGTGGATCAATGGAATAAAATAGAAGATCCAGAAATGAGCCCTCATGTATATGGTCACCTGATTTTTGACAAAGGAGCTGTAAACATTCAATGGAAAAAGAACAGCCTCTTCAATAATTGGTGTTGGTCCAACAGGCACTCAGCATGCAGAAAAATGAAAATAGACCCTTTTTTATCTCCTTGTACAAAGCTCAAGTGCAAGTGCATCTATGATCTCCACATTAAACCAGATACACTGAAACTATTAGATGAGAAAGTAGGGAAAACCTTAGAACACATAGGCACAGGAGAACATTTCCTGAACAGAACACCAATGGCTTCTGCTCTAAGGTCAAAAATTGACAAATGGGACTTAATGAGATTGCAAAGTTTCTGTAAGGCTAAGGACACTGTCAAAAAAACAAAACAGCAACCAACAGAGTGGGAAATATCTTTACTAACCCCACAGCAGATAGAGGCCTAATATCTAAGGTATACAAAGAACTCAAAAAGCTAGACACCAGAGAATCAAATAACCCTATTAAAAAATGGCGTACAGAGCTAAACAAAACGTTCTCAGCTGAGGACTATCGAATGGCTGAGAAATATCTGAGGAAGTGCTAGACATCCTTAGCCATCAGGGAAATGCAAATCAAAACAACCCTGAGATTCCACCTCACACCAGTCAGATTGGCCAAGATCCAAAACTCAGATGACAGCAGATGCTGGCGAGGCTGCGGAGAAAGAGGAACACTTCTCCACTGTTGGTGCAAACTGATACTGAAATTTCCACTCTGGAAATCAGTTTGGCGATACCTCAGAAAATTGGACATAGTACTACCTGAAGACCCAGCTATTCAACTTCTGGGCATATACCCCAGAGACACTTTAGTACACAACAAAGATATATGCACCACAATGTTCATAGCAGCTCTATTTATAATAGCCAGAAGTTGGAACGAACCCAGATGTCCTTCAGAAGGAGAATGGATACAAAAATTGTGGTACATTTACACAATGGAGTACTACCCAGCTATGAGAAACAATGACTTAACGAAATTCTCAAGAAAATGGATGCATCTAGAGAATATCATCCTGAGTGAGATAACCCAGTCACAAAAGAACAGACATAATATGCAGTCACTGATAATGGGATACTAACCCCAGAAAGCACTGAACACTCCAGAAACAACTCACAGACTATGTGAAGCTCAAGCAGAAAAAAAAAAAGAAAGAAAGAAAGAAAGAAAAGAAAAGAAAGAAAAGAAAAAAATCATTATGCTCAATCCTTACACACCAAGAAAATGTTGGCTAATTCCGGGTTACATCCTGTTTTTCATGTACTTTATGCTCATTGTAACTAGTAAGACTTTAATGCACACTATCAAACCTTTGAAAAAAAAAAAGCCAAACATTGACAAAAATGTATTCGTATACTTTTATGCAAAAATGCTTAAAATTTGTACATTTATCTTTGTTTTGTAAACTAAAGTGGTAAAAAATAAAAGGAGAAAAGAGGAAGGGAAGGAGGCAGGGAAAGAGGAAGTAAAAGAAAGAAGAAAAGCAGAAACAAAACAGGAAAGGGGACAAGTAGGAAGGAACAAAAGCCAAGGAGAACAGCAGGGGAGTGAGTTTTACTTGTGTTCAGAGTTTCCGGTACATGGTGCAGGAGCAAGAGGGATCTGGTCACATTGCATTCAGTAAGAAACAAAATTCTGTAAGTGCTGGTATTCAGCAGCTCCCTTTCTCTTTTACTCAGTCTCTGCTCCTGGCCCATGAAAGGATGTCACCAGCATTTAAGGTGGCTCTTTTCATCTTAACAACACAATTCTAGAAGTCTCTTCACAGACAGGCTCAGAGCTTTATCTTCTGAGTGATTCTAAACCCTGCCAAATTATTTTTTCACAGGGAGACAATTCTCTGTCCTTACCAAGTATTGGAGGAAAACAGTTTAAAGAAGGAAGGGTTAATTTAGGCTAGCTGCCTAATAAAACTCAGTCTATGGTCTCCATTGCTTTGGGCTTCATCAGGGATAGTCCACAGGGCAGTAGAGCACCTGTTGCAAAGCAGCTTAGTAATGGCAGGCAGGAGAGGAAATGGAAGGAGGAAAAGGAGATAGACAGAAAGAAGACATTCTCTTCAAAGACATGGATTGGTCCATTGCTGAAAGTAGCATTCTCATGGTGTAGATCTCCATCTAGGTGTAAAGTCAACACAGGAACGTGTAAGGACATCTGATCCAAGCCATGATGTGTCTTTCATGAGTTACTTTCTTTACAGCTGTGATGATGTAAATTCCTTCCAAGAAGAATTTAAGGGAAAAAAGGGATTCAGCCTCATAGTGTTGGAAGCACAGAGTCCCTCATGTCACAGAAGGCATTCTGCCAGAACTGCAAGACAGTCAATTATATTGCTTCTGTATTCAGAGCTGAGAGCAATGAGCCCTCATGTTCCACTTAGTTCTTCTTTTCAATCCAGTCCAAGACTCCAGTCCATTGGATGATGCTGCTGCTCACATTCAAGGTGAATCATTATCCACCACAGAATGACTAAGAAGTCTGTGCTCTAAGTTTAGTCTGAATCCTACAAAGTTATTGAGATTAACTACCACGCATCCTATCTGCCCCTCGACACATCTGATTGAGCTCATGGGCCCACTCTACAAATGACTACCACTTCTTCCTGATTAGGAACTATCCAAAACTTCCTAAATACATTTGACCAAAACGACCTCCTTAGCATTTTCCTTGAGTTCATGTCTCATAATCTCAGAGATTTCTCTGTGAATTCTACTTTCTCAACCAAAAAAAAAAAAAAAAAAAAAACACTCTGATTCATTCTCATGTTACCAGACCATGAGTGAGATCCTTCTTTGCTTCTTATCATTAATTAAATTTGAAAGCCTTCTGAATTTCTAAATTTATCCTTTTCCTTTCCCTCCCTGGCCTCAGAGAATTTTTCACTTCGAATGTCATGAAACAGCATTAGAATAAGAGAAATATGCCAGGCTTGCATCTGTCTGTCATGGGCACTGTAGCGATCTCACCAGAGAATCAACAACTGAGTCAGTAAATGTCACAATTTGCTAATCTACATTGGCCAAATCACTATCTTCAGAAAACTTGGTTGTCAATTCTGCAATTGTAATTCATTATGCTGGAATAAAATGAAATATCTAGAGCACAGTTCCAACTTATATTTGTACAGAGAATTACAAAGATACGATTCAGCTACGCAGCCACATTAGCCGATATTACCTTAGAAACAGACCCAAGGTCACAGAGTGAGAAAATAGTGTAACTAATTTTCGATCGTGGATCTCTCTGTCTCCAAAGTCACTGCTCTTGACCTCCCCCTGACACTGCTTCTCATTACTCTTCTAGTTACTTATCTTCCTGTGAACCTGATGCTACTACTCTGTGCTTGATTTAGGGAACAGAATTTATTGAATCTAAATAGCTTCAAATGCTTCTTGTTGCCTTTTAAAAAGAGGATTTGGTGGATTGGGGAAATGGCTGAGTCTAGGAACACTGTGTATGGACAGATTGCTAAGGTTTGCTGTTTGCCAGCCTGTCTCCAGATCTAGAGACACCCTGACTCAAGGAAAAAAAGCAGGCTGTGATAAAGAAGACCAAGCACCTTCCTCTGGCATCTGTGTACATACATGTGCTTGTACACACACACATTTATAACACATATGTACCACATACAAATGACACACAGAAACACATGTACAAACATACACAACATGTACATGTACATGTACCATATACAAATTATACTCACACATAAACACACACACACACACATATATATACACACACAGGAATCAAGAATTCTTTGAAGACAAGTGTCACAGACCAATTAAAAGTTAACAGGCTAATTAAATAATTATATCACAAGAGACACAAATAAGCATATTAACTTAAAAAATATTCACTCAAAGCAGACACTGAAGTTCTTTACTAGATGACATCTTATTTATTGATTGATTGATTGACTTATTTATCTATTTTGCATTTAAGACCAGGTTAGAAGAGTTTCCCCCTTTTCCCTCCCTCACTCATTCAAGTGTTTCTTGGTGATATTTATTTTAATTTCTTTTTTAATATAAAATTAAAGATTCCCAACAAAAGGATAACAAAGTCTGTGAGTTTCTGAGTTATCTGCCTGTGCCCAAACAAACGTGGATTTTTAAGATGGTGTCATGGGAACTCTTCCACATGTGCCCTGTAAACTAGGGAGATTGTTTTATAATCATCTTTCAAATTCTTTAACTTAGTTTTTATGTATTTTTATTTTATTGAAATGAGTTTGGGAACAGACGGAAGTATATTCTGATCTCTTGAAGAGGTGAGTTAGCACAAAAAATTCATGGATTCTTCATGATTTGCAATTAAAATGTGGTTTATATAAAATAGAATGTATTGCTAAAAGCTTTGAGATCAGTTATAATGAATTTTTCTGCAGATTCACCCTAGTTAAACTACCTCTTGCCAATGTCACCCACCTCCATTTCCCTGAAACCTAATGTTCATTAAAAAATTTATTAGATTTTGGATATTTAGAATGATGATCTTGAGACATCATAATACTAATAAAGATCAAGTAGCCGTAATAGCTGTATAATTACATAAAAGAGGACACATTCTAGACTTTTCAATAACAAAGATAAAAGTAAAGAAGTATTAATGGAATTTACCCTTAAATAGCTAGAAACTCAACTAAATAGAACAACCCATTTACCAAAAAATCTGGCTAGTCGTATGTTCTAGAGCACTTCATACTTGAATTCAGAAGGTCAGGATGATCCTGCTGTCTTTGAAGTTAATTTTAGGTTGATTCATGTATAAACAGGTATTACAGGAAAACCAGGCCAAGTGTTCCTGCAGGAAGCCAGCTGAGTTTTATGGTTGCTTGGCTCCCATAGTAGGAGGCAGAAGAGAAGAAAGGATAAAAAGAGACATAAAGGCCTCCAGGGTCAAATGCCAAGTTCAATTGAGTTCAGCTCCCAGAGATCCACTTCACCAACCTGACTACATCGTAGCAGGGACCAGAATGCCAGGAGCCAGATGTAAATTTTCCCTTTTGGAGCTGTCAGAAATTTTTGGTGGTTCACCAGCCTGACCTTCAAAATTATGTTCATGACATTTATCACAAGCCTGAAAGTTTCATCCTGGAGAATTTTGACTATGTGAGCCTAAAACCCACAACCTCTTAATCAAGAGCAAAGTCCATATCTCTATCCAAAAATACCAAAACAAACAAACACCTTAGTCTCAACACTAAATCATAAGATCCTGCCATTTTATCATCAAGGAGGAAAAGAAAGTAGGAAAGCTTGCTTTGCTATTCTATTTCATCAAATTTCACCAAGCAAAGTTTAAAACGGCATTGAGAAGACTTTTTGGCACATACAGACCCCTTGAGAAGTCATGTAAGGTTTTAGTTTCTCAATATGGTCACTGTTCTATGAAGTGGATTTGTTTGTTTGTTTTCTATGTTTTTCTGTTTATTTTGCATTTCATTTTTTATTAATTTATTTATTCACTTTACATCCTGGTTACCCCCATTCATTCTTCTCACAATCCCACCTTTAAAACCCCTCCCCCACAATACTCTTTTCCTCAGAGAAGAGAAAACCCCCCTTTGGACCACCCTATCTTGGAACATCCAGATGCAGTAGGACTAAGAGCATCCTTTCCCACTTTGGGAGACCAGTTTGGGAAACCGATCCAGTGGCAGGCAATAGTCATATCTACTCTCATTGTTAGGGGACTCACATGAAGTCCAAGATACACATCAACTACAAATGCTGGGGTAGGGTGAGGGATAAGTACAGCCCGAGTATGTTTGTTGGTTGGTGATTCTTTCATTTTTTAAGGCATATTAAAAATTTACCTAATGACACTAGGTATATAGTTAGATCTTTCAAAGGAACTGAGTTCAGTTCTCAACCTCCTATACAGAGTATTCTACAACCACCTGTAATTCCAGATCCAGGTGATCAGATGCTCTCTTCTGGCCTCTGTAGGCACTAGTCACACACATGACAGACATATGCATATGCAAGTATCCCACATACTCTCTCTCTCTCTATCTCTCTCTTTCTGTCTCTGGAATTCTCTGTCTTTTTCTCTTTTTCTATCTCGTCTCTCTCTAACATACATGTGTATGAATATATGTATGTATATATATATATATATATATATATATATATATATATATGTACATGTTCATATGTGTTTATACACTCAGTTTAGAAACTAAGATAACAGTATTTTTCTAAATATGACCGGTTTTATAACTGACATTATCTGTGTCTTTCCAGTATGAAGCCAAGAATTCTACATTGTCCTCTAAATGAGATAAACATGAACAACTTTATTGTATTGGGAATAATTTACTTGCCCAAGAATGTGTCAACTTCTATTGCCTAACTCTGAGCTGATTCTTCAGTCAGAAGAAGCTTTGTGAAACCTGAAGAGTGTACTGACTCCATATGGAAACTTTTGGGAACCCTAAAACTAACCAGTTTGTAATTCTCCATGACCAATACCATCCCAGTCATATCCAACCTCCACCCAAGTTGGTTTGCCTGGGACATAGCCCACAGAGAGGAGTTGTATGCCCCATTTCTAGCTCTGGGCTAACTATTTTGGTTTTAGGACCCTTAAGTGGACCTAAGAGTGTACTGATTCCCATGGGAAATCTTCAGAGGCCCCAAGACTAAATAGCTCAGACCCTGGTAAACAATTCCCATCCCAGTCAGATCTGCCCACCATGCCAGTTGGTTCTGACTGGAACACAGCTTGAAGAATAAGGTCTTCCTGAGACACAGCCAGCAGAATTGGATACCTAGCCTCCATTATCTGGTCCATAGCTTTTTAGGCCTTTCTAAAAAGTTCTGCTGCCATCAGGATCATCCAGCCAACACCTGGGAAAAAATAGATGCTTAAAGGACAGTATAAGAAGCAACAGGACCCAGGGGAATATAGCATCAGCAGAGCTCAGTTATCCTGATATAACAATCCCTGGATACCCTAATGAAACTGAAGCATAAAAAGATCTAAAGTCTAATCTTATAGAAATGATAGAAGCCTTTAAAGAGAACATGAAGAAATCCCTAATACAGGATTTATAATAAAGGAAATACAGGAAAAAAAAACATTCAAACAGGTAGAGGCATTAAAAGAGCAAATAAGTAAATATAAAGAAATACAGTAAAATGCAGTCAAACAGTGAAGGATATGAATGAGACTGTCCGAGATCTGAAAATATAAGCAGAGGCAATAAAGAAAACTCAAATTGAGGCAATCCTAGAGATGCAAAACGTAGAAAAGCAAGCAGGAACTACAGCAAAAGCCATCACCAACAAAATAAGGAGGTAGAAGAGAGAATCTAAGGTGTGGAAAATACAATAGGAGAAATCAATATATAACAAAAAAGCAAAATCTAAAAAGATCAGGACACAAAACATCCAGAAAAGTTGGAACACTATAAAAAGACCAAACATAAGATTAATGGGAATAGAAAAAGGAGATTTTCAGCCCAAAAACCCAGAAAACACCTTCAACAAAATCATATAAGAAAATTTAACTAACATAAAAAAGGAGATGCCTATAAAGATACAAGAAACTGACAAAATACCAAACAGATTGGCCCAGAAAAGAAGATCATCTTGCCACAAAATTATCAAAATAATAAATATACAGAACAAAAAAAATTTAAAAGATGCAAGGGAAAAGACCAAGTAACATATAAGGCAGACCTATCAGAATTATACTCAACTTCTAATCTAAAACTCTAAAGACAAAAAGGTACTGGGCAGGGCTTACAGACCCTAAAAGACCGAGGATGTCAGCCCAGACTATTATATCCAGAAAAACGCTTAATCACCATCAATAGAGAAACCAAAATATTCCATGACAAAACCAAATTTAACCACTATTTTTCTACTAACTCACCCATACAGAGGATGCTAATAGGAAAATTACAGCCTAGTAAGGTTAACTACACTTAAGAAAACATAAGATATAAATAATTTCACAACATTAAAACCAACATAAGACTAACACACACACACACACACACACACACACACACACACACACACACATACACACAACTACCACCAACATCAAAATAACAGTAAGTAGCAATTATTGGTCATTAACATCTCTCAACATCAATGAACTCAGTTCCACACGTCAACAGAATGAATAAGTAAACAGAATACATCATTTTGCTGTATAAAAGAAACACATCTCAGCAACAAAAATAGGCATTATCTTAATGAATGGAATCTCAAGGGCTAAGAAAAGGTTTTCCAAACAAGCAGACCCAAGAAACAAGCTATAATAGCCATTCTAATATCTAATAAAATAGACTTTCAATGAAATGCAATCAGAAGAGACAGGAAATGTCACTTCAGATACATCAAAGAAAAAGTCTACAAAAAGGATGTCTCAATTCTGAATATCTATGTCTCAAATGCAAGAGAAAGCCACATTCATAAAAGAAACATTACTGTAGCTTAAATCACACATACAATTCCCCCACACATTCCACTTTCACCAATATACAGGACATTGAGAATGAAGCTAAACAGAGAAACAAGAAAATCAACAGAGGTTATGATTCAAATGGACCTGACAGATATCCATAAAACATTTCATGCAAACACAAAAGAGTATAGCTTGTTCTCAAAAATTGACCATATAACCAGTCACAAAGCAAGTCTCAACAGATACAAGAAGATAGAAATAATCCCATAACAATTTAAACAACAGAAAGCCTAAATATTCACAGAAACTGAACAACTCTCTACTCAATGATCATTGGACTAGGGAAAATAGAAAGAAAGAAATTAAAGACTTTCTAAAATTCAACTAAAATGAGGGCACAAAATACTCAAACTTATAGACACAATGCAAGCAGTGTTAAAAGGAAAGTTCATAGTACTAAGTACCCTCATCAACAAATTGGAGATTTGCCATACTAGTAAATCAAAGGATATCTGGAAGCTCTATAAAAGAAGGAGGAGGAGGAGGAGGAAGAGGAGGAGGAGGAGGAGGAGGAGGAGGAGGAGAAGGAGAAGGAGAAGGAAAAGGAGAAGGAGAAGGAGAAGGAGAAGGAGAAGCAATCACACCCAGGAGAAATAGGTGGCAGGAAATAATCAAACTTAGGGCTGAAATCCATCAACTAGAAGCAAGGAGAGGAACACAATGAATCAGTGAAACCAAAAGCTGGTTCTTTGAGAAAATCAACAAGACTGATAAACCTTTAGCCAAACTAATTAAAAGGCAAAGAGACAGACCCCAAATTAACAAAATCAGAAATGAAAAGGGAAACATAACAACAGACACTGAGGAAATTCAAACAATCATTAGGTCTTACTTCAAAAGCCTGTACCCCACAAAATTGGAAAATATAAATGAAATGGATGCTTTTCTAGACAAAGACCAACTTTCAAAGCTAAATTAAGATCAGGTAAACTATCAGAACAGTCTTACATCACCTAAGGGAATAGAAGCAGTCATTAAAAGACTTCCAACCAAAAAAAGCCCTGGTCTAGAGGGTTTTAGTTCAGAATTCTCCCAAACTATCAAAGAAGAATTAATGTCAATACTTCTCAAACTATTTTACAAAATAGAAGCAAGAAGAACTTTCCAAACTCATTCTATAAAGTCACAGTCACTCATCACCTCAACCACACAAAGACTCAAAAAAAGAACTAGAATTTCAAACCAATTTCCCTCCTGAACACTGATGCAAAAATATTGGCAAAATCAAGAAAATACTCATAAACAAAAATCCCAAGAAAACAACAAAGATACTATTCACGTTGATCATGTAGGCTTCATTCTAGGGATGCAGGGATGATTCAATATAGGAAAATCCACCGACAAAATCTACCATACAGTCTAGCTCAAAAAAAAAAAAAAAAGAAAAAAAAAAAAAAAAAAAAAAAAAAAAAAAAAAAAAACCTGCCATATGAGATCTCAGATCTCATTAGACACCAAAAAGTAAAAAGTATTTGACAAAATCCAACACCCCTTCATGTTAAAAGTCATGGAGAGATATCAGATAAAAGGCACATACCTAAACATAATAAAAGCAATATGCAGCAAGTCAATAACTAATGTTAAACTTAAAGCATTTCCACTAAAATCAGGACAAAACAGGCTGTCCACTCTCCCCCATCTCTTCTTATATTACATGAAGTTCTAGCTAAAGCAATAAGACAATTAAAGGAGATCAAGGCAATATGAATTGGAAAGGAGTAAGTTCAAGTATCATTATTTATAAATGATGTGGTCGTAGACATACGTGAAAACAAAAATCTGCCAGAGAACTCCTACAGCTCACAAACACCTTCAGCAAAGTGACTAGATACAAAATTAACTCAAAGACATCAGCAGCCTTCATCAACACAAGCCATATTGTCTGAGAAAGAAATTAAGGAGATGAACCTCCACAATAACCACAAGCAATATAAAATACCTTTTGGTAATTTTAACCAAGCAAGTGAAAGACCTGTATGAGAAGAATTTCAAATATCCGAAGAAAGAAATTGAGGAAGATATCAGAAGATGAAAAGATCTCCCATGCTCATGAATCAGTAGGATTAACATAACGAAAATGATTTTACCAAATGCAATCTACATACTCAATACAATTTCCGACAAAATTTCAACATAATCCTTTACATATATTGTAAAACAATCCTCAATTTCATATGGAAAAACAAAAGCTATTTTAGAATAGCTAAAACAATCCTGAACAATAAAAGAATGCCTGGAAGTTACACTATTTCTGACTTCAAGTTGTACTACAGAGCAATAGCACTAAAACCTTCATGGTATTGGTATAGAAACAGACAGGTGTATCAATGCAATTGAATAAGAGACCCAAAATTAAGCCCACACTTGACTTTTGACAAAGAAGACAAAACCATGCATTGGAAAAGGGAGAATATCTTCAACAAATGGTGCTGATCTAACAGGATGTCTTCATGGAGAAGAATAAAAATTGTGCACATTTATTTTCCTGCACAAAACTCAAGTCCAAATAGATCAAAGATCTCAATGTAAAACCAAATATGCTAAATCTTACAGAACAGAAAGGGATAAATAGCTTGAACTCTTTGGTACAGGAGACAACATCCTGAATAAAACACCAATGACTCATGCACTAAGGTCAATAAGTAAATGGAACCTCATGAAACTCAAAAGCTTCTGTAAGTCAAAGGACACTGTAATTAGGACCAAAATATTAGCCTACAGATTGGGAAAATATCTAAACTGACCCTACATCTGACAGAGGGTTAATATCCAAAATATATAAAGAACTCAAGAAGTTAGCTTCAAAAATCAAACAAACAAAAACCAAACAAATAACCCAGTTAAGAATGTTTCCATGTATTGTTCTACATGTACTTTATGCTTATGCTAACTAGTGGGATTTCAATGCATGCTATCAAACCTCTAAAAGAATTGCCAAAATGCTTTTTAAAAATCTGTACATGTATCTCTCATATTTAAATAAAGTCGTAAGGAAAAAATGAGGTACAGAGCTAAACAAAAAATTTTTAACAAAGGAATCTTGAATAGCCAAGAAGCACCTAAAGAAATGTTCAGTTTCTTTAGTCATTAGGAAAAAGCAAATCAAAATGACTTCAAGATTCCATCTTACACCCATCAGAATGGGTAACATCAAAAACTCAAAGGACAGCATATGCTGGCAAGGTTGTAGAACATGAGGAACACTCCTACACTCCTGATGGGAGAGTAAAATTGTACAACTACTCTGGAAATCAATTTGGCAGTTTCTCAGACGACTTGAATAGTTCTACCCCAAGACCAGCTATATCACTCCTGGGCCTATACCCATAAGATGCTCCATCAACCCACAAAGACATTTGTTCAACTACGTTTTAGCAGCTTTATTTGTAATAGCCAGAGACTGGAAACAACTGATGAATGGATAAATATAAATGTGATTCATTTACACAATAGAATATTGCTCACCAAATAAAAACAAGAGCATGAATTTTACAGGCAAACAGAAGGAACTAGAAAATATCAGTCATCCTGAGTGAGGTAACCCTGACCCAAAAGGGCCTGCATGATTTGTACTCACTGTAAGTCAATAGTAGCCATAAAGTACAGAATAGCCATGCTATAATCCAATAGACTCAAAGAAGCCAAGTAACAAGGAAGGCCAAATGAAAACGGTTGAATCTTTTTTAGAAGGAGAAACAAAATTGATACCAGAGGTTGATGGAAGTAAGGAACTTGATGGAAGAAGAGATGGGGAAGGTAGTGGGGCATTGGGATGTAAAAATCTTATGTGTGGAAAGCAGGAGAGAAGGGAGATGGGAAGAGGGTTTGGAGATAATCTCTAGTACAGGTCAGAGACCTGGAATGGAAGGAAGCCCCAAAGGGTCTATGAGATGACTCTAGCTGAGACTTCTAGCAGTGGGGAGGGTAGCCACTTCTTGTATCCAGGCAGGGTTACCAGTGGGGGAATAAGGACACCAACTTACTCACAAAACCTTTGACCCAAAATGTGACTTGCCTACAAGATGTGCAGGGAGAAAGAGAGAGCAGTCCAAAGGAATGGCCAAACAATGACTACCTAAATTAAGAGATTTAATTAAGAGACTACCTAAATTACCATCTCATAGACAAGACCAATCTATGACACTATTCATGATATTCTATTATGCTTGCAAACAGGAACCTAAAATAATTCTCCTTTGAGAGACTCTACCCAGCAACCAGTGGTAAAAGATACAGAGACTAACACCCAAACATTGAATGGAGCTCAGGACATCTTAAAGAAGAGTTGGGTGAATTGAGGGACCCAATCAGGACAGATTACACAAGAAGATCAAGAGACTCCACTAACCTGGACTCTTGGAAGTTCCCAGAGACTGAATCACCAACCAAATACTGAGCAGATGAACACTTTGTCATCATAACAACTGTCTCCTAACAACTGGAACAGGAGCTGTCCCTGAGCCTGTTACCTGCCTGCCTGCCTGTGAATGCTGTGCTCCTAAATGCCTTGTCTGGTCTCAGTGGGAGAGGATTGGTGGAGTCTTGCTAAGAGTTGATGAGAGTGGTAGTTGGGGGGACTTCCTGAATGGGGGGAGAACCTGGGGTTATTGAGAGGAGATAAGAGCTTTTATTGGGTTGTTGGTGAATAAATAAATAAAAGAAAACAAGAATAAATTCACCTATATATTTAGCCTCCCTATGGAGTTCCCCAACAGTTTTGTCCTTCTCCGACACTGATTACACTTGTAAATAGGTCAACAGCAAACATTCAAGTCCTTCCTTGTTATGGGTTCACATAAACCAACTGTATGCCCCTCTCTCTTGAGGAATAAATAATTGTCTTTATTTTCTTTTACATTCTCCAGTGCTTGGCCAATATACTTGCTGAAATATTGCCCCTCCAAAACCACAGAGTTTTGCCCACATGTAACACAACACCTGCAAAAACAGGGTGTTTTCTTGACAGGTGATAGACAACCAGTCTAACAGGAGCATCAAAGGCTGAAAGGGAGCTACATTGTATTTCTCCAAGCATCCAGAAGGTAAAGCAAGGTTTGCATTCTTCAACAAAGTAGTCGCTCACACTTGCACCTCACACCTGGGGTTCACCCGGCTAAGTGGGCCAGCCAACTAAGGCAATTATCCGGGTGACGCATGGAAATAATCCATTTTTAGCTGAAATATCTAAGCAGCTCAAACTAAAGTAGGTTGTTACCTTGGTCATTCAGGCAAAAACAAATTGTTTTCTTGAAATGTTCTCCTGGAGGGAGGGGACAGGGAGGAGAGACCAACAGAACCAAAAGCTAAGCCATAAGAATTCTCAAAATACTGCCACAGCTTATGCCATGATAAGCCAGCTTCATGAGCTACTGAGCAGAGAAAGGGGTCTATTTTTTTAACATACTGTTTGCACAGAGATATGATCTTAATTTTAAAAGCAAGTTTTTGATGATAAGATATCATCTCCATAACATGGACACTAAATTGACCAAGAACCTGAGGTTGTTGGCCTTGGGGAAAGTCTGCTGTTATACTCTGTTAAAGGAACATATAAATAAAATGGCACCTAGTTTTATCTCTATTTCCACAGACCAGTACCTCCATCCACCATCATCAGATAAGCTTCTGCTTGCTTCTTGCTACGTTAATACAGACTCAAAACCAGAAAATGTTCAGAGGATGAGAGGCTTTGAAACACTCAGTCGTTTTTTTTTTTTTTTTTCCTCATTTTTTTTTTATTGGATATTCTCTGCATTTGCATTTCAGATGTTATCCCCTTTCCCCAATTCCATTCTCCTCCACCTCTCATTGTGTCCATGAAGGTGCTTCCTCCCCCAACCACCCTCACCCACCTTAGCACATTGGCATTCCCCTACACAGGGAAAATGAGCCTTTGCTGGACCAAAGGCCTCTTCTCCCATTGATACCAAAGAATGCTATCCTCTGCTGGAAATGTGCCTCGGGCCATGTGTCTCTCCATGCAAACTCATTGGTTGGTGTTTTAGTCCCTGGGATCTGTGGTAAGTTTGGTTAGTTGATAATTCTCATGGGTTTGCAGACCCTTTCAGCTCCTTCAGTTCTTTCTCTAGCTTTGTCATTGGCATCCTCGTGTTCAGTCTGATGGTTAGTTGTAAGCATCCTCCTCTGTATCAGTACGTTTCCGGCAGAACCTCTGAGAAGGCATCCATATCTGGTTTCTGCCAGTAAGCGTTACTTGGCATCAGCAATAGTGCTTGGGTTTAGTGACTGCATATGGGGTGGATCCCGAGGTGAGGCAGTATCTGGATAATCTTTTCTCCAATCCCTGCTCCTCTATTTGTCCCTTAAATTCTGCCCTTGAATGTTTTGTTCACCCTTCTAAGAAGGACTGAGGCACCCACCTTCTGGAATTCCTTCACTTTAAGCTTCATAAGTTGTGTGAATTGTTTCTTGTGTATTCAAGCTTTTTGAAGCTAGTATCTGCTTATAAGTGAATAAATAGTATGAGTGTTCTTTTGTGACTGGGTTACTTCACTCAGGATGACAGCTTCAAGTTCCATCCATTTGCCTAGGAATCTCATGAACTTATTGTTTTTAATATCTGAGTAGTACTCTATTGTGTAAATGTACCACGATGTATCCATTCCTCTGTTGAAGGACATTTGGTTCTTTCCAGCTTCTGGCTATTATAAATGAGGCTGGTATGAACATGGAGAAGCATATGTCTTTGTTAGATGTTAGAGGTCTTTTGGGTATATGCCCAGGAGTGGTATAGCTGGGTCTTCAGGTAGTACTACATTCAGTTTTCTGAGGAACCGCCAAAGTGATTTCCAGAGTAGTTGTACCAGTTTACAACCCCACCAACAGTGGAGACGTGTTCCTCTTTCTCCAAATCCTCACCAGAATCTGCTGTCATCTGAGTTTTTGATCTTAGCCATTCTGAATGGTGTCAAGTAGAATCTTAGGGTGGTTTTAATTTGCATTTCCCTGATGATTAGGGATGTTGAGCAATAGAACTTCTTTATCAAACCCCTCATCCAAGGCTCAGGAATCTATGAGGAACAGGATGTAGAAAGATTCTATGGATGACTAAAAAAAAAAGCTATGTCAAGACACAATAAGACTGATGCCTATGTGAACTCGAAAACACTGATAACATGCACACAACCTGGGGAGGTTTAAAACATTAAAATTCAGAACTCTAAAAAAAGAAAAATCTATCTTTTTCTTATTAAATATTCTCTGTATTTATATTTCAAATGTTATCCCCTTTCTCCCTGACTTCCATTTTCCCTCTGCCTCCACTTACTTCCATGAAGGTGCTCTCTCTCCCAACCATCTTCTCCACCTCAGCACCTTGGCTTTCCCCTACACTGGGAAAATGAGCCTTCAGTGGACCAAAGGCCTCTTCTCCCACCGATGCCAGACAATGCCATCCTCTCCTGCATATGCAGCTGGAGCCATGGGTGTCTCCATGGGTGCTCAGTGGTTGGTGTTTTAGTCCCTGGGAGTTCTTGAGTGTTTGGTTGGTTGATAATGTTGTACTTCCCCTAGGGTTGCAGACCATTTTGTCTCTTTCAATCCTTTCTTTTCCTCCTACATAGGGAACCCGGTGTTCAGTCTGATGATTAGCTGCAAGCATCCTCAAGTGTATCTGTATGATTCTGGAGACATCAATATCTGGCTCCTCAAAAAAAAAAAAAAAAAAAAAACACTCTTAAGCAAGGAAAAATCTATTTGTAACTGATACCTGCTAGAAGAGGTAAACTCGGTTTCTTTCTGGAGTGTCACTTGGTATACCAACTATCCTCCAGGTCAAGTTTCATGCATAGAAGTAGTGGCCAACAGTAGACTCCATGTTTCTCCTTATGAATTTTTTGTTTTCTTTTGTTTTTATGGTATTTTTTATTTTACTGATGTTCTTGTTTTGTTTGTTTGTTGGTGTTTTGTTTTTAATTTTTATTTGTTTGGTTTTTTCTTAGTATTGCTCTTGAGAGGAAGAGAGAGAAAGAGAGAGATGAAGTTGAAAGGGTAAGGAAGTAAAGAGAATCAGAGGAGTTGAAAGAGTGGAAAGAATGTGATAAAACATATTATATACAATTTTTAAAGGTAAAAATAAAATAACAAAATTTAGATAAATAAAATTCAACAAAAGGTAATATCTTTTACCATCAATGCTGCATGAGGAAAAGAAAACATGACAATAGTAATTCTGACAGTCCAAATTATAAAAAGCAGCACCTCATGGATAACAGGTTATCTAACAAAAGGTGTGAGCAGAGACTAGAGTAAAATTTCTAGTGTTTTTGAATATACACCAAGTGTTGTTTTTATTGACTATGGTACTATTTTCTGGTTGTTACATCTGATCACATGAGCTTGTTACATACTCCGTCTAAAGGGCAATTGATGTCATTGTGTAAGTTCATTACGGACAGACAGCATCTCTGTCTTAAGTCTTCTCCTTTTTGCAGGAAATCTACTGTCTACATGTCCATGCTATTTTCTTCCTATACCAGAAAGACATTCCATGTTTTATCTGCGTATACTATTGCTATACTTATAAAAAATAAAAGATAGACCCTAGGTGGACACTACTATGAACCTGTGATTTTCTAGACTACAACATATCCAGCTTTAGTGAAAGGAGCCATGGAATGATGCAATAGAGAAATGGAGAATGGTTGAGATACCTCAGGGAGTAAGGATGTTTAGTCAGCATGCTAGGAAGTCTCTTGATCAATTTAACTAATTCAATTGTTACTTATTGGATCATACTAAAGACTCTGCAGCCTATGTATTTTGGGTTTTTTATAATATTTATTAGCAAAACAACTTGTGATTTTTTTTAATTCAGAATCTTTAGTATCTCTATCTGCAGAGTCAGTATAAATATAAATTCTGCTGTCAGGAGTCATGTAGGAAAGGCTAAAGGCATGAAAGTATCTTTAATAGAGACAGTCCACCATTTTGCATGGCCTGAGATAGGTAAACTCTGAGGCAGAGTTCCAAGAGACTTCATTGCAAGATTGCTTCTTCCTACTCATATGACATTACTGTCAATATTACATAGCGATTCCTGGGCATTAACCTACTCTTTTGGGCAGATTTTCTGGAGATCAGCATAAACGATGTACTCTCATGTAGTAAAGTTGTGTAGCCAAATTAATGATTTCATAATTCTGAATAATGATTTTATAGAATTCCTAAATCTGTACAAGTAATTTTGGGCCCTCTACAATATGAACACTCTGAAAACTTTTATATGCCAAAGGCTAATTGCACTAGGATAAGAAAGCATGCTTGGAAACAAATTTATGATCAGGCAAAACATTCTTTTTAGGCTAGCAACAAGACCACTATCTGATAACTAATAGTCATAAACTGAGAATGGACAATTTATTGTAGGCATTAGGGGAGAAAATAAAGTATTGACTGGTCTATCTACAAAACACTACAAAACTAATGACATACAAGACATGTTTTTTTCTCTTGCTAACTAAGAATTATTGTTTTAAACTTATGATGAACTTATGGAGCTAGTAACAGTTAATGAATGTTTAATCAAGTACTAGTCTTAATGGAAGGACATGTAAACATTTCTGCTGTAACTCTTGTCATTTTATGACATGAATTTGTTATAAACTTATGGAATCTAAAGATGCTTGGAAAACCATGTGATTAATTATTCTGAGAGAGTGTAAAAACTAAGAACCAAAAATAAATGATGGTGCATCTTTCTTCAGCTTCATCCAGAATGAGTATTTTCTGTGTAAATTTTCTCTTTTACTTCTTTCATTCTTTCTTCCTCTTCTTTTTTTCTCTCTTGTTCATGAAGAGTTAACAAATTCTAAGCTTCTTTCCTGGCCAGTAAAGGCTCCTAGAGCTAAGAGAAAAGATCCCTAGCCATTAAGCCCATTTTTCCTTAATTCCAGCAGGAATTAATTACCAAAAGTCAGGGGCTCTTGGCCTTAGAATAGCAAATAGTTATGAACAGAAGAATTGTCAAAGATCAAAAAGGTTTTCCCTTGACCACTGACTCCATACCCCATCACTGGCTTCCCCAGGGAATTGTGTGATGCAATGACTGACCATCAGCATGCTGCTTTTCACAGACTCTGAGACTACATGAGTTAATGTCTGTCAAGCATTTACAATGGAGGTGTTCTAAAATTTTAGCTTTTCAATCACTTGTCATCTTCTTCTTTCTATCAGTAGTTTTGCTTGTTGTTTCTCATGAGCAAATTTTTTTCCCCTGAGCATCATCGAGTAACTGTAAAGCAGAAAAGACAATACGGCTCACCAGGTAAAGTCACTTGGCTGATGACCTGAATTTAATCTCTGATGCCCAGATGGCAGAAAAAGAAAACTGACTCTCCCAAGTCTGAGCTCCACATTTCCATCACAGTACATGCATGCCTATGTTAGTGGAGTACACTTGCATATGGGTGCACACACAAACACACACACACACACACACACACACACACAGCCAGCTAATAAATATGTCTAATAAACATGTAGCTTAATCATTTTTACCTCTTGTTTATAACCCAAAATTAGCTCCCAGTTAGATTGCTATTTTCTAATCTATTTGACAAGAAGTAATATGCAGAAAAATTTAGGATGAGACTTCTTCCACGTACAAGCCCCTTTTCGTTGGATTGGTGGATTAGAAATCATTAAAGACAATCAAAGTCACTTATGAATATGTGCAGCTGAACTTAGAAGGACTCAGAAACTAAGGATGTAAGGACTGAGTCTTCCTGAAAGAAAGAAGTGGATGCAGGTTGTAGTGAACAATAAATTCATAAATTGAGGTACTAAAAATTTGTACTTAGGTTTTCAGAATGAAACAATATGAGGAAATGGGAGGAAGAAAAGGAGGAGGAGAGCAAAAGTCTACCTGGTATATCAGAGAAGGAGAATTTTGACACGATCAAATATAGAAGCTATACCAAATATAGGTATTTCTTAAGATATAGGAGATACATATGGTTGTTGAAAGCATCTGTGTACCTGAAATGTAAGACAACATTTTATAGTACGATTCTTATACAAAACATGAGTTTGGAGCTTACTAGCAGCTAAAATAACAAATTCTAGCAAGCCTGCTATATATTTAACAGCCAGGAGTGTTTGTTTCTATTCTAGTGTGAAGCCCTTCACATGCAATCACTTTATCCAATGTAACTGTTTCCCATCTGTGCTGGGCTGAGTTGGGTATGCAGATATCATCCTTGGCCTCTAGACATTGTGTTTCTCCTTTATACATGAAAAGTCTGTGCTCTGGGGGTGCAGAACAGGGCTCAGACCACCCGCCACCTGGGCCAGCAGAGCCCCACAGATAAAGGCCTGGTGAGAAGGTGATCTGAGTAGCCAGGGGGGCAGTGAGTTCTCTGCCAAGAGCTCACAGAAAGCACGCCCCTACCCTGCCTGATCCAGGGACCAGGAACCCAGCACTGGGACCTCTGTTCCCACCCACTGGCTTTGGGACACAGAACAGGGCTCAGACCATCCGCCACCTAGACCAGCAGAGATCCAGAGACACAGGCCAGGTACAAGGGAAAGGCAAGAACCTATCACTGACAACTTCATGGGAAGAGGAAAGTCAAAGAGCATATCCCAGGGAAACCAAGACAACCTGGAAACACTAGAACCCAGCTCTTCCATCAAAACAAAAAGCAGAATACAAAACACTCCAGAAAAAGAAGACTCAGACATGAAATCCTGCCTCAAGATGACGATAGAGATCCTTAAACAAGTACAGGAGGAAAAGAATACAGAATTTGAAGCTTTTAAAGAAGTAACAAGAAAAACACTCAAAGAACTCAAAGAACAAGAAGAAAACAGAACCAAAGAGATGAAGGAATGGAAGAAGGAATTTAAAACAGAAATGGACGCAATAAAGAAAACACTAAAAGAGACAACCCAAGAAGTAGAAATCCTAAAAAAGAAATGAGGAGTCACAGATGCAAGCATTTACAACAGACTACAAGAGATGGAAGAAAGAATCTCGGGAGCCAAAAACAACATTAAAAACATAGACAAAACAGTCAGAGAAGATGCAAAAACCAAAAGGTTCCTAACCCAAAATGTCCAGGAAATCCAGAACACAATGAGAAGACCAAACCTAAGGATAATAGGAAAAGAAGAGGGAGAAGAATATCAACTAAGAGGCACAGTAAATATCTTCAACAAAATTGTAGTAGAAAACTACCCTACCCTTAAGAATGAGATGAACATGAGCATAAAAGCAGCCTCCAGAACTCCAAAGAGGTTGGACCAGAAAAGAAATTCCTCCCGACACATAATAGTCAAAACACCAAGTGCCCAAAGCAAAGAAAGAATCCTAAAAGCAGTAAGGGGAAAAGGTTAGGTAACATATAAAGGCAGACAAATCAGAATCACACCCTATTTCTCAACAGAGTCTATGAAAGCTAGAAGAGCCTGGACAGACATCATGCAGACCCTAAGAGAACACAAGTGCCAGCCCAAGCTACTATACCCAGCAAAACTATCAATCACCATCGATGGAGAGATGAAGATATTTCAAGACAAATCTAAATTTACACAATATCTGACCACAAACCGAGTACTACAACGAATTATAGGTGGAAAACCCAATACAATGAAGGGAACTACATCCTAGTAAAAACAAGAAATCTCCTAAGCAAGAAAACCAAAAGAAGAAAGACACACAGAAACAAATCAACCTACAAAAGCAATAATAGCAGGAAGTAGAAACAGCTATTCCTTGATATCTATTAACATGAATGGACTCAACTCCCCAATAAAAAGACATAGGCTATCAGACTAGATACATAAACAAAATACAGCATTTTGCAGCATACAAGAAACTCATCTCAGAGACAAAGACAGACACTATCTCAGAGTAAAAGGTTGGGGAAAAAACTTCCAAGCAAACAGCCCCAAGAAGGAAGATGGAGTGGCTATTCTAATATCAAATAAAGTAAATTTCCAACCAAAAGTTATCAAAAATGATAAGGAAGGACACTTTTTACTCATTACAGGGAAAATCTGTCAGGAGGAACTCTCAATCCTTAACATATATGCACCAAATACAAAAGCACCCACATTCATAAAAGAAACCCTACTAAAGCTCAAAAAATATATTTAACCCCACACAATAATAATGGGAGACTTTAATACCCCACTCTCAACAATGGACAGATCATGGAAACAGAAACTGAACAAGGACACTATAAAACTAGCAGAGACCTTGAACTAACTGGAATTAATAGATATCTACAGAACATATCATCCTGAAGTGAAAGAATACACCTTCTTCTCAGCACCACATGGCACCTTCTTGAAAATTGACCACATATTTGGACACAGAACGAGCCTCAATCGATGTAAGAAGATTGAAATACTCCCATGCATCCTCTCAGATCACCATGGTCTATGACTGGTCTTTAACAACAACAAAGACAACAAAAAGCCCACATACACATGGAAACTAAACAACGCTCTGTTAAACGATAGTGGGGTCAAAGAAGAAATAAAGAAAGAAATTAAGGATTTCCTAGAATTCAACAAAAACGAAAACACAACATACCCAAACCAATGAGATACAATGAAAGCAGTACTAAGAGGAAAACTCATAGCCTTAAGTGCTTCCGAAAAGAAACTGGAGAGAGCATACATCAGCAATTTCACAGCACATCTAAAAGCCCTAGAACAAAAGGAAGCAGATACACCCAAGAAGAGTAGATGGCAAGAAATAATTAAAATTAAGTCAGAAATAGACCAAATAGAAACAAAAAGAACCATTGAAAAAAATCAACAAAACCAAGAGCTGGTTCTTTGAGAAAATCAACAAGATTGATAAACCCCTAGACAGACTAACTAGAGGGCAAAGAGAGAGTATACAAATTAACAAAATCAGAAAGGAAAGTGGAGACATAACAACTGAAACTGAGGAAATTCAAGAATTCATCAGATCCTACTACAAAAACCTATACTCCACAAAGTTGGAAATCTGGAGGAAATGGATGAATTCCTAGACAGATACAAGATCCCAAAGTTAAACCAGGACCAAGTAAACCATCTAAATAATCTCATAACACCGAAAGAAATAGAAAAAGTCATCAAAAGGCTCCAAACCAAAAAAAGCCCAGGTACAGACGGGTTCAGTACACAATTTTATCAGAAATTTATTGCGGGCATAACACCAATACTCTCCAAACTATTCCAGAAGATAGAATAAGATGGAATACTACCTAACTCATTTTTTGAGGCTACAATAACCCTCATACCTAAACCACACAAAAATTGTACAAGGAAAGAGAACTTCAGAACAATCTCACTTATGAACATTGATGCAAAAATACTCAAAAACATCCTTGCAAACTGAATCCAGGAACACATCAAAATGATCATTCACCATGACCAAATAGGCTTCATCCCTGGGTTTCAGGGATGGTTTAATATAAGGAAATCCATCAATGTAATCCACCATATAAACAAACTCAAAGAACAAAATCACATGGTCATCTCACTAGATGCTGAGAAAGCATTTGACAAAATTCAACACCCCTTCATGTTAAAAGTCCTGGAAAGAACAGGAATCCAAGGTCTTTACCTAAACATAATAAAAGCAATATACAGCAAACCAACAGCCAACATCAAACTTAACAGTGGGAAACTTGAAGCAATCACACTAAAATCAGGGACTCGACAAGGCTTCCCACTCTCCCCCTACCTATTCAACATAGTACTGGAAGTCCTGGCTGGAGGAATTAGACAGCAAAAGGAGATCAAGGGGATACAAATCGGAAAGGAAGAGATAAAAACATCACTCTTTGCAGATGACATGATTGTGTACTTAAGTAACCCCAAAAATTCCACCAGAGAACTCCTACAGCTGATAAACAAGTTCAGCAAAGTGACTGGATACAAAATTAAGTCAAACAAATCAGTAGCCTTCCTCTACTCAAAGGACAAATGTGGAGAAAGAAATTAGGGAAAAGATACCCTTCACAATAGTCACAAAAACTATGAAATACCTTGGTGTGACTCTACCTAAGCAAGTGAAGAACCTGTATGACAAGAACTTCAAACCTCTAAAGAAGGAAATCGAGGAAGATCTCAGAAAATGGAAAGATCTCCCATGATCATGGATTGGAAGGATCAACATTTTAAAAATGGCCAACCTACCAAAAGCAATCTAAAGATTCAATGCAATTCCCATCAAAATTCCAACCCAGTTCTTCATTGAGTTGGAAAGATCAATGTGCAATTTCATATGGAATAACAAAAGACCTAGAATAGTGAAATCCATCCTCAACAACAAGTAAATATCTGAGGGAATCACTATCCCTGACCTCAAGTTATATTACAAGGAAATTGTGCTGAAAACTGCATGGTACTGGTACAGAAATAGGCATGTAGATCAATAGAATAGAATAGAAGATCCAGAAATGAGCCCTCACGTATATGGTCACCTGATTTTTGACAATGGAGTCGTAAACATTCAATGGAAAAAGGACAGCCTATTCAACAAATGGTGCTGGTCCAACTCACACTCAGCATGCAAAACAATGAAAATAGACCCTTTCTTATCTCTTTGTACAAAGCTCAAGTGTAAATGGACCAAAGATCTCCACATTAAACCAAATACACTGAAACTATTAGATGAGAAAGTAAGGAAAACCTTAGAACACATAGGCACAGCAGATAATTTTCTGAACAAAATGCCAATGGCTCAAGCTCTAAGGTCAAAGATTAACAAATGGGACTTAATGAGATTGCAAAGTTTCTGTAAGGCTAAGGACATTGTCAAGAAAACAAACAGGCAGCCAACAGAATATAAAAAGTTATTTACCAACTCCACATCAGATAGAGGCCTAATATCCAAGGTATACAAAGAACTCAAAAAGCTAGACACCAGAGAATCAAATAACTCTGTTAAAAAATGGGGTACAGAGCTAAACAAAACGTTCTCAATTGAGGAATATGGAATGGCTGTGAAACATCTAAGGAAGTGCTCGACATCCTTAGCCATCAGGGAAATGCAAATCAAAACAACCCTGAGATTCCACCTCACACCAGTCAGATTGGCCAAGATCCAAAACTCAGATGACAGCAGATGCTGTTGAGGTTGTGGAGAAAGAGGAACACTTCTCCACTGTTGGTGGGGTTGTAAACTGATACAACCACTCTGGAAATCAGTCTGGTGATTCCTCAGAAAATTAGACATAGTACTACCTGAAGATCCAGCTATTCCACTTCTGGGCATATACCCCAGAGACACTCCAATTTACAACAAAGATACATGCACCACAATGTTCATAGCAGCTCTATTTATAATAGCCAGAAGCTGGAAAGAACCCAGATGTCCTTCAGTAGATGAATGGATACAAAAATTGTGGTACATTTACCCAATGGAGTACTACTCACCTATCAGAAACAATGACTTAACCAAATTCGTAAGAAAATGGTTGCATCTAGAGAATATCATCCTGAGTGATATATAACCCAGTCACAAAAGAACAGACATAATATGCAGTCACTGATATTGGGATGCTAACCCCAGAGGCTCGGACTGCCCCAGAAACAACTCACAGAATGTGTGAAGTTCATGAAAAAAAAAAAAAAAAGCAAAACTTTAAACTCAATCCTTGCACACTAAGAAAACGTTGACTAATTCCAGGTTACATCCTGTTTTACATGTACATTTTGCTCATTATAACTAGTAAAATTGCAAGACCCCCTGGAGGGGTATCTTTCGTCTGAAGAGACCTGTCCCAAGGAACAGCGAGACCACTCACTTCGGATGCAAGTAGCAAGAGGTTTATTTACACAGGTACCTGGGGCAGCAAAGTCTCTCAGAGGACTTGCACGCCGGACAAAGGGGCAGTCTCCTTTTTATAGGGCTTGAGGGGCAGAAGCAAGGTACAGAAGCAGAAGCATAGTTACAGGGAGGTGATTGGTTGGTTTAAGTGAAGCCAGGGTGAACTGAGGACAAACCTCAAGTTTTCGGGAAGAGTGGCCTTGGCTCCTCTTCTGGGACAGGGGTATTGTTTTTTGTCCTTGCCTTAACATGTGTGGCAAAATATTTTGTCTTCACTCTGGTCAAGGTGGTCATTCACAGATATCTTATTTTTACAGGGACTGGGCTGTCCTCTGGCTCACTTCTCTTTCAGTATTTTTCCATCCCTGCCTGTTCTGGGCCTAGCACAAAATGGCGTTACTGCAGCTAAAGCAGGAGGGGGTCTTTCAAGATCTCAATGCAAAGTATCAAACCTTAAAAAAAAAATGCTTAAAAATTTGTACATTTATCTTTGTTTTTTTTTTTTTAAATAAAGTTCTTCAATAAAAAAAAAAAAAAAGTCTGTGCTCCACATCTCTGCTTTTGTGTGATCCTGTGTCAAGGTGTTTTGAAACTCACCTGACTTATGATACAGGTGGAGGTTATCTTTTTTTCCTTTAATTTAAAAGTCATCAAATTACATTTTTGTTATTTGGCATTCTGCCAAAGAGAAAACAAGAACCACTACTTCTCAAATGGCCTCACCAGACAGCTGAGTCTAGTAGATGTGTTTCTTACAACTGTTTACCCATTAGAGTGCACCAAGGCCAGAAAAAGGTATTCCTTCTGTTGCATTAAGATCATCTTTATTACTATCAGCCAAAGAAATTAGAAAAAATTCTTCCACCCATCCCCTGCTGTTACTCTTTTTAAGCAGCTATGAGATCACAAAGGCAACATTGCTGTGGTTACACAGCTGATTAACACCACAGACATTTTAAAATCAGTCCAGAATTTGTCCACATCATTCAACTCTCTGAATACTTGCAAAGCTAGCAAGAAATAACAAGTTTGTCTTTTTTTTTTTTTTTGTTTCCCCGTCCATGCATAGATTTACTATTGACATGAGAATACCCAGAAAGTATTATGCTCAGGTATGAATTTATCAATTTATCAATGAATCTATCAATAGATATAATAAAAGTGAAAAAAAAAGAATGGTGTAAAATGTATATTTAAACTATCCCAAATTATACTTATCAGTAGCCTAAAACTCAGAACATTAAAAACCTGTACTTGTAGTATACCTGCTGATACAATCAAGTTATAATAAACAGCTTGAAAAAAAGTTGAACTCTAAGGGTCCCACAAATGCTGTCAACTATGAACTGAATCTTCTCACAATTGCCCAAGTTGTAGTGAGCAATTCCTACCACCTGTTCTCTGTTTCTAGGAAGCACATACACTTTTACTGAATTCTCCTCAAGTGCTAAATCCAGTCCTTCCCCAGGTGTATTGCATAGACACGTGTCTTTACTTGAATAATCTTAATACTCAGTTTCCTATTACAAGGGCTCTCAAAATATGGTACTTACCCTTCATAGTCTACATTCATAAGCACAATCCATTTTTGTAATGTAATGTTATCTTGCTTTAATTTGTGATTCAGATTTTAATGAGATTGTACATTTTCCCTTTTAAGAATGGAATTATTAACTGAAAAACAAATTCCTAAGCAAATTCTAACCCATTTCTGTCTTTCTCTCTTTTTAATCATTTGCAATTCACAAACTTAATTCTCATGTCTACCAAATGCTGTGAGCCACTATCTGGAACTACTCTAGAAAGATTGTGAACACCAAAGAAAAGGCCTGCTCTCTCCCCTTCTATATTTTTAAGAGGCAAAAATAACTGAGCACAAGCAGAGTGGCCCACTTCAGGCAACAAAATGTATTCTGGAAGTTTCAATAGGGAAGAACTTGCTGTCTCAGTAATATAGGTGGAAGTCATACAAATTATGTCCTGACAATCCAAATTTACCAGAACATCATGACCAACCAAACCTTCCCTTACACACTGAGTATTCTCACCCAAATGTCTACTACACAATGCTGCTCTCCACATGTGGTTAGCACTAAAATAGGGAGGTAGACCAGTTATTTCTTGTGAGGTGTTTTTAAACAGTTCGCACAGTAATAACTCTAAAACTAGCCTGTCCTGATATTTAAGGTACAAAACCCTTTGAAATAAATAGGTAGAATTGAAAGACTATTTCCAAGTATCCACAGAACCCTGTTGATGCTAGTTTCCTACAAGCGGCCCTGTGATCAAATAGTCTGTTGTACAAGTGTTCTTCTGGCTTCAGAGAGAGTTAGCTTAAGGAGCAGCAAAGATTACACAGGATCACTTGCCAATATGTGAACATGGATTTAGCTCCACTTCCCTTTAAAAAAAGGAAAGAATGAAGTCTTTTCAAACTGATGCTTCAGCTAAAGTTCAACTGATGATCTAAACTTTAGTTACAAAATTGATTTAAAATTAATCAACTTGACCATTGCATACCTGCTCTCCTGGAGATCTCTCTCTCTCTCTCTCTCTCTCTCTCTCTCTCTCTCTCTCTCTCTCTCTCTCTCTCTCTCTCTCTCTTTCTCTCTCTCTCCCCCCCTCTCTCCTCTCCCACTCCCCACTCTCTCTCTCTCCTCTCTCTCTCCTCTCCCTCTCTCTCTCTCTCCTCTCCCTCTCTCTCTCTCTCACACACATACACTGACAGCTGAGTAGCTCTTATTTTAGGAGGCATTTTCATCTTGCCTTCTTCATCCTCTTTGACACAATTTCCTTGTAATATTTTTTCAGTATTCAAAGTGATGTAATTAATTATGACATTTTCAATCATTTGTAGGATTTTACCTCATTTTTATTTAGCCACTCACTGCCTTCCTTCCTCCACCCCCCACTTCCCAACCCCCACTCCACACTGGCTCCATTTCTTGCCCCAACTCTGGCCCCAATCCTGTACTTCTCAGAACCCTGGGTTACCTCTGTCTGACTTTTGCTTTATTTAGAATTAACTATATACTTCTGCCTTTGAAGGTGCATGCTTAATGGCATGAATCTTATTTAATGTATCTTTATATCTCAATATCTAATTCTGTTCATCAGCTATTAGTTGATTAAAGAATGGATTAAAGAGTTTCACTGAGAGGTTTTGTTTGGAATCTCAAAATGACTAAACATAACTCTCTATCAAGTCAGGATAATCTTTCATATGACCTTTGAACTATTATCCTATGCATGGACTGAGCTTTCAACTGCTCTTCCCAGAAGCTGGCCGTGTCACCATTTGAAGCCCTCTATTCAGTGAGATCTTTCTTAGTTCTTCAGTAGCCACCGGTATCTAGTGCCCAGTCAGTGGTACATCGTTTGGCTTTTCCTTCATATCATCTTCAGCCATCATCTTAGAGACTCTTGCTGTCAACTTACCCATCCTGTGGTCCCTTCTGTTTCAGTATCTCTTAACCAAGCATGGGGGTCCTGATCCTCTGGTTGACTTTACCATGACTGGCTCTTTCCCCATGCATGGAGACAGATAAAAGCAGAAGTGGACTAAGGGTAGGAATGAGCTGAAGACAAGAAAAATTGAGTAACTCATGCTTGCCAGCCAAGACCAGGGAAGTAAGGTAAGTGTGAAAAATATCAAGAAAAATGGAAGGTAAAATTATATATAGATATAGATAGATATAGATAGATAGAATGTAGAACTGACATAATCAAGGAGTACATCATTCTCTTAGCTGTCTACAAGTGCACTCACTTCTCACATTCCATTCATACCTACATCCCAGGCTTTTAACATAGCCCTGAGGCTCCCTATTCCTTCCTTGATATTTTGTGGTGAAGAATGGAAAGAAGAATCTAGTGATCCAGGAGAAGAAAAGAGTTGCCTCAGGCTAGCGCTGGGGAAAATGAGATATACCTGAACCAGGTTATCTTAAGGGCTGGAATGATGGCAGAACACGATGGGGTGAGAAAGAAAAAACCCTAGGAGGTTACAGAAGAGCTGCATGGGATGGAAGACAGAACTGAAAAATTGATGAGCCTTCTGCATATATTTCATGGAAAGCCAATTGAGTCTGTCTGTCTGTCTGTCTGTGCTTTCCTCTCTCTCTCTCTCTCTCTCTCTCTCTCTCTCTCTCTCTCTCTCTGTGTGTGTGTGTGTGTGTGTGTGTGTCCCTGTGTCTTATGTTTTACTCGGCATGCAAGTCACATAGTTGACATCAGTTGAATGATCTGAAATATAGTGTTCAGGTTTCATACTAGACAGTAGACCAGACTATTTCAGGTCGTTGGTTTAACTTGTTCTATGGAGTAAAATTAGCCAGATCTCCTGTGAACCGAGAGTAAAGGGGACATTGAACCAAGCTGGGTAACTATGATACCCAACTGCTGCTAGTCTGTAGAGTTCCAGTCCCTCACCTAGATCAACCCAACCATCTGTTTCTATGGGCTTGCTCCCAAGCTCCAAATGCAGTTGGAGAAAACTGGCTCTAACCTAGAATTATGAATTTCAAGTTCAGCTGGACAGTCTGTGCCATTCAGCAATTCTTTTGCTTTTCCATGATTGGTTCCCTTTTTTATTTCCTACAGCAACTATGCCAACATTTTATCTTTGTTTTCTAGGATTCTCACCCATACATGTATATGTTCTATAACCATGTACTAAAATCTTAGTATATAAAATGAGTTTTGCCTGGGATTCTAGAAAATAATAATAATTACAATGTCTTTAAACCACTTCTCATTTTAAAAGGTGGAATTCATTGACCTTCTTCAGAACCCGATCTAGGGATTATGATCTGTTCGAGTCAATAAAATGCATCAAAAAGCATGATTTGCACCATCTTCAACCAAGATTTTGGGAATTCCTACAGTTTTTTCTTACCCTCTTGTTACCAAAGAACACAATGTTCTGAAAGTTCTGATTTATATAGCTTGCCCATGGATAATAGAAAACATGGATGGAGATACTAGTCAACTTAGACACCAGAGCAGACACTGTAATAATTTCAGTATTAATGGATAAAATGCATAGCCCTTGTATCTGATCTGTGACTTGCTCTTCTGATTCAGTGCATGTGAATGCCTAGATATATGTACCAGTTCACCTAACTGCTCACAAAAAACACAAGATCTTAGTGGCTTTATACAATGCTGGCTTAGTATTTTCTCCTTCAAATCCATTCACCTGCTTCTTAACTTTTTAAGACCATGGTATTCTTTAAGACCCAGAGAAAATCAACTGGAGACAGTTCTAAGCTCAAGCATCATTTCCTGTGCTTCTAGAATGAGGATGCCATGTGATCAGCTGTGTTATATCCATAGTCTTCCCCATCATGGGCTACAGCATCTCAAACTGTGAGGCAAATAAGCCCCATCTTTCCTAAATTACCCTGCTGTGTAGTATTCGGCCAAAGAAAGCAGTCACATAACACAGAAAATTTATTCTGCGTATGGATGCTGTTGTAACTAATGCAGACAGAAGGTTATACTTGCTCTCATATCTATTACCATGAATTCAAAGAGCTATGTCTAAATGGAAGGATGTTTTGAACACAGCATTCATGCCCAGGAAGACAAGAGAATGAGAGTTAGTGAATACCAAGAGGTTTGCCATGGTCCACAGGTTTGCTCACCAAGTGGACTGTTGTCTCCTTTCCAAACAGTTTTCATTTTGGAGAAGACAACCCTGAAAACCATTCAAATCAGAGTTTAATATTGCTGGGTTATATGTAGTTCACTCTATTGGGTCAGCAACTTACATATGGAAAAAATTCCTCAAGAAAGTATACGGGGGAGGTGCTGAAATATAAGCTCACATTGGAAAAAAAAATCAAAGGTCAGCCTGGGAAATTTAGAGAGAATCTATCTCAACATAGAAAATAAAAGGAAAAGTAAGAAAGCACCTCATTGATAGAGCACTGGTCAGCATTCATGAGGTCCTCAACAAAACCTTAGTACAGAAAGATATTTGAATAAGTTAATGGCCAGTCTTTTTAAATCCAATAGAATTTAAGTAATATCATAAGCTTAAAATTTACCCTCACTCCCACCCCCCCCCCCCAAAAAAAGAAAGAAAGTTAAGGTTCTGGGATCTACTTGGCAGCAGGTCACTTTGGTTAAACAACTTTCCTATGTACAAAAAAATGGAGAGAGTGAGAGAGAGAGAGAGAGAGAGAGAGAGTGTGTGTGTTAATTGATATAAATGTGGATATCTTCTAAAGGAATTGGACACTATATAACTAAATACCTACTGCAATTTTACTAAAAAATCTTAAACTTTAAATACCTCTCCAGGTTTATACTAGAGGTTGATTTTAGAGTTCAATGCAATTTTTCCTCCTCAGCCCCCCAAACACACACACAAACACACACACACACACACACACACACACACACACACTCACACAGCATGTGGTGGAGTGCATACATTAAGAAGGTCTCTAAGTCATGTTCAAGTTTAACTCCTAAACAGTAATGAAAATCTTCCTGGGTCTGAGTCCCTCAGATGCAGAAGTCACTTTTTTCTTGGTGATTTAATCGCTTCCTCCCATTTAATTACTTTGAGGATTAACTGTGGGCAAATGTATTCCAATAATAGGCCAATCTACAAAGAACAGGAAGCTTTCCCCACAGTCCCAAGGGAAATTTAGCACTTGCAACTGTAACTCTGCATAACAGTTCTCATGTTTCCTTCAGCCCTTAAGCCATGTGTGTCACCTTGCCTGTTTGAGTGAAAGAAAAAAAAGTCACAGGTTTCACTGTTTACATGCAGACATCTGGCAGGAGTAAAGATGACTCTTCTTAATCCAGGCCATACAGGAAGCTATTTCTTTCCAAATCAAGTCATTAATGCTTAAACAAGCAAACACTGCAGCCAAGAGTAAAATCAATTTGCAAAAAGCAAAGGCTTTTTTCCAAACACTCCAGCAGTCGCTGGGGAAAACGCTTTTACAAATCCAGTGCTGGAGAGAGTATTAAAGTATTAGGTTCAGTTGATCCTATTTTTCTAGTTGGATTTATTTTGTTTGAGAGTCAAGGTGATTAATAGTATTGAATGCTATCGGGAATGTTTCACCTCTATAAGAAAGTCCCTTTCTGCCAAATAACAAGCGAAGAAATCTGTTTATGGCCAGCAACCTTCAAGTGACCTCTTCGGCAAATGTGTCTGGGTGTCTTCCAATGACTGAATACATTCTGACAGCCATTTCCAAACTTTGCTGCACATTAGAACAACCTGGGGAGCCTTTAAAAATTCTAGTATTCAGGCTGCACCCATCCCAATTAAATCACAGTGTCTATGGGCTAAGTGCCAAGCATCAAAACGCTATAGTGTTCCCCAGATGTTTGGAATATACAGCAGAAGCTGGAAGCAACCACTGCTCAGTCACATCTCTGACTCTTGCTTCTTATGGGTGATAAAAGTCCTAGGAGAAAGAATAAAAAGAAATTCTCTAGAGTTCAAGAAATCCTGAACTTACGTTTATTAAATTAGAGGGAAAACTACATCTAGAGTCCTAGAATAATTTGTGTCTTTTGATCTACATGTTATAATTTGTGAACCTGTTTTAAAGAGATAAAGATATAGAGACAAAGGCACAACGATGCCTATAGTAGCATTGACTAAACTTTAAGAGTTAAACATGTCAGTTTACCATGGCTCGGTGAATTAGGAAATAATTTACAATTAAATACAAGTATCTTTATATCACATAAAAAGTTCTCCTGATATAATATTAAGTTAAAAATTAAAATATGTCTATGTACTCCTTAATAGACATTGGTATATATAGACTATATTTTATGCATATATTAGAGTTGAATTATTTGCATGAACAGATACATGAAAGTAGCTCAATGCAAAAGGAGAGACCAATGAGGTCACATTTCAAAAGAGAATCAGTGTTTACACTGAACAGCATAGGAGACCATGCATCAGTAGAATTATATTATTTGGTACTGTTTCTATTTTCAGCAGATTGTATGTAGTATTAATTTTAAAGTGTAGTTAAAACAATCCAGAAAACTATGCACATGTATGTTCAAAGAGTAAAAGCTCATCAAAATCATAAATGAATACTTTATTACTTGTACAATACAGACCTGTAAATAGATTCTTCTGTGCTAGGGAGATAGTTTTGATGGGTGACAGCAGCTTGAGAACCTGAATTTAGATCTCCCAAACCTGTATTGAAAGCTAGACATTGCTGTCCATTTATGCAGTCTTAGCACTGGGTGGGTAGAAACAGGAAGATCCTGGGAGAGAAACAGTTGATATCCTGCCTGTGCATGGATGCTCACACCTGCACATTCATATGAATGCAACATTATCCAAATATCAAACTCCCTGGTCCCTAGCTCAAGCTTTGTGAGCCTTTGTTACTAAAGATAAATATTAGGTTTGTGAGAAAAACTTAAACATTAAGAAGAATAAAAATTTAGTGAACATTCCAGGAATTAAATAAATCCATCTTTACATATAAGATTTCATTTTCAGTCAACTAGAATTTCTAAAAAACCTTGATTACCTAATCCTGTTTACCTAGTAATACATACTATCTGATATTTCCAAGAAAATTGATACATTTAAAAAATAAGTGTGCTAATTCTTTCTTTAAATAAATGACCAGAAAGCTTGAGGGGTTACCATCAATGGCATAACTTCTTCATTTACACTGTAGTTCAATAGAGGAGTGAAAGGTAATTCAGAGTCTCAAACACCTCCCATCTGAGGTCCATGTCATCTTTATCTATTTGGGCCTGAGAGTCTTTTACTCAGGCAAAAAAAAAAAAAAAAAAAAAAAAATGTGAAACCAGAAGCAAACAATGTTAATGAATGGAGGGAGGACCCAACAGTTGCGTAGGATGTTTATTCCTGTCTATCCAGGCCAAGTACATGTGTTCAAATTCAAAAATCTTAACATGATGTAACTAAGATATAGAAACTCAGAGATTAGTAGATCATAGCGGTGGAACTGTACCAGATAAGATTAGTGCCCAGATAGAAGAAAACCATGTGTGTGAGAAGAAGGCCATCTACTAACAAGAAGTAAAGAGGGACATGGATCATGAACTTCACAGCCTATAACACAACAATGCATTTCTATTGTTTAAAATCCACCCAGTCTCTAGTCCAAAAGCAGTCCAAATGAACCAAGACACATTCCAGCAGCAAGAAGTAGACACTGGTCTCTGTCTAGATTTACCTCTCGGCTAAGGAGACTGTGATTTAAACGTGCCATCTTGCAGGGGTAAGGCATGGATCTTAGAAAGTGATCTAGCTACCTTTGCTCTGTGTTCTTTGTAATAGGAGTGTGGGCCCTTCAAAGACTACTTTATAGTTCTTGAGGTCTCTGTTTGTATTCGGTCTCATCTCTGTCTTGTACATAAAATTTGTATGAATGATTTCAGGTTCAAGTTTAATGTCAAGTCACTGACATGTCCGTTTGTGTGTGTGTGTGTGTGTGTGTGTGTGTGTGTGTGTGTGTGTGTATATACAAATATATTTTATATAACGTTCTTTCTCTGCCAAGAGTTGTAAAATAGCAAGAACATTCTCAGCTATTTTGATTCTAGGGAACTGTCTTGCTTCTCATCCTTACCCTCAATCTAGAGTCATGGAGAACTTTTTGTTTCATTCTGTGTTGTGTAAATTCAACATGAGTGGTCATGACACTTTCATATTATAATACTAGTCATTGTCTTCTGAGGACTTGATCCATCTCAATTTACCTCGGATGGATATCAGCTTCAGTGTTTACTCTCTTTGCTGTATATTCCTCTTATAGCACCTTCTTTTCAGCCCTTTAAAAACGTTTCATGAACTTAATATCTATTCCTTCATTGCCAGGTTTTCTCCCACCATCATTTATGGAAAACTGTTTATTACTCTTTATTTTTTATGGCAGACTTATATTTCACCTAGCTTCTTCATTATGCTTGACTAATTTTTGTCAGAAATCATATGTGCTTATCAGATGTGTCTGGAGACACATCTCAGCAGTTGCAAGTAATTGTTTACTCTTCCAGGGGTCCTGAGTTCAGTTCCCAGAACCCATAAGTCAGCTCACTGGAGCCTCTAATTCCAGTTATAGGAGGTCCAGTGCCCTATTTTGCACCCCATAAAGACCATCAAACACATGCAACACACTCATACAAACAACTGAAAGTAAAATCAATTTTAATATATATATATACATATATGTGTGTGTGATATATATATGTGTGTGTGTGTGTGTGTGTGTGTGTGTGTGTGTGTGTGTGAGAGAGAGAGAGAGAGAGAGAGAGAGAGAGAGTGTTAACAGACAATATCCATGATTTCTAAGGTTCTGTGATCATAACTGCATACATTGCTCTACATAAATGTCATTTGAATAAAGGTCACTTATATTTCCTCCATTTTAACAAAGATATCACATGCCATTAAGATTCTCTTTCACTGGGGCTGGAGGGCCTGAGTTTAAGTTCCCAGAATTTATTTAAGAAGCTGTGGTGAGTGCTATTCACTTGTAACCTCACCAATAGCAAGATGGGAAGGGGAAACAGGCAGATGCTGGGGCATTGTGTCCAGCTAGTCCATTACCCTGGGCCACGTGGCAAAACCCTTGACCAATGACAGTCTCTGTCAATATATATGTATCATCTTACAACCAACACTGAACATTGTCTTTTGACTACCAACATGCTCAAATCCTCAATACTCCAATACTCACAAACATAAATACACACACACACACAAAAGCACACACACATATCGGTTTCTCCTTTGTTAAAATGTGAGTCATCTATACCTACAGAAATAGGCTTTATTTGGTCTTCCCTAGTCCATCTTGTAAATCAAACACAGTCTGTTACAAATGAGCCAATAAGTATATACACAGCCAGGCACCACTGCTGGGCAAGAGGTAGAAACTGATCTGGTCAGACCCATTACTGCTCTGGGAAGCACATGCCCTCATGAGGCTGAGTCACACATTATGACCAGTCTATTTTTACATCTTTACTTTCATGGCTCAGGTAAGTCTGGTATAACTCTATTACAATAATTTGAACACTATTGTCTAAGTCCATTACCATACACTGTTGTTGAGATAAATGTTCTATGGTGGTATGGAAAATATCTAAAAATACTGTCCTTGAATGATAAAAATATGAAGTCATTTTCTATTTCTGCAAGACAGACTACGGCTCTCTATGATGAGATGCTACTGAAAGTCAGTGCTTAAGAAAAACCTAGTAGTTCTTATGATCTATGTTCACCTTATGTCTTTTTAAGTTTTTTTTTCTTTTTCTTTTTTTTTTTTTTTTTTTTTGCCAGAGCTGGAAGAAAATTTCAGTTGTGTATAGAAAGAGAGACAGAGATAGTGATGTGCCATCAGTGACCAAATAACATAAGCAAAGCTCTGTATCTGCCTTATGTAAACTTTTCATAAACTTCCTAGGCATTTTATCTCAAGTGATGCCTGAAGCCAAGGTTAGGCTATAGTCATCATTTGCTAAAATATTATTGAAAATTCAATTTAGTTAACGAATACAGAAAAGTAACCTGTGACCCACAAAGCACTCTGCGAGGAAAGGCAGCAGTGATGGAATGTAGACAGGCCTTCTAAACAGAAAAAAAGATGCACTGTTTTAATATTGCCTTTTTTATTTGTCTTATATTTTGGCAACTACAACTAACCCAGGACACTGTCCATGCTAGAGAAGAGTGCTGTTGCTTACTTCATCCCTTCTTAAAAGTCTGCTGTCTCAACGGCCACATTTTAGGATTAACTCTTAATGTATAATGAGCTGTCCTCCCTTGAACTTTAAAGAACCACCTTCAGGTTCAAGCTCATCCAATGTCTCCTTGTTAGCATAAGTGTGCCATCAATCTTGGTGTCCTACATGGTTCAGCTCAAGCTTGGAGTTTTCTCGGTCTTATTAGACAGCCTTCCTTATTTTTATTTCAAACCATGTGTGACCTCATCTATGAAACTATGTTCAAGTTGCTCTGGCATCCTTTTCTTTCTGTGATTTGTGGAGTTTGAGTCTAAGTATATTATTTTAGTATCTACTATATCATCATCTTTTCCAGTCTATTTATAGGAACTTCAAGCTATATAAATATCTATTTTCCTAGCAGTAGACAATTGGTTGCTCATAATAATATTGGTTAATTATTTTTAAAACATAAATCAGTTCTACATTCATGAATGTGGAACCATTGCTTTGTAGATTAATTTGCTGGGTAGAACATTTATTTCCAGGGGCTGCTGTTTATTGCTGATAAATATAGCTTGCCAATTTAAGCTCTTTACCTGGCTCTAACCCTGCTGTGAGATCTTCTGAAGCAAGAAGCTTTGGAGTGACATAGGCAGGTAACGCGCTGAATGCATTCAGCAAGCTCTTATTGTGAGCTCCATGATCAGATAATGAAGCAACCGCTCCAACTCAAGGTCAAATGATCCTTAATCTAAAAACAATCTCTAAATAGCATAAGAAGGGCTTTAACTGTAACATCCACTGCATTTGAAGCTGTGTTTCATCTCTCTACAGAGCAAAGTCAATCATATGAGAATCATAAACCAAGCAGGACTGCAAATCCTCTTAGGCTACCTGCTGGAAAGCAAGTGAGTAGGAGAAAGCATTGTTTCCAAATGTCACAAATGTGAAGAGCTGAAAGAAGACTTCATAGGTTGTTCACTGTATGTGAGCAGTAGTCAAACAATGTTATTTAATGAGGAACATTTTCTCCACTAATTTCCTGAATCTTCCAGGAAACTAGTTGAGTAGAAAAGGGCCAAAGATATGCAAGGTTAAAATTAGGCTTATTGATCATAATTTAAATTGAATAATTTGAATATATGCATTCAAAGAGAATCTTTCTAGTTCCCCCTATACTATATTACTGAGAATCTTAATAAATAAATAAATAAATAATTCAGTGCTCCCATATCTGTAACGGGTTTTATTTTCCAGAATACTAAGTACTTTATACAGGCATGGATAGCAACAATTAACAGAAGGAAGCAGTCATTTCAATGCCTTTAGAAAACAATGGAGTTTCAACATCAATTCAATAAGGACAAAGAATCTACACAATATACTTCTCAAACTTCGGTGTGCACAGTGTCCAACTGGGAATCATATAAAAACGTAGCTTCCTGGTCATCAACTTCTGAGGCAGCCTTGGCATTTCTAAAGCACATTCAAACATGCCAGTTCTTAAGGTTCAATGAACAGTGTGTTGTCCATACAGAATTTCTAAATGGAGAATGAAAATGAGGGAAACTTGAAAATGGATGTTTTTATTTACTTCTTCATGGACCATTCTTGTTGATAAACATAGACACAACAAACCTCTTTAGAAAAGAAACTAGGGAGTGTGTGGTTTTTGTCCTTTTAGCATTTAAAACAAAACAAAAATACAAAATAATGACTGTTACACTTTTTACTAAGCTTTGGGCTAACAATGGATTCACCATTGATTCACTCAAGGACTATGTGTCTACTCTGTTCACTGCGGCTAGTCAACAACTATACCACCCAAGACTATTGAGAAAACAAATATAACCAATCACAATACTCAGGCCCCAGCAGGTTCAGAAGTCATCTGGTTCAGAAGTGATGGAATGAAACAGTGCTTGAAATTGGGAATCTACTCAGAGTAATGTTTTCTCTTTGTTGAGCTCAGAAATTAGCATATGTACTTAAAATGCTGACTCAGACTTTGGACAGGCCATTTACTTTCCTGAGTTCAAACTCCGTTAAAGCTTTTAATAAAACTCTAAAGGAAATTCCGTTGCCATACAATGAAATTCCATTACGTATGGTTGGTTTTGGCTCCTGGGTTGGCAATAAAACATAGCAAGTGACATTTCCTTTCATTTTGTTCCCGAGGCTTGGCTATGGCATTACTGTTTATGTGTTTTTCAAGGATAGTATTTCCACTTAAAAACATTTCTAATTTTGTTCTTCAAGAAGTCCTAAAAATAGGTACACTCGTATTGTTATTATGTCGTTGTGTGTTAAAATTAAGTAATAGCAATTATTCTGGCTAATAATATCCATAAATAGTTTGCATTTATGGTGTTTAAATACCAAGGAACAATCTTCTGGCAGAAAAGTTTGGGTTTTTTTTCTGAAGTCCTGCATGAATTTAAACATGCAGTAATATTTCTGTAAGAACCAAAATCTGACACATCAACAATGCTTTAATATTTCTCAATTGTACAAAACATCACATACCAAAATTAACCATACCTAAGGTCTATACAACTGAACAAACATCTATAAAATTATAATAGGCATATGAAACAGAAGCTGCGGGGTTTTGCTTTAAATTTTATTATTTCAGTATCAAAAATGTTTTATTTACTCATCTACCACAAAAAAAACAAAAACAAAAAAATCTATGACAGAATTAGAACTAGAAAAACAATTGGATCATATGTTGAGTAGACCTACAGCCACGCTCCTCTCCAGCTGTTGCTACCACCAATTGTAGTCCCTCCTAGGATTCGAAGTCTTCAAACATACCACATGGGCACTTGTGTAGATGTGCATAGGTTAGAACATGTGGTATGCTCAGTCAAGCCAACAACCCATCACAATGAAAACACGGTTGACCTCACAAGAAGTAGTTTTGCAAAATGGAAAGAAGTTTGTAAATTCAACCTATGGGTCCAATTATTTTAAACATTACTTGATAACACATATTCCCATACTATGAGGGGGAAATTTTTTTTTGATTTTGTAATCATTGAAGTAAGCTTTGATCTATTTTAATAAATAGATGTTCATTGAATATTTATATTTATATTTTATGTCTCAGTCTTTTTTAAAGGATTTTTAAGAGAATGAATAGAGAAAATTAGAGGCAGGAAGGCATATGTAAGGTAAGGCTAAGCATAAAATCAGTGGATATTGTGTCTATTAATTTACAGCAAATGATAATATAGAAGACAGTAGAACATATCAGTTAGGTTCTTAACTGCTTGAATATTATTATAAAAAAACACAATTTAATGCTCAAAAAACGTTCAGTTTTACTCATAGGGATTTTTTACCTTGTCAAAATAAGACTCATAAAAAGCCTTTTCTTCTGAATGTCATACATATTATACAAAAGGATTATTATTTGATATACTTAAAAATATATATTCCTTTGTAAATTCCCAGAAGTCATGGATGGAAGAATCATAAAAAAACTCTGGAAAGAGAGAAAAGAGCATCAGATTGATATTGGTGCTGGAAACTGAAGGAAGGAGCAGTTTGTAATCCATGCCTTCTAGATCTGTCAAAAGTATAAACAATCCCTTTATGTCATTGATTCTCAAATATGGCTCAGGTAAAATAATAAATATTTGTATGTGATAAATGTTTGTTAAGGTATCTCCAGGAAGTCATGAGCAGCTGAAGACAAAGCCCTGGAAATATATGATTAACAACTTGACTCTACAAAAAACAGAGAAGTGATGGTAGATACTTCCCAGAACTTAGTTTTGAGCACTGATTAGAGATGGTTGAGAGGGTGGAAATGACAGAGTCCTTTGGGTACAGAAGAACAGTCCTAGCACCCTAGTATCTTTGATAAACAAAATTCTGTATATAAACAAGGCTAGAGTTGTCTTCCAGTCTAAATGCGGACATTAGAGGTTCACAAAGAACACAAGTATGGCTACTTGTTTCAAAAGCACATAGCTCTAGGCTTTGAGCCACACAGACCCCAAGAGACTAACCATGGAAGATAATGAGCTTGTAGCTGAGAAATCATACCAGCTCATCGAGAAGAATAAATAAGATACAGATGTCATTTATCTAGAAAATAAAAAGCACCAAAATTCAAGCACAACAAATAAAAATAATACTAACAAAATACTGGCAAATGAAAATTGCCAAAGGAGGTAAAATGTTGGTCTCTGAAGATGTATAAGTAGCGATAAAAAGATATGAGAAGAGTAGTTTGCAGAAGGCTGTCCTATCTCAAACTTGCCCACCTCTCATGAGGCTGTACTTAGCCCAAGCTATTCCTATTCATGGACATGAATCAAAGCTAACAGAAATGCAACTTGACTTTAATATATGGTCATTGATATAGGAAGAGTGACTTTATTTCTGAGTTGAATAAATCCAAGAGCTATACTTTCTATCAAATGGAAAGAATTGGAGTTCAAGTATGCCAAGAAAACTGGGGCTCTGTTCACAGGCTCTGAATCTCTAAATTTGGTCATGATTCACATTAATTAAACTCTGAGTTCTCAGCTACATGAACCAGGGGATTGAGTTTCTAATGCCGAGAATTCAAATTGTACTTCTTGAATTTTTAATCCAGAAAACTTTAATTACTATCCAGGTTAAGAAAATGAATTGTCAGATTAAAAAGAGAAAGCAAATATTGAGAGGAAAAAAATACTAAAGTCCAATCTTGGTTAAAAAAAAAAAAAATGCATTTTTTAAATGTATATTAGAAATAACTTTGAAGACCAAAGTATACATTCTACAAGACCAAAAGAAAGCTCAGTTGACATCAGTGGGCCATAAATAGTCATCTTTAAAGAACTGTAGAGAGCAGATGTCTTGCTGGCAGGTGAGTAAAGGGCGAATAAATGTTTCCATTTTCAAAAAAAGGTGAGAGCAGTTCAGTTCTTTAAACTGTGTACCAAAGAGATTGGACAGATTTCTAGCAAAACTTTGGAGTTATAAAAAGGTTAGTAAACAGTCAGGAAGTAAAGATATGATCACTAGGGACCAAGACAGTTTTGTGAAGTTCAAATCATCTAGGATTGCATCATTTCCTATTTTATCGACATTTACTGGATAGACCAAGGAGAATATTGTCTATGCCAGGTACTTTCACGACAATCTCTGATGTAGTATAGTGTCACATGCAATTACTGTGGCATAATTGGTTGGTGCTGTTTATTGTAATAATCACTAGTGTGCATTGTCAATCAAATGTACCAGAATATACACACATAGGAAGATGAATAAATGATTGATTATACATATTAATTCACATGCTTATATGCATATCTATACAAATATATATCTAATATACACTAAAGCACATATAAATTCACAGACAGGCACACGCGTATATACATACATAAACACATGGCATATGTATACATATATAAATATATATATATATATATATATATATATATATATATATATATATATATATTACACATAAACACATATATAAACACATCAAAGATATATATCTAGCATCTAAACACATGGGCCCACACAAACAAACATATATACATTCAGACATGGCCAATATACTGAGAATAATAATCTAATCCCCACACACAGGGGAGAAATGCAGATTTATGTTAAGGTGTTACAAGATTGGACAGGGAGAGTTAGACAGAGAAAAGGGAGAAAGTCGGGGGAGAGAGGGGAGGACAAAGGGAGGGAGGGAGGGAGGGGGAGGGGGGTAGATCAAGAATCAAGATGGAGCTTGAGAAGGATGAGCTGGATCCAGGTGGGCTTACTTGGTGATAGGTAGCTACGAACATTTTAAGGATTTTATAGGACTTTTATCTTATATGGAAGGGCAGTTTGTATCTTTGTCCACTGGATGTAATCTTATTATGTAGAGGGTTTTTTAATTAAGAATCTCTTATATAAAGCTGTTTGAAAAGTTAATGGGCTTTGAAGTAATGTTTGTGACAGCGGTGGAGGAAAGAAGACACCGGGAAGGTACTTCCACCCGGGAAGGAGGCAGTAGGGCAAGTGGAGTGAACCGCTTGGGAAGAGAATCATGTGTAGGGGTGTCACGCTGACCTAGTGACAGGGTCCGTGCACATGGCTCCACGCTAGAGCAGCATCTGCAAAATGAGACCACGGGTGCTGATGAAAGGTTAATCATCTTATTTAATATTTACTGCAACAGAGAAACATTGGACTAAGAAATCTGTCCATTCTCACTTTTAAGAGTAAAATAGAGATCTCAATATCATATTTTTTTTTCAATTTTCAAATGAATGTTTCTTGTCAGCAAAGGGTTTCTAAGCACCTTCCACAAAGAACACTAACCAAAATTAACATGAGGGATCAAAACAGATCTGAAGTCCCTTTGGCCTCTTCAACTTTCCAAACTTTGACTACTAATGGAAAAGGCATTATAATCAAGCCTGAATATAATGGGAAAGTCTGAGGTGTGATACAGAAAGATTAGAATCTATTTTGAATATAGCAAGAAGAAGGGCAATGGCAGAAAAGGCATTCTCAGACACAGTCCACACAGCAGCTCATTACCACAAAGAGAACTTTTTTTCTTCTTGGTTGTGAGCTCAAGAAATTAACAATGAGATGTTGCTGCTAAAAGAAAGAGCTCAGTGCTGAGCTGCACAAGAAAAGGCAATGTGAAAATCACTGGAAGAGAGAAAAGTGCCTTGTGTAACCTTAAGGAAGTTGGATTGACCCAGTGGTATATGTCCAATGTGAACTAGGGGATGATGATAGAAAAATCTAGTCTAGCACGTACTAGAAAAAGATAAACGCTACGTTTCATAAAAGAAGTAGACTTAGATGGTGGGTGGCTGACTCTGTGTCACCTATTCACTCTCTTGTCCAGAGAGCTTTAAAAGCAAAGTGAGAATAAATGGAAAGATGCTTCTCTGAGTCAGAATTGAGCACAAGGAACATAAGAGGCTTTTGTTAAGGTCAGGATTAAATGCAGTGACTAACGAATGATTAAATGTTTCAGGAAGATGATGCATATGAAAGCATAAAGGATGTCAGAGTCACCTGGGTCCTGATCACAATGAATCGAGTGGGCCTATTGATGTAAGTGTGGGCAATTTAGGCATCTGGGACCCTAGAAGTTCCTCCAAATGCCTCTGTATTAGCCAATTCCTGGGAAGAACATGGATCTATCCTACCAGGGCAACACAAGAAATTCAAGATGTTCAGGTGCTGAGTACCCAGTGAGATTTCTGCCATTTGAACCCAATTGATTTTGGGTGTTGTGCAAGAAATCAATAGTCAAGTTTTTCTTGACAAGAGTAGCTGGCTGCTTGCCTACCAAATACTGAGAAAACATTCTTCTCCAATCTCTGTGAGGATGGTTTCGCTGATCAAAAGAAGTAGGAATGACATGACTGAAGAAACAACTCAGTCAACAGCTTTCATAGGCATCCTATTAACACTTCAGCGACACTTCCTATTACCTAGTGCTCCAAGATCTAGGCCAGAAACTAAAAAGCTTTCAACTGGTCCAAAATTCGCAGATCCCAAGCCAATGGTTTTGACTACTGAAGCAGATGGACAGTGGAGAACATTTACCGCCGTATAACTTTATGGCTGCAATTATAGCAAATTACCACAAACTTGTGGTCAAACATCCCAAATAGTACAGATATGTTATCTTACCATTCTGGGGGGTAAGTACAAATGCAGCCCCACTGAGCTAAAATCCAAATGTCAGAAAAAATGTTCATTTCAGGATCTCTGGGGGAGTGGGGAGGAGAGAAATCTGGTTCTTTCTCTTTTCCAGCATCCAAGGCTGTCTGAATTCTTCACCTTATGTCCCCTTCATCACTGCCACTTCCATTTTCTTTGACATGACTCCCACATCCCTGCCCACCTTCTCTAGTTGGATACATCCTTCTGATCACATTCCACTCACCAGAATAAGCTAGGACAATCTATCCACAACCACAAGTTCCAAAGATGTGGATGTAGGTAAGTACAGGGACACAGGAGTAGTCATCCTACCTTTTCACGGCAGCCAATAGTTAAATTAGTAATTCTCTGTGATTTCATGTCTAAAAGAGAAGTAGAAGGAATTTCCTGGTTGCTTTTCCTTTTCTTCCTCCACTTTCTCCTCCTCTATCTTTTCCTCCTCTTTTTCTATTACTACCACCTCCCTCCCTCCCTCCTTCCTTCCTATATCCTGAATATCAGATATTTACATTATGATACAAACAGTACCAAAGTTACAGTTATGAATACCAGTGAAAATAATTTTATGGTTGGGATCACGGCAACATGAAGAAGGATATTAAAGGGCCACAGCATTAGGAAGGTTGAGAACCACCTTTTTAGGTCGTTGTGTATTCATAAGACTTTCTCCCAGTAACCTATACAAACTGATCTCAATTTATATGTAAAATGTTTGTTCTTTCTAAGCAGACCTAGTATAGTTCACCTTTACTATATTTAAAAATACCATTAAAAAAAATAAGAAGGATATGATGTCAGAATTAAGGGAAACCTGTGCAGTCTCCCCCCAGGTTTGCCCTAATGGACTTACCTCAATGACGGGAATAGTGTGTAATGAATAAAACCCTGCTCATCACTTCAGTGGGAGGCAGTGGCCCATGATGTGTTCCCTTTACCTTAGTCTCTAGAATCTGCAGTCCAGATTCATGAGTGGCCAGAGGACTACAGAAACAGGAAAATTGTCAATTATCAATTACCAAGAACCAACTGACTACTTTGAAACATTCTGAGACTCAGAAAATTCAATGGCTAAAATTATTATTATTTTGGGTTGTTTTTTTTTTTTTTTTTTTTTTTTTTTTTTTTTTTTTTTTTTGCAGTCTGATGCTAGAACGTTAACATTTTATCCCCATTTCTCCATTTATAAGCAAACATAACAATGTATCACTTTTAAGGTTTGTATGTAAAATGACTCCTCTCCAAGGCTTCTATGTTAGAGGTTTAGTTGGTCTCCAGTTGGTATAGCCAACAGTGGAGAGGTAAATAAATCCTAAAGGCTCCAGCTAAACAATAGCCCAACCTACTGGTGACTTCACATTTTGATGGTATTGTGGAGTGATGGTGGGAAACAAGACCTCATTGCAGGCAACAGATCACTACAGGCATGAACATTGAAGGACACCTCCTCAGTGCATTCCTATCTGCTTCACCATGGGGTGATCAGCCTCTTACCACGCACCACATTCTTGCTGCCATGGCATTTTGTCTCACTTCATGCCCAAAGCTGAAGCCTTTGAAACTATAAGCTAAAATGAAGTGATTCCAACCCTGGGAATTGTTTACAACCACATTGAGGGAATAAATCACACATTTGAGGTACATTGACTTTTAAACTTAAGAATGAATGCACTACACAGCACTATTCTTGCTATCTGCTTATATAGTAGCAGATCCACAGCCATCCTGTCTTAGGCAAACGCCTTTGTTTTTAAGTCTCTCCCAGTTTCTAGAATGGAGAGATAATACTTCTTAGGCTACCTCTAGATATGACTGAGGTTATTCATGCTCTTCAATGAATCAATTAAGGACCTGAATAAAAAGAGTGACTCTCAGGAATAATTTAGGCATCCGACATATGTCCGATATTCCCCTTTGCTACTCATCAGCCATGACTTTAAACACCCCATTTTCTTAATTATAATATCTTTGTCTATGTAACAGGAAATAGTGTTTACTTACCTAACTTTAATGAGTTTCGAGTGAGTGTATTTATTCAAAGTATGTGACTGCCCAAACCCAGCAAACTGTAATAATTAATTTTCTGTCTCCAACACTCAATTAAAAGTAGCTAAAGTAGAAGATACAACTGGTATTTGAGCTTTGAGAAGTAGCTGTGCCTCTGAGCACAGCAAGTGCCAGGAGCTTCAAGTCAAGCTTCTGTCGACCATCTTCTGGCTCTATTCACTGCTTCCTGGATTCATGCTCAGACTGGCTTTGATCCTATCCCAAAGGAAAGAGAGTCTTTTCCCAAAATATCCTGAAGGAAAGCCCAAAGCAAGTTTCTCATTAGTTTTGTTTGAGTTGTGTGCCCATTTGTGAGCTAATCACTATGGGTAGAAAAAGATGAGGCAAACTGATTTATACATCATATCCACTCTTTGAACTCTAATTGGGAATTGAGTTTATTTCACAACAGTAATAACAAATGGGGACACTTCTTTGGAAATGGAATTCCAGAACAAAGGGAGAAAGACACTAAACCAAAATGATAACAAAAATCCATTATGCTGGTTAACAAATTTCTTAATGTTTTGTTAGCATTATTGTTATTGGTATTATTATTATTTAGATAAACAGTATAATATCTGGCATTCTCCAAATAAATAGACTATATAGAATCTGGATCTATATATCTATGGGAAAAGGAGTTGGTTCATATGATTCTGAAGGATGACCTGTTCCAAGATCTGCAGGATGAGTTGGCTGGGTAAAAATGTAGGAGAGCCAATAGTCCAGACCTACTCTGAAGGAAGGCGTGTGCAAGGAGACAAAGCCAACGCTTTAGTCTGAATCCAAAGGCAGGAGGAAACTGATATCCTAATACACAGATGCCATGATAAGTCATTTTACATGAGAAGTTAATATCAACCATTTTATGCTAATCAAATAGTCAACTGACTAGGCAAATTCTACCCACATTACTAATAACATTAATAATCAAAATAAGCCACCTACAAAAAGAGTGATCTTCCTTAATCAGTATGTAGTTTTACACATAAATCTTATGTTTTTAAAAACTACTCTCAAGGATACACCCAGAATAGTATTTGACCAAGTAGCTGAATACATGTACCCCAAGAAAATGGAGATATATAATCAGAAATCAGAATTTACAATATAAACATGGACATATTAAATATTTATTTAACAATAAGTAATATCATGGAAGAGAAGAATTTTCTGATATCTGTGGTTCATAGAAGTCTCATCTGACGTTTATATGACTTCATCCTCTCAGACCAACTAAGTAAGACCATTTGTTCATGTTATCTAGACAAAACGAATAGCAAAGATCTCTTCAGACAGTCTTAATAATCATGGAAAATTGCCCGAAGATAAAATGAGGAATTAAATGAAAGCAAGACTGATGAGAAAAACATATGAAGCAATCAACTGATACCAGCCAATGGACACACACACAGTATAATCAATATCTATATATGCCTCTATTGTCACTAAATATAAACACTATTGTTTTAGGACAACACAGAAAAAAATTGGGATAAAAATTTTAAGATTTTTTTCCATATGATTACAGTAATTGTCAAATCTTTATTGCTGACATAAAACTACAATATAAAAAACTTTCCCATAGTAAATAGTAACTCAGTATCATACATGACTTGGAACTCAAGGGTAAGCTGACTCTGTTTTCAACATAATTTGTCCAACAGAGATCTGCTGCACTAAGCCACCTACTTAGTAACTTCCAAAGAAACCCAAGGATAGACAGGATTTTGGTCTTAAACATAGAAGACCTTCTGACTCAAGTTATTGATGGACGGCTTCAAACCTAACATCCGAAGGGAGGCATCCATTCCATAATGAGATGGCATGGGTGAGCCACAGGGTTCCTATGCATGGCAATGCTGACATCGGAATCTGGGTGATGCTATCTGTAAAAGTCTGCATTTTGTGCTATTGGAAATTTAGCAGACATATCTGATATCAGTTCACTAGGCACCAGTAGCAACACCTAAGTGAAACAATAAATGTCTCCAAACATGGTGAAATTTTCCTGGGAATTAAAACCCTTACAGTGTGAGATCCCTGGCACTGGGTGTGACTGTGACAAACAACACAACTTTTGGCTGTAAGTCTGTTAGAATTTTGTTTTGTTGGGTTTGTTGTTCTTTGCTGGATATTATAACTGTATTGTCTCCTAATATGCAAAGGATTTTTCCATTTCCCTTAAGTAATTGGATTACAGAAGCTTCACCATTGCTTTTAGAGAAAACATCATAGATATAAATATCCAACTATAAATAATAGTTTCATCTTTTACCTCACATGAAGACAATGATAAGTGGTCAAAGAAAATGTTATAGTTTTACACCACCAACAACAAAAAGAAATCACAAACTTGACAAAATTCCTAAGCTGAAAGGTTTTAGTTTAGAATTCTTCAAATACAATAATTGAACTAATCTTAAGTATCACTTCACAACTGTGTGACTCGTTGGCCAGTGTTGATGCTATTATTTCATAATCTTTTACTTTCCAAAAGTAAAGTAATAGTAAAAAAAGAAAAAGAAAGAAAGATTATGTCATTAGTTGCCTCCTTTAGGTCTCAAGTATTTGACCTTGATGGAGGAAGGTGTGAGAGGATGTTGAACATTTCACATTTGGATGGTCAGCTACAGTAAACTATTTGTACTACATCTATTTGCAGCTACAGTGTCATTCCCATGAGACTGCTTACCATAAACAACCAATGAATCTGTTCACATTATGTACTAGTTTAATAAATAAAGACATATTTTTATTGTGGAATATACTCAAAGTTGACAATTCAGAAGTTTAATTATATCTGTCTGCATTTTTATGAGAAGTAATGTCCATAATATATTATTAAGTCAGAAAAAAAGTTTCCAGGTTGATATACGTTTTTGTGTTCACTTAGAAGAAAAAAAAGAATAGATGAGAAAAAAAAAAAGCATTTGGAAACAAAACTTTTAAAAAATGCTAAACTACAAAACAAAAGCAAACCATTTGGTAAAAATTAACATTTGCTCAAAATGAGAATTCAAAATTTCTTCATAAGTATTTTCTACATATATGCAATTCATTCAAAGCCAATTATTCCTTCTTTTCTGTATTTATAGTAAGGGAATCTGCAACAATCAGTCAAACACTGTTGAATTGGCTGAACACACTTGGTTATAATAGCATTTAAAAGTGGTTCCTGTGGGCAGATTAATAACATATGCATTCTAAAAAATATTTTAAAACAATCTAAAAATATTTATGGTCAATATCTCTGGCTACATCATGAGTGTACTTTTGTTATTATGTTTGTCTATATTTGTAAATGAGTATGTGATGTCTTTGTAATGAAGGCCTGAAAATTAAGCAGAGAGATTTGAAACATGAAGAATGAAGAAAAGAAGAAAATGGATGGCCTTCGAGAACACTTTAAGAACTGGTCAGAAAGCACCATGTGAATGAGACAACTTGAAACGTCCTGGAAATCTTAGTCCACAGTTGCTGGAGGAACTGAGTCATACATTCACAGGAATCTCTTCACAATGTAGGGGAATGAATTCCAGGAGATAAAAGCAGGCTGGTGGAAAATGGCTCCTGGGGATTTGTTCTCTTCTGGGTATGAGTTGAGTTCAGTTCGGCTCAAGACTTTTTGATTATATATGGATATGGGAGTATATTCTCATGGAATTTAAAGGGTAATTTATATGGGATTAAAGCCAAGTACTTCCTTTCCAGTTGAGCAAACTCCCTGGAAACCAGCTCTACCATTCCCTACACTGCTCAGAGCAAATAGCACACAGGAAGCAGGTGGGGATGGATGGGTGTACGTGTGCTTATACCATGGTCAATGCCTTATTTGGGAAAATTATTAATATTTCAGTGTTATAAACACAACCCTCAAAATTATGTTGTTATCATTGAAAGTGATGCTTTCCCAGCCCATCTATCATCCTGCTGTTCTGGAAGACCCACCTTTTACCATCCTAAAGTCTAGCAAACTAGACAGAAAGCCCTATTTGTTTTCCCTTTGTCGGGAGATAATTGCACATACTTGGAGGGTGTGGTGTAACCATTCAGCAGATGCAATGTGGGATCAGATCCAAGCAATTAGCTTTACTGTCTCCTTCTGTCCATAACCTCTTTGTATTCAGTTTTCAGATGCCTTTCTAATTCACCAAAATACAACTATAGGTGTTTTAAACTGCATTCACCCCCATAGGGCTGTGGAAACACAAGAACTTACTCCCTGTATCTAACTGCATCTTTTCACCCTTCTATACCCACTAGCTTGGTGGTTCTCAACCTGTGGGCCATGACCCCTTTGGAAGTCAAATGACTAATTCATAGGAGTCAACTAAGACCAGCAGAAAACACAGATCTTCACAATATATATAATAACATCAGTAAAATTACAATTATGAAGTAGCAACAAAAATAATTTTATTTGTTGGGTCACCACATGAGGGAGTGTATTAAAGGGTTGCAGTGTTAGGAAAGTGGAGAACCACTAACTGCACTAGCTTATAGTCAGTGCTCTTTTATTTTATCCCTTAGAATCAAGTTGTTTTAGCTTACCTAAGTGGGGACACATTGTATTTGTTGTTGTATACCTGGATAGTTTTGCTCAGCACAACATCTTCCAGTTCATATGCAAATTGCAAGGCTTCCTTCTCCTTTATAGACAGACAATTGCTTGTTATATATGTATGTCATTTTTTCTGGGTCCATTCATCTTCCAAGAGACACCTATAACCTGTAAGGTGAGTCCGGAAGTAGCACACTTGAACATGCACACCTTCTTTCTATTACTCCATTTTCTTTGGAGATTATATCTATCTATATACATCTATATATCTATATCTATCTCTCTAGATAGATAGATAGATAGATAGATAGATAGATAGATTCCTACATTCTAGCCAGAAGCTCTTTCTTTGACTTAAAATAATAATAGTAATAACAATAATAATAATATGTTAATATTAATAACATAATTGACATTCTGACTAAGATAAGATTTCATTGTATGGTTTTGATTGGTATTTTGGTATTTACTTGTTAGTTTCAGTTATTGAACATTTTTTCACATTCTTGTGGGTCATTTGTGTCTACTTTTAGGAAATATTTATATTGCATACATGACTTGCTTATCTATATATGCACCATATTTATGCAATGCTCACAGAGGCCAGAAAGCCAACTCCTCAATCTCCTGTTACCAGTGGTTGTGAGCCCTCTAATATGGGTACCAGGGTCCAAACCTGGGCCTTTTTAAGACCAGAAAGTGCTCCTACTGGAGTCCTTGTCTCCAGCCCCACTAGGGTCAATGACTCTTGTTCAGTTTATCAGACTACTCCCACTCTCTTAGACTCTGGATAGTCTTTATTTGTCAGATGAATGGTTCACAAATACTTCCCCCACCCTTTGGTTTTATTGTCTGTGCTCTTAGGGTCTTATCCAAACTATATTTGCCTACACTGATGAATTAAAGTGCCCCCCTTGTGTTTTATTCTAGTAGTCTAATAATTCTGGTAATAAATAGTTAAATACTTCTAATCTTCCCATGGCCATATATTGAAGATGCTATTCCTTCTCTAGTGTGTACTTTTGATTCAAAACACCATGCTATAAGTGCATGGGGTTATTTCTGCACCCTGGTTCTGTTTGTTCATTTCTCTTTGTTTTGATGCCAGAACAGCTATGTCCTAGTTACTATGTGACTGTAATGTGCCTTGAGACCCAAGATGACACCAGGTTTCTTCTTTTCTGTGCAAAATAAAGAAATATGGGGGGAGGGAGGGTTATAATTGTATAGTATGTGAATCCTTAGGCTCTTTAAAATTAGTTTAAACATAATGAATAAACAGGTAACATGGCAATTTTATATTATCCCTTGTAAACACACTAAGTTCCAGAAAGATTAATGTGTTAAACCGTCTCCTCAGAGGAGTAGAGGGTCATTAGGAATGCTAAGAAAATTAAATCTGATCTCTGGCTGGGTTTCCAAGAAGCATGGATACATGATAAAATGGGTGGGAGCTTCCATTTTAGTGACTTTGTATAAAGTTGTCAAGTTCCAAAGTGAGCTGTGGGACTGGCAGGCAGCAGTTTCTAATTAAGTGACCTAGGGCTGGTTCTAATGCTCTAAACTCCCTAAGAAATGACTTTTTAAAAAGTTCCAGAAGTAGTAACTATGGATAAGATTTGTGAAAGACAACGTTGGAGAGGGTTGCCTCAGTCCTAAAGCCTCCCCACCCCACACACCAACATCCTTACACATAGCAGAAGTTAAAGTTCTTCCCCTATGGGCTCAAGCCAAGAGAACAAGATTCAGTAGAATTTCCCAAGTCTCAGAGTGAGCACTTGTATTGGAAAGCACATGACCTTGATTCAGAGATCACCAGAGAAGGTCAAGGGCAGAGAAACTAGAGAGGTGCTGCTCTTCTAGAGTTCACTTGCATTGTTTTCCAGTTCCCAAAAAGACCTTGCTCTCAGGAAAATAAAATAAAATAAAAATTCTACCAAGTGTCAGTATGGCAGGAGCCACCCCAGATCCGGGCCCTGCAGCAGGATCTGAAAGTGTCAAGAAAAGGACAGCTGCATCCTTTGAATCTGTGCTGAGACTCCAGGAAAAGCTCAGGGAAAAATTAAAAAAAAAAAAAAAAAAAAAAAAAAAAAAAAAAAAAAAAAAAAAAAAAAAAAAACAGGCAGCAGACTGCCCAGGAGACAAAACTAACGTTTGATGTTCTCTGCGAACATCAAGGCATTTTACAGGCATAAGGACAAGAGAGGAGCATCTACCTCATACTTCTTAGACTCCTCATTCTCCTGCCCCGCATCTGAAGAGATCAAAACCAGCAACACTGAACTTCAAACTTTAGACAAAGTTGATCAAACTTCAGCAACGGCTGCTGAAGAACATTAAGAAGCTGGAGACAATTTTTCAGCTATATTCCTTCTAAAAAGGCTGCTTTCCCCCATGGCTTTCGTTTTCCAAGTGGCTTCTTCTCACACTCTGCTTTTTCATTCATTCTGCTTCTTAGATCCTTCCACATCCTGTACAGCTCCCAGGAATGACCCAGCTGGGGAGGCAGGGGAAAGAAGACAAGGCAACCACCACACACTCAGAAAAGCTGTGATCGAATGGGCTGGGGCTCAGAGGCAGAAAACTCAGCAACCTGGCAGCTCAGAGTGTTTGCTGCACACATTTGAAAGGATGGAATTGTTGTACGACGTTATTGTTCTATTCAGTTAAACGAGGAGGGAGACTACACACAGCTGAGCAAGAAGACAAGGTTAGCTTCTCTCAGTAGGAGAGCAGTCTTCGGCAGTAAATATCTGAGGGGAGAGAGCTATGGTGGGCATTTTCTGCACACACTGTCAACACTTGACTTAAAGAGGCTTTGACATTCCAATGGGGCTGAGTCATTGGTCCTTGACATTCCCATACCCACATCTAACAGAGTTTCTCTAGCTCCCACAAGTTCCCAATTGTTACACCAGTATCAGAATATAAATAAAGGAAGTTTTCTGGGCTATTTGAATTCCAAACCCCACTTCAAGCCTTTACCTGAACTTTGGCAGCAACTGGGATAAAGACACAGAATCTAGTGCTATAAAAGGTATCACCTTTTCCCTGGGACACTATAAGGGGAATGACCACAAAATGACCCTAAAGTCACAGTCTATAGCAGCAGCAGCCTTTACTGTGAGAAGCAGCCAGAGATATCGTATTCCTACACCACAGAAGTTGTGAATTGTCAAGTCTCAGTCTCTGAGAATTAGCTCTGGCAACAAAGAGCAGTGTCTAGACTCCCAAGAGATTCAGTGCTACCAAAAAGAATAGTTGATGTCTAAAAACAAACAATCAAACAAACAAAAAATGTTATACCCTCCCATGATGACAACAGCTTATACCAGTGGTTTGGAAACTATGACTAGTTTTTAAAAAAAGAAAACTACTTAAAGAGAATTTTCAATGGCTTTCTATCCTAGGCAGGGTAAAAGCCCAAGGCCCTCCCAAGGCTGGTATTTAGGATCCATTTGCCTCTTCCCCCTTGTTTGGAGACTGCTGCTGCTGCTGCTGCTGTGGTTTCTCTATAACCTGTAACTCTTCTTTGCCATCACTTACCTGAAGTCCTTTATTTCAAGGCACAGTTAGATCAGCTGCAACTTAACACTGCCGTGTGTGTGTGTGTGTGTGTGTGTGTGTGTGTGTGTGTAAATCTATCTTTCTGTGTATGTCTCTCTGTATGTCTCCCTGTGTGTCTGTCTCTGCATGTTTACGTGTGTCTATCCATCTGTCTGTGTGTCTATCTCTCTGTATCTGTCTCTTTGCCCCCTGACCATGTGTGTGTGTGTGTGTCTGTCTGTCTGTCTGTCTCATTGTGTCTGTGACTGTCTCTCTCACTGTATGTGTGGGGGTGTTATAACTAAAATGTATATGAAATACATATTATAGAGTACAGAATTTTATTAATATTTATCTCAGTCAATTGAAATTATTATGTTATATGTAACTACATAATCCCTTGTTAAATTGAAAACTCCTAAAAGATAGGAACCATATTCTTACAATGTAAAGTATAATCCTAAATAAATGAGCCAATGAATAAACTGGAGGGGTAGATGTATGTATGGATGGATAAATGGATAGATTGGGTGGATGGATGGATGGATAGATGGATGGATGGATGATAGATGGATGGATTGGGTGAATGGATGGATGGATGGATGGATGGATGGATGGATGGATGAATGGATGGATGGATGGATGGATGCATGGATGCATGGAAGTGTGGATGGGTGTGTGGTTGGGTGAATGGATAACTAGATGGATTAGGAGGTGAGTGGATGAATGAATGCAATAGGGTATTTTTATATCACTGGCTACAAATGTCTTTATCCAATTCCCAATCATAATACTTTTCCTAGTCTACAATATTGCCTTTATTTGTAAAAGCATAATTCCACCAGGACAGCCTTAAAAACAGAGTTAATTCTTGGTATAGATTATATTTTAGGACAAACTTGGTAAACCTGCACTATTAGGAACAAAACTCGAAGGCTTCAGGTTATGTTTGCTCCATTATTCTCAAAATAAAAAGATTTACCTGAACAAAATACCATAAAATATAATAGCCCTAGAAAATAAATGAAGTTGACCTGGGGCTGCTATATTTTGCTATCTTAGCTTACCAAAGCCCTGGGAGATATCCCAGAAGAGAATAGATAAGACATAATATATCATTTCCTTTAGGTTTCTCTTGGTCACCTGAAAGGAACTGCTTGAGACACATTAATATTCAGCCTTCATTGCCAAACTAATTTGCTCTTGTGTCAATGTGTCTTGTCTAAATCTGGTATGAGTGATCTCCTCTGTGGGTATCAGTAAATATGTATGCCTCCGCACCATTGCCCACGTATTTCTGTCTCAGGAGGATGGAGCTGCTTCTCCAAATAGCCAGCTTTTCCAATTTAATCTGAATCTGACTTTTTGTCGTCTTTATTTTTAGTTTATAAACTTCTTGGGAAGTGCTTTTTTTCCCCCCTCTTTCTGGTTCCTGGCTGAAAGTGAGGTTACGGAAATACCTCAGGAGTGGTTATTTCTATCCACAGTAAGATGAGAAATTGGGTAGGTTTAGCTAAACATTCAGATCTTTCAGCTCTTACCCATCACTATTAATAAAATCATCATCTGTCTTTCATATGTTAACAAAAATTTAACTTTGTACTTGAGAAGTCTGGTTTCTTTTCACTTTTTGCCCTTCTAGAGTCTATCTAGCCTTACCATGTGGAGGTCATGGAGTGAAACCATACTATGTGGAGGTCATGGAGTGAAGCCATACTATGTGGAGGTAAAGTCAGTTGTACTCTGTTACACGGGAGAGTGTTTCATTCCTAAAAAGTACCATTGGATTCACTGGCATGTCATCTGTCATGAACTGAAGCCATCTATACTAATGGATGACTAGTCTCTGCCTTTCCAAACTACTGTTCTCATGCAGAGTTGATCAGATTCCTTGGAGAGATTCCTTACAAGCTGAGGCTCCCTCTTTATAGAACTTTACTTAATGTGACAATGGTAACATTAAGAGCTAATATGAATTTCTTGAATTCCTTTGCCTAGGGTTCCTTTGAAAATAAGCTTTGGAAGACATCGGCAAAACAAACAATAACAAACAGCCTTTCCCTTAAATGTCAGGTGCCTTTTTACCCACCTTTTCCAGGTTAGATGAGAACATGACTGAACTGTGAATTATAGTCCACATAGCTAATATGGGCTCACTACCATTATACTAATGATTTCTCATCTTCCCATAAAGGAAAGCACTGCCATTCCCTGTCTGGATGGAGATGGATTGGTAAACAGTCTCACAGTTTTGATTCCATCCCCTACAGGAGTCTGTCCTTGGTCAAGGACATGTGCAAAATCCCATCGGTATTATAACTCATTGGAGATTCCTGTACAAAAAAAAACGATGTATGTTGTTACAGAGATTGGAAGAGTGTTCCACTTTACTTTCTATTGAGATTACAGTGCTGAGCATTTCCCCAAGGGTCCATTTTTGTTTTATGTAGATACCCCATCAAGAATCAGTGCATTCACTGGAGATTTCTGAAATCTCTCATGAATTCACATGCCACCTCCTCCCGTCACATCCATCCTCTCCATATCTGTAAAGTAGACAGAGTCACACACCTTTAAGGTTAGACTAAGCCTTAGAGACTAATCATTTATATTAATTCTCACTTGATCCAAATGGAAATCTGGAGCCCACAGAGTTCAGGAGACATTCATAGCATGGCCTCATTAGCTAATGCTTGGCCCAGGACAGATATCTACGGTTACTGCCTTTTTATATATTGTCCTTTCCTCATATTTATTATCTTACTGCCCTTGCACTGACTTGACTAATGCCCCTGGCAACATCCTCAGCACCTCGGTCCACCACCTTCTGCTTTCACAGTGTCCATCTATTTAAGCCTAACCCCCATGTTCATGGCCAGTTTCACACCTCCTGCCTTCCCACAGTCTAAAGCACTACCCGCTCCCGAGTTCTCACAACCATCTCCTTCACTGTCTTCCCTTCAAACTCACTTAAACACATTCCAACATTGTTACCCCTCTCTGTGATCTCTCTTGTAGTGTTTCAAAGGCTCTGCCATGCATCTGCATTGCTGGGAGTCTGCCCTGGATAAGTCACCATGTCTTCTGCACGCTGCATCAGTCCAAGCTCTGCACTACACTACTTCCTGCCAGACGGATACCATTGACGCCATATCTCCATCTCCCCCTCAGAGCTGTGTGCTTTCCTTGCTCACTTTTCTCTGCTCAATTCAATACGAGCCCCACAAATGCTACAAACTCCGCAATTCTACAACTCAGAGCATGCCCATTCAAAACCTGTTCTTGTTCCCTTGCCCCATGAACCTACATTGCTAGCTGGAAATTTCCTTTATCTCTTGGTCACATGTAGACTGTCAAATATTTGCCACATTGATCGTAGTCACACATAATCATCAGCAAGTTGCATAACATTCATTTCCAAGATTAAAAGCCGCTTTGTGTATATAATGGAGATGCTAATAGTATGGATCATTAATGGAACATATAGATAGAATATCTACTTATAATAGCTTTCATCAATTTTATTTCCTACTATAAATATGATAATTATTACTAATATGATCAGTATAGATCACAAATCAAAGTCCAATTATACACCATAAGCTGGGCCCAGGGCACTCTCCAGCTGCTCTGTGTCACACAGAAGTCTCACTGAGGATCTCTCTGACCTCAGCCATGCTCCCTTTGATCTGTTTCCACACTGCATCTGTAAGTAGCAGGCAAAGGTTTTCAGGCTGTTTTTCCCCGATAGGCTTCTTGTTGCCAGGCTAAAGTCCAGGTGTCCTGGGATGATTTTAACAGGTTCTCATCATCTGTCTCTTGTTTACTTTCTTGTTTCACCTTTTGGCTTTCCTACTCACTCTTCATAACCACAACACAATGATCTTTTGAAAGAATAAATCCTACACTGCCACATGCCACTTCTACACTGAGCTCTCATGCTTAGCTTTCTCATATAGAATATTCTGCATGTTGTGTGTATATGTGTGCATGCATGTGTATGTGAATATCATAATATATTCTTAGACTTTCACAAGGCAGTGAAAAGTATTCTACATATTTCAAGCAGGACAACTTTTAGTAGAATAATTGATGTTTGCAAAATTATTTGTTGATTCATAATATTTCAGTTTACATGACTGTTTTTTCCATAAAATCTTTTAAATGTAGCAACTCTAGGATATTAACTTTCTTAAGCAACCTAACCTAGTATGAGATACACTTACCAAATAATATTTGCTTGTCTACTTGATGTCATTGTTTCTATAAGTCCGTTGTAATGATACCTTATAAGAAGAAACAAATTGAAATTTATTCAATCTGACTTAGGAGACTGTATGACCTAATTCAGTGTATCAATGTGGCTATTTCCTTAAGTACTCTGAGATAAGATGCCTTAAGATGACCCAACATTTGGTCATTTCTGAATCCTGTACCATTGAAGCAGCATGCTAATCTCTGTCTCAGTGTTTATAGGGCCTTCTCCCATTTTTTTCAGGATGCCCTAAGTACAGGATGACTTTGTATTAAAGTTCTTGACTAAGTACACCAGCCAAGATATTATTCCGAAATGAAGTCAGATTCAGACAAACTCAATTATGTATCTTCACAGATCCCCTCACAGGATATTACCATGGACATTTCAGGAGGCTGTTATTTATTTTCAGGGTTACATGATTTACAAGATAACCAGACTGGAATTGAGGTCTCAGATCAACTTGATGGTATAGCGCTTACTTATCCAGTATGTGAAAAACTCCAGGTGCCATCCCATGAACACAGTAAAACCTAGAAAAGACGATCATACCTATGTTGATAAATGTGTGTGTGTATGTGCGTGAGAGAAAAAAAATATTCTAGGTATTTTAGGCAGAACAAATTTTAATAAAATAATTGATGCTTACAAAATTATTTGAAGGATAAAAGAGAGAGAAATTTATTATTTGTACAGGTTGGTCATTGTTTTGGGGAAAAAAATGTTCTTAGCAGAAGAATAAACTTATTTTGATTGCAAGTATGATCAGCCAGAAATTCCACTTAAATACCTCAATAGCACCAAATGTTCACAGCACTGAGACAAACGGAGATATTCCAGAATACGATACAAAATTCTTATTCTGTGAGCCCCCAATTGTTTGCTTGCCATCACATGTAAAGGGCTAATATCATTCCTACCAAGTTGAGTACACAAATAGCTGAAATTGCTAATAATTATTTCAGACAGCATGCAGGAAACATGTTTATATGTAGCAGTTGACATGTTTGTCATCCTGAAATATGCCTATGGCTGATTTAGACCCACTGACCACTTAATTAAACAAAAACGTATACAATTAGTTCCTGTGAGCCTGTATGAACATGCCACCATGGCACTGTTTCTTGCCCCCTGCCTCTGTTTTATTAATAGTATACACACGTGCATTGTGTCTGGAACCTAAAATAAATTCTAAATTCTAAGTCCCTCCATGAAGAGTATCGAGCAAAGAAAGTGTGGAGCGTCCTAAAAACCAACATGAGCAATATCAAGTTTACATAATTTGGGGGTTTTCCTACGAATAAAAACAAAACCAAACAAACCCTTGGTGATGCCATCAGCATCATGACTTCACTCCCAAATGATTTTCAAAGCTTTGCATGAGCCACTTGAAAACTAGTGTCCAAACAGGTGCAATAACACTAGTTCAGGCCAACACCTAATGAGCCAGGAAAACACGCTCCGTGTTGTTTTAGGCTTTACGCTGTGACAGTCTAAGTCAAACCATCACCTTGAATGGAGGAAATATCATTTGTCTCACAGGACAGGTATCAAGACACGATAGGTTGGTGCATTGTTTTGGCCTGTGGGTAGGCAAGCTCAAGCAAAGAATGCATGGCAGAACAAACCTGCTTTGTTTATTTATTGAGGTCAATAAGCAAAGTGAAAGAGACTGGGCTGCTGTCCAGAAGACTCCTTCAAGGCTCATTTCCCGTGAGTGAAAGCCCATCCACCAGGTTCTACCTTATGAAGATGTCACCACCTTCCGTAGTGCTCTTGATTGCCAGTGCAGTAGGTGAGCAAACCATTAACACGCAAGCCTTTAAAAGACATTCCAGATCTAACCTACAGCAACATATGCAACTTCTTAGAGTCCTAACATCAAGTCCATGTGATAGGTTTAGTATTGTCCTAATAGAACGAAGGCTTAGAGAGAAGTCCCAGGTCACACAGCGGCTGAACAGTAGAGTATTTAAAACTGAAAATATCTCACTGTGGTTGGCTCCCTAGGCCCTTTAACACTGTTTATGATACTGAGTTCAGCTTGCTGAGCACCATGTTTGATTATAAATGCCTGGTAATACTGAATATGTCACAGAATCAAAAGTAAAGGACTGAATTAATTTAGGACAATATTGTATCTTGCCAATCAACTGGCATTGCTGTAAATGTCATTATGAGCATCTATCTAAAAGGAATAGCAAGGCATCTGTGCAGTTCACTGTGACTTATCCATGACCTGTCCTCATTTCTATCTGCATCACCCCAACAGGTTCAGTCTTTTCTCCTTCTTCTGCCTTAGATGAAATGTGTTCTTGTTAAAAGTGTCACTGACTTTACTGTATAGGAAAGAATATATAAACAATATAAACAATTCTCAAAATGAATGGGGAAGATCAGAACCACTCTCCCCTTTATTAACATGACATTTGCTACATTAAAGACATCCCATGTTTTCATTTACAAAGGCTTTTTTCTTTTCAATTCTATTATATTGTATAATTTTACTTTAGTGAGCATGCATGTCTCTGTATGTGGCAAACGTGTTTATGTGTATATGAACTTACTGTTGCTGTGTATGTTGCTCTTCGATTTGTTTAGAGAGGGGGAAAAATCCTTCACTGTAGCCAAGGCTAGCCATTTTGGCTAAACCAGCTGGCGAGTGAGCTCCCAGCTTTATTCTGTCATGTATGTGGTGTTACAGACACACATAGCTTAAGCACTTGGCTTTTACAAGTGTGCTATGAATCCAAACTCAGGTCATCAATGTGAACAGCAGGCGCTTTGCCACTTAGCCCTCTCCCCAAGCCCAGGACTGTTAATGTGTAAGCTGTGACTTTCTGCATTGCCTGAAGTTGTCTCTCTCATCCTTCACCCAGCGACTGCTTGTCCTGTGCTTTCATGTCCCACTCTCGTACCTCCCATTCCCTGCCCTAGAGTCTGTTTTGAAAGCAACCGCACCACTTGCTTTATTGCAAACTATTAAATGGTAATTTAGTCTATGTGCCTTTTTTTTTTTTACCTGCACAATTTCAAGCTAATTGCATAGCTCTGTATTTGGCCAACCCGAAGCAACTGCACTTTCCTCTTCAAGCAATCTTTAACTTCAAAATGAGTTGCTAAAAGGTCTTTTTGGGAGGGAAGGTCTGTACAATGATTTGTGCTGGACCTTATTGCAAGGGCAGGTGTGAGACACCCCACCAGCTCTAACCATGCCTTTGCCAAGATGGGCTGAATATATGCCAGTTCACCATGCTCCTTTGGCACTTGTCAAGCACCAGACTGTGTGATGTTTCTCATTTGTGCTGTCTCTGGCTAAAGCCAGTTCAAAATAGCAGATGCAACAGAATATAGAGGAATACTGACCGCTCTGAAGTCTGGTTTTGTTGTTTGTTTTTTTGTTCATTTTTTTACCAGCTTTCACCTAAGGACCAAAAGTGACTGTTTAAAATTCCTAGAGGTCACTACATATTTTTTAAAGAGATAAAAGAGTATATTTTCTGCTTAATTGACCTATTTAACCAAAAGGAGTTCAGGATTAAGATGTTTTTCTTAATTTGAGATGTTTTTCTCATCAAGCTTTATAGCAAACAATTCTTCTAAGGCATTTGATTTTTTGTTTTTGTTTTGTTTTTAAGATAGTTTGGGATATTTCTGACATTTGGCATATCAGCTGAAGGCAGCTAGTCAGCTTTCTAACATCTGGTTCTAGTCAGTTGCTATTAAACCAGATTAGTTAAACCTAATTTGACATTCATATTATAAATCGTTGCCGAAGGCTGGAGATTATGAACATGGATCATTGGCCAAGAAAACCCCTAAGAATGGCAAACCTGCCTTGAAAGCCAACAAATGTTGACCACTGTTAGTGCAGATGACACAAACATTAATCTCTTCTGATGTTAACACTCACACGCACACACGTACTTGCAGTAGGATTACTCACTATAAAAGCTGTCTCCTATATCAGCACAAAAGCTGTGTCTGGGAATAAATTTATCATTTCCTGAATTTTGCTCTGGCCACTGGCCAACAAAGAATGCACTTCGAAATTAGGGAGGTAGTGCTTCTTTCCACATTGATCTGAGGGTATAGCAAACGTACAGATACCTCCTGGAGGTGTTTGTTTGTTTGTTTGGGGGGGTGGTTTTTTTGTTTGTTTTTCAGGAATATCAGAAAACATCCAAAAACAACAGGAGGCCAGTGTAGAGTCTGAAGTAGACTTCTGCTTACTGCGTTGCATGATCACCTGCACAAACCCAGAGCTCAACCCTGACAAACAATGAGACAATGGTGAGACACCCCACCAGCTCTAACCATTAAATTTTGAGTTAATGAAACATCTACAGAATCTCTGTGCCCTCAAGGTCAGGGGTCACTGGCTACCTGGTCATGAACAGTCATGTTTAGAATTTTCTCACAGCTTCAGTCAACTGCCAGCATGTTTATGGTTGGCAGAGTCAGAAAAAGAAAACAGAAATATGTTATAGACCATCATTCAGACCAACATAGTACTTCATTTTTAAATTTTGTTTGTTTTATTTTTGCCTTCATGTATGTCTGTGTGAGTGTGTCAAATTTCCCAGAACAGGAATTACAGACAGTTATCAACCACCACATGGGTGCTGGTATTTGAATTCCAGACCTATAGAAGGGCAGCCAGAACTCTAAACCACTGAGCCATCTCTCTGACCTCAAATGACAATTTTATCCAGAGAGCATCTGTCCCAATAGCTACCATGAAGACGGAGATACAATATAAGTACCATAAGATAAATATTTCTTATTTTACAAAGTTTAGTTTTCAAAATTCAAAATTAGTGACAGAAATTTGAGCTACGTGGCAACTTCTTTCAAAACATAACCACACAAACAGGCAAATAATCTCCATACATATGGTTACATGTAGGTACCATTGGTTTTCTGGGATCAATGTCATTAAGCACTATAAACTCATTGGCTTAAAAAATAGAAAATTACCCCCACACACACACACACACACTGCTACAGTTACAGAGATCAAATTTTTGAATAAGCATGTGTAAAGAATTACAACACCCTGTAACTTTTCCTTTTTATTGCTGTAATAAACACCATGATCAAGACAACGTATAGAAGGAAGAGTTCATTTGGGCTTATGGTTGCAGAAGAATATGTGTTCAGAATGAAGTGTGGCAGGAACAGCTGCAAGAACAGCTGCACACTTTGATGGTGGTAGTAGCAGCTCAGAACTTACACATGTTACAGGTGAAAAAGTGGCAGTGAGGTCACACATAATTTATAAATATGACCCGAGGCTCAGATTTTCCACTATTCCTGAGCCATTCAGCCACATCCTATACATCTGCCTCTAGATGCCTCTGTGTATCTCTATCCGATTCTGTGGTTGCAATACAAACACACAACCACAAAACCGTGTTTTCCCCGGGCTTGAACAGCTGGGAGCATTCTTCTCATAGGCCTAGAGAGTGGCCAATTACATTCCAGACTGATAGCGGAAATGCAAAACATAAATGAAGCCATACGGCATTGTACCTCTAGTGCCGTGTTTTACAGTTATAATCTTGTTTTGTTTGTTTTTTGATCTCCTAAAAATCCTTGATCTTAGTCTTAAGCTATCAATACAGATTGGTTGCTCCTCCACGCCAAACCCTGACTTGTCTTATACAAATTGCCAGCAATTCCCTGGTTTCCAGAGCAACAACTTGCTGCTTAAAAGCAGAAATTGAGATTGCTTGGCCCTTCTTATCCTCCTGCTGAACTCTCTCTTTCTCTTAGGTTCCAATCCTGCTCGCCCACCCTCCCTGCGCCATCTCTGCTGTTCTACGCAGCTCCCATCCACTGTAATTTAAGCCTCAGTATGATTCCTGCCAGCAGAGAATCACAGAGTCTCGTTCTCCTTAGGATTTATATAGGTACATACCCACGCACACACCACAGCGCTAAGCGGGTACTTATTTCTTGAGGCATAAAAAAGACAGGTGTGCAAAAATTAGGATTTTCTCAGTTTCTTCCGAGTTAAAAGTGACCGGGACCCTAATTTCGAACTCTGCTGAAGTTGGGAGGAAAGAATCATGCTTTCTGAGCATGCTCTTTGGAGTTATCCCCATCCCGGAACCCCCATCTTCACCTCCTCACCTCCCAGCTTGATTTTTGAGAAACCTAAATTCTCAGTGTTTATGCCCAATGCTGGCTGTTCTGAGAGTGCACCCTCCCTAACCCCCCAGCTTGTCCTGTACGTGTTCCCTTTCTTAAGTTTGACCCTGGTCCTGCCACATCCAGGATCCCCATGTTCAGGCGACTCAGTCTCTCCTTTTTCCACTCTACCCCCAACACCGAGGATCCCTAAAGAACGGATACTGCACCAATGCTTGTTATAATTTGCATCCTCTCCCGCAGCAGCAGCCTGGAGCAACGTTCTCTATTTTGGAGATGAATCCAAGGAGGACGGGATTTGGGGATATAGAGGCTGAAGGGAAATGGAGCCTTGGGGTGAAGCATCCTAGCAGGGTCTCTATAGTAACATATCTCCAGGCACGTGCTGAGCCCAGGAGGCATCTTTTAGCACAGCTGAGGGCCTGGTACCAAGACACCAACTATTAACTCCACAGTGACTCCTACTCTCCAATCCAGGTTTCAGGGACAGGAAGGAGGATAAGAAGCACGGCCAGGTCAGGATCCAAATTCAGGCTCTCTAAACACTCCTGCAGCTCTTCCCTACGCTTAAGAGTTCAGTGGTATATCCACTACTGTGCCAAGAGCATTAGGATACAACTATCCCATACTACACATCCACGTGCACATGCACATGTATGGGAATGGTCACTACACGTGTGTGCACATGTATGGCACATTCATACACATTTCCTTTTGTGTATGAACATCTGAGACTGTCTTTGAGTATGTCCCATCACTTTCTTCACCTTATTGTTTGAGGAAAAGAAAGGGTCTCTATCATCCTAAACTTCACTATCTTAATTAGGCTGCCAGAATAATGATCTCCCGGGTTCATCTATCCCCTCTAGCACAGAGCTGGGATTTTCAGATTCTCAGATTCTAGATGTGGGCGAAAGGAATGTGAACTTAGTTCCTCGTGCTTGTGCAGCAAACCCTTTATCCACAGACCACCTCTCCAGCCCTGTAATATATTATTTGGTATGGTAAGTAATATAACAACACTAATAATAATCATAGTAGCCTCTGCCAGATACTCTGGTGGGGGATATACCACCAGCCCTCCCTCAGCTAAAGTTTGCTCTTGACTTACCACACCAAGCTCTGAACGTCAGTGGCATATTTTTATTTTTCTAAGATGCTAACTTCTTAAAGTACTCTGTAAGCTTTGGGCTCCAAGTGACTTGAAGGGGGAAATGACTAAAATGACTGAGAGTTTAGTTGGGGAAGGGAGATGGAGGAATTCAATTCAGAAAGATAGATACAGAAAGATAGAGAGGAAGAGGAAACTACAGTAAGGGTGTAGAAAAAATATAAGGAGTGATTATTAACTTCTCTTTATCTGAAATTATGTACCATACAGATAAGTTTATGTGTACACATATGCACATAGAGCTTAAATGAAGTCATCACACTGGGAATGACAATACCCCCTCCCTCAAACTCCCAAAATCCATGAACAATCTAACAAAACATCGACACCAGACATAAGAAACTCTCTTCCCAGGTGTTCGTCAAGAGAGGCCCAGAGAACTACAAAACAATACAGACTGCCAATCTTGGTTGCTTCTCTGAGGTTGAAGGTAAGTCCCAATTGCTGAAGACACTTCACTTCAGATATAAGACCCAGAGGACACATAGACCTAACCTGAAAACCTAAGGACTATTTTTCACAATATTGGAAGTTTCTGTGCACTCTTACAATGGATGGAGCTGAATAATATTCCTATTTCTATAATACTTACGAACCTATGATGACCTAACACTCGGGATCTAATAATAGCAATTACATATTGGCAGAAACCAACAACTCTCTGTGATGGTTTGTACATGCTTGGCCCAGGGAGTGGCACTATTAGGAACTATAGCATTGTGAAATAGGTGTATCGATGTGGTGTGTGCTTAAGACCCTCACCCTAGCTGCCTGGAAGTCAGTCTTCTACTAGCTGCCTTCAGATGAAGATGTAGAACTCTCACCTTTGCCTGCACCATGCCTGCCTGGGTGCTGCCATGTTCCCACCTTGATGATGATGGACTGAACCTCCAAACTTTTTAGCCAGTCCCAATTAAATGCTGTCTTTATAAGACTTGCCTTGGTCATGATGTCCCTAACTAAGACACTCTTTAATTAAACATAAGGCCTACTCAACAGAGAGAAGTCATGCTTGGTTAAAAAACAAAAACAAAAACAAACCAAAAGAACAAAAACCTAGCCAACTGCCCAGTGCTAATGAGGTCATAAATCTTGAAGGAAAACATGCTACAACTATGTTACTGAACCAGCACCATTTCTAACTGCATCCTAAACATTTATCCTTCTACCTGTCGATAAGTGCGCACCTCACCCTTTATCAAAGAAACTTCTCTTTGCAACAAACAAACTATGGAAACCACAATCAGTCAAAAAGCCCAGATTGGTGCATCTACAACATGACTTCCCCAGCAAATAAGGCGCAGGCAACATCATGGAAAAGGGGACAGAAAGATCATTAGTGACAAATGATCGGGAATCTGCTGTGAGATTGTGTCCACTAGAAATGACAGACAAGCTTCACACATGATACCTCAGTAATACGGCTGCCTACACAAGGCCTAAAGAGGTACACCACAAATAAACATGGTAGCATGGAAGGGAGAAATGTCACCGCTACCTCAGACAAAGAACTTCAGACAACTAATAAAGTGGAAAGCAGGAGAAAATCCTGTCCAGGAATCAGCATCCAGATTGTTTTTCCAATACCAAGTAGCCATCCCTGAAAATATATACATAAAGATAAGGGTAACCCTAAATAAACAGATCTTATTGATATATTTGTGTGTGTGTGTGTGTGTGTGTGTGTGTGTGTGTGTGTAAAACAATAACAACTAAAGAGAAAGACACCAAGGGGGGTGTTGCATGAGAAATGAAGAGAAAATCAAAATGACAAAGTGTTACAATTATGCATTTAAAATTTTAATTTAAATAATGTTTTATAGAGGCATCCTGAAGGCAAGTAATGGCTCATGCACCAGGTGGGCCTGTTCAGGTGGCTTCAGGGGCACTATTTCTGTGTGGAGAGGGATGCTGGCAGGGAGCATCACTTCAGCTAGGGTTTTGCAGTATTGTCTTAAATATCATCTAAGCCTAAGACTCTGTTTTAGAACCTCATGTAACACTACAGCTTCCATGATATTATTTCATCCATTTGCTGAGATGATATTTAAACTTCTTTACTTTTTTTACTTTTGAAATCCAAATAGTACAATGATTTTTTCATTTTTATTTCAAAGTCAAACAACTTGGAGTAGTTTTCATATCAGAGGCTAATATAGGGTGAGGGTATCATAACTAATAATGCTCTTGATAAAACACGCATTTCCTAGATTACTTCTGTTTATGTTTTGTTGTTTTCATTATAGAAATATTATAATAGAAACTCTTTAGAAAAAAGTAGAGTCACTCCAAACTCCACCAGTCTTTGTGACTAAGGGAATGTTCCATAAAATTTTAAACTACCTCTTAAGGGATGATCATTGTGATTTTCCTAATATCGCACAATTATAGATGATGATAAAAGAAAGAAGTTTATTAGATTGCTTGCTTGTGATCAAGTGCAAGGTTTCAATTACTGAGTCAGAGAGTAGAGTTAGCACAAATCAGTGTGCCTTTGACAAGCACAACGGTTCTGCCTGGGCCATTCTCACTAACTTCAGTGACTGGTCCCGCCACCAATAGGCTTTTTACAAAGCTAAAGTAGCTGCAATAAAAGTACAGATTTTATAAACAAAGGCATTACTTTTCTCTTTACAAGAAAATGACCTTCTACCTTTACACTCTATTTAAACAATGCATCATCAAAGTATCAGAGGTTGAATAGCTTTAAACCCAGTAACCTGCAAGGTTATCTGCAGTCTTTGTGACTCTATACTTTCGAGGTTCAGGTGACCTTATTGGCATATACCATGAGACAAAGAGTGACGTGAGGGAAGCTTCCCCTGTGTTCTCTTTTATGTTGATAAGACCGCAGATGAGAGTGGATAGACTTTAAAGCAGTAAGCCTATAAAATGGGGTGTCTATCTTTACTGCCTTTGCATCCTCATGGCGTCATAGTAAATATTACACTTGAATTGCACAGAAAAGTCTGATAAGGAGCACACACCTGTGTTTGTGTTTATATAAACAGAATGACTGCTTAGAAATAGGAAGCCTAGCTTTTTCTATACCAATAGGCATCTCTAGAGCTTCTTAGAAAGTATGAAAGTTTACTTCTTCACCTATGTCCTGGCTAACTTTCAGTCAATTTAACACACAACTTGAGTCATCTGAAAGGAAGAAACCACCCTTAAGAAAATGCCTCCATCAGATTCAGCTGGGGAGCACACTCTTAATTGGTGATTTCATGACAGCAGCTCTGCCCACGGTGGGTGGTGGTAGCACTGGGCTGGTTGTCCTGGGTTTTCATGGGAAAGCCATCAGTAAGCAGTATCCCTGCAGGACCTCTGCATCAGATCCTCCTTCCAGCATCCTGTGGCCTTGAGCTTGTGTCCCAACTTCCTTCAGTGCTGAACAATGATGAGGAACTATAACTCAAATAAACCTGTTCCTTCCCAAGTTCCTTTGGTCATGGTGTTTCATCACAATAATACTAATCCTAGCTAAAGCAACACACACATACACACACACACACACACACACACACACACACACATACACACACACACACACACACATAACAGAGCAAGACCAATGCCAGAATGTCATTAATATTTCAACATTTCAACTTCAAAACCATATTTTATGGTAGTTTCACAAAGAATAAAGTATATTAAAAATAAATGTTGCTCAATTGCCACAGATACATCTTAAGAGCAATAATGCCTACCTAGTAGAATGTGTTCTACTAAAGAGAGCTTTAAAAAAATTGAAGTTAGATCTGAGTTCTTCAACCAAGGATGAAACCTCACCCACCTCTCAGAGCTTCAGGATCAACATCAACAACACACAGCACAGGGAAAGGGGTTTGAAGGCCTTTAGAAGCCTAGCGATGTTATTCTTCTACAGAGAAAGCATCAAGAGAGGTAAGCATAGCAGGTCCAGTGACAATCACCAAGGGTTACAACCTGATACCACAAGCAAGCTTCTTCACTGTTATATAGATGACCACAAACCCCAGGTGACCCTTCACCTCTCCTTCCAACTCTTTGCTTACATCTTATTTTAGTGTTTTGTGTGTGTGTGTGTGTGTGTGCATGTGTACACATGTGTGTTGCCATGTGTAGAAGATCACCTGCAGGAATCAGTTTTCCTCTTCCTCAGTGTGGGTCTTGAGATGAACTCAAGTTGTCAGGCTTGGTGGCATATGCCTTTGCCCACGAAGTTATCTCCTTAGCCCATGAGCCCCTCTATTAAAGCATGACAAATGTCAAGCATTTTCTAATATTCCTAGTATTAAACTCAAAGACATGCATCTATATTTGGTGAACTGCAGAAGTTTTATGGTCTTGCTACATGGCACAGGAATTAAATTGGGAACATATAGATACGTTTTTAATAAAACTACTTCTCATGATGATATTTAATAGATAAAAAGGAAAGGAATAAAATTTTATTGCAAAAAAGTATAAGATGCCATAATTTGCTGTGTCAGTTTCGGTTCTGCCTCTGCTGTGAAACCTTTTCTGAGTGTCCAAGTTAAACTCCCTGTTCCTGTTTCTTACCCCATATATAGATCCACCTTCTTCATAGACATTCGTGGCTTCAAAGCACATAGATATTTCTTTTCTGTTGGCATTAGGCAAGTACATCTTATAATATTACCAAACATATTTTAAACACTTCTTTTTTTTTCTCTCTCTTACAACTTTATTTAAAAATAAGAGGGATAAATATACAGATTGTACTTTATGCTTATGGTAGCTAGTGCAATTTCAATGCATGCTATCAAACCTCTAAAAGAATTAAGTCCTGACAAAAAAAATATTCATATAATGTTAAACACTTCTTAAAGTTAAGGGTTTTCTTATTCTTACATTTTCATAAGACACAGTATTAAACTACTTACTGATTTAAATTCCTAAAAATTTAATTTAAAAACTCAGTATTATTTCTATCTTGCACCAGTGTTTACATGCCTGAGTAGTGGTACAAACATAACCGAGTTTCAAGTAATGTGATTACACGAGAACCTACAATAAAACTCTGGGTTTTTTACTGGGTTCTTGTGGGTACATTTGGACAGTCCATATTGTGGTTACAGAGTCATGGGAACTATGAAAACACTTCTGCTAGGACACAGAGCTTATCCCTTAATGGGCCTCCCAAAGAGTTTATAGTCTGAGTCCTTCCTTCTGGTTATTCACTTGCAAAAGCATAATACTACGAGTATACTTCCCCAAGATGGAAAACCATAGAGTTCCCTCAGAGTCCTGGGAGCTCTGTACTGTGAACTTTAGAATTTCCAAGCCTTAATAGCCATCTGCCATTGGAGAGAGTCCGTCCTGTGCAGTCAACTTTCCTTACACAGATAACACTTAAGGACTCACTGGTAGCACGAAAATAAAATCAGTTGCTAATGGCATCTCTCCTTTTAGTAGACTTTGTCCTCCTTCCATGGGTCAACACAAATCAAAATCAAAAGGCAGTTTCAAACAGTAAATTAAACTTAGCCTTTAGCCATAGTCTGAAGCATGACTACGTTGAGACACTTTGCATAATTAATTGCAATGATGTGATTTCCTCCAATTTTTATTTTGCAGATCATTAACTCACCAAAAAGTTAGGTTTGGAATCAAATATAAAAGATTATTTTTAGAAATCTTTGAAACCAGTTTTTTTTTATGTCGCATAAACTAAAATACAACCTGCAGATCATTTTCAGTAAATCGATCTATAGTTTGACAGAATCTTTTTAAGCCACTTGGCACATATTTTATTTCCCACTTAATTTTTCTTACACCAAATCAAATAAAAACAAAGATGACAAACTTTGCCCCAAAGTAGATCTAGTCAAAGTTCATAAATTCTTCCAAAACTATTTGTTCCTCTATACACTAATTTCTATGGGATATGTGGATAAAATGTTTAGCCGCTCTCAGCCTTGGGAAACAAGATACTGATGGGCTATAGTGGCCATTTAAATGAGGAGCTTCTGCTTTGAGATACAGTCAAGTAGCCTGGTGAAATATAGTGTTCAGACTGAACATCACTTCAAAGTTTTGTCTTTTGTATCTCTGGTGAAAATGCAGTTACGTGTGTATTTCGAAAAATGTTAGTTGGATAATGTGATGATGTGATTGATTTCAGAAAACAATAGATAAAAAAATGTGTTAAGCTAAGGCACAAACACTCATAGGTCATTGGAAATATCTGACAATTAACTTTACACCTCCATAAAGCTTATGTTTCAAAGTCAGTTGTATATATCCATCCTGGTCTTTACTCTTCATATCCCTACAAACATACACTACAAATTATACAGCTTAGGAAACATGAACCATTAGATGAGTGTGTTAGCCCTCTCACTGGATCTGGTTTTCCCCATCTCCACCACTAAGAGAGATTGTACATCGTGAAGGGAATGTGTGCTCCCTGTCTTGTTTCTTCTGCAAAGGGCTGAGTTGCATGATTAACTGAGTAGCTGTCTTGGTGAATGTATCAAAATATAAAGACAAATCAAGAAGACTCAAGAAAGAATAAGTTCCCTTTCTCCATGCCATCTCAGCAACTGTTGTTTTTCAATGTTAAATGTATCATGCACCCATGGGATATCTACATATTTGTAGTAAGTGCTAGCCATAGCCACGTGACTATAATGACTACAAAAAAGCTGTGCACCTAAGATACATCTGGCCACCAGTATAAGCGGTGGTGAGAGAGGTATAATTATAAGCCTCAAGTGTTTTGTTTGTTTTTCTCGCTTGCAGCTGCTACTATCTCTGCTTATTGTTGAAGTGTTATTTTACTTTCTGGCAGCAGTAATTATTTAGTAATATGTTTACTACAATCTATCATTTGCATCTTCATATCAAATGGCTGATCATGTTTAAAACTAACCGAAACAGGTTATATGTGTGTGTGTGTGTGTGTGTGTGTGTGTGTGTATGTATGTATGTATGTATGTATGCTATAAAAGACAACTCCTTTTTCTTAATTCAGCCCAAAGATCAAATGGGGAACTCAAAAAAAATTGCCCATTTTCCTCAAAAACTGGGTTTTTTTTTTTTTAATAACATAAATAAGGCTTGGGACATACCCCTACCATGATGGCTTAAATATATCTGCAAATAGGTATCTCTGTGAGTCTAATCTTCAAATTTATCCACTTGTTTCCAGCCTGTGGCATAACAGTACAAAGGGCCCTGTCTTTTAGGCTCTAGATCTACCATTTTCAAGATGGCAAGGCATATTCAGTTCCAACAGGAAGGTTGGGTTAGTGTTTTCTGTGTCATCTCTTCTGTGAATGTGACTATTCTAGTTTTTCCTTGTAACTCTGTCTTACAAGTAAGAAGTATCCTTCTGGGCAAGTGTGACATGATCCAGTTGTAAATCCAGATGCATCACCAACCAAACAGTTTTCTGCTATCAACTTTGATGAGTCATTTGCCCTGTCTGAGTAGGCATGCAGTTTACAAAACAGGTTTAGATAGTCCTGTGTATTAGCTAAAGGTCATCAATGTTAATAAATTCAGTAGGAAAGTGTCAACGAGAAGAACTCTAGCAGCCACATCCACAAGTTTTCAAGATATCCCTCTATGTAGGCAAAGTCTATTTGTGGGCACATGGCTATTATTTTTTCTTTTATTTGCAAAAGCTTATTTTCTTTGCAAGAAAAGATGAAAGTCTTCCTTGACGATGCTGTTTCTCATTAACATGTTCAGCAGGCAAATTCAAGAAAGGAGTGCTTGCCTTTCAGTGTCTTAGGTGACCTGGGGTCACATTGCAGAAGTCATCCACACCTCTCCACTATTTTACCAACACAAAGTCAATAGCTGAAAATAATAAGAATCTAAAACCCCCTGTTCACATGGAAGATGTTATAGCTGTCAATCTATAGCTTTGCTTTTCCAAATCCAATTAGAGGAACATAACACTAGATGTGCATATTCTAGGGTCTCAGGAAAGTGTGTATGCAGGCTGAGGCTGGTTATGGAAACACCGGTGGAGGAAAGCTTGATATGTGTGTATGTGTGGAGAGAGACAGAGACAGACAGACAGACAAACAGACAGAGACAGAGACACTGAGAGAGAGAGAGAGAGAGAGAGAGAGAGAGAGAGAGAGAGATTAAGAGAGGGAGAGAGTGCGTGTGCATTTGTTTAGGGATGGGCATCCACATTTTATGGACCACAGCATCAGGGAAGAAAGCAAAAGATGCCACTGTGGTGATGCTGAAGTCAGGATTGTGAAGACTTGGCATCTTGCTCCTCTCCCATAACAACTTACCTGTTATTAACAAGCCCCAATTAGATAGGAGCCCCACATTCCTCATCTTCCATAAGTTGACACAGCTATTCATCTTCCTGAGCTGGAGGTCACAGGAAAACTTGGTTTTTAGAGTAAAAGAGTCTAGAAATAAAGAGACCCAGTTTGCCTTTAGCATTATGAATCAGGCAGCAAAATTAATTTATTTTAACGTTGCACCCAAGAGGCTCATGTTTTTCTTTCTATGTGATTATGAAAATACCAAATGTCCCCTGAGGAAATAACCCTTTTTATAGATTTGAAGAGCGGACAGCCCAATTTTCTCCATTTGTTTTTTCTCTCCTTTGAGAGCACACTTAATTTGTTAATGCAGGAGTGCATTTGTCACCAATAAAATTTATCTTCAGTCTATAAACAGACTGCCTGAAATTAGTCCTGATGGAGGAAACGCTGACGGAGTCTACTTGGTTTCATATTATAAAAGCATAATTTAATAGTTTCATTTGTAATGAGACTTTTACATCCAACAAGCACAGGAGCAACATGAAAGGGGTCCTAGAAGGATGTGATTTGATTCACTTTTACCAGGCATTGACCTTTATGGTACCAGAACCTGAAGGAAAAACAAAATTAGTGTCCTTGAGAGAGGCTTCACCACTGTCCAGTGGGGTGAACGGCTGTCAGGGTACATCATTTTCAACTGCTATTTATCCAGAAGAGTGAAATTGGGACTCCTTTCAAAATATGATAGTGCTTCTGAAAGAATGATGGGATGTGCCTACTGACCTCAATTTATATACCACAACCTAATGGAGATAACCACACACCAACATAAACAATATATAAATAAGTTCATGCCAGGAAGTATAGAGGTGTTGGGAGTGAGTACAGTTACAGTATTCTTTTGTTTTGTTTGGAGGGTGAGCAGGGAGAAGGTGTGAGAATAACTAAAATCCCTGATTCTAGTAGCTTAATAATAAAGATATATGCTTTGACATAAAAGAGGAAATTGGTAGTTAGGGCCACGTCTTAAAACACCTCCCACCTCTCCAGTCTGCCCATCAGCACTTCCGGCCAACATACAGCTTGCTGCCTTGTTAAAATGACCACCAGCAGCAGTAAGACTATCATGTTATTTGTTCACGTCTACCAAGAGAGAAAGACTTTGTTCTTTGTCTAAAATTCTGCGCATGTTATTGCATTGGCCCTAGTTGAGCTCTCGTGGTGGAGGTGGTGGTGGTGGAGGTGGTGGTGGTGGTGGTGGAGGTGGTGGTGGTGGAGACGGTGGAGGTGGTGGTGGAGGTGGAGGTGGTGGTGGTGGTGGTGGTGGTGGTGGTGGTGGTGGTGGTGGTGATGGTGGTGGTGGTGGTGGTGGTGGTGGTGGTGGTGGTGGTGGTGGTAGGCCCTAATGGATTTGCTTCATTAATCCAATGGATGACATTTAAGTTGGAGACACAGGATACTGTCCATCAGTATATACTAAAATATTAAAACCAGCACATATCTAGTCATTGCCCAAACTGGTTAGCCTCCTAGGTCCATAGTGGGTTAGCCTGGGTACAAACTTTGAATGGTAGGCATAAAGCAACACTTAGTATGGGAAAACTGTTTTAAGCCCCTGAGAGATGATTCACTGAGCCTCCATGACATTTCTAAATTTGGCTAAGAGGAGTACCTCAGTATTCTCCCTTCCTCCTAAGTCAGATAATCGCTCTCAAGCAGTTGCCAGGCATTTTTCAAACTGATATTTCTAGCTCCTTCCAAAACAGTCTGTCACTGAACTCACCCACTCTCCAGCGGAGGGGTAGAAGGAGAAAAGCTGCCGAGCTTTTCCTTTTTATAGAGACATAGATTTTCTTTTTTTCCAGTCTTGTCAGCTTCTGAAGGGTAAGAGAGCTTTCAATCTCCAAATTCTTCCTGTCTGTGGGCATCCCGCGCTGTTCTGGGTCCACCCCTATTTCATTGCCTTTAATGGTCCAATTTTCTTCAGTTTCCTCTTTTATTTTTAGTATTTTTAATAAGCCAAGTGCTGTTGTGAGCTCATTACATGCAAGACTCCTTCAATTGTTTTAAGAACTCCTGAAATAGAAATTACTGTTGTTCTTGCTTGACAGGTGAGTAGAACAGAGCAGCAGAGAGATGCAGGGACTAGCCCAGGCCACCTGATAGGCAGCCCCCAGCTGGCTTTTAACCCAAGTAGTAGCAAGTTGAGAATCTGAATATTTTTCCCCAATCTTACAGTGGTCTCTATGGCCAGAGAGCAAAGACTGCAACAGAGGGTGAGAAACCTGAGAAGGCTTATTTAAAACAGTTTGATTACCTCCAGGTTGGGGCAGAGTGTGCCCTGAAGGCTGATTAGGGAACTCAGACAACTGATATTCAAATTGATGGTCTGGAAGAAAGCATTGTTCCTGAGAAAAGCAGAACTAACTTCTACAAACCTGCTTAGTGCTGAGCTCTGGGAAGTTCCTTCTGCACTGGGTTTAAGTTCTATACCATAGAGGTGCAGAGATGCTAAACAGCCTACTTAGAGCCAGTGGAGAATGTGTCTAGATACCTGATTCCAAAGCCCCATAAAGAGCCCCGACCTTTTCTACACCAAAGTTTGTATGAAAGTATCAATTTGACCTACAGACTCTCATTCACCTCCTAAGTCATAATAATAATTGTGTGCAATAGAGCCTGAGCCTCTCTCTCCCTCCAGATCTTCTAACTAAAAGGCACAGAGATTAATAACTTTAAATGTGAGAGCACAGACTTTCAATAGAAAAACAAACAAACAAACAAACAAACCAAAACCTCTTATATCCAGCCAGAATAAAGACATGTCCAGAGACTGAAATTATCTCCACTTCCTCCTATGAAAAAGAGTAAAGACACCTTGCCCCAGTTCTCCCAGGAGAGCATGACTTACTTCCCCCTGGAGATTCCTTGGGCCACATGCCATCATTTCCGTATTTGCACAAATACACAGCACCTGAAGGATTGCGAGGTCCATTTCTGTTTAATGAGGTGGCCTAGGCCTCAAGTTAGGGAGCAAGCTTCAGGAGGAGGAAGCTTATTACTTGCTTTGTTTGCTAGGTTTACATTGATAACTTGTAGCCATTTGGCCCTGTGAACCGCACCTTTGACAGGACTTACATGACAGATTGCAGCGTGGACTCCCGTGTTCATCCTCCCAAGAGAAAATGGAGTATTTGCTTGGTTCTCATCTCACTGAGGCAGGCTCTTCAACTGCTTATAAATTCGTCAGAACTTTCTACTACTTAAGCTTGAGCAACAGGTCCGACCTGAAGGACAATAAAAGAGCTCCCATTGGAGACAATAGGAAGCCCGTGCTTGAGAATGGGAGCTGTCTAAGGCAGGGAAGGGAGCAAGGCCTGAACTTAGGGACAGTCGGTCCCTGGAGGTATCGTTTCTGTAAATTTAACAGCTCATCCGGGATGGATCTTCCCCTCAAAAACAGAGTGCTGGAGACATAGATCTGTTAGTAGAGTGCTTAGCATGAATGAAGGCCTGGGTTCAGACACAGTGGTGTAAAACTGTAATCCTGACTATAAGAGGGAGATGAGAGGGCGGTACAGGGAGAAGGGGAAAAGTTCAAGGTAATCCTCCTTATATACGGTGTTCAAGAGCAGCCTAGGATAACTAAGACATTGTCTAAAGACAAAGCAAACCAGAACATAGCAAATAACAGTAAACCAGTGGGTGAAGAGATTTGACTAATTAGTCTTTACACGAATGACTACAGATACCTGTCCCTTTTCCAGACTAGTTGGAGAACCATTAAAACTGACATTAATCATTTCCAGAGTGTTCTTGTTCTAAAACAGGGCTGACTCTTCTAATTCAATTTTCTCCAGCTCAAGACCAGATTCTTTGCGGCCCTCCAAGGTACTGATTCTGGGAATTTAAAGATTTCAAAAAGTCCCTCAAAGACTTAAGACTTAGTAGTGGGGTAAACACATAAAAGGAAAATCTTGCTGGAGACAATTGCTCTGCCCAAGGAAAGTGCAGGGCCCTACCAGGAAGTAGACCAAGCACTTAACCCTGGCCATGAGATTATCTCACTGATAACAAGTTCAGCCCTAATGCTCAGTACACTTCTCATTTTACTTAATCCTCACAACAGTCCTCCCCGGGAGGCTAGTCCTGTTATTAACCTAATTTTTCAGTTAAAGAAACAGGTCCAGAGAGATTAAGTGATTTATTCAGTCTGAAACAGCAAGTGGCAGATAGAAAATCCAAACAGCCAAATCTAGCCACAAACACCATGCATTTGCTGATAATACTGTATTTCCTCTTAGCAGCTATTCTCAGAGTTTAGCGCGTGTGCCTTATCCATTTATCATTCAAGAAATGTCTGATAAATGTCTCCTATGTTCACAGCACTTGAGGCAAAGGAACATGGTCAGTAACTGAGGTGGTTCTGGACATTTGGTGCCTGCCTTTGAAAACTCTGCAGGACAGAGCTGTAAATACCAGTAAGTTAGTTATACTGTATTGGAAATATTTATAGAATACTACTATATGTGTATTCTATAAATGTGTATATATATATACACACACACACACACACATACACATTTTAACCTTCTGCTCCCTGCCCCTAACTCTAGGCACACTATAGAACCAGGAAGACTAATTAGTAGATGATTAGAAAAGTTGTGTTAGACTAAAGGGAAAACCCAGATTGTCAGATGAGGGATGTAGTTTTCATCATACTGCTGACAGACTAGATTAGATGTGGGCTGTGGGGAAGAGCACAAAGAGTGAGCACTTAACTTCCTGGAACAGCTCCTAGAACATAGCATGTACTCCAAATGAGGAAATTCTAGCTCTTCCAAGGAACCCCACAAAGAACACTTGAGGTAAGTAAGTCACATATGTGACTATATACTGGGTTTATAGACACAGTCTGAGACTTAACCTAAGTTTTCACACTGTTTGGAACCAATAAATGATGTTCTACTTTAGGGGCTCTGATTGCACTAGGAAAGATCCCTATCCCATTCCAAAACAAATGAGTGGCTATGGCGAACTGCTTAGTAAATGTGAAAGAGTTAGTTCCTATGGTCCTATGTATGTTAAAACACAAGAGATGGCATTCACAGAATCCCACATACACACAAATCTGCACACATAAACACACACAAATACACATACAAACACAAATACACACATAAACACACACACAAAAATACACGTACAGCATTCTCTTATTCTATTATATTCTATAGTTTCTCAGAATTTCTGCTATTACCATTTTCAGTTCAGACTTTGATATGCACATATGCAATGTCTGACTAATATCTATTCCCCATATCTACCATCCTACCCTTTTGTCTTTGGCTTCATGCCTAAGAAAAAATATAGAGTAGAACTGTTAAGGTATTTATTGGAAAAAGGAAATACATTTAAAATGCATTTCATTCTGAAAGAAGGAACCAGATGATCTATGGGTAGGACAACTGAAAGGCCTTTAATAATTTATGGACATTTAGCTCAATTTTTAAAATGCCGTTTAGAAGTAAGAGTTGTCATGGTGGTAACACTTATCAAGAAAACTATAACAGGCAAGGTGAAACGACTTTCTATGAGCCTACTGGGACTGCGGGCTCTGGCAAGGATGTGTGTCTTATGATGAACAATTGTGTGTTCGTCTAGAACTAATCTGGCATACTATATGTATGCTATGACATGGGCCTCACCTGGATACACGCATGACCCCTTAGATGTTGACTCGGCTTCACATTTTCCTCTTACACAAACGTTTTATACCACAGCTGACTGATTCATTTAGAATAGAAGTTGCTTTGCTGCACCTCTCCTCTCCTCACTCAGAATAAACGCCAACAGCATTCGTGGTGCCTAAAGCACCTTTACCAGTTAAGAGTCTGGGAAGAAAATAAGTCTCTAACTAAGCAGAAAAAAAGAAGCAAGTGGCAGACATTGGGCACAAAGTTCTATTTAATCTGCCCCTTACCTCCTCTTTGTTCTGCTGTAGCAGTCACACTGGTCTCTGAGATATAGCTGTCACTCATGTAGTGTGAGATTTTAATGTATGCACATGCTCTTGCTTCTGATCAGAAAATATCTCTGATTATCTCCAATAATTCCCTCCCTCACTTACTTCAAGCTCAAAAATGTTACCACCCAGTACAACCTACCTAAAAGTCTATTTAAAGCCATAACCTTCCTCTTCAAACTCTCCCTTTGCTTTCCCTGCATCTTCCACACACTATGATAGATGGCATGTATCCCTTAGACCCTTGGTAAAATATAAGCTCCAAGCAAAGACCTTGGCATTGCAAATTGATAGATCCTAAGTGCTGAGAAATAGCACAACACACACAAAGAAGAAATCACCTTAAATGCTATATGCAAATGCTCTTGTGTTGAGATTTGTTCACCTTTAGAGGTAAATATATAACTTTAAGCCAAACAGTTCCCTTTTCCCCAGCCCACCCTTGAACAAATGACCATGTCTGACTCAATGTCGAACATTTTTCTCTCTCCATAGGTATTTTCCCACAAAAGTATAACAGAGTGGAATCTTCCTTTCACATTTGAAGGAATGAACTCTGGAGATGATAAGGAGTCGCAGACTAGGGTTTTTACATCTCATCTGTCAAGGACAGATGTATGAAAGATCTGACACCCTTGCTATTTCCTTTGAAACCCTTAAAACTCCTCAGACAGCTTACAAAGCTACTATGGAGGAAGAACTTAATTACTCTGATGAAGAGATAAATTCCCATATGCTGTATAATTGCTAAATTGGTAAATTCAAACAAAACAAACAGGAAAAATCCCAGCCTTGGATGTGATGAAGAGTAGAGAAAAAAGGATGCAGCTCTCACATTGCGAATAAGAGACTAAGATTTGGGGGTGCCCCATGGTTTGTTCACGGTTATCCCACAGACAGGAAGTATCTCGTAAAACATGGAATCCAGGTCCCCATCTCCCTGTGTCAGGGTTCTTTCAATGATGTTGAAAGGAGGTACAGAACCTAAAATCCAAAATACCATGCATCTTTAAAATGATCCTGTTTGCGCATCTAAGTAGGCTGGAAAGATTTGTAGTTATCACCAAATGTTCATTCTCATAAAGAATAGTATATTAAAATCTGGGAGATACCTTAGCCATTAAAGTGCTTTGTTGAGTTTTAGCACTACAAACCACATAATTGAAAAAGCCAGGCATTACAGCATAAGTTTAGAATCTCAGTGCTGGGGTGGGGAGAGGCATATACGCTGTTCCTAGGGACTTGTTCTGTCAGCATACTCAGCAAGGCCCTGGCCAATGGAAGGGGAAGGCAGTGCCTGAGGAAGGAGAGGCTGAGGTTATTGTTTGGTCTCCATCCAGATGTGCACAGTGTGTTCTCACATACCCCTACACATACATGCACATGAACCCGCACACATGCATGTGTATACACAGAAAAGAAGATACATCACATCGGATACAAGTACTTATTGGTTTAAAATTCTTTATAAGGACACGTATGTGCTTAATGAATTTATGAGTCTAGCAGATCTAAATGAGAAAAATGACTTTTTAAATCAGGCTTCCCATGAAGTCAAACAAGAATAGAGGTAGACAATGATTTCGTGTTCCCCATCAGATCTCCCCCACAAAGCAGAGCTCAGACTTTTTGTAAATGGACAAACTTTTAGGGTTCTTGAAATGAAGGTATATACTTTATAGACTCATCTATATCCATAAAAGCTGTGCCAGAAGTATTTATGTGTATCATGACAATATGTTTAAATGTTTCTTCCGCCTCCATAAAGAAATTCCAAGTATGTAGTGTTTAAAAGTAAAAATTCGGTCTTCTTAAAATATTAATTTATTTACAAGCCAGAGGAAAAGACTTTTTGTTGGGGAGACAATTTCATGACATTTCACTTTGAAGTCGCTCAAACCAACAAAGAAACTAACTACTTAAGGATCCATGGCTCTCATAACAGAAAGGAACTTCCTTTAAAGTCCCCATTAAAGGGATATTTTTAAAATAGGTTAGGCATCTCCTTGAAACAAGAAAGCATCCTCAGATGTCTAGCTTTTGTAGCCTCCAGGCAATTGTGCCATACAGCCTAGTTATCCAATTCACAGGGGTCCTGGCTGCTGAGAGGTGATGCTGTTAGGTAAGGCCATCTCTGCAGGGGTTGCTTCTGTCCATTTCCACCTCAGGCAGTCCTTTTACAAGCTCCCTCCTTGGATGAAAAATCAACGGAGTGAGACAAAGGCAAACGAATGGGGTAGCTTGAAATTAGAAGTTTTCCTCTTTTTCTTCTAATATCATAAACCACAGTTATATATGTATATGAACCACAAGGACGCTAACCTTGGCACATCAGAGACAGACTACTTAACCTGAGGGCATTGACAAGTGGCCAGGGATCACGAGGAAAAATGCAGGTACAAGCATACAGTCCACGCAAGTCAAATTTTCCTTGACTTGGTGGAAAGATAAAGAGAAAAACAAAGATCAAAACAGCAATGGCCTATAGACCCCTGCTGGTAGTTTTTGGTTTGTTTTGTTTTGTTCTGAGTTTGTTTATTGTTTGTTGTTGGTTTGGGATTTGTTTTTAGAGAATTAGCTGAATTGACTCATTTCAACACAGGAGGGAAAAATACATCAATCTCCATATACAACTGTGCTTGAACCAGGAATGAAATGAATGTGTTTACTTGGCATATACTTTCATATTTTTGTAACGTTGATTTGTGTGATGATGCCTAGGGTTGCAAATTAGGAAACACAAGAGCTTTCAGGTCGTGGTGACATAGGCTTCTTTGGAAAACCTAAACTGGACTTCCGAGGAAGGTTTTATTATACATATACAAGATTGTAAATAAGTACTAGAGAAAATTAAAAAAAAAAAGAACACTTCTAAGCCAAATAGTGAAAAATACTCTTAGCCAAGAGAAAAGTAAATACAACTAATGCATAAGCTATGAAAATGAAGATGCAGTACATGCTGAAAGCATTCATCATTATTGGAATGACCACATTTCCAGTAATAGCTCAATGATTATCATGTAGGAGCCAGTTTGAGAGGACTCACGGCCTGCAGATTGCTGAGCACCCAGGGAAGGCTCAGGATCGCGCTACCTCCTGAGTCCACAGGTGAGTTCCCACACTCTCTCCACTGACTGACTATCCAGGGAGAAATCTCCAGAAACTCTCAGGGCACAGGAATCACAATGCTGCCTGGGAACTGACTGTTCTGGTCAAGAGCTAGAGCCAGTGCACCACAACCAGGACTCACAGTCTGCTCGCAGATTGCTGAGCTCCCAGAAATAATCTTTATCTTGAGCCTTTGGGCCCACAGACCCACAGAAGAGACAAGCTCCAGACAAAGACAACAAGATTATCTAGCATCACAGATAACAAGATGGCAAGAAGCAAGTGCAAAAACCTAAGCAACAGAAACCAAGACAACCTGGCAACGTCAGAACTAAGTTCTCCTACCAAAGAAGGTAGTGGATATCTCAACATACCAGGAAAAGAAGATTTCAACTTAAAATCATACCTCACGTTGATGATGGAGGACATCGAGAAGCGCATGAATCACTCCATTAAAGAGATGCAGGAAAATAAGGAGAATGTACATAAACAAGGAGAAACCCTTAAAGAGAAAACACAAAAATCACTCAAAGAGCTACTGGAAAACACAAACAAACAGGTGAAGAAATTGAAAACAGAAATAGAAACAATAAAGAAATCACAAAAAGAGAACATTCTGGAGATAGAAAACCTAGGAAAGAAATCAGAAGTCATAGATGCAAGAATCACTAACAGAATAAAAGAGATGGAAGAGAGAATCTCAGGGGCAGAAGATACTATAGAGAACATTGACATAACACTCTGAGAAAAATGCTACAGTCAAAACGTTCCTAAACCAAAACATCCAGGAAATCCAGGACACAAGGAGAAGACAAAACCTAAGGATAATGGGTATAGAAGAGAGTGAAGACTCCCAACTAAAAGGTAAATCCAGGACACAAGGAGAAGACAAAACCTAAGGATAATGGGTATAGAAGAGAGTGAAGACTCCCAACTAAAAGGTCCACTAAATATTTTCAACAAAATTATAGAAGAAGAAGTCGCTAACCTAAAGAAAGAGATGACCATGAACATACAAGAAGCCTACAGAACTCCAAATAGATTGGACCAGGAAAGAAATTCCTCCTGAAACATAATAGTCAAAATCACCATCCCTGACCTCAAGCTGTATTACAAAGCAATAATGACAAAAACCATATGGTATTGGTATAAAGAAATGCAGGTGGATCAATGGAACAGAATTGAAGATCCAGAAATGAACCTACAAACCTATGGTCACTTGATCTTTGACAAAATATCTAAAACAATTTGATGGAAAACGGACAGCATCTTCAACAAATGGTGCTGGTTTAACTGGCAGTCAGCATTTAGAAGACTGCAAATAGATCCATTCTTATCTCATTGTACAAAGCTCAAATCCAAGTGGACCAAAGACCTCCACATAAAACCAGGTACATGGAAAGCAATAGAAGAGAAAGTTGGGAATAGCTTTGAAAACATAAGCACAGGGAAAATTTTCCTGAACAGAACACCAATGGCTTGTGCTCAAAGATCAAGATTTGACAAATGAGACATCATCATGAAATTGCAAAGTTTCTGTAAGTGAAAGAACACCGTCAAAAGGACAAAAAAGCAACCAACAGACTGGGAAAGGATCTATACTAATCCTTCAACTAATAGAGGGCTAATGTCCAATATATACAAAGAACTCAAGAAGTTAGACTCCAGAGAATCAAATAATCCTATTAAAAAATGTAGTACAGAGCTAAACAGAATTTCTCAATTAAGGAATACCAAATGGCTGGGAAGCACCTAAACAAATGTTCAACATCCCTAATTATCAGAAAAATACAAATCAAAACAACCCTGAGATTCTACTTTACTCCAGTCAGAATGGCTAAGATAAAAAATTCACATGACATCAGAAAGAGGGCAGGGGAAAGGGATGGAAGTGGGGGCAAAGGCTATAGCATTTGAAATGTAAATACAGGGAATATACAATAAAAAATAAACCTAAAACAATAAAAAGAAACATAGCCAGTTTGAATGATGCTTATCAGGCCTGGGGCATATATAATGGAAAGAAAACTCTATGGTGCAAATTTCATGAGCCAGGTTCTATCCTTGACCACAATGATGAAAGGACAGAGAAAGAAGAAATTGAAAGTGGACTCTTCTTCTGACTGGCACTATGGTGGAACATTTTTCTAACATTCCCTAAACCTAGTTCTATTCTAGGAACTTTAATAAAATGTTCTTTAGTAAGCTATTGAATGGTGCAATAAGATCCTTCCAGATAAATATTGAATATAAAATATACCCAGAAAATGAAATTCCAACTCGCCACAAGGAATTGCTAGCTAGACAAGGTCTCCTCTAAGAACCACTGTAAGCACAACTGGTTCATTTCTTCTTTTGATATGCTTTTATTATGTAACTGTATATATGATAATGAGTTCTCTTAGATTATTACACTCATAGGCTAGCAATTTATGATTGACTGGACATAAATAAGTTGGCTCTGTGGCCCATGTTACTCTTCTGTGTAATGTTGATTAAATGGACCAATGTTGCAAGAGTTTCATCTTTAAGCACTAACTGTAGAATTTTTTATGTTCAAGAAATTCTCCAATTTCAAAGAGTAGTCATATAGCCTACTGTAGAGTACCAGGTGTAAATGTGCTTTGGAACAGGCAGTAATCATTTTCAGAAAAACAATGCCTGGTATATTTGCAAAACATTAAATACTTCATTTAATATTTTTTATATTTTAGTTAAAATAAATTTGCATCATTTTCCCCTTCCCTTTTTTCCCTCCAGCTTCTCATTTCTCCTCTCTCCTTCAACATCTTTCATGTCTTCCCTCTGATCCTCAAATGGATAAATACTATTTCTTTGATTATTATTCCATGCATAGATGTGTATATATGTATAAGCACAGATATGGAAATATAACCTGCTGAGCCCATTTTTTATTGCTTATTTATAGAGTTCCAGGGCTGACCACTTTGCATTGGATAATGATTTGGGGTCTCATCACTAGTAAAGGCTAATTCTCCCTCTCATCAGCCAATAGTTGCCTGGAATTATTTGTCTAAAAATGAGATCCCATGAAATGTCTTCCTCCCAGGGTAGTGTCTCTATTAATATTATCTCTGTATAGGTATTATTTATGCAACAATTTTATTAGGCAGCCAACCATAAGCATTCCTGGTATTCTAGATCTTACAGTCTTTCTGACTATTCTTCTACCATGTCCCCCAAACCAAAGATGCAGGGCCTGTGCTGCATAAGTGGAGCTTCAATCCCTACAATCCCCTGATCTTTGCACTGTGTACAGTTGTAGATTACTGTAATAGTTTCCGATAAACTCCTACTGTTAAAGACAGCACACAAGGCTCAGATGATTCAAGGGGGATCAAGCCAGAAAGTCTCAACCCTACAGTCTGGCTCCCAGAGTTTAAAAAAAAAAGCACCATGTAAACCATTAAAGGAGAGAGGAAATTAATGATCTTACCCAGCTATGAAACTCATGAACCAAAACAATGACCAGCATGGCAAGATATCTGTAAAAGTACAGTGGAGGCACTTATATGATGGGGACAACCAACAGCTGTCTAACTAGACTTAAGGCCCACTCGACAGGTAGGAAAACACACCTGATACTGGAAACCCAGCCACCTACTTTTGGCTAGTGAGATCACAATCTTAGAAGAGAATCTATTGCTGCCCCATAGCTAGATTTGCATGATTACTTAACTATTGTCTAAATCTGGTTATACCCCAGATACAAATAGCTATCACCCTTTATCAAAGAAGCTTCTCTCTAAATACTCTTTCTTCTTTTTGAGTTCTAGATAGAGATCAATAACCTTGAAGACCTTTCCCTCGTGATTGGCTTTTGACTGCACATCCCATTTTGGTAGTATTACTAGGAAAAAAACACGATTTGTAGGAGGAATGGTAGCAGCCAACTCTACTTAAACATGGAGGAGAGGGGCATGCAGCCGCAAGGCATCTCCTGTAGGAGGACCTAATTGAGGACTGCCTAAGAGACAAAGGATTGGTGATGCAGACAATGCCAGCTAATGGGGAACTGCTGTTTAGAAGAGATGCTTTCTTGGGACCAATGGGGTAAGGGTAGAGAGTATTAAAGGAGCTCACAGCAGCTGCAGCCTTTCCCACCTGCTCCCAGAGTCTGTGTCTTTGATTTTGTACCACATCACCTCCAACCCCCAAAGGCAAGTAGGGTAGGGCAGCAAGAAATCAAGGACACAGGCAGCCACAGTTAACTCTCCACAGATTCAAAATACCTTGGGGAAAGATGCCAATTCAAGACTTTCTTGAGGCCCATTGATAGAAAGCTACATCCTCCTGGTTGAAAGATTGCAAAACCTCTGGCCTTGAGTGGAGACAAGATATCCTGATCTGCTCTCCAAAGGTTAGAACATTGCATGCTCTCCAAAGGTTAGAACATTGCATGCTCTCCAAAGGTTAGAACATAAGAGAGCTCTAGCTCATGAAAGGTATAACTGTTTCTTCCACTTTGTCTTATGTTTCCCGTTCACACACTGGCTGGTTGCCCATGTATGCTTTCCCTGGAACGCTGAGCTTTCCCACCCACTCTCTCTGAGTTTTCCTTCCCCCTCCACCATGCAGCTGCTTCCAGGCCCCCATACTGAGTAGACTAGCTCTCTTGGACCCTAACTCCAAGAGCAGGAGTTCCTTCCTTTTCTCCACCTACTCTCTCCACAACTGTGGAGATTTCCAGCTTGCCTGGTCTGTTAGTTTTCTACAATCTTTCAAAAATGTCGTTCCTAAGCTTGCTTCTGAGTCAATTCTTTTAAATATTCTCTATTAATGAGACTAGGACCCCTAAAGAGATGTCTGTCTCTCCCCAGTACCATAAAGAATAGAAAGTACATGTAAAAACACAAATTTTATTTTAGCACTATCCCCTTTCCCTATGGTTTTTTTGTCCCAGGGAAGTAAGAAAACAAAAATATGTTTTAAAGGATACTGAAGTGAAGATGTAGGCTAGTAACAACTTACTGAATAAATGTAAGGTAGAGGTCTTAACTTACTCGAGATTCTTTTTAAAAATACCACTCACTATTTCCAGTTTTCTGAGGAACTGTCAGATTCATTTCCAGAGTGGTTGTACCAGCTTGCAGTCCCACCAGCAATGGAAGAATATTTCTCTTTCTTCACATCTTCACCAGCATGTGCTGTCACCTGAGTTTTTGACCTTAGCCATTCTCATTGGTGAGAGGTGGAGTCTCAGGGTTGTTTTGCTTTGCAGTTCTCTGATGACTAAAAGCTTTGAACAATTTTTTAAGTGCTTCTTGGCAATTCGAGATTCTTCTGTTGGTAATTCTCTGTTTAGCTCTGTACCCCATTTTTAAAATTGGGTTGTTTGGGTTTTTTTGGAGGTTAACTTCTTGAGTGTTTTATATATTTTGGATTGAATATTAGCCTTCTGTCAGATGGAAGGTTAGTGAAGACATTTTTTCCCAGTTGGTAAGTTGCCAATTTGTCGTATGGATGGTTTCCTTTATCTTAGAGAAGCTTTTCAGTTTTATGAGGTCTCACTTATCCATTGTTGCTCTTAGATCCCGAGCCTCTTGTATTCTGTTCAGGGAAATTCCCCTCTGGACCACCGAGTTTGAGACTATTTCTCATTTTGTCTTCTATTAGATTCAGTATATCTGATTTTATGTTGAGATCCTTGATCTACCTAGACTTGAGTTTTATGCAGAGTGACAACTATGGATCTATTTGGATTCTACTATACACAGCCCTCCAGTTAGACCAGCACCATTTATTGAAGACACTTTTTCTTTCTCTACTTTACATTTTTGGTTTTACATTCAAAGATCAAGTGTTCATAGATGTGTGGGTTTACTTCTGGGTCTTCTATTCTATTCCATTGATCAGCCTGTTTCTGTGTTTTTATCACTATGCTTTGTACTATAGCTTGAGGTTAGGGATGGTGATTCCCCTAAAAGTTTTTATTGTTGAGAATTGTTTTGGACATCCTGGGGTTTTTTTTCCCCCACATGAAGTTGATAATTGCTCTTTCCATGTCTGTGAAGAATTGTGTTGGAGTTTTGATGGTGATTGGATTGAACCTATAGATTGCTTTTGGTAAGATGCCCATTTTCACTGTGTTAATCCTACCAATTCATGAGCATGGGAGATCTTTCCATCTCCTGAGGTCTTCTTCAATTTCTTTTTTCAGGGATTTGAAGCTCACCTTGTATAGATCTTTCACTTGCTTGTTAAGAGTTACACCAAGATATTTTATACTATTTGTGGCTATTATGATTGGTGTTAATGCTCGATTTCTTCCTCAGCCTGTTTATCACTTTGTAAAGGAAGGCTACCAGTTTGTGTTAGTTAGTTTTATATCCTGCTACTTTGCTGAAGTGGTTTACCAGCTGGGAGTGCTCTGGTGGAATTTTGGGGGTCACTTAGGTATATTATCATGTCATTTGCAAATAGTGATATTTTGAGATTTAAAAGAACTGCAGGGACAAAAATGGAGAAGAGACTGAAGGAAAGGCAGTCTAATGACTGGCCCAACTTGGGATCCATCTCACAGGAAGACACCAAGGCCTGGTACTTTTACTGATGCTATGAAGTCCTTATGGAAAGGAGCCTGGCATGGTAGTGCTTTGAAAGTCCCTACCAGCAGCTGACTGAGACAGAAGTAGATACTCACACCTTACCATTAAACTGAAGTCAGGGACCACTATGGTTGGATTAGAGGAAGGATTGAAGAAGCTGAAGGGGAGAGCGACCCCAAAGGAAGGCCAGCAGTCTCAACTTGCCTGGACCCCAGGAAGCTCCCAGAGACTGAGTTACCAATCAGGAATATACCTAGGCCTGTCCGAGGCCACTGGCACAAATATAGCAGAGGTCTGCCTGGTTAGGCCTTACTGGGGAAAGATGTATTTAATTCTGGGGAGACTTGAGACCCTAGGAGAGAGGGAGGCCTGGGAGGGGAACACCTTTTTTGGAGGCAAGGGGGAGGAGGAATAGGAAGAGAAACTGTGAGGGGGGGACTGAGAGGAAAGGCAATGACAGGAATATAAATAAATAAAAATATAAAATTTTATAATTATAAAATTATAAAATCACTTTGTGATTTATACAACAGAAATTTATATTCTTATATCTCTGGAAACTTGACTGTAAGTCCAATATTGACATGCTAGCTCAGTGGGTCTTCTCTGAGGCCTCTGTGACTAATCTGTCTACTTGATGCCTCTTCACCTGCTACCTGTGTTTATATTTGTATGTCTCTGCTATGTTCAGATTTCTCCCTCTAATAAAGACACCATTCAGATTGGATGTGAGAGCCCTTCCTAACTGCTTCATTTTATTCAACACTATCTTTTAAATCTTGTATCTCCCACTAAGGTCACATTTCAACAATGGGAGTTAAGGTTTCACCATCTAATGTAGTATTGGATCTGGGAACCACAGTTCAGCCATTAATACTTAGTGTTGTGTTGACCCAAGGCAACCTTAACTACGTACTGCAGATGCTACGCTAGAAAAGTGGCTACAGAGACACAATGTATAGCCCTTTTTCCATGAGCTAAATAGAACAGGGGATAGAATTTAAGGAAAGATACAGCACCATAAACAATGACTAATGGAAGAAAGAACCACAAAAAAATAGTATACCATCTCTGCCTTAAATGGTATTGTGAACAGGCAAGAACAGTGAGATTTCAACTGTTTCTGTTTTAGCTACTTCCCAAATACAGATGGATTTACTAGGAAGCACGTGAAATTTGACTTCAAGACCCCTCAGCATCTTTCCAGGACAGTTGATCTGAATTTATATCCATACTTTTTTCTCCATTATAAAGAGGGCTTTGGATGCCCAAAGCCTGGGTCTGTTCCTTGACTGAAAGTATTTTCAGCATTTTTCAGAAGGATAATTTGAAGTATTTCTTGAACTAAATTCTTAAAGTTGAGCACTAACTCATAAGAAATAACGGTTGGTATGCTTGGTAGGTAAAATACAGAAGAAAGCAGGGAGAACCACTGAAACCTGCATTCTGGCCAACAGGCATCTTTGACTGACTTCCAAACCACAAGTGCTCAAGAAATATCCTGATCATATATTTGTCACTCTGACTTTCTGTCTCTGTTTACACCCGTCCCCCCCCCCACACACAAGCAATTATTGATGCCACTACTGTGCAATTCATTTAAAAGTGACCTGTGTGTGTTTGATGATTGCAGTTGAAAATATTTCTTGAACATACTTAACTTCCTTTCATGGGAACCACTGTCTCTCACTACTTCCATATAGTTAGCATAAACCCTTCCCTGTATTCTCAAGGGATAGCCAAGGCAAGTAGTGTGGTATTTGAGGGGAGGAAGGAGTATGGCTAAAAATTAATCTTCTACTTTCTCTGTTTTAAAAAAAAATTGTTTTAAAAACAAACATTTCATCTTATTTATTTATTTTTGGAATTTTGATTTATTTTAATTCTTTAATCTTTTTTTATAATCTCTTCTTCATTCCCCCTCCCAGTCTACCCCTGACTTCTCCCTATCCCATGCCTCCTCCCACTGTCTCCAAGAGGATGTCCCCACCCTACCCGAACATCCCACTCCACCAGACCTCCCCACTCCCTGGGGCCTTGAGTCTCTGAGAGTCAGACCAGGATATTCTCTGTAAAGCAAATATTTTAAATGATGCAAAAACAACTAATGTAAAGTGAGCCTTTCCAGGGATTTTCCTAGATAAGGGTCAGTTTCGTGCTTGTTCCCATTAAGGCTTTCAGTGTTTCCTCTTGAATTTTACCTGTAGACCCTCCCCTAGAACAGTCCCGGCCGTGCACACATAAAGGCGGCTCCTGGATGAGAAGCATCCGAAGGGAGAGAGATGGAATTGGCAGTGCAGGACAGTTCAATGTCCCTAACAAAGCAAAATTCCTGAACCACCGAGTTACTCTCCCAGCACTGTAATCAGCCATGTTTCTTAAAATGCCTGGGTTATATCGAGCCCCACTCACACTATGGTAATTATCAGCTGCCACCAGACAGACGTGCTGCATTCCCTTAGACTTTTTTTTCTCTCTCTCCCTCTTCAAAATGTCAGCTTGTAATCTGAAGGCAAATTACAAACCCTTCTTTTTAAGGGATGTTTAAAATAAACTCACAAAAGCACCGAGTCTGTTACAATTACTGTCCTGCTTTCAGGCACCAAAGCCCCAGCTGATGTTTTATCTCTGCAGCTCTCTAAAGTTTAGCCACCACGGGAGAAGGAGCAACAGTCTTTTAGATAACAGCAAGCTTGCTGGGGGTGCTGGGTTTTCTTTGAGAAGATTCTATTCCATATAAACACAAACTATCCCTGAAAAACATCGTGGTGGGTGCCTCCATAATAAAATGTCCCTGCTTCAAACATCCAGCGTCAGTTAACTTTGGCAGAATACTGATAATAAGATAGAAGTTTACTCGCTTTTATTTAATAGCTACGTAAAGCCTGCACTGAGTAGAGTGGTTTATGTTAATGACAACATTTCCAATCAGATTGACAAGATAGATCATTTTGACATGCCATCATTCTTGGTTTTATCAACCACTTTTACACCATGCCCCATAGAGCTGCATCCTTCCACTTGTAAAAGGAAAATGAAGTACCAGTCAAAGACACGATGTACAGAAGTCTACTGAGAGAATATGTTATCATAGCCAAATCCACGGGAGTTAAAAGTGCCCAAAGTTTACGAGAAGATTCTGCTGAGGATGCTCAAAAGCTCTTTAAATGATAGAGCTGAAACACTGAGGAGCAGGCCGACTTCCAGTCTGGACATTTTAAGGTACACAATAGTAGCAGAATGGTCCAATGAATATTAGGACACTTAGCGTGGTGGTGTCACTATGAGTCAGCCATGAGTAGCCAGGGTATTTGTGATCCAACCTGTAGCATCAGTTTCTGCATGTGAAGTTCCTGGGGTTTTCCTCCAAACTCAACGTTCTATATTAGGTTCCATAAAAAGTGAAGAAAAACTGGGTTGCTTCAGGAATTCCAAACCAGCTTTATCCTATCCTTATGACTAGGTAACCCCAGGTGGTGTTCTATTTACACACCTAAAGGAAGAGTGTGCAAGGATGGATTTGAACACTGGTTACACCTTTTCACTGACTCTGTGACCATGGGCGTAATATCTAAAACGTCACTACATTCTTAATAAAGACAGACTTTCATTCTCTATTTTATGAAGCTAAATTAATGAATATAGTTGTTTATAATCCATATTGATCAATACCTGCAACAGAGTGCTCAATAATATTATTTATTAGATTTATGCTCCACATACATACATACATACACACACACACATGAACAGGTGTGTAAATAAACCCCTGACTTTCACCCACATGTAATATGTATTCTTCTGGCCTGGGCTGTCCTTCACTTCCAGGGAAATGATGGATCCTCCTTTAAGAAGTCTCCTCACACCCTCAATTGTTTCTCACTAATTCCCTGGGCATTCTTCTCAACACATTTTAAAATTTCTCCTTTTAATCTTCTTTCAATAAACTCCAACTCTGAGGCAAATTGGAAGTTAGTGATTTTCATGTCATTTTATCAAAAATAAGAAGTTGCCTGAATATGTTAAAACCCTAATTACATGGCCAGATAAACAATCCACAGCATGGTTGTAACACTGTAAATTTTAATTATCCTCTTTCTCTAAACTTTACAGGCGCTTAAGATGAGTGTTTTCCTACTGGTCAAGATGTACTGCCTAGTTTAATGAGGCACCCCAAAGTCCAACACAGCACAGGCAATATGGACAAATTGGAATACAATTAGTTACTGTCTATAACAAAAGGAAGCATCCTTGATCTCAGTATAGCTCTGATTTCTTCTGTCCAGACTCTGTCTCCTGTGTTCACCAAATTCTTTAATCTAGCTAAACAACAAAACCAAGCTGCTATACAAAATACCTGTCTTAGGGTTTTACTGCTGTGAACAGACACCGTGACCAAGGCAAGTCTTATAAATTACAACATATAATTGGGGCTGGTTTACAGGTTCAGAGGTTCAGTCCAATACCATCAAGGCAAGAGCATGGCAGAATCCAGGCAGGCACGGTACAGGAGGAGCTGAGAGTTCTACATCTTCATCCAAAGGAAGCCAGGAAGAGAATAAATATCCCCAAGCAGCTGGGAGGAGTGTCTCCAAGCCCACCACCAGAGTGATACACTTCCTCCAACAAGGTCACACCTTCTAATAGTGCCACTCCCTGGGCCAAGCATATGCAAACCATCACAATACCCACTTATCACAAAAAGAGTGTGATTCTCTAAGAACTCTTTTCTTCCCCTTGATTCAACACAAATTATTTCATTGTTTATCCAATTTCTGTGGAGCAGATTACCCTCACAATCAACTTAAAACTTTCCTAAAATTGTCCTCACAATGAACACCAGTGATACCCATAGGCAAGCACAACAACCCTTCCCTGGGAAATCAAACGAATACCTGTGAGAATTCCCATCTTCTGTGGCTGCATTAACTCTACTCGCTGAGGTTTCCTCTCCTTTTTTTTTTTTCATTCCCCCCATTTCAAAATTTAAAGGATTCACAAGATGCTTTTCTAATGATTCTCCCATAGGGTGGTTTTTGCAAATCCTGATCCCTGGAAATGTAACTGAGTTGAAGTGACTTCCAAACAAAGGTTCCCCACTCTAACCACTCTCCAAGAGCATCCACCCAAAAAGCTCTATACTTACCCATCTGTAGGTCCAGGTGGAACTCACTATGCAGCTTTCTCTAAAGTGATGTTCTCCTGTCTTCCCAATGTCCCAGCATCTTCAGTGTTCCAGATGCTGATGGCAATATTTATTTGTCCTGTCTCAAAGCAGTTACTCTACTAAATCTTAGCCAATGACATTTCTAAGATCTGTCTCGTGTCTCCATCCCTAATGGGGAACAAGATAATGTGAATCTGCCACTATTCATTCTAACTCTTCTGGCTAATCCTGGAATAAACATCGGAAGCGTATGTATGCTCACTCTCCCTCCTCTCAAATGGGTTTGGTGAGAAACCCAAGTCTAATGCATTGAATGTTGACTGTTCAATGCGTGATTGTTTCCAAACACTTGGTAAATGATAAGCTGTGTTTGAAACATAGCAACACATTAAATCTCACTAAATATAGGTGTTATTTTACTGTTCTGCTGATCCATACGTTAGTTCCCAATAAGAATGTAAACTTTGTGCCAGGTGTGAATGTCAGGCATTCAACCATTTACTGATCAAATGAATTTATAAACGTACAAAGACTTCCCTTAACCAACACTGAAGTGTCTCCTATTATATATTGTGTTTACATATGCCTGTTTTAAATTTGAGGAACAACCACTAACAAATTCTGTCAAGACAATGTTTGTTTTCAACAGTAGCTCACTATAGAGCCCAGGCTGGCCTTAAAGTGATGCACTTCCAGACATGTTCTGGGAATACAGGCAAGATGACTTCTCTTCCTGCTAAAGACACAAACTAAGATATTTCAAGATAAATAATTTATTGGATTCTTCTGACTAAGCAAGAATCTCTCTTCCTCCTCTCCCCATCTCTCTTGCTCATGTATTTTAAATCCCACTCATTTGGTCCAAACCTGAATCAGTAAGCAATTGGCTCCCTCAGAGGAGGTTCAAGAGAATTTGTCACTTAAGTTTTTTTTTTTTTTTAACAACATAATGTCTTTGCAACAGAGCATAATAGAATCTATAAATGCAAAGTGAGCCAAACATAGATTCTGTTTTCTGTAGATTTATGCATAAGTAAAAATGATAAAGGCTATGTCTAAGTGACTCTAATTCTAGTAGAAAAGATATAGGTAGCCTAAGGAATGTACAGAGAAACTAGGATGAGAACTAAGGATATGAAAATCTTAATTTTGAGTGAGAGAACTCCAAAATACATCATGATTTTCATTTAAAAACATTTATTAAGTATGAGTAATATTTAAGCTGATAGAGATGAGAGAGGATTTATTCTGGAAAGAACTAACAAAATGTGAAAGTTTAACTATCATGGGATGTGTACAAAAATGTACACATGGCAGACTTTATTTGTGATGATTAATTGTATCCGTGCCTATATTCTTTTTGAAATGTGCAGATGTAGAAAAACTAAAGGTAATTAAAAAGAAGATAATTATTTACAGAGTTCTTTGGTTTATTTAGTTGTCCTATGGATAAAGTGACATGCTTGCTATGATAAAGCAACTTCCCAAATACTTATTGGTGACAGTTGATTTTGTTCTCAGCAGGTCTGCTCTCTTTGTCACAAAGTCACCACAGACCTTAACTTTACAAATTACATTGTATCACAAGAGTATTGATTCTGTAGATATTTACACCTAGTATGCAGTTCCTAAGCATAAGGTATTGTAGCCACCGGAGGTATTTGGAATCTCTGGAAATGGATTTCTAGTACAAATTTTGTTTTCTAAATAGTCTGAGGAAACTTGACTTCAGGGCTATCCATCTCTGCATTGATTGATATTTTGTTTTGTTTTCTCTATAGGGTAAGTTGTTATTTTAGTTGATTTTCTTCCATGAGTGTTTTTTTCCCCTCTTTTAGATGTGTGCTATAAATCAGGCTGTGGTAATTTGCATTCCAGCAATGACTTCTGTTAGCTGTACAACTTTTATCTAATCTATATCCCACAGCTGTGTCACTTCCTGGCGACCACCATCCTTGCAAGACAGCTGTTGCTCTTAATTGGCAGAAATAAAACAGATGAACATTAAGAAACTCGTCCAGATGATGTACTGCACTAAGAACACACTTTCTGTAAAACTCTTTAATACTAGAAAGGGGATTTACATTATTTTATGATCTAATCAGGACAAGAACAGGAAGGGGAAAAGTCCCCAACAAAAATATGGTTCATGTGTCTTCTTCACTGATCTACAGCTTAACAGCTGAGTTTCCAGAAGACGAAGCTGCTTCTTGGCCAATCCAGATGAGAGACCCACCCTTAGAAACACTGAGAAGCAACCTGAAGTTTCTAGTGAAGATTCCTGATGAGCTGCTGATGGGCATAGCTGTCACAAGTTCACCTAATTCTATGAAAAGCTGAAAGCTTAATTTACTCTGTTCAATCCTATTCTGTGTTTTTTGTTTGTTTGTTTGTTTTGTTTTGTTTTTTTTTTTTGTTTTGTTTTGTTTTTTGAGAAGACTTGAGAGAGGCTTTTTTTATTGGTTATTTTATTTATTTACATTTCATATGTTATCCCTCCTTCCCAGTTTCCGAAGCCCCCTATCCTCTCCTTCCTTCTTCCCGCCCACCCACTCCTGCCTCAGTGGCCTAGTGTTCCCTTAACCTGAGTCATCAAGCCTCCACAGAACCAAGGGGTTCCCCTCCCAGTGACACCAGATAAGGCAATGGGAGAGGATTTTTTTTTTGAAGGGTAGAAAACTTGATGTTGGATCTGAGTGAAGGACCCAAAATCCATGTAGTTCAGAAACTTCTATAGCACTACAGAAACAACGGAAGACTTCCTGAGCAGACAGTCTTAGCTGGCTCATAGGGGTCACAGGAGAGGTTGACGTGGTCAGTCTGGACGAGACTCTTAGGAAAGATGCTTTGAGGACACACTCAAAATGATTGTTTTCTTGGGATGAACATGGTTCTATCCAGTCTGGTTAAGATGCCTCCAGCTTCTCCTGAGCCAGTTTGTAGTCCGACAATCTATATCTGAGTCGGAAGCATTTCAATCTTATTCTTTCCCTCAATCTTTTTTTTTCTTTATATTTTTAGTGTAAACCAGTATAGCACTTCAGAATGTGTGGTATGTGTGTGTGTGTGTGTGTGTGTGTGTGTGTGTGTGTGTGTGTGTGTGTGTGTATTATGACAGTTGGCCTTGGGGTCATTTCAGGTCACTTTCTACTACTTACACTTAACCAAAAGCAAACAAGCCAAACAGAGTCATGATTTACTTTAATGAGAGGAATAATAGAATAACTTTTATTTGTTGTGGATTCTCTTTTTGTATTGAATCTAAGTGTTAAAGGCTCGTTTAAGAGACAAGCACATAAAGGAGATATGTAAATCAAATCTCAGAAGTAAATCAGGGAGTGGGAGCTGTGTTGAAGGCATACTGTGTCAATGAGAAACAGTCTAAATAGTTGAGAAGACATAATATGATGGTTATGGTTGGCTGTCAACTTGTCAGAATCTAGAATCATCTGTCAAAGGGGCTTTTGGACATGCCAGTGAAAGACCGTCTTGGGAAGCACTGCCTTAATTACAGACAGGAACATTCCCTAAGTGGGGAACCCCAGACTGTATAAAATGCAGAAAGCCACCGCATTCTGTCATAGATTACATACAGCGCTAACTGCTTCTTGACTGTGGATGCAGCACAAGCAGCTTACTTCACATTTATGCTCTCTTGACATCTCTGCCATGATGGACTATACTTTGAAGTGTAGAAAGAGAGAGCTAAAATAAACTATCCCTTTCACAAATTGCTTTTGTTTGTACAACTTTATCATAGCAACAGAAAGAAAACTGAGATCAATGGTCTTAGAGGAAGAGCCCTGGATATGGAGTCTTAGAGTACAAATTCAAGTTATTTCTCTAATAATGTTCGTAACCACTGTGGCTTGTGTTTGACATGGGAAATGTAAGACAACTTTAAAGTAGGCAAAGAATACTTGATCAGGCCATACCACTTACATCCCAAAGGGATGAAGACATGAACAACTACCTCCAGCCACTTACATCCAAAGGGGATGGAGACATGAACAACTACCTCCAGCCACTTACATCCCAAAGGGATGGAGACATGAACAACTACCTCCGGCAACTTCAAAGTCTCGTCTATAAAATATAAGCAGGCATCATATTATATGCTTTATGAGGTGTTTGATGAAAGTACATAAAATATTAGTTGAATCGACATTGCTGAATAATTTAGGTTGGTGCTTATGAAGGCATAGTTCTACTTCCTACAACGCCGCTGTCTAGCAAAGGATGCAGATACGCCGACAACAAACTATAAAAATCAATATTTTTCTAAGCTTGCAAGTAAAATGTGAAGGGAACTAAAGAGCCCATTGTTAGTTATCTCTCAGCTACTATGCTAACAGTTTCTGTGCCATCTTAGTAGAATTGTTATTCTGCTCAAATAATGATACATAACGTTATAAGTCAGTAGTAGGCATGACTTACATACAGAAAAAAACGCTTCAAATTAGTCCAATGAAGTTTGTATAATATTGGTCAGGTCATAAGAAGTTCTATGAAATAGAAAATATTCTAATTTGACATGGGAAATTAGATTTAAAGACAGATTCAAAGTAGGCAAAGAGTACTTGACCACCTACACTCAAAGGGACTAATGACTTTGGATTCACTAAGGCTCTATTCCAACATAAGTATTAAGCCTCCCATCAAAAAAAATGCCAAGTTTCAATGACCTACACTATTTAGAAGATTTTAATTTTGGAAAGATGAAATTATTATAATAACTTTGGAATGTTTGTGTTTTTATATATTTTGCCTATTTTACTTCTTTTAGTATAATTGTCACCATATTTTTTCAATGCTTTTAGAATTTAAAAAAAAAGCCTCTCATCAAAGGAAAACTCTCATTATAAATAAGTGGAAGACCTATATTTTCACTGACAAAAGGTATCTGCAACATCACTGGATCTCAGTAACGTATATCGAGTGAATGTGTTAAAGAAAAGATTTGTTTGAGGCTAATGAGTAGCCAGATAGAGAAGGTCTCTATGAGGCTAATGACTAGCCACATAGACATACAAACATATTCTGTTTTCTGTGTAAACAGTGTATTAAAGTATATTCTAGATTTTAAATACAGATTAATTTTTAATTTTGTGAGCATCTATAAGTTATAATTTGTATTTACAGCATGGGAAACAGTCCTGGTCAATACTGAAGAAGAGGAAATCAGAACATTAAGCTTCTTACTCAAAGTATTTATTAAGAATGATGAATTTTAACTGTCTTGATGCATATTTCTTTCTCCTTTTTCTCCATTATTACTAGCAAAATACAGAGTTAAGGAACATTTTTAAAAATATATGTCTTGGGTTTTCATCCAACATACTTGTCTAATTAATTGGTTGTCAACCTTCCTAATGCTGTGACCCATTGACACAGTTCTTCATTTTGTGGTGGCCACCAACCATAAAATTACTTTTGTTGCTACTTCCCAACTGTAATTTTGCTTGCTACTGTTATGAATTGTAATATAAATATTTATGTTTTCTGATTGTCTCAGGAGACCCCAATAAAATATTAGTAGAACCCCCCCCCCAGCAGGATTGATTGACTCAGAGGTTAAGATCTGATGGTCTAAGCAATAGTTTTTCCTTTCCTTACCATTTGTAGTTTCTAGTTATATTCATCTAGAAAAAAGAAAACGCTGTACCAGTTTGTAATAGAAGCCTCTCTCTCTCTCTAACTCTAATATTTTATGTATCCTGGGTTTTCCTCTACTCTTTAAAGAAATCAATTCTATCTTATTAAGAGAGAGAGAAAGAAAGAGAAAGAGAGAGAGAGAGAGAGAGAGAGAGAGAGAGAGAGAGAGAGAGAGAGAGAGAGAGAGAACAGACAGCTTTGAGCAGGCACTGGGGAGATTTTCAAATGTTAGATTTTATTTCATTTTCATACTATATAGCTAGTTCACTTAAAATGTAAGAAACTACAGACAGCTTTTCTTTAAAGGAAAACACAACTGACGATTTAGGGGAATAGAATAGCATTTTATATAATGGCAGAATAATAGACGGGTGATTATAATAGCACACCTATAATTATTAATGAGGCCTCATCTATTATTGTGGAAAACTTTCCTTAAACGACAATTAAATGATATTTTTTCATATAACCTCCCATGATTTGCTTATTCTCGTAATCCTAGGAATATATTTGTAGGGAAATATTCATAAAAACACTTATTATTTTTCATAAACAATTTTAACCTAGAAAACTTGTTAGAAGAGATTTCTGATAAAAGCCACAATAACCCCCCACTAAGTACTTATACTAAATCAATAATAATAATAACAACAATAATAATAACAACAACGGGGTATAGCAGAAAACCTGACATGGAATAAAATGGGGAGGTGGAGTCTCTAAGCAGTGCTTTTAGATCTGAGGTGACAAGCATGAAATATAGGAGATTCTCAAAGATGGCCACCAACAAATTTCTTCCATTGCTTTTCAGTAGATTATTGTTTTCTGCCACTGAACCTGAGCTTGGGTTACCTCCATGTTTGACCAACAGAATGTGGACTAAGGGGCCAACTGTAATCTTAAGGGGTACAGTAAATTCTGCTTTCAGCCTCCTGAATCTTAAGCCACTACTAAGATCCAATTAACCCTCTAACAAGAAAAGAAGACAGGAGTGGGGGGGGATCCTGGAGTCTTTTCCATGGTCACCCCACCTAGCAGAGACCACCCAGCCAAACCACAGTGTGAGAATAGCACCCCCACCAAGCCCATTCAACCAGCAGACCTTTGATCTAACAGCTGAAGGAATGAATGCCTAAAACAGAAACTAAAAAGCTAAATGAGTAGCAATGAGATCAGGGAATATTTCCAATGTGCATGCAGTGAAGGGTAGTAAACAATAAGACCCCTGATGAGCTATTGGCCTGAATGAAAGACTTGAGTAGTGTCAGCTTTGGGAGAGTTCACCATCCAATTGCAGGGGCACAGATGTGAAACAACCATTGTCACGGAATGGGACAGAAACTTTGCTAGAGGTATACACATGGTGTGATACATGATTTTGTAGTAAAATATGGATCTATCAAAAAACTACAACCACCTGATCCCCCAGAGAAAATATGCAGGTTTGCACAAAGAAAACCAAAACATTAGAGTTCACTTAAGCCCTATTCAGAAAGCTGAGTAGAAAATTTCCAAGCTAGAATATAGGATGATGAGGGAGAGAGAGAGATGATGTTCATGTGTGCAGAAAATGTGTCCACTCAAGACAGTCCTAACTTCATGTATGAGAGATCTTATTACCTTCGAGTGTGTGTGTGTGTGTGTGTGTGTGTGTGTGTGTATGTGTGTGTGTGTGTGTTCTCCTTTCTGGTAAAAATAGTTTGTTGTTTGCCCAAACTCTCTCTGCCTCCAATTCTGTGTTACAGAGGGGCAGAGAGAATGAAATGCATGTGGCAGATAGACATTTTAAAAGCAAAGATGTGAACACTCTGGCTTCCTTATTTCCTTTCTTTCTATAGAATAATGCAAAAAAATTTTTTTGCTCTATTTATCATTTTTAGAAGTAGTTTTGAAGCCTTTAAATTAGACAACATACATGTGCTTCTCTGTTTCTTGTTGGAAAAATAGGGGTGGGTTGCTACTGGCATTGGCGGTTTTTAAAGCCCAAGTTTATGAAACCACTTTTCTTACATTGTGTACACTACTGTATAGTTCATATTCATGGATAAACTGGAAGATTTAAAAAAACAACTAGAAATTGGTAGATCTAGTTGTCCTCATGGGTTGGTATAATTTGCAGACACATGCTTCCATTTTGCATTAATGGTATGTAGTTTTGCAACTGCAAAAAATATTTCACGTTTTAAAAACATCTGCGATCCAGAGGCTGCTTGAAATTTTAGGCACCAACCCCAAATTTTGGGGAATCAGTATCAGCCCTCCCATCCTCTGTCCACATGTTTCCTTTTTTCTTGGCATTGAGACGCAAGGATCACATGGACTTAAAAATGCCTCTATCGGCTTACGCTACTCAGACCAGCATCCTGGCTCCAGAAATAACCAAGTCTGAGATCCTAGCCTCAGCACTCTATGTGCATACGCTCATATCAGCCTCAAAACACCTCTGTTTTACAAAGACTTAGAAGGATGACATCACCCACTTGCCAGAGATAATCGAGCCATCCAGTTTCTCCCTAAAATATAGAGCAGTGTTTTTTACTTCTAAAATACCAGTAAGTTGGCTGCTAGTGGTGGCACACTCTTTTAATCCCAGCACTTGGGAGGGAGAGGAAGGCGGATCTCTGAGTTTGGGGCCAGCCTGGTTTACAAAGTGAGTTCTAAGAGAACAGAGCTACACAGAGAAACCCTGTCATGGAAAAGACAAAAACAAAGCAAACAAACAAAAACCAGTTAAATCTCCTCACTAAAGAAAAGCACATACTTTTAATAAAGTCAGAAAAACATTAGCAAAAATGAATGTGCACAATTTGACCTGCACTTCAAGATGACTAGAGTATGTATATGTATGTGTATGTGTATATGACATATATGTATATATATGTAAATAACACATGTATAGATTGTGTATGTGTGTGTGTGTGTGTGTGTGTGTGTGTGTGTGTGTGTGTGTGTGTTAAAATAACAGAGGGCACATGATATGGAGGAGGCAGTCAGGCTGGTACACTTAGCATGCCTTTTGGGACATTGTAGGACTCTATCTGAAACCCAGTTTGGACTCTTGGGTCCTGTGACCTTGAACAACTTTTCCAGGTTCTCTGACCTACAGCCTCCTCCATTATAAAATAAAAATATCAATCCTTGTTTTGTCCTCTGACAGCGATGTGTATAATTGTACAGAAGATCTAAAACTGACTAGTATAGTGCTTTCCCACTTTTGATACTCAGTAATAAAAGCTTTCTTATTTTACTGCCAAATCTAGGGGATGAAGAATTGTAAGGTACTATCATTTGCTTGGAAAACTCTCTGCTTTGAAAGTTTGGGAGGTGACGGACATTCAGGAGCTCCTTCCCATCATCACAGATTTTCCAGAAGTAATGAAGGACACTTGCTTTTCACTAAGCCATGACCGTGTTTGGAATGTGATGCTGAAGGGATTGAGAAGTATGTTGATCAACAAAGGAAATAAATGGGTGAGGCTGGCTTAGGAGAGTAGAAACAGGGGAAACTCTGGCTTGCTCAAACCAGACAGTGGAAAAAAGAACATGCGAACCAGAGCAATGACATTCCTCTTCTCAGTCTGAGTGTGGGTTAGCCATATTGGCTTCACTACATAGTAGACCAGAGCAGCTGTCCAGTTACACAGAGGACCCATCATAGGAGAGAAAGCAGACAGGTGATCACCAAGTACCTGATAGAAGGCTGGTTGGGTGTTGGGTACCCAGAAATCCTGGTGAAAAAAACAGGTCACATATGCCTATGGTGATAATCATTTCTGTTCTCTGTGAGAACTGAGTCATGAGAAGCTAGGCAACCCATGACATTGATGCCTGCAGCCTGGCATTCTCTGCAGTTTTAGGAACCAAGGCTAGAAAGGGATTAAATCATCCCTTCGTGAAAAAACCAATATTGAGTACCAGTTATGATCAGTTCTTATGCCATTTATGAGCTAATTCACACAAGTTCAGTAAGAAAAGGCTATTTATTTCCATTTTACAGAAGGATAAGCTAAGGCTTAGACACAATTACTGGCTTGTAAAGCCTCAACATCTGAAGTACTAGAACTGAAGCTAATCCCAGAAATATCTGAACATCCAGTTGGTTCCAAGTTAGAGGCCCTAAGATTCACAACACATCGATGAGGTTTTTTTGTTGTTACTCGTTTGTTTTGATCACATGTGTTTCTGAGAAACATTTTTCTTTTTATCTTTTTGTATTCAGAAATCAAATATTGATTATCAATTCTGGCTTTTGGCATTGGTCAATGACAAGATGACAGAAGAGAATGCATACTCATTCTTGAATGTTAGTTTCTGCAGGTCTTCTGGCTAGGTCAGCATGGTTTGTACTGTGTACACTGCTTCCTTGCTCCTTAGCATGAAGGCATTTGTAAATTATTCTAGTTATCTTTAGAATACTTAAAATTGCTCTCTGGCATTTATATAATCAGGAGATAATCAGATGATCCCATTTTTTAAACAATGAGCCATTTCCTGTTCATTATACTTATGTTTATTTATGGCACAAGACCCATTTTCTCTTCAGAAGGTCACCTGTGGGTTGGTGTGGAGGATTTCTTCCCTCCTCTCTAAACCACTTTACCAGGTTCTGGCATTTGTATGACTGTTGATTAATTATGGTCCTGTCTCAATCATTCATGGAAGAAATAATAGCCTAGGGTTCCTTTTACCAACCATTAGGTTATTCATAGCTTCAAAAAGTGGCATAAAGTTCTTAAATCTTACATATTCAAATGCTTGGAACAGACAATCTCTTGCTGTGGACGCCCACTCACCCCAGAGAAAGGCCGGGTGTTTCAAGCCAGAAGATGTCTCACACCACAGACTTGGGAAGCTAAGTCTCCCATCCCATTTGAGGCCCAGAGCCTTGCCAAGTCATACCAAGTCTCTCTCAGACTGCTTCCCTGCTTTTAGACAATCAATGTATTGGTTCTCCCACAAGAAGATCTATTAGATGAGAAGGAGAGATCAGAGCTTCCGTTCTATTTGTGCCTAATATGAGAGGCGTAAGCAATGAGAAATATCACCCATCCCAGTACAAAGAGCTTATTCTATCACACAAAATGTTGGAGTTTGATGTCTAACCCTCATTTCCTTTCTGCCTGTAACATGTCCTCTTTGTTTGAGGATGAGTTCAATATGCACTTTAAGAAGGACCAGCCCCTCCCTTGGTTTAAGGGTGAATCTTGAAATGACTTTACCCAATCAGGAGCCTTGTGTACTCCTATAGGACCATACTACTTGAGCAAATCGGGGGAAGGTAACTCAAGGGAAACCAGTATCAATAAGAACACATCTCACCTCTAAAAGGGAACTCTTGCTCCTTCCTCTAATGCAAATGTTATCATAGATGTTCTTAAGGACCCTGGGATCTGACAAAGAGTACAGGGATCATCTTTGTAGGTGGATCTCCCAGCTATGACTGAGTAGCTGCACACAGCCTTCACACTTTTTACTTATACTCACATGAATAGGGAGGAAACCTTCTTCCTTAGAAATTTTGAGTCATCTTTTCTGTTATTTGCAACCAACAAAATAAATATACCCCTGACCTTGGACATGACTCCCAAGTCACCAGGCCACTGTAGTATCCTGCACACTGTCTCTTCCTAGCCTTTAGTGTACAGCATTTTCCTTCCATCATGAATCTTGCTTCCTTTTCTCTGTGTTCCAAAAATAAACCCCATGAATTGTTCTAAGAAGGTTACTAAGGAAGATTGGAGTTTTCGGTTTACTAGCCACACTGTTGTGTTTTATATCATCCTCCTGTGGTTACAAACTAATTGTGTTCACATTTCAACCTTCTCTGTGAACAAGGGCCTCATAGCACTCAATGGACATGATCTCTTCTAGGCAGAAGCAAGACTGCCTGAGCTCACACCCACAGCTTCCCTTCACCCCTCCCACTTCCCTTCTCTTCTCTCCTCTCTGAAACATTAACTTGACAAGCATTTCTGCAGATGAGAGCACCTTCCTTTGGAATCATGGGACCACATTTCTTGGCTCTTTACATGTGTTTTGTTTTCAAATCCTATTCCACACTTACCACTCAGTTAGCTTCAAGACAAGGCATTTCTTTTATTGTATCTGACTCTAAGGAACCTCAAATGTTGTTCCTTTCGAACAATTACTACCTCCCTAACCTCTTTCTAGTTTGTCATCATTGTTGTTCTTTTTGGCTTGATTTGTTTCTTCACCTTAAAAATTTGCTTTTTACAGGAATGAGGAGACAGCTCAGAGGGCAAATGCTTACTATACAAGCATGAAGACCTGAGTTCAGATCTCCTACACCCATGTAAAGAAAACCAACATAGTAGCATGAGCCTATAGTCCCAAAGCCTATTGGGTGGGGACAAGGGGATTCAGAAGCTGACTGGCCTTCTCACCAACTAAGGAACACCAAGTTCAATAACAGTAGAAGGCAGACAATCAACTGATATGGGTGCCAGACGTCAGCTGCTGCTCCCTAAATGGATAGGCATGAGAGTAAGCACTTCAACGGTTAATTAATTTTTAGAATCCTCACTGCCTTCTGGTTGAATACACACATCTTTTTCATTTTGGGAGCCTTCATCTGTAGCATCTTGTCACCATCTTCTGTTTCTAGCCTGTGCTGTCCATTGTCACGGCCTTGGATCTCTTACTGTAACTTCTCTCAGGAATTTCAACCCCCTAAAGATGCCAGGTGATCTTCCATGCTGACCTTTTGATGGAACTCCAAAGCCTTAGAGTATTAAGAAAGAAATATTATCAATTGAGTTTGACACTATAAAAACAAATACATGGTGGTTTCCATCCTCATATCACTTGACTTTGTGTTTTGGTAGAAGTTGTCTTCATGTCTACTCTCGGGTGACTTTGGGGAGTTTTGTTTCTTTACATAAGAAAGGTCACAAAAATAATCAGCAATCATGTTTGGCCTCAAATTCCTACGAACTTGTAATCTGACAAATAGTAACAAGGCTTTCCTGATGAATAGCTACATGGTATTTACAGATGAGGCAGAATATGTAAAAAGGAGAGAAACACTCAAGATGATGAGCTAGTGAAAGGCAAGTCAAATGACATACAAAGTCTATGTTTTTATTGCATGTAGAAAAGCTTTAGAGAATGATAAGATAGTTCATGCATTTCAATTAATCAAAATGAATACATCTTGAGAGATATTCTCAAATTATTAATAGTATCTTATACTAAGGCATATTTATTGCCATATACTCAAAGTTTCTGAAGGTGCAGATTCAACCAATTGTAGGTTGAAATTATTTGGAAAAAAATATATACCATTAATGAGCACACAGGGATAATTTTCTTGTCACTTTTCCCCCAAAACAATGTAGGATAACAACTACTTATATAGCATTAACATGGTATTTAGGGTCTAAGTTATCTAGGAATAAAGTATTGAGAAGATGTGGTTAGGTTTTGTGCAAATACCAAAACAATTTATATGAGATCTAAGTTTGCTTTAGTTTTGTTAACTCTAGGGAATTATAGACACAATTCATCTTAGAGACTGGATGTCCTCTAGGGAAATAATTCTCTCCTAATTGACATAGTTGGTGGTAAAACCAAACTAAAATCATCCCACTGACACACCATGACTTAAGAAGGCTTTTGTAATAGCCTACCTCCCTCAAGATAATTCAACATCCTTTGTTATACTGCCAACACACTTTTTATTTTTATGTACTTAATAAGCTCTTCTGTTAAAGTCAGTCTCCACAATGAGCATGAGAACCAAATGGGTGCAGGCACATTGTCATGGCTTGCTCAATTAGCTGTGTTCAATATCATATCCATAATGCCTGCCTTAACACCCAGCACACAGGACATGCTCAGTCAACATTTGGAAGAGAATGAGGTGGACCACATGGTGACAGAATAAAAGAAGGATCAATTCAATGCATGTCACAATATCCAAAACAAATGCCACTACACCTCATGGTTTCTATGAGTAAAAATATGAATATGACATATATTGCTCCAAATATCAATGAAGGTATAATTATTTATAGATGCTGCTCGCCTTCTAATTATTTTCAGTGTCTTTTACTAATGGCTTCAACAACTTCCTAGCTATTAGCCAGGGGCTACTCACCTTTACTAAATTCTTGACAAAGGGAGCTTACCATGGTATAACTTATGACTACTCAGAGTAAGTGACACATCCAAAGGGGTGCTTGATGAATAGACACCACAGTCTCTAATAAACTAATCGCAGAAACGATTGTCTCAACTATTTTTTTTTAATTTTCTAATTGTTAACAGGTAATCATTAGGTACATCCCACACTGAAGAAGAGATTACACAAGATGACAAATGCTAGAATGTGGGAATAGTTTGAAGCCTACCTTAGAAGACAACTCAGCCCACTTAGACCTATAAGCACAAGAGAAGGAGTCAGTTTGACAAGTCACTTATTCAAAAGAATTGGGTAAAGCTTATAGATTGTTTCCTTCCTCCAAGTAGTAAGAATTGGTCCTGATATAACTAGAATAAGGGTTCATTGGTAGATATGTTTAAGGCAATTATTACACATTCAAATGCCATATAACTTACAAGAGTCCTTTTAGAAATAATTTTTAACAGGTGAGTCTTTTCTACTGAAATTAAGAAATGGAAAGGAGATCCTAGGAAGGCAGCTGTCAGTAAAGCGATACCCAGGACCCTATACAAAAATCTAGGTATGATGTTATGCATCTTTAACCTTACTGCTTGAGGAGCAAAGTCAGGGAAATTTTTTTTGGAAAGAAAGAAAGAAAGAAAGAAAGAAAGAAAGAAAGAAAGAAAGAAAGAAAGAAAGAAAGAAAGAAAGAAAGAAAGAAAGATCACTGTCTATCTAGGCATAACCTCAGTGAGCTCCTGGTTGAGTAAGAGATGCAGCCTTGAAAATTAGGTGACGGTCAATCAAAGAAAGACATCCAACATTATCCTCTGTCCTGTGCACACACATGGAGTGCATCTTCATCTACATTTGTGTCGATACATAAACATATATCGATTACACCAGGGTAAACAGAAATTAAAGTGACCACATATTAGCAATTGAGGGGAATCTGGACATATGACAGGCATTCCAATAGGAAGCAAGTGAATTTCGTTCTCAATACTTCTTCTAATCCATGAGACAGGCTGTGTGGTCCACAAGAGAAAAACATGTTAATGTAGGCATAGGTCCTGAACAAACCAAGGAAAGTATTTGAGGGCAGCTTAAAGTGGGTGAGTCTCTTTTCATGCCACAGTCTTGACCAACAAGTACATGCTTATATGTCTGTCTCAAGTTCTGTAAGCAGTCAGGGTATTATTAGATGAATTCTACTCTTAAATTTTCCTTAAAACCTTTACCCTTTTTCATCCTGTCTAGACTTTTAGAAATATACATGGGCCCAATGTGGGAAGCTACTTGAAAGTCCTGAAAGTTTTCTAGGGGTGTTCTTATTTAATTTTTACGTGACTTTGGAGCCTACACACCAGAAAGGTAAAAAAATAAACCAACAAGAATTGGATCTGGTTATTATATATCCCTGTCATCTGAAAAAAATCCTGTGGGCTGCTGTAGAGGTGTTATGGGTATTCTGAAAGCTTTAGCTAATAATCCTTCTAAATTCCCAGTTAGTTGCTTTTATTTGAGTACATTCAGACGTCAGTCTATAATCCAGTGTCACTGAAAACAGCAAAAGGCATGATTCTTTTAAAGCCCAAACTAAACTTTCCAACCTAATTTATCCAGAGTGTAAGTACCATAAGATGGCAGAAAGCAAAAAAGCCAACAAGCCAAATAGTCACTCAGGATTTCTGTGAACACATTTTCTGTTTACAAAGGTGAATAGTATTTGAAAAGTTGAATCTACTCCGTGCATGACAGCGCATCCTGGCATGACCTAGAGGAGAGAAAGAATTGTTATTTCCTAACAGCTTCCCTTTCTAAAAGGTTCATACTGCACATGGTCACTGCTACCATGCAGCAGCTTGAGTTATGAGCTGACCAGCCTTTTATACGCTCTATACTCAGAGGAACAATTACACAGGTAAATCATAAGGTGACAACCAAAGCACTAACTTAATGACTCCGGGTGACAGTCCCACCAGGTAAAAGCATTCATAAACAGCTGGGGACAGTAATAGCAACAGCCTGTCATATGGCATTGCCATTTGCAAAACCTTGTTCAAGCAGAGTGGATTGTGTGACCTCATTTAATGGTATACATCTGAAGTCCAGAGACCTGCAAATCTCGGAAAGAAAAAAAGGATGCAGGTTCTCCCCCATATGAAGATCCTAGCAATCTATTCCCAAGGGAGCTTGATATCTCATCCTTCTTCTATCTCATTCAGACATGAGCGAGATTTAAAATAAGTACATGGAATTCAACAATACATATTTAAATTTTGAATCACAATGTAACGCGGCAGAATACAACATTCTAACCACTGTTCAACTCTGTGTTTACTTCTACTTCAGAAATTCTCTGATTCCCCAGTCTGATTTCCCTTGTCTATGGTTCTGCCATGTTATAAAGCCAGGGTATGAAAACGTATGTGGTAAAGGAAAAATGAGGATGCTGTGACCATAACTACAGAAAACTGCCATCAAGTAAAATACAAACATAGAAAATTAGATAAAACTTTTTCATTGCTCCCAGCTCTGCTCATTTAACCATGAATGAGAATAGTGGCTTCTGAGGGGTGTGCAAAAACTATGTAACTCGAGGCACCAAACTAATTTCCCTCCTGCTTCTCTGTGTCTTTCTCTCCGTGTCTCTGACTTTTCTTGCTGTCTCTCTTTCTTTCTCTCCCTACCCCATCCTCTCCAAAACAAAATGGCTTTTTTGAGAACTCCCAGGCACGGTCTTCAGGTTGACCAGCCTACTTCTCTCTGCCATCCCACTAACTCTACAAACATTAAAATTTATTTATCCCTTTTGCACTTTACAATTCTTGTCTGTAGATGAGAAATAATCACCCTGCTCAATCAGGTCTGAGCACCACAATTCAAGCAAACAAGACTAGCTGGAACAGCCATGTAGATGAAGCTCTGTAGTTGGGATGGGAAGCTGAAAGCTATAGGCACTGTTGGTCAGTCCCTTCTCTTTTTTTCCTGTGCTGCTCGGAAGTTCAGCAGAACTGGATGAATGAGAATGCCTGAAAAATGGGTAAATTCTTATGTTTTCTTCCACACCCCACAAATAATTGTTGAGTGCTTATTATCTGTGCTACATTATAATTTTAATGGCAATATCAATGTTTCCTTTCTTCCAACAGAAGGCAGCATTTATGTCTTTCATCAGAGTACTTTCTTTCCCTACTTAGGATTCTAGCAAGCAATCATAGACATAGAAAGATAATGGGAAATAATAACGATGTTAGTGATAATAATATAAGTGGCTCAGAATTCTTCTGAAATAATCGGTTTTAGCCATAAATTCCAAATAATAACAGCCATTTCAGACTCCAGAATGTGTCAACAACTCACATGGATGATGTACTTATGGAGACAAACTGGAGAACTACCCTGAGTCTAGCCAAGAAAGTAAGGCAAACCCAGACAATGAATTTAGAGTATTTGATTTACTTAGAAAGTGTGGGCAAAGAATAGAGACTCTTAGCCTAGTGTGATTGAATTCCGGTCTCTGTGTTATTATTCAAACCCCCTAAGTGTTATAAATGAATGCCACATTGTTGATCTATAGACTATTGAGTTGTTCTTGCATAATATCCCCCAGGCCTGCTGGAGCCTCCCAAGCTGCACTAGCCCTCGTAAAGCCTAACTTTGTCATATGACACAAGAGAATAATGACAAAGCAAGTGCTCCTAATAACTAATAGGACCCAAGGAAAAACATGCAGTGATGGTATTGCTGTTATTATTTATTGACACAGATAAAACACTGCTGGAGCTATGTATGTGATTTACCTGATTTCAAAGCACTGGGTTACAGGCTAAGAGGTAAGGATGGGTACAGTCGCTAATGGACACTTTGCTTTGGTTTAGAAGCATAAGGTACTCTTTGAGTTCACATGGGAACAGCAGGAATAGAGAGATGTGGAAAAAAAGGTACAGGAAGAAGCTTTTAGAATGCCCTGCATTAATGTCTACAGTGAAGCCAACTCACAGGGAAACCTGTGACCATGATTCCAAAGTCTCAGGCCAAATTCACAGGCTACTTACTAAGCCACCTAATTACCATCCCTGCATGCCATTCTTCTCATAAATCAGGGAACTAACCAAAGCTGCCACATCATACACTGGCCAAATGGCTAACAGAAGGAGCAGTGTCACTGTGACAAGAGCAGGCAGCTACCCAGAGGGACAGCATGCTTGCTACTGAGAAGAAACTGCCATGTAGTCCGACCTGCTTTGCAATGCACACAAAAGGAGCAGAGCCTGAGAGCCAGAGAAGCCTGCAGACCATGAGGGAAACAGGCACATTCAGGGGCAGCACAGGGCCATTAGAGGGCTGGGTGCCCAGCAAGGAGGACATACGAATGTTGGGTATATTCTTCATCTGTGCACAGCAGCCCTTATTCACATGGATGGACATGCCATCTGTGGTAGCATTTTGAATGGTGGTTTTTTTTTTGTTTTTTTTTTTTTTTGTGCCTTTTGCTTTTTCCTAAATCAAGAAGCAAAGATCCATATATGGTATAGATATGGGTACATAAACACACACACACAGATGCTCGCAAATGTTGCTTTTGCAAAACACAAACTTTAATGCCTCTGCTGAACTCAACGAGTTCTCTTGAATTTCCAACTGATTCCCTTGGCAAGAAATCATCTGCTTTCACAACTTGGCGGAATATTTTCAGATCACAGCATATCCTTTTGTTTCGATGACGACGGTTCATTACATACATCAGTGAGATGGCATGTTTTCTGTCTGGGCACAACTGAAGCTGAATTTTTAATGAGGAGAAAACGGGAAATGAGGGCAATATTAAAATACAGAATTCCCTTTGTGATCAGCTTCTGGCCCTTTGTCCATCCACCTTGGGAACTGTCTTTTGCACTGAGGGATGCTTAGCAACCAGCAGACTTTTAGCAACCAAATAAGTATGTGTTCCTGCTGAGCCACAAAAACAATCAGAATGTTATTGTTTACCCTTCCTAGTCACTTGGGCTGAAATGCGGCACTAATCTTATGCCAATCTTGGGCAGATAGACACGCGATGTCTTCTCCATTGCTAATCTAACTCTGACTAATCTTGGGGTGATTGGTACTATCACACAATGCAATGTTCCCCACCCCACAGGCCTTCATTATGCAGAAGAAATGTTGAATCTCATTAAATATGTATGCCATTGCCCATGTTCTCTGAACACATAGCTTCTTGTTTGTTTGATTGTTTTCCATTATCCGAGATTGAAGCAGAGCCTTAAACCTGCCAGACCTATGCTCTACCACTGAGCCACTATTGTAAGTTGGTTTTATAAGAGATTAGGAAGTTCTCCAAATGTTTTCTTTTTCTTTTAGGAAAAGAAAAATGCCACTCTTTAAAAATAAAATAATAAATGAAATCAGACCATGCTTACACAACAAAACACTAAAATGAGTAGTTAAAGAGACAGAGATGTATTTTTCTGGAGACGGAGAAGTCCAAGATGGAGGCATTTGCAGACTCAGAGTGTAGTGAAGTTTTATTCACTTCTCACAGTACCTTCCCATGAGCTTTCACACAGTGGAAGAAAGGGGTGAACCAGATCCCTACTGTGAAGTCATTAATAACACCTATCATGTCTCTGCCTTAACCATCTACTTGCCTATCTAAGGACTCTTTCCTAACACCATCACCTTATAGGTTTCTAGTTTGAAAGAGGAAGTTTCTGAAGAAAGTAAAAGATTCGCACTAATGTGCACACTATTCAAAATGTTTTCTCTGTCAGACCTAGGCAAACTTAGAACCATGGTCAATGCTTTTTGTTTAATAACCTGGGAAATATTGATTTGTCTTATTCCATCAAGGCTTCCATTTTTCCCTCATGAAGCACACTTAGCCATTTATTAGGAATCAGTCTTAATGGTGGTCCTAAAATTTGCTTTTCAACCCTCCAATTTTTTTTTCCCATAAAGAGGTAGAAGTGAAGAACCTAAATCCAGATCATATGTTTTCCCCGGGAAATTTAAAAGATACTCTGTTGTCTTGTTTCTTTTCTTTTCTGTTTGTAATTGGTTTATTTATTTACAGCCTGGTTGCAGTCCCCCCTCCTCTCCCTCCAGTCCTACTCTCAGGAACTCCTTCCACCATTACTCCTCCTGTTCTCAGAAAACAGGAAGCCACACCTCTGAACCATCCCACCTGGGACATGAAATCACAGCAGGACTACGCACATCCTCTTGCACAGAGACCTGACCAATAAAGCCCTACATGTAGCAGAAGGGGATCCAGTGTCAGGCAACAGAGTCACAAGATAGTCCCTGCTCCAGTCACTGGGGCACCTACACGAAGACCAAGCTGGACATCAGTTACAAAAGTGAAGAGAGACTAGGTCCAGCTCCTGCATGCTCTTTGGTTGGTGGTTCAGTCTCTGAGCTCCTATGGGCACAAGTTAGTTGATATGTAGATCTTCTTATAGTGTCCTTGACTCCTTGGGCCAGCTGAATCCTATCCCTCATTTTTCTCTAAGATTCTCCTGGCTCATCCTGATGTTTGGCTGTGAGTCTCTGCGTCTGTTTTTATCAGCGGATGGATGAAACATCTCAGGAAACAGTTCTGCTAGGTTCCTGTCCTGGCACATTAAGTCACTGCAGAAGTAAGCAGGATTCTCCATTTTAATCGTCACCCTAACTGGCATTAACAATGGTTACTGTTCTTCAGTGGTTCTCACTTGGATATAGCAAGCACAATCTTTGACTGTGTCTTTCTCCTTCATTACTTATTTAGTCAAGAAGTATTTGTTGAACCACTGCAATAGGAAAGCATTATTTTAAATGCTCAGAGTACAGATTTAACACATCATCATTTCCTTTGAAAGGCTCTAGGCATAGGGGGAAATGTCAAGGATACTCATGAAGATATATGCCATAGACCAATATCATAAAGCATGTAAATGCAAAGTGTTCCATTAGCAAAGAGAGAGGGTGATTATCCTAACTGCTAAGGAGCCCCACAGACCAAGAAAGAATATGAAAATTTAGGGATGAGTAAGAAGTCCAAAAATCAATTTGTTGAGTCAACAAATATTTATTCAGCATCCACTTCTTCTCAGGTGCTGTCCAGAACACAAGTAATTTTGCAGTGAACAAATTATTATTCACATAAGTCATACAAGAGTATGGCTGAAATATATTTTTAAGCTATAATATTTGCCAACAATCATTAGATGCATACATATGAACAAAAATTAAGGGAAAAAATGAAGAGTATGAACAGTTGGAGATCTGCAATTTTCTGCAAGTTAACTAAGGAATCCACCTCTGAAAAGGGGGAGCAAAGCTGGAGAGATCGCTCAGTGATTAAGAGTACTTAGTGCTATTACAAAAGACCAGAGTTCAATTCCCACAACCTAGGTTGGGTGGCTTACAACTCTCTGCAATTCCAGATTCAGGGATCAAATGCCCTCTTCTGGCCTCTACAAGTACCAAGCACACCCACACATATCCACACACACACACACACACACACACACACACACACACACTCACACACACACTATTATTTTTAAATGAAGACACTTCTGAGCAGAACTCTGAAGGACGAATGAGAAATTATGCAAATATCTAGGCAAAGTACATCCCTGGCAGGACACAGTCCATACAAGTCTAGGCTCAGACTTGGTTGCCATGGAAATCAGCATGGCTTAATAGAATAAAAGAAGGCCCTAAGGTTGGGTTAGAATTTGAGTAAGAACTTGGGAGATATTCCAGTAACTTGGACTTTTCTCTGATTCTTTAGGATGCTAGTGGAGAGCCATAGAATGATATGTTCTGCCTTCCAGGCTGAAAGTATGGCAAACTGGTTGTAAAAGAACCAGAATAGAGAAAAAGCTAATCAGGAGGTTCTTACACAAATGTGGGCTAGAGAGAGGTCTCATTCCAACAAGGCAGCAGGAAAGATGGTAACGCTGGGCCAACTTTTTGATATATTTAAATGTAGGGGCAACAGGAATAGTTAATAAATTGGATGAACATTACAAGAGGCCAAATTAAGTCTGTGACTAAGGATATTTTGCTAGAATTAAGTTAAAGTACACACTTTGGTTAAGAGGAGAGAGTACACTCCCTGTCAGTGGTGTCTGTATGTCTGTATGCAGGAGAGACAATGATTAAATACAACTATTTATCAAAACCCCAGGCACCCCAAAATCTCATTTCTCATAATTAAATATAAACAAAACTCTACCCTCAACAGTGAAAGCTCTTTATAGACTTAAAAAATGAGAGACAATCAAGAGAGCTCTCCTACCCTTGGCCCTCTCCCCAAAATTTCTAGGTGATACCAACCTTAATGATAAAAACTGATCATTGGAGATTATGTTTTACAAGAATACACTAGATAAGCAGTCAATATAACATTTGCACAGAACATAATTTATAAAAGGAAAAATAAACAAAATGGGTAAAGTTAATTAGAATAGGAATGATAGATTCCGAAGTGAGAAACGTTCTCAAACTAAAATATATTAGTGAGTTATAAAAGCAAAAGCACATAAGCTAGAGAAAGGAAAACATCCAGAATTAGAAGTCTGGGTTGCCTTCCCAATGTCAGCCTGGGGATATTGGGTCTACTTGTTTTCAAATGAAGATGTCTCTATCCCAGCTGATGCACTGATGTGCTAATTAGTAAAAGATAAATATTCCATCCGAAACAGCATTTTATTGTCTACTGTGCTGCGGATAAATGTTTGTAACAAGTATAAATATGTTGTAGGAGTTTGTACAAACACATTTGAACCTTTCCCCTCATTCAGGCTTCACTTACTGATCCTGTGTACCAGCCTCTATTCCAGGAAACAAGCGTACAGCCGAGAGGGATAGGAAAACACCAACTTCCAGGGAACTTTATAAAGGGAAGATTAAACATTGCATACATACTTAGGGGTGAAGCATGAGTTCACAATAAGTCTGTTACAGATGCCGAGCTTCTAACCAAAGGAGTTGGAGAATCCATAAAGCACCTTTTCAATAAATACCCATTTAACTTGTAATCTCAATATGGAATGGGAAGACTTTGGATGCTGTTAGTGAGGACCTCTGAGAAGTAGATGCCAGCATCTAAAAGATATGCAAGCACTTTTAGGGCATATGACCATGGAAGAAGGGAGGAAGCCTGGGAGACTGCAGAAGCCACCAAACTATGCTACAAGTCCAATCACAATGAGAGAAAGGACTAGGAAGAAAGTTGGAAACATTGTAGGTTGTCACATCAAGGAAGGATTGTCCTTAAGTCCAAACTTTTTTTTACTACCATGGCCTCCCTCAGTTACTGTCTGGGAACTGGCCAGCAGTGCTGTAGCCTCTATAAATAAATGGAGGCCTTGGGCCCTGTTATCCTTGCTGCTGAGTTTTCTTTTTACCTCAAGAGAATAGTCTTTGTTGTGACAGAACATTCTGTTTGACTCCTGTTAGCTATTTAATTACTTTGTGGTGCTGACAAACTACTTGTGAGCTAAATGAAATAATAGCTGTTTTGGGCTGCACAGTACCTAGAGTACAGAAGACGATCCACAAACGAGTGGCCTGCTCTCTGATCTCTAGCTGTACAGAACATTCATTTACTCTGTGGGGAACTCAGAGGACCTACTATATTCAGGGTAAGAAAATAAAATGATTATGCAAATAACATAATCCAAGACAAAAATTTCTGGCTTCAAGTTATTTTACTGAATAAAATGTAAGCACAGAAAGTGCTGTTATCAACAGGAAAAGAGACTGCTTGCATTCAACTACTTGAAGTATAGCTCTTGGTACTTGGTAATATTTTAAGACAAATTCCCCTTCCCAAATGTACTGTTATGGTACTCAGATTGCTATATTGGTTTGCAATGTGAAGTGTATACATGACCTTCTGAGAAGAGCCTGGGTGCAGTCAATACAACGTCTCTGCATCTGTCCAGCCCCTTGTCACATGGTTTTGTGGCTGTTCTAGTCTTTCCTGTGATACCTACCAACTCTTGATGTCTACATTGGCTCTCTTCACAGTGGCAAAAGGTTTGGTGTGTCCATTTGCCCTTCAGAATGCTGTTCCCAATGTCCACTCAAAACCTTTGCATTTGGAGGACACAGTAGCTGCCTTATTGATCCAAGCATGTGAATTAGTGCTTAGTGTATCCACAGTGTCCGATCAAAATGAATCTAGGTGTGACTTGACTATAGTTCAGTCATTCAAGAAACTTCTTTACAAGAATATGCATAATGCAATGAAGAATCTGAAAAAAATGTTTGTAATAATAGTAACAATAATAATAAATAAGAATAACAATCAATTAAATAAGCCTCACTTAGAACTGGGAGAACCAGATTCCTGCCCTGCCTAGTTTTCTTCTCCACGCCTAAGAACTCTATGTGTGCAAAACAATGGGGAGGAGGGTCAAAGTACAGCAGCTTTCATTTCCTGGAAAGTTCAGTGTCGGATTGTCACCATCTCAACTGCCAATCAAACCTCTCTGGGAAGACCCATTCATTCCTCTGTATAGTATAGGTTCATTCAATATACTTATGGAGCACTTTGTGTTGTCACTACAACAGATCATAGGACAAGACAGTGGGAGGAATAAAACCACTTGCTGTTGTGTGCTACAATCTCTGTGTCATAGCTGAAGACACCTGAAGATTGGGAATATAAATTATTAGCTAGAAGGTGGACTCTCTGCATAAAATCCTTCTAAGTTCTAACTCCAGGGTTTTTCCTCAGACAGTTTAACTCAACATTTTATTGTCATAATAATGTTAGTCCATTCTACCCCACCTCCTTGTCCCCAAAGTCTTTCTCAACTTTATAATCCCAATCAATTCTATGAAATAAACATAAAGCCTTGTCACATAAAGTTGAGCTTTGGAGAAGCACAAAATATTGTCATAGCTAAAGTAATTTATACTTCCCTTAAAAATCAATTTTTACCTGGCTGAGTGTGATATTTCCCTACCAAGATGTAAAATCCACCATTTTCTTTAGATACGTCAATTTTTTTCAGAATCTGTGAGCATTGCAGCTTGAAGAAAAACAAAGTATGCAATACAATCTCTACCCTCCAAGAAATTACAAAAATTACAACTAACCTCACAGCATCAGGCTTTCAAAACTACCAGTCACCAGATTCCATGGCTATGATTTTTAATATGCTTAAGTTTACTGAACAGTAACTACATCAAGGGATTAAACTTAGTACACAAGAGAAAAGGTTTCATCAACACCATTGACTGAAAGACTGTGTGATGCTCTTTGCTTATAGGATATATTCTTTATTTTGATCCAAGGGCATAGACACATTAGCAAATGTTGAATGAATTTCCTTCACCTCTTCTATATAGCTGATATTCTTGTGATCACTTAAAGGCTGTGTTGAAGTTCATTTGGTTCCTCTATCATCTTATCAAAAATAATATAGACCCTTCAAACACACACACACACATCAATGACACTTAATGGGCATCATTAAGGTCTCTTATGTTTTTATGATGAAGGGATTTTGATGGATCCATTGCTTATAAGCAAAAGGAACAACAAAAAAAAAAAAAAAATAGTGATTCAAAACCAGTTTGAAATTAAGCCTTCCATGGTCTGAACGAGCATGATTGCCAGTTCTTTTGTGCATTTTCAACATCGACACAATTAATATTTAAAAGCAGCTTCACCAGTGACATATTTAGAAACAGAAATCTTAATAGTCTTTTCCTGGCAGCCTCATTCCATGGCATGGAGAAGCAGAGGGAGAGGAGTCCCCACGGAAGCAGCAGTGTCTCTGCTGGGGAAAACTGGGTAGGTGACTGAAGGGACTTACAGATGAGCCTCTGCAAAGTCTCACTGCCATTTGCCTCTGAAAAAGATGCCCCAGAGCTGAGGAGAATAGTTCTCTGTCCCTCCATCAGGCTTATGCCTAGCACCCAGGGGATAACTGTGGCTATTTATAGATAATCCTTTCTTGGAAAGGTCAGGGTTTATGATGTGTTTATAACCCTCTCTGACCAAAACATTCACTTACACTGGAATCTAGGAGGATGAAAGTAAGCAGATTCAATTTGCATCCAAAGCTCTGTGCCTAGTATAGGCCAAACAGGTTTACCTCTGCAGCTAACGTAAAATAGTAAAGAGGAAGCCACACGTTAATGACAACCTATGTCCTTCCTGTCTGCTCCTCCTCTGCATTACAGTTTCCTCTCTCTCTCTCTCTCTCTCTCTCTCTCTCTCTCTCCTACCACCAATTTCCTTTGATATTTTGAGAGACAACAATTTGAAAATTGGTCAAATACTATACCTTCATTCACTAATGAAGCAAAATCAGAGTTCACAAATGAGATAAAGAATATGTATCAGAAGTGGATCATTGTGCTCTGTTTGACCAGCCCTTGCCCATAATCACTCAAGAACTCATTTGTAGATTTACTTTAAGGTAATATATGATTGGACAGAGAGAGGTAAGTGGTACAAGGTCAAGGAACAGAAGGAGAGAGAGAAGGTGAAGGGGAGATTCAGGGAAAATAAGTCAAGATGGAGCTCAAAAAGGATGATCTAGATCCATATGGACTTAATTGGCGATAGGTAGATAGGATTATTTTTAAGGAATTCTATAGGTCTCTTATCTCATATAGAAGGGCAGTTCATATCTTTATTCATTGGATGTAATTGTATTGTATAGAGGGTTTGTGGACTGCCCGAAAAGCTATCAGGCTTTGGAGTCATGTTTGTGTTGGGCAGTGGAGGAAAAAATCATGCCAGGGCAGTCATATCTGCCCAAGACAGAAACAACAGGGGTGGTGCAGTGAACCATGCCTGAGTTCTTAGAGGTGGCCAGGAGCACCAAGTGGTGTGGGGACAGAGTCTGTGTGCTTAGCTCCATACTCTAGTGGTTCCCACGGAGTGAGACCATAAGGGCCAATAAAAGGTTAAGCCATTCCATTTTAATATTTACTTCAACACCCACCTACAAGAGGGAGTTACATTGTACTGTCTTTGGTAAACCATGACTTTGATTTCCATGCTCAACCTCTGAAAAGTTGATTTCCTTTCTACCTTTCTCAGTGCTGGGGGATATCCAACTCTTAATATCCAAAACAAAATCTACAAATGCCCAACCCCAAATCTGCCTCTCTCAACTTACAGAAATAACACAATCATTTCCCCAGTTCCCTAAACTCCAGAGCATGCCCTTTACTTTGATCCTTCCATTCTCCAGGTATCTCTTCTCTATTCATGTTCTGCTTGGACAATGGCACTTTGCCCCATCCTTACCCTATAATTTTTATATTGACATATATTTTATCAAGTTTTTGAAAATTTCATAAAATGTATTTTGATTATAACCATACCCATCCTTTTCTCCTCCTAGATTCACTTTTACCTTCCCATATATCCATATCTTTTTAAATTTAATAACCCATCAAATCCAAATTCTTGTCCATGTAACTCTGAGTATGCAGGCACCCACTGAAGTGTTGCCAATCTATCAGGAGCCACATCCTTAAAGAAAATAGTATCTTTGAGGACTGGAGAGCTGGCTCAAAAGTTCAGAGCACTTACTGCTGTCCTTCCAGAGGAGCAGGAATCTCAATACCCTCCACCTGCTAATTACTACCTGCGCTTCAGATTGAGGGCATCCAGCAACCTCTTCTGGCCTCTGCAGGCATCAGGCATGCTCATGGTGGACTGACATCCATGTAGTCAAAACACCCATACACATAAAATTAAAATAAATAAATCTTTTTTTTCTAAATAGAAAACTAAGCCTTCCTCCTCCAGAAGCCATCAACTGTCCATAGTTCCTCTGCTAGGAGTATGACCCCCCCCCCACCTCCAGTGCTGACTGTCTTGATCTTGTACCGGTCTTGTGCAGGTAACTGTAGCTGCTATGAGTTTGTGCCTGCAGCCATCCTATTATGTTCAGAAGATACTGCTTGATCCTGATGTTTCTGAATTCTGGCCTTTTCAATCTTTCTTTTTCCTGCTTCCTCTTCTGTGACCTCGGAATCTTAGAAAAGGGGTTGGATACAGATGCGCCATTTGAAGCTGAGCCCTCCACAATATTTGTTCTATGCTGTCTGACCAGTTGTAAACTTCTTCATTAATCGCCATCTGCTACACAAAGAAACATTTTTGGTGAGTCAGGGAACTAAGCTAATCTTAGGAAGCATCAGACTTAGAGGGCAATTAACGTTCTGTCCATTTAGGAAAAAAGTAGCAGTGGGAGAAGGAATAAAAAAAGGAGAGGAGGAGAAAAAGGAGGTGGGGAGGATGGGGAGAAGCAGGAGGAGGACAGGGAGGAGCAGGAGGAAGAGGAGGTAGTAAGAACACCAATCATGATTCCCCTGTCATATTTTCAGTATCAGATATGTATGTCTGCCAGTAAGGTGGGCTTTAAATAAAGTAGAGAAATCATTTTGCCACTACTATTTCCCCTGGTATGTCTTGCCAGGCTAGTCATTATTACGGCTCACAGGTATCACAGCTAGGGACGACTCTTGATGACTTTTCTGCCACAGCAGCCAGCATACCACTTTTCAGTACTAAGAGACCTAGGCAAAATGAAGTAATTGATTTCCCCATATCCTGTGACAAATGTGTAATGTCTTCAGCAATGAGGTCTTACCACTAAGTTTTGGAAGGGAAACAATGGCAATGACCTGAGTAATTCGGCAGCCTGAAGGACACCTCTGACCAATAACACAAGAGAAGATGGCAGCTATCATCGTTTGGTTTGGTTCTTTTGCATTGTTTGATTGTTCTGGCAATCTCTGGCTTCTGTGATGAGTGTAACACCTACATGTGTTCACTTCTTTGTGTCTCTTATCATAACGCCTTTAGATTTGCATGTTTAACTCTGAGGACCTAGAAGATCTAGGAAACTAGAATAAGAGCATCACTGGTGGGAGAAAACCTAAGGAGGGGGGAGTAAGACAACACTGGTAACTTAAAAGGGAAAGGAAGCCTAATGGGGATAGAAATTTAAAGAGGCCACAGCTGGGAGTGTGGGGCAGAGACATCGAGGGAGAGATAACTATAGAGACGTTTGGAAAAGCCATATTTTATGAGCTTCATACAAAATGATATTATTTCCACGTCTCTCAAGACATGAAGAAAGCAAGGCATAACAGGAGCCAGGGTGAAGATAGTTGGTAACAACATACTATATTCTTGAATTTCACTAAAGGAGTATAGTCTTAGTGATCTTATTACAAAAAAAGACCATTAACTGTGTAGAAACTGTTCATTATCATAATTTAGCCCTTCCATTATGTATGAATATTTCAAGATATAAGTAAAGGTGTTTTCAACCTCTGTAGACACACAACCTGCTAGTTCTCTGCTCCCATGAGGTAACCATATTGATGCCAAATTTGGTGGGGACACCAGATCTACATAATGCACTTTACCCCAGAACACCTAGACTTAAGCAATCTTTTTGCCTTGGCTTTCAGACTAACTGAGGTTACAAGTATGTATCATTATGCCAGACATTTCAAGACACCATATGTTATGAAATGAATGTCTTAGTTGGGGTTTCTATTCCTGCACAAAACATCATGACCAAGAAGCAAGTTGGGGAAAAAAGGGTTTGTTCAGCTTACACTTCCATATTTCTGTTCATCACCAAAGGAAATCAGGACTGGAACTCAAGCAGGTCAGGAAGCAGAAGCTGATGCAGAGGCCAATGGAAGAATATTGCTTACTGGCTTGCTTCCCCTGGCTTGCTCAGCCTGCTTTCTTATAGAACCCAGGTCTACCAGCCCAGAGATGGCACCACCCACAATGGGCTGGGCCCTCCCCCTTGATCACTAATTGAGAAAATGCCTTACAGTTGTATCTCAAGAGGGCACCTACTCAACTGAGGCTCCTTTCTCTGTGATTAACTCCAGCCTGAGTAAAGTTGACACACAAAACCAGTCAGTACAATGAATATGTAAAATTTTTATTTGTGAATTTAAAAAATATATAAATATAATTAAATATCAAGTAAATAGACTCAAACTTACCTAAGTCTTAACCACTGTTCCATAGCCCACAAGACATAATCCCTGCCCTCTCTTGTTCTGTTTGTAAGTAAGAGCTTACAAGAAATAGTATCTTAACTCAAGTCGAACCAGAGTGCCAAAGAGACACAATAAAAGGACAAATATTTGTCAATACAGTCAGTCAGCATATTAATGTCTGAAAGATAAGTATGCTTCCTCTTCTTGGGTTCTTTCCTGCTCAGAAACATTTAACCTCATTGCCTCATTGCCTCATTGCTGCTTGGATTTCTAACATTTCTATAGCTATGAACTGAAGCCCTAACTGTCTTAGGTTGGATTTCTTCCTAGTTCTACCTGAGTCCATATCCAGTTCTAGGTGCTATTCTTGCACCTGATTCAATTTCATTAGTTATGTACTTAGTGTTGGGATGGTGGGATAAAATGATAGGATGATGGATGGAGAGAGAGCGAGAAGAGAGAGAGAGATTAGATTAGATAACTTGAAACAAGGTGGAGTTATCATAGAGAAAGGAGCTTCAGCTGACGAAATGCCTCCATGAGATCCAGCTGTAAGGCATTTTTCTCAACTAGTGATCAAGGGGGGAGGGCCCAGCCCATTGTGGGTGGTACCATCCCTGGGCTGGTAAACCTGGGTTCTATAAAAATGCAAGCTGAGAAAGTCAGGGGAAGCAAGCCAGTGACATCCCTCCATGGCTCCTGCATCAGCTCCTGCTTCCTGACCTGCCTAGGTTTCAGTCCTGACTTCATTTGGTGATAAACAGTGATATGGAAGTGTAAGCTGAATAAACCCTTTCTTCCCCAACTTCCTTCTTGGTCATGATATTTTGTGCAGGAATAGAAACTCTGACTAAGACAAAGGTCATTGCAATAGAATAGAGAGTTCTTTGTTAAAACGAGCCACATGGCAGTCTTCTGCTCACAGACTACAGTGGGTCACAATAGTCCATACAGAGTTCAAAATATATACGCTGAACGAACATTTAGGGACTTAACTCAAGTTTTCAGTCCTGGTAGCAAGTACTCATTCATACTAGATGAGCCATCTCTCCAGCCAGCTATTTTTAAGTATTCAAGAGACTTCTATATTGCTTCCATAATGAAGAAACCAATGTGTCTCCACCAGCTATGTGTAAGATTTCCTTCTCAACATTTCCTTTTCATCTCTTATTTAATCTGCCTCTTCTAATTAGAGTTCAATGATATTTCATTTATTTGCCTTTTCCTGATGATTAGAGATACTGTACGTTTGTGTGTTTTTGACTATTTGTATCCTTTACTTTGAGAAATGTATATTCAAGTCTAATGCCTAACTTTAAGTCAGAATATGATTTTTTTCTACTGGGATGTTTTCATTCCTCATATATTGGGAATATCAAACCCTGTCTGGTGTATAGTTTGCAGACATTTTCATTATTTCTATAAATTATTTCTTTACTCTGTTGCTTGTTTCCTTTGCTATACAAGAACTTCTATTTGACGTCATACATTTGTGTATCTTTCTTTTGATCCCAATACTTTGGAAGAATAACTCAGAGAGTTATCATCGATTATATTGTCATGAAGTAGTCTTGGATTTATTCTTGTGGTTCTGTATTTCTGTTATGGATTATTTTATTCCATTTTCAGTTGATGTTTTCACACTTTCTGATAGAGAAGGGTCTCCTTTCATTCTGTATACATATATTCATTTTCTCAGTACCCTTTATGAAAAATGCTGTCATTTTAATATTGCTGCTCCCAGCAGATAAGTTAGCAGTACATTTATGGTTTACTTCTGGATTCTCTATTATGCTCTATTTTGTTGCAATGACCTTAGACTTTGTTTTAGTGACATGTATTTTGATTATCCTTGTTCTGTACTATACTTACTTCAAAACTATGTAGCATAATATTTTCCATTTTATTCCTATAATTTAAGATAATTTTGACCATTTGAGTGGTTTTTGAGTATAATAATTTTGGGATTTCATTTTCTAACCTATGATGATTGTCTCCAGCATTGATTAAGACAGGACTCCACTGCATAGTATAGACCAGCCTTGAACACACCCTGTGGTCCAAAGGAACTAATGATCCTCCTGGCTTATTTTTTCAAGTGCTGAGATTATTCAGCTGCATGTCACTACCCCATATCTGTTGCTGGTATTTGCTAGGAATTGGCTTGAATCTCTACATTGCTTTGTGTAGTATGAATATTTAAATGATTTTGATTCTTCTATCCATACATATGGTATATCCTTTATTTTGGGAGTCCTCTTCAGTTTCATTAGCTAATGTCTTATAGTTTCTATTGTGAAGACTTCTTAGTCCTTTGATTAAATTTTGTATTGTTTATGTAGATATTGTAAATATGGCTGTTTTCTTAATTTCTTTTCCAGATGTACACTAGTGGAAACATGACAATGCTACTGATTTTTGTATGATGGTTTACATGCTGCAATTTTGCTAAACTTGTGTATTAATTCTAGTATATTTTGGAGGAGTCTCAAAGAGTTTCTAAACAAATCATGTCCTCTACAAAGAAAGACAATTTGAAATCCTCTTTTCCAACTTAAATACCTTTCTCTTCCTTATTTGTTCTACATGAACTCAATTAAACTGTATAATCCTTCTCCCTTTAGATTTCAATGACCTCACAATTTAAAAATATGTCTTAACTATTTTATGCATATATTTCATTTATTCTACTGTATATGAAGCTCCATAAGGATAGGTAGCTTCTTTTGCCTCCTCACTCAAGACATGATACTAAAAGGATTCTAGATAGAGATCCAGAATTAGAAAAATCTATAGGAGTTCTAGACCACTATTGGCCTTTTCTAGATTTGTGTAAGTGGCCAACTGTTGCTGACCTTTTCTTTGACCTACCTTATATCTTATACATCTTATATAACTTACATTTATATCAGCAATCTTAGATGTTGTGAGCCACATGGTTGGTACAGGTTACACCTATTCAATTTTTCCTGGACAATAATATGTCAACAACTCTTGACACAGGCTTGTTAAACACCCATTTAAAAAAATAATCAAATTATTCGTAGAACTTGCATTGTACTCTATCATTTTAAGTGGTGGTTTTATCTTTCCCAAAGGCCCAGAACTAACTGACTCTCTTATTATAGCTAATATTTTCAAGGTCCTCCCACAGCACTGTATGGTAAGTCCTGCTACCACCTTTAAAAGTCCAAGCTGTCTTCCAAAACCTCACAGAATTCAATTCTTTTAGAAATGTCTGAGACTAGAACAAAAGCTAGTTATGAATTCTTCTATCTTGTACTTAGTAGCGCAGAGTTTGATTGAGGAGTCTCCCAAGTTGAAATTGCAGTATGTGTTTGCGCAGTTGCCCCACCCACTATGAGAGGAGTTTTGTTCAAAGAGTGGTTGTCTCCACAGTCTTCAGGTACTGGCACTCAGTGAGCATTCAGAAGATGTTTTTGTACTTGTATCATGACTATTCACAACTGAGAAATGCAACCACTTCCCAAGATCGAAAGACATGTTTGTCTCAGACTTAGTCAGATAACATCAGTCCAAGAAGTCAGGGAGTGGCAGCGAAGAGCAGCAGCCAAGGATTCTGGTCAAGAAGTGCAGAACTGGTTCTTTGTGCTGTACTCCAAGCATTGTGAGGCAATAATTGCCTTTTCATTCATTTTCTAAAGAATGGAAAATCTCATGTCTTGCCAAGTGGCCTTGCAGATACTTCCTCAAGCAGATTAACCACTCAGTGAAAGCAAACTGTGGGCAGGTATTACAGAGGTTAGCTTGAATGTGGGTGGCAAGCAGCTCATATTTGATGCTGCACCGTATTTAAACTGAGAGGGGAAAAGAAAAGAAAGATCTAGAAACTAAGGTGAAAAACTCAAAATGTTAAAAAAAAAAAAAAAAAAAGCACCTTGTTCTCATCTAGAAGAAGTGCATGGAAATGCCATCCATAAAAAAAGCCAATGTAAAGGAAATGGAGACAAGGCCTGAACAATTCTTGCCCCCAACCTTTTATTCAGAGCATCCATGGAGGTCATTGTCCTCCCCTCTTTCCACCACCTTTTCCTTTCCCACCCCCCAATCTGTCACAAAAGTACTCCTGTCTGTTAACAATTTCTCTAAAAAAGAAAAAAAAAATCTACTTGAACATGCTCAGATAACCAGAGGAGAAAATAATCATAATCCACTTGTGAATTTCATGTCCAGCTACAGTGTTACATTCATTAGAAGCTGTCTATATACAGAAGTTATGTCTGGGGGGGAGCAGTTTTCTTTTTAAAGTGTAAATTCTGCATATTCCTCAACATCTAAATGTCAAACTTAAAATCTAACTTCAATACAGCTCTCAGATTAGAAAAGAAAAAAAAAATGTCGGAATGAAAAGTCATATCTATCTTTAGGTTTGCTTGGTTTTGTTATTGTTGTTTTATTTTGGGTCACTGGTTTGGAGGACATGTGATTTACATGCTCTATGGACCCCCCTTCATATCAACTTGTGAAGATCAAGATCAACATTTGTCTCATTGGTCTGACTAGGAGAGAGAACTGTATGCAGAATTCAAGCTAAAGGGAAACCTATTCAACAGACATGGAATATCCACACTGACTTTCTATAGTGGTTAAATTGCCCACATAACACTTTAATCTCCCTCCTAAATGCTATCAAAACAGAATTGTATCCCTGTTTCATCAGCCATAAAAGAGAGATTACTTGTGTAAATAAGCAAAACTTCATCCTTAATCCTCAGAGCAAGCCTGGGAGTGTGGTCCACAGTGCAGAATTCTGACATGTGAGGGCTTTAGACCATGGACCATCTCTATAGTTAGATTCTGCCAGAAAAGGTATATATAAATCCTGAATTTGGGGAATTGTTTCTGAGCTAGGAGAAGAAAAAAAATGGAAAATAAATAAAGAGATCAGTCCACAAGGTTAGGCAATAATCTACATAATAGCACAATGATTCAGAGAAGACCAGAGATCAAGCCTGACTCTTCTGACCTCATTAATTAAACTCTGAAAGACCTCATGTTAATTCACATTAACCTCGGTGTCTTCTGAGCTCATCTTTAAAGTAGAACACTCTTTTCTACCTTGATCACATACTTCTGGCATGACTCAAAATACAAATGTCTGAAAATTATCATCTTTGCTGTTATTACTGATGCATTCTGAAGAATAAATAATTGATGTAAACAAGAAGAGATGGGTGTCTACAAGACCTCTAACATCTCTGATTTTGAGGAATCAGATTCTTATGTACTCAGTCAGACTAGAGGCTCATCTATTACATAAGACACAAACTATCTGAGGAACCTTCCAGTTTTCAGATTCAAACTTTCTTGTTTTTCCTGGATATCCAGTCAAGAAATAGTATTTTTAGAAAAATACATGTCAGAGTCAGGTGGTGGTAGAGCATGCCTTTAATTCCAGTGCTTAGGAAGTGGAGCCAAATATGTCTGAGGCCAGCCTGGTCTACAGAGTGAGTCCGAGAACAGCTGTGGATACACAGAGAAACCCTGTTTTGAAAAGGCAAAAGCAAATGATGGATAGATAGAAAGAAAGAAAGAAAGAAAGATAGATAGATAGATAGATAGATAGATAGATAGATAGATAGATAGATTGATTGATAGATAGATAGATAGACAGACAGATAGATAGATGAGTAGGCAGGGGGATGGATAGACAGACAGATAGATATAGACACATATATAGATACATAAAGATATGTCAAAAACAATGTATGCTCTCTTTCACCTCAGGTTCCTACCTCCACAATCTCAGATGTGAGTATACACCCTGAAGTAACTACAGAAACCAGGAAAGTAAAGAAGGGTATTGTGGGATGGGGAGCAATAAGGAAAGGAATGTTGGGGGATAAGTGATCTGCAAGGAAAAAATGGAGAAAATGGGGGCTTTAATTATGGGGAGGGAAAACCATACATATAGGAGGAGAGGAGAGGGTAAAATAACAATAAAAATATCTGAAAAAAGTCATAAGGAATCATACTATTGACTATCCAAAAATATCTGCAATGCAATGCATATAAGGCAATGTATGAATATACATACTAACTTTAAACTTTTCCCATATGTGTCAAAAAATGTTCTCCATTTCCACCCCCACCCCACACCAGAGTCACAGATATCTAAAAAACAAATATAACACAACAACAACTATTAACACCAACCCCTGTTGCTGAAGACATCAAGCACTCAGACACAGCATCAAGAGGCCATGAGCCAAATCAAACGTGAAAGCTTTCTCCCTGAGAACCAGTTTCCATGGTACCAGAAGGTGCCCTGCAAGCTTCCAAGGAAGAAGAATAACCAACAGTCATGCCATCTATGATACCTATTGAACACGTAAATATTCAGCAAATCATGATAACCCTAAGGGTACAAAAGTGGTACATATACCTTGCTGGTAACCAACAGATCTCTTACTTGACTTAAGACTCATTTAATGAGAAAAAAATCAGCCTTATACTAGCCAACCATCCAGGGCTAGTGAGGTCATGGATCATTGAAGAGAATCTATCCACAGTTGTCAGCTTATTAAACTAGCTGAGTCCTTAAAAACAATCTAAATATTTGTCCTTTTAGCCACCAATAGCATATTCTTCATCTCCCATCAAGGAAAATTTTCTTTGCAACAGGCAAAAAACATTACAGAAAAAAAATCACAGCCAATCAAAATGCAGAGTTGAAGAGCCCAGTCTACACACTATGCCCATAACACACTCCTGTAGCTAAGACTGAGGGATCATTGTGGAAGAGAGAAAAAAAAAAAAAGAGTATGTGCCAGAGAAACAGGAATTTTCTGTGATGTTGTGTCTCCTGGTAACATAAGAGCTATACCCACTGAGTTTCACTGTCATTACTGCCTAAACATGGCCTGAATAAAAATGACACCAATTGACATGGCACCATGGAAGAGAAGCTCAAAGGACATCAACTTTAGACAAAAAAAAAAAAAAAAAACAATCTACTAGTAACTAAAGAAAGCAGCTAGTAGGAGAAATTGCTTCTCCAGGGAAGAGAAACCAGTTAGTTATCCAGTACCAAATGGTCATCCCTAAGAAATATACATGCAAATGGAGAGACCAGGTTGAACTTGTGTGTGTGTGTGTGTGTGTGTGTGTGTGTATGTGTGTGTGTGTGTGTGTGTGTGTGTGTGTGTGTGTAAACATATGCACGAGTGCATGAAATACCAAGAAAAAAGAGGCCATGAATTTAAAAGACAGGAAAAGGAAGATATATGGGAGGGTTTGGAGATAGAGAAGGAAGAGAGAAATAATGTAATTGTAATTTCATAAAAACTATTTAATATAAATGCCAATGGAAATAACTGTGTTCACCTAACACCTACTCAATAGTTGCTAGACTTCAAAAGGAAAGAAACTAAGGAGCCCTTAGTCCTATGTTAAAGCCTAACTGTTACGTTCTTCTCCTAAAGTATTTAATCCTTTCATAAAATAATCCTCCAGGTTGAAATTCTTTATTTTTTGACTTCCATCACACCCTGTCTCCTGGTTTTCTTTCTAACAATCTGGTCATCATTTCTCTGCCTCCGCTACCTTCTCTTCCATAAATGTCCCTTAAAGATTGAGACACATGCCCAAAGATCTATTTGGTTTTCTCTATTCTTACCTCAAATGGTAACACTGAAAAATGTGACTATGGATGTGAATAACCAATAGAATGATAAGTAGTTTTGTTTTGTTTTTTTAATCACATGCCAAATTGTCTTCACCCAGGACCTGTGCTTCCGATTATCTACAGGAATCATCTACAGTAAAACACATAAACTCCATAGCCAAGTTCACAAATCTCCTCAGAGCTGACAACCCCTACATTTGCAATTCTACATCTTGCCATGGCTATCCAGTGTCTGAAATTCAGATAGGTGTCCCATTTTGTGAGAAGCAGCCTGATAATTCAGACTCAAATTCTAACTCTACTGTTCACTAGTTGCACAACAGAGCCAACTTTTCCAAACCATTTGATCCTGTACGGCTAACTGCTGAAATGAATGACACAAGAATTAAATGATGGAACATGTCAATCTAGCTTGGTCTCTTGCATGCACCACCAGGTTTATCAGTTGTTGCTTTTTCTTTTACTCTGTAGAAATGTTGCACTACTAGAGCATACAATAATTTATGGTCCACAGCACCATGGTTTTGCAACTTCTGTTCCCTTTGCATAGAATATCCTCTTTTCCACACCAACTCCTCTTCTGCAAGCCACACTAACACAAATATCTTAAAGGGTATTAGTTATCCAAAAATATATATTGGATGATAGCCCTCTATCAGATGTAAGATTGGTAAAGATCCTTTCCCAATCTCTTGGTTGCTGTTTTGTCCTCTTAACAGCATCCTTTCCCTTACAGAAGCTTTGCAATTTTATAAGATCCCATTTGTCAATTCTTGATCTTAAAGCATAAGCCACTGGTGTTCTGTTCAGGAAATTTTCCCCTGTGTCTGTGTTCTAAGCTCTTCTCCACTTTCTGTTCTATTAATTTCAGTGTACCTGGTTTTATGTGGAGGTCTTTGGTGCACTTGGACTTGAGCTTTGTACAAGGAGATAAGAAAGGGTCGATTTGCATTCTTCTACATGCTGACTGCCAGTTGAACCAGCATCATTTGTTGAAAATGCTATCTTTTTTTCTATTGAATGCTTTTAGCTCCTTTGTCTAAGATCAAGTGACCATAAGTGTGTGGCTTCATTTCTAGGTCTTCAATTGATCCACCTGACTGTCACTATACCAATACCATGCAGCTTTTAACCATGATTGCTCTGTAATACAGCTTGAGGTCAGGGATGGTGATTCCCCCAGAAGTTCTTTTATTGTTAAGAATAGTTTTTTTTTCTTTTTTTTTTTTTTTTTTTTTTTTTTTTTTTTTTTTTTTTTTTTTTTGCTACCCTGGGTTTTTGTTATTCCAAATTAATTTGCAAATTGCTATTTTTAATTCTATAAAGAATTGAGTTGAAATTTTGATGGGGATTGCATTGAATCTGTAGATTGCTTTTGGAAAGATGACCATTTTTATTATATTAATCCTGACAATCCATTGGCATGGGACATCTTTCCACCTTCTCTGATCTTCTTCAATTTATTTCTTCAGATACTTGAAGTTCTTGTCCTACAGATTTTTCACTTGCTTAGATAGAATCACACCAAGGTATTTCATATTCTTTTTGACTATTGAGAAGGGTGTTGATTCTCTAATTTCTTTCTCAGCCTGTAGATCCTTTGAGTAGAGTAAGGCTACTGATTTGTTTGAGTTAATTTTATATCCAGCCACCTTGCTGAAGTTGTTTATTAGCTGTTGGAGTTCTCTGGTGAAATTTTTTGGGTCACTCAAGTATACTATACATCATCTGCAAATAGTGATATTTTGACTTCTTCCTTTCCAACTTGTATCCCTTTGACCTCCTTTTGATGTCTAATTGCTCTAGCTAGAACTTTGAGTACTTTATTGAACAGGTAGAAAAAGAGTGGGCAGCCTTGTCTATTCCCTGATTTTAGAAGAAATACTTTAAGTTTCTCACCATTAAGTTTAATGTTGGCTACTGATTCACTGTATATTGTTTTTCCTATTTTAGGTATGGGCCTTGAATTCCTCATCTTCCCAAGACTTTTAACATGAAGGGGTTTTGAATCTTGTCAAATGCTTTCTCAGCCTCTAATGAGATGATCATGTGGTTTTTTTTTTTTTTTTTTTTTTTTTTTTTTTTTTTTTTTTTTGAGTTTGTTTATATAGTGGAATAAGTAAATGGACTTCCATATATTTAACCATCCCTGCATTCCTGGAATGAAACATACTTGATTGTGATAGATAATTGTTTTGATGTGATCTTGGATTCTGTTTTAGAGTTCTTATTGAGGTTTTTTTTTTTTTTTTTTTTTTTGCATCAATGTTCATAGAGAAATTCATCTGAACTTCTTTTTTGGCGGGGGAGTCTTTGTGTGGTTTAGGTATAAGTGTAATTGTGGTTTCATAGAATGAATTAGGTAGTGTTCGTTCTGTTTCTATTTGGTGAGATAGTTTGGAGAATATTGGTATTAGGTCTTCTATGAAGGTCTGATAGAATTCTGCACTAAACCCATCTTGTCCAGGACTGTTTTTGGTTGGAAGACTTTTGATGACTGCTTCTATTTCTTAAGGTGTTTTGGGACTGTTTATATGTTTTTTCAAATCCTGATTTAACTTGGTACCTGGTATCTGTCTAGAAAATTGCTCATTTAATCCAGATTTTCCAGTTTTATTGAGTATAGACTTCTGTAGTAGGATCTGATGATTTCTTGAATTTCCCCAGTTTCTGTTGTTATGTCTCGCTTTTCATTTCAGATTTTGTAAATTTGAATACTGTCTCTGTGCCCTCTGGTTATTCTGGCTAAGGGTTTATTGATCTTGTTGATTTTCTCAAATAATCAGCTCCTGGTTTTGTTGAGTCTTTGTATAGTTCTTTTTGTTTTTACTTGGTTGATTTCAACCTTGAATTTAATTATTTTCTGCCATTTACTCCTCTTGGGTGCATTTACTTATTTTTGTTCTAGAGCTTTTAGCTGTTCTGTCAAGGTGCTAGTGTATGTTCTCTCCAGTTTCTTTTTGGAGGCACTCAGAGTGATGTGTTTTCCTCTTAGCACTGTTTGCATTGCATTCCATAAGTTTGAAAAAAAGAAAAAAGAAAATGACAAGTAAGAAAATAAAAAGATGAAAATAAGACTGTTATTGAAAGCCTCGGTGTATGGGTATATTTTCATAGCAGCCAGAGTATGCTAATATTTATTTTTATTCAAATTCACTTTGAAGGCTCAGCATGACCGACCTTGGCTATCAGTCTATCTCTGACACCATCACGCACCAGGATCATAAGAAGGTCTTTGTCAGAAACTTCAGAGGAGCTCTTCCTAGTGGAAAGTCTCCTCTTGCTTTTTTTTTCTGTCTTTCCTCTAATGTCAAAAATATAGAACATTTTAAAATATGAGACATCACCTGCTTTGATTTCTCAGAAATGGTGCAAACAAGGAGGAAAACTGTGCTCTTGGAGAAGTTAAATAATAGAACCAGTGGAATAAAAATTATTCCTAATGTGGAGAGTGACTAGTGTTTTCTCATCTATAACCCATATTAGCTCTACCTCTACCACTGACTACTTAGACATGTATTATACAGCACAAACACAATCCTATACACATACACAAACCACACCACACACACACACACACACACACACACACACCACAAAGCCTTCTACAATAGGAGTATATTGTACCATTAATAAAAAAAACAATAACCTATTGTTTCTGCAAATCAGATATCCATCTTCAGCATGACATTATGCTGGGTGAATAGGTGTACAATTCTCCAATTTCTACTGCCAGAAAAGACATGAATCATCAGGCCAGTTTGAGTCACCTGATGTGTCATGTGTGTTTCCCATGGCTGAGATCCCAGTGCTATAAAAGCAAGGGTTTAAAAACAGAAGACCAACTATCTCACTGACTTCTCTTCTCTATAAAATACCTTTGGAAAATTGCTATTATGTGTGGGCTGTGACCTTCACCCTCACAAAGGCCTCAGTAAAATCTCTATATTTTATTTCCTTAACTTTCATTATCTTTATTGTAACAGGGACCCAGACCTTAAAAGGCCACCAGACCTTAGCTCAACTGACTCCATGGTTAAAGTACTATTCAATCTGTGAAACTCAGCATACCTGCCAAAACTAAAAGAAAGGCCTAATCTGTCAAAGTCTAGGAAAATTTCTAAATGTACTAGCCTTTGTTTTCAGGTTCTATAATTCACTTCTGGGTAACTGTGCTTGTTAACTGAGGTATGTCAACCAGGACCTGGTTTTTGTGTTTAAAATCTCCTGAGAAAAGCTCAGTTTCACTGGTATCCCAGATACCCTGTGTAGTCACCTGCTGACTAGTACTTTCTATTGGCTTAAATATATGTCTGAGCTGCCTTCTCTAGTTGATATAACATAATATTTATGAAGGTTTAATTGGCATAGCTATTGGTTCTCACTTTCCCTTGAAAAATCCTCTGTTCAATTTTTTTTTAATCTACCAATGATAAATAGGTTGGGTTTCATGTTTCTAATTCAGGCTCCATCTTCTGTCTCAGTTGTAAAAGAGAGAAATTTGGACATGAAACTTTCTCTACACACCTCAACCAGTAGCTATGACTACAGAAGGAATATAGAGATTTTGAAACCAGGTCTCCAAACTGTAGAGAGTGCTACTCTTTCTTCTCCATCATGAACAAGGAACATTCTCTTCCTCCCTTAGAATCACAACACTTTGAAAGAAAAGTGTTCCCACTCCAAGCTCAGTCTTCCTCAACCTACACGCTTCAGATGTGATGACTCTTTAATGCAAGAACTGAGTGACTTCACCTTCACTGAAGGTAACATCAGGTTAACCAAGGTCATCAAAGGGCATGGCTTGACCTCAGTTCACAGTCTTCCATCTTAAAGATGCTGCTCAAGGTTCTTGGTACAAGGATTTCTTTCAAGGTTGAATGAGCTAATTTGTTTAATGCACTTCCCAACAATAGCACTACCTAGCTAACAATGGCTATTCTTGTAGTCATCCTTGCTGCATGAATCAGGAGTGTTACAAAAAGAATACTGTTCTGGGAAGCACACTGTGTAGAACCCAGCCCAGATGTCTCTATGTCTTAACTAGTGTGACAGCAGACAACTCACTGAAAATGTCTAATCCTCAGTCCTGATCTAGAGAATGAGGGTCATTTCGATCCATTGACCTCTGGGTTATGGGCCCAGCATGCTTCCGCTGCGCCACTCTGCTATAGCCTATGAGGGTCATTTCAACCTGCCAGAAGGTCTCTTTAGAAACTGACAGAATCAACTGGGAAAAGGCTTTGAGATGTGTTTGTGGTTTTTGAAGCAGGATGCAAAACTCTGTGATCCTAATCAAATGAGGGTGAGTAGAATGAGGTCAAAGTCTAGAGCCTTAACTGTAGCTGTTGCTGGGCTACACTCCCACAGCATCCCATCATGCTTCCTTAGCTTCTGTCCTGAAGGTTTGCTCGTTTCTCGGCAGCTTCTTTTTTTTTAATTCCATTTGATCATGGCTGATAATGTAGATAGTGCTGGGCTATTTGCTAAATAGTGACTTCTAAAGGTTTTATTTATGTTTCATATTGACCTCTAAAACATGCTGTTCATAATGTTATATGGCAGATGTGAACACAATTTAGGGTAAATATTCAAAATGATTTCCTGCACATTATGTTACTTAATCTTTATTACAACCCTATGAGATAGATATTAGAAAAAATGTACAAGAACAAAATGGACACAGCAGTAAAAAAGTTCAACTTATCATAAAAAAATCTACAGATTCAATGCAATTTCCGGCAAAATTCCAGCTCAGTTCTTTGCAGATCTTGAAACAGCAATTCTCGGCTTTATATGGAAAAACAAAAAGCCCAGGATAAAAACAATTCTCATCAATAAAAAAAAAAAAAAAAACCCTCTGGAGAAATCACTATCCCTGATCTAAAGATGTAGTACAAAGCAATACTGATAAAAGAAAAACAGCATGGTATCGGTACAGAATCAGACAGGTTGATCAATTTAATAGAATTGAAGACCTAGAAATAAATCCACATAACTAGGAAGACTTGATTTTTGACCAAGAAGTCAAAACCATACAATGGGGAGAAAAGCATCTTTACCAAATGGTGCTAATCTAACTGGCTGTCTGCATGGAAGAGAATGCAAATAGATCCATATCTATCACACTGCACAAAGTGGAGCCCAAAGACCTCGATCAAGGACATTAACATAAAACCATATACACTGAATCTAACAGAAGAGAAAGTTGGAAATAGTCTTGAACGCATTAGCATAGAAAAAATTTTTCTGAACTCAAATGGCTCCAGCTCTAAAACTTATAACTGGTAAATGGGAACTCATGAAACTGAAAAGCTGCTGTAATACAAAGGACACTGCCAACAGGACAAAACAGCAACCTAAAGATTGGGGAAAGATCTTCACCATCCCTACATCTGACAGAGGGCTAATATATTAAAAATTTTAGAAAGTTAGACCCCCAAAAATCAAACAACTGAATTTAAAAATGGAACTAAACAGAGAATTTTCAACAGAAAAATATCAAATGCCTGAGAAGCACTTAAAGAAATGTTCAACATCCATCGTCATCAGGTAAATTCAAATCAAAATGACCTTGAGATTCCCCCTTACACAAGTCAGATTGGCTAAGGTCAAAACCTCAGGTGACAGTGCACACTGATAAAGACATGAAGATAGAGGAACACTCCTCCATTGCTGGGGGCATTGCCATCTGGGACAACCACTCTGGAAATCGGTCTGGAGTTTCCTTAGAAAATTGGAAATAGTTCTACCTGAAGACCCAGCTATACCACTCCTGGGCATATACCCAAAAGATGCCCACCATATCACAAGGACACATGCTCCACTATGTTCATAGCAGCTTCATTCATAATAGCTAGAAACTAGAAGCAACCCAGATGTCCCTCAACGGAAGAATGGATACAGAAAATATGGTTCATTTACTCAATGAAATATTATTCAGCTATTAAAAAGGACATAGTGAGCAAATGGATGGAACTAGATAATATCATCCTGAGTAAGGTACCCAGACCCATAAGGACATAGATTGTATGTATTCACTGATACGTAGATATTAGCCAAATAGTACAGAATATCCATGGCATGGGGACAGACCAGAGAAAGGCTAAGAATGCCAGGAGAAAGAAAATATTCAGCTGTTGAGGGTGGGTGGTGTTGTGAATCTCTAGGAAGTCATAGAGACATGAGATGAGGGGGCTCCCAGGACTCAGTGTGGGTGACCTTAGCTAAAATGCCCAACACTGGAGATATGGAACCTGCACTAGCCAGACAGGACCCCCAGTGGAGGGATGGGGATACCAATCCACCTGCAAAACTTTTAGCCCAAAATTAGTCTTGTCTAAAAGAAATGCAGAGACAAATATGGAGCAGAGACTGAAAAAAATGGCCAACCAGTGACCAGGCCATCTTGAGACACATCCTATGGGCAGGCACCAATCTCTCACACTGTTAGTGATGCTATATTGTGCTTGCAGATAGAAGCCTAACATAGCTGTCCCCTGAGAGACTCTACCCAGCATCTGACTGACACAGATGCAAATACCCACAGCTAAACACTGGGTGGAGGACAGGGACCCCTATGGAAGAGTTAGGGGAAAGATTAAAGGCTCTGAAGGAGATGGCAACTTCACAATAGAACCAGCAGTACCAATGAACTTGGACTCCTGGGAGCTCCCAGAGATGAGCCACCAACCAAAGAGCACACATGAATTAGTCAATTCATGAATTAATCAGCCCCGGCACACATGCAACAGAGGGCTGCCTTGTCTGGCCTCAGTGAGAGAGGATGCACCTAATCCTATAGAGATTTGATGCACCACAGTGTAGCTATACAGGGGGAGGCACCCTCTCAGAGGCAAAGAAGAGGGGGAATGGGGGAGAAACCCTGGGAGAGGGACATTTGGCATGTAAATATATATTTTTTTAAATATGACACCATGGCTAAAAGTGCACACTATAACCCTGGATACCTGGAATTTATATTTAGCCCTCTGTGTATCTCTGCTCAAACCATAGGAAGCTCAACACACTATATCTTGGTTTCCTGATTCTTAAAATGCAGCTTATAATAGCTCTTAGCCCACAGGGTGGTTGAAAGAATTGAGAAATCAACACATGTGAAAACATTCAGAAGAGACAAGTGCTAAATGAGTGTGAGCCAAGCATTCCACAGTGAAGCATTGTATTGAGTGTTCTCAATGGTCAAGGTCCAATCAGTCTTTCCAGATGCTTCTTATTCTTGCTTTTGAATACAGTTTGCTCTTCAGCCTGCCTCATCCACAGCAACTCTGACACATACGATACATTCCATACAAATGCTTGATAAGTGTTTGTCAAGGCACCAGTGAAGGAAAGGATGAAGGTAAATGTCTTCCATGTCTGCTTCCATCTCCACACCCTTCTTGGTTCATAAGGCACTTCAGGCTTTCGATCTCCTCAGTGGTCATATTGTCTTACGAATTTTTGTAGCATCAGCACAACTGACGTTTTTTTCCCCCCAGTTTTCTTCCCAGCTGAGCCCAGTTTGTCCCCTCCAAATTGCTCTTATCCAAATGTTACTAATATAAAGTATATGTCCCTCATCTTAAACTACCTTTGAATATTTTGTCAATATGACAAAGGATGAGAAACTGTGGGTTTTTATTTAGTTGTATTCTTGACACAGGCACATCGAATCATCTTTCAAATGCTTCAGACCTTGAGAACAATTCCATTCCTTTACCCTTAAGGGATTTAGTGTCCTTATGCTGCCGGAAGCTGAAATATAAAGAGAGCAAGAATAAAATGTCTCAACATTCTACCTTAAAACACACACACACACACACACACACACACTATAACTTCTCAAACTAATATTTATCAGGTCACTTAAGTAAACATTGCTAATTTTTGTCATTACTTAACTTTTTCAAACATGCCTTTTGCCTTTTATGTAACATTGGGTACACTAAAATATGACATGATCTGCAAAGAAACATATTAGTGCCTTTTAGATAGAATGAATTCAAATTCAATGTCTCATACAGTCTTACAGTTTATTTAATGTGTTTTAAATTTCCTTATACACGAAAGGGTTATGCAATATATCAAGTAGAATTTCTAAATATTTGAACTGAGAGCATTAGTGAAAGTTTGTAGTGCCTCAACTGTTACACATCATTTCAGATCACAACTTGAATTCTATTTGTATCCTCTTTATATTTTGATGTTCCATGTCCCCAGGGAGAAAGCATTCCAGTAATAAAAATGTGTTCAATGTTTTCTCTAACTCTTCTCTCCTAAATGAGATGACATGTGTTAGTGGTTTATTACATGAAGCAGATGCAAGGTCAGAAGGCACCAGCGCATGCGCAGTGCTCAAAAAGAGCACTCTAGCACCACAATGTTCATAGCAGCTCTATTTATAATAGCCAGAAGCTGGAAGGAACCCAGATGTCCTTCAGAAGATGAATGGATACAACAATTGTGGTACATTTACACAATGGAATACTACTCAGCCACCAGAAACAATGACTTGACCAAATTATTAAGAAAATGGCTGCATCTAGAGAATATTATCCTGAGTGAGATAACCCAGTCACAAAAGAACAGACATAATATGCAGTCACTGATAGTGGGATGCTAACCCCAGAGGCTTGCACTGCCCCAGAAACAACTCACAGACTGTATGAAGTCCAAGAAATAAAGAAAACAAAACAAAACAAAAAATCTCTATACAACAAGAAAACTTTGACTATTTCCATGTTACATTTTGTTTTACATGTACTTTATGCTCATTGTAACTATTAGGTTTTCAATGCATACTATCAAACCTTTAAAAAAATCAAGTACTGACTAAAAAATATATTCATACAGTTTTATGTAAAAATTATTTTAAAATCTGAAAAAAAGTACTGACAAAAATGTATTGTATAATTTTATGCAAACAATGCTTAAAATCTGTACATTTATCTTTGTTTTGTAAAATAAAGTTGTAAAAAAAATAAGAAAAAAAGAGCATTCTAGGCTTAACTCAACAAAATGGATATCATACCTCTTCTTACCTACTTTATCTACCTAATATTTCTTATACTGTAGTTCAGGAAAGTTAATATCCCTACACCAAGACTTAAAATTGTGACTTGCTCTATTTCCATAATTTCCATAATCATTTTATAATTTTAGTGTGTCTTGTTTCATTTTTGCTACTTTTTAAGCCAAGCAACAGGATGAAAATATTACTACTACCACCAGGAACAGGAGCGGTTTCCTTATGGAATAAATTTCTTGGGGAAAAGGATTTTGTCTTCTCTACTGCCTCTATAATTTTTCTCATCCTAAAACCAAAATTTAAATTACAAGGCAAGCCAACATTTTTTGCTACTTTCCAAACTATTAAATATTTGATCTTGCAGAGAGACTCTATTTGTTCAATGTGCTTTTTTTTTTTTTTTATTTAATGGTCTTTGGTTTGAAGAATTCTCCACTGTTGTTACAGTCATTTGTGAAGTTCTTGCCTATCACTCTCCAATAAAGGTGTGAAACAATTCTTCATAGTCACTTGGTTTATTAGCTAGTAGCATAGTCATGTTGTTTTTTTAAATAAGTTCAGTTTCCTCTAAATTTTAGTGAAGAATCTACCATCCAAAGGAAAATGAGAGGGTGTGGACAATTTCCTGGAAGCCAGCCTGGTCAGACTGGTTAGACAACAGCTTTGCCCAAGGGTAACAGAGTGTGAAGGTAAGAATGCATTAGAGTTCCCAGGACACAGCTCAAACTCAACCCCATAAACTCTGTGCATTTTTCAGTGGGCAGAATCTGTCATTTGAACTCAGTCAAAAACTCATACTCCAAGGTTTAGGACGACAGCTGTGCCAAGATTTAGATAAAAATCTAAGTAGTCTAATGGGTTAAAATTTAATGCCTTCTCCGTGTTTCTGGATTCCTGTGGAAGAGAGAAAGGAAAGATTATAGAAACCAGAGGGGTCAAGGATATCACAAAAATAACTGCCTACAGAATCAACTAAGCAGGGCTTATAGGACGCACAGAGATTGAACCAAAAATCAGGGAGTCTGTGTGGGTCTGACCTCGGTTATGTATTTAGTGATTGTGTAGCTTAGTGTTCTTGTGGACACATAATAGTGGGAGTGGGTCTGTCTCTGATTCTTTTGCCTACTTCTGGGACCCTTTTTCTCCTCCTGGGTTGCCTGGCCCAGTCTTAATATTTGGAGATGTGCCTAGCTTTATAGAAACTTGATATGCTATATTTGGTTAATATCTCTGGGAAGTCTGCTCTTTTATGAAGGCTAAAGGGAAGAGTGAATCTAGGGTATAGGGGAGATGGCACAGAGTGGAGAGGAGGGAGGAGAAACTTCAATTGAGATGCAATATATAAGAGAATAGATTTTAAATGCTTGATTTCCTCTTTATTATAAATTATCATTTTGTGCCCCAAATATGTATCAATAATTCCCTAAATTTTAGAATAAAAGAAACCCAACTTGTCAAAATGATCTTATCACAAATGATAGAAACAAAACAAAAAAAAAAAAAAAAAAAAAAAGGAAAACCCTGCAAACCAGAATGCTTAACTCATTACCAGCTACTCAGGGCAAGTACAAGACCACTCAGAGGCAACTGAGCTATTAATTCAATTCTTCAATTTCTAGGTGCCAGGCTCCCATCTCTTTCTAATACAGTCAATACTTGTGAGATGTCATCCATTTCTTTTCTGTAAATCTTTATGGAATAACAAAGTACTCCTCTGTTGAGACGCTCACAAATGTCTTTTTTTTATTTGACAGATGACTGGGGCTCTAGCACTCTCTGGAGCCATCTGGTATTTACCATGAAGTGTTCTCCCTAGCATGTCTTATGATTTCTTTTCAGATGGAGTGATAGCTTGTTTTGAGCTTGAAGGACAGCTCAAACAAGGATTCTGTGTCTTGAGGAGGCAAAATAACTACTATTAAATCTCTATAATGAAAAATACAGGTAAACTACTTTCTAACCAAATTGCTCCAGAGAAATCATAGGACTTTCAGTGTAGCCTGTTTCTTAGTCGATGAACCAAGAGTGTTTGGAATAATTTCAGAATGAGGATGGTCTAGAAGTCAGTGTTTATCCTAGTTTATAGACTTTTCTTCTTTCCAACTCTTTACCTCTTTCAAAATGAACAAAACAAACAGACAAAAACTTCCAGTAGGTCATGACAGTACACATATACAGTCTAATCTCATCATTTAGGAACTTTAGGTATAAGGATCACATCAAGTCTGCAGTCAGACTGGGCTTCATAGTGAATCCTGAAATTATACAGGATACACGGTTAAATTCTGTATCAAAACAACAATGACAAATTTCATTTATCCTCAGCATCCAACTTTTCTTCTATATATTGACACAGAGAGCTTGTGTTATTCATTCCCCAGATGTCATTGTTAAAAAGTTCCTCAGAAAGGAACCAAGACAATATAAACTCAAAGGCCTGTACATCTTTCAGAAGAGCAAGGTACAGGTCTACCCTTTGTTCTTGGAAAGCCTTTTGTTTTTCTTTCCCTACCCCTGGAACTGTGAATTGATTCAGGGAAACTTCTTGCTATATCAATGAAAATAAAGCTGTGTTGGGACCTCAAGTCATCTTGTCATCCCCAAGATGGCAGTGAAGGAGTCAAAAGTCTTAACTTTACAACACATTGCAAAGGTTGATGATATTATTATACAGCAAATCAAGAGTTTGTGTGGCACCAAATTTGGATGTTTAAAAAGAAAAATCTCCCTGTCCTTTCTAAGGAGATGAATGAAAAGAAGAGAAGGAAGGAAAAGGTGAAAGAATACAGAGATTAAAAAGACAGTGGGAAAAAAGAGAAAGGAAAGGAAGAACTGATCTCTCCAACAAGAGAAAAAGATTTTTATAAAAAAGACCAAATGTTAGCTATGTAATAGTACTCTTGAAAGGCAACACTCCAAGTCAGGGACATTTATACAATGGTATGTACAACGAACAAACTTTGTCACAAAACAATAAGGTGACACCATATGCTTTAAAATAATAAATGATACCCTTTGTGATGTATGATGTCCAATTTCCTCTGGGGTTTAACTATGTGCATTAAACTTGACTCTGCACAGAGAATAGAGTATTGCACACTCCGGACTATTGCAGTGGTGACACTGCTGTTGAAACCTTGCCAATTGACTTTTGAACACTCTCTAAACCAGTTCCTTGTTCATTAAATGAACTGTTCCCTCACAAAAGTCTATTATCTTGATTGTACCCACATGGGAAGGCCTCAGGGTTCAACGTCGGGTTTGTAAAGTTCTTGATGACAACATAAATTGCTACTAAGCAACAAACTCATTGAACTCCCATTTCAAATTGAGCAGCAAACCAAGCTTACTTGACTAAAAGCTGGGCCAAAAGGTTGAAGCAACATTCACAGAGTGATAATTATGAATAGCAATTTCCCTAGTAGGACTGGCTATGGATTCAATAGTTCCCTACTAGGAAGCCACTAATGTCCTAAACCAACAGAAGCTTAAATGGCCAAACACTAGGGACTGACATCCTTTCTTGAAAGGTGGAACTTTTAGTACTGAAACCCAGAAAGTCTAAGGAAAGCCAGAAGCCTTAGAAAACTTTGTCTGATCCTTCCTTGAATCTTGACTTGAACTTCCACTTTCTTCTTCAACTATCTGGCCATGTGACCCTCCTCTCAGCTGGACACAAAACAAGAGAGGAGTCTCATGTGGGATTATGTCTCTGGAATCAGGTACCATGTGTGGCACATAGAACAGTTTGCCAAATTGAATCACTCAAGCAACAAAGATGACCTGCTAAATATCAACTGAACAGGAATGGTGGTATCCTTGGGCAACAAGTATTTTCTGCAGAGTATGACCTCACTGGCATTATGAGTTGTGCTTAACTTCAACAGGAATATGTTTCCTTCAACTGTTTCATCTGTACTTGTGACTATATGAGTTTTAGAAGACATTTTCTATACTGGTTCAGGGCGCCACTTATGCTTCAGACTGATCTGAGTTAAAACAGCAAAGTACCCTAACTTCTCTAAATGCCACTATCCTTACCTGTACCCCTCCTGGTGCTCTAGAGAAAGACTAATGAGACACCTGTAAGTAGTCCACCTAGTTCTTAGATGGACAGTAATATATATATAGTTATTTTATTCAGAGTTTTCTTTCTAAACTCCAAGGGAGCAAAACTGAGAATAATTACAAAAGAGTATATATACTGAGTTCACAAAGGTTCTTTTTAAGCTCCAAAGCAACAAAGAATTTTTAATAATTTTTTTCCAAAAAAATGCACTCTGGGCCTATGTCTATAATGAATAAAATAGCATAAGCCAGATTGGTCATCATCGGAAAACCCACTGTATATGGCAATGAGGAAACTGTTTGTCTTCCCATCTTATTAATTAAATGTTCCATTACATGAGCCATTTACTCAATTTTCACTGAACTTTTCACAATCCAGAAAGTTACTGGACTTGATCCAGCTACTATAAACTTTTATTGCTCTCTCTGCTATTGCATAATGATTCCTAAGAGTTAACATTTTACTTTTCTTCTAAAATAGGAGACTTGCTTAAAGGAAGAAATTTCATTGTTAGTACTAATGATGCGAAATCCAGTGCCAAATTGTATTTGTAAGAAGTGATAAACTATCTATCTGAACAAAGTTTAAAGACATTTGTAGAGTCCAGGTTATTGATGTAGTATTACATTTTCTTTATCCCCTCTCCTTTCCCCTTATTTCTAATTATACCTTTAATGGTTGCATAGCCAAAGAATATATCTTTCTGTGGGGATGAAAACAAGAAACAGTGAGAAATTATATTTTTTAAGAATAAAGACTTAAAGTACTTTGCATTGTCATTTTTTCCAAAATGGTGGGTTTAATTCACAGTAAGAGATGCTGCCACAGCAGTTATTTCTGATATAATGCCTCCCTCAAAAAAAGGAATCAAATCATGTGAATGCACACACTAAAAACAATGGTGCTTATGTAAAATAAAAAGGCAGAAGAAAACCACCAAACACCAAATTTCAAGAATTCTGGAAATCCAGTGATAATGAATTCATTTTTTCATTCCTTCAAAGTAAAGTAATTAAGACATCAAATGATGTACTACAAACATAATAACAAGTATGTAGCCCTGGGGAACAAGGTAGCCCTGAGCCTACAACCCAAACAGAAGAAAGTCACCATATACACTAGTCATTGTATTTAAATGTATGTCAAAATTCCGTATTCACTAGGATTATATACAGTGAAATTATTCAAAATAGGTGGAGAGGTCATATAAAAGCTAGGATGTCTATTGATATCTTATGTTTATTAACTATATTCAGTCAAACCATTTAATAGTGGTTACATTTATGTAGAATACTAGCAAGTATCTATAAAATTTTACAGTAGCCAGAAGGTGGACAAGAAAACTGTACTTCTTAAAATGTTAGCACAAACACACACACACACACACACACACACACACACACACACACACACATAAAACCTGCAAGGAAGAAAATAACTTAGTTAATGGGGTCTCAGAGAGTCTATGGGACTGAGCCAGAATGACAGTAAGGGAGTTACTGAAGAGTCTCATACATTGTGTCTGGTGGGCTCCAGAACTCAGTCTTCCTCCTCTGGTTATCACACTGTCTACTTGAAGGTAAAGAAAATTGGTGGACTGGGAAAGACTTCACAACTACAGACCTGAGAGGAAAAGCAGCAGCTACCTGCCAAAGCAGGGCAACAAGCACGCAGTTATGCAAGTTCAGCATCAAGGAAATCTTCCGGAAATGCACATGTGCACGTGCATTTGCCTTTATTCTCCATCTTTTCCCTAAACAATCTTACACTCTTTTTGCAAGTCACAGTTCTGAAAGGCGGGATGCTACATTCCGTATCAAATCTCCACACAGCTGCACATTACACAGTTGGGCCTCAGAGCTTCTTGTTTTAAAAAGGCACAATAATATGAGAATCAAGTAAGTCTAACTATGACTTTGTTATTCCCAAGGGAAGGGAGAAAGGGCGCCATCTTTTTCTCTTTCCCTGGGGATTTTTAGTGACTGTCCAGTCTTGCCACTATGGTTTCTCTGGAACTTCCAACTATCTCCATCCCTATGGAAGGTCAACTTTGGGATTCTCTACTCTGAAATGGCATTCATACAGTTAAAGTTAGTTCTCTTCCTTTGCTGGGGAAGAAAAAGAAAGAATGCAATTGCCAGAACAGCTTCTCATTTTCAAGGGATAACAAAGAAAGTAAGTAGAGGATTGGCCTTTTAGTAGTGGAGATTTTTATACAAATGTCTTTACCTAATAATAATTACCCAGATTCCTGTAAACATATTTTACCCTGGAAGATGTGATATTGTAATGATGTTTTGAGTTCACCATCAAGGAAACTATTTCATATCTGTAAACAAAATAACTGAAGAGATCCCAGAAGGATGCTAAAATGCTGTGCTATGTAAAAGCCCAAATAATTTCACAATTTAATGCTTATTTGCTCTCGACTTAAAGAATTTCCATAGGAGTTTACATCAGATAATGCCTATTCACATAAAGAAGCTAATATCACAAAATGTCAATTTCCACTTACATGAAAGTATATTTTCTAATGTTTGTATGTGATTAGTAGATACTCCAGATTGAGAATAGCTGAATGTGCTTCTATATATAGCATCTCTTAGTAGATCAAACAGTATCAGAATTACATATTGACTATCAAACATATGCTGGCATCTACTCTTGTTGCAGGATATTTGATCACACTGTGAACTCCAAGACTGTGTCATTTACAAAAAACAAAAAACACAAACAAAAAACCTCTCCTTCTTTCTAGTTGTGGTATGGTACAATGTTGTAGCTTTAGTATACACATTTTTTATTAATCATTCCATTTGTTTACATCTCAAACAATATCTCACTTCCCTGTTACCCTTCCACAAAACTCCCATCCCACATCCACACTGTCCTCCCTACCCTTTTCCTCTATGAGGGTGCTCCCACACACACCCTCTCCTGCTCCAGCATCCCCTATGTTGGAACAAGAAACTTCCACAGGACCAAGGACCTCCCATCTGACTGGTGTCAGGCAAGGCCGTTCTCTGCTGCACACTTTTAATCCCAAACAATGAAAGTAAAGTTAGATTTTAGATCCATCCATGTTTAAAAGTGATGTATAGTTAGGGAGATTAGTAAGATTTGACAGAATAGGGTATCACATCAGAACAGAGAGAAAAGAGAGGTGACTTAAGAGAGAGCAGCACAGGGGAGAAAAGAGGCAGTTTTACCAGGAGAATTCTTCAGAGACTGGTTGAAGAACAAGCTAGACACAATGAACACAGAACAAAACAGAGAACGAGAAGAAGCCAAAAATTAAGGACATATTGCTGACCAAACACTCAGGCCATTTGTCATCTGGAACAGCAGAGATAAAGGGACTCAGGCCTGGTGAGACTGTGCTGCAAGTAGCCAGGGCACAGAGAGGGCTAGGCCTGGCAAGCAGAAAGAGCGGCCTCCGATTGGTTCAGAGGAGCAGGAACTCTGCCATAGAGACTCGGTTTTCACCCAAAAGTCCCTTACATGCAGACCAAACGTTCAGGCCATTTGCCACAGGGAACAGCAGAGATCCAGGGACACAGGCCAGCTGAGACTGCACTGTGAGTAGCCAGGACACAGAGAAGGTTAGGCCTAGCAGGCAGTAGGTACAGCCCTCTGGTTGGTCCAGGGGAGCAGGAACTCTGCCATAGAGACTCGGGTTCACCCTGAAGGCCTTGCGTGTGGACCAAGTGCTCAAGCCATTTGCCACCTAAAACAGCGGAGATCCAGGGACACAGGCCAGGTACACAGGAGAGACGGGAACCAATCACTGACAACAAGGCCAAGTATAATCACAGACAACAAGATGGCAAGAGGAAAGCATAAAATATACCCAATGGAAAACAAGACAACTTGGCAACACCAGAACCCAGGTATCCTATCACAGCAAACAGCTGAATGCCAAACACTCCAGAAAAAGAAGACTCAGACACAAAATCATACCTCAAGTTGATGATGGAAATCTTTAACAAAAACTGGAGGAAAAGTATAAAGAAATAGAAGCTTTTAGAAAGGAATCATGAAAAACACTCAAAGAAATGAAAGAACTAAAGGAAAACAGGACCAAAAAGATGAAAGAATTGAAGAAGGAATTTAAAATGGAAATGGAAACAATAAAGAAAACACTAAAAGAGACAACCCTGGAAGTAGAACACCTAAAAAAGAAATCAGGAATCACAGATGCAAGCATTTCCAACAGACTACAAGAGATGGAAGATAGAATCTCAGGGTATGAAGACAACATGGAAAACATGGACAAAACAGTCAGAGAAGATGCAAAAGCCAAAAATCTCCTAACTCAAAATGTCCATGAGATCCAGAAAAAAATGAGAAGACCAAACCTAAGGATAATAGGAATATAAGAGGGCGAAGAATAACAACTAATAGGCACAGTAAATATCTTCAACAAAATTGTAGAAGAAAACTTCCCTACCCTTAAGAATGAAATGACCATGAGCATAAAAAAGCCTACAGAACTCCAAATAGACTGGACCAGAAAAGAAATACCTCCCGACACATAATAGTCAAAACACCAAGTGCCCAAAGCAAAGAAAGAATACTAAAAGCAGTAAGGGAAAAGGGTCATATAACATATAAAGGCAGACCAATCAGAATTCACACCTGACTTCTCAACACAGACTATGAAAGCTAGAAGATCCTGGACAAACATTATGCAGACCCTAAAAGAACACAAGTGTCAACCCAAGCTGCTATACCCAGCAAAACTCTCAATCACCATAGATGGAGAGACCACGGTATTCCAGGACAAACCTAAATTTACACAATATTTGACCACAAACCCAGCACTGCAACAAATTATAGGTGGAAAACCCAATACAGTGAGGGGATCTACATCCTAGTAAAAACAAGGAAATACCTAAGCAAGAAAACCAAAAGAAGAAAGACACACAGGCACAATTCTACCTCTAAAAGCAAAAATAGCAGGAAACAGCAACCACCCTATTCCTTAATATCTGATAACATAAATGGACTCAATTCCCCAATAAAAAGATATAGGCTATCAGACTGGATACATAAACAAAACCCAGCATTTTGCTGCATACAGGAAACTCATCTCAGAGACAAAGACATACACTATCTCACAGTAAAAGGTAGGGAAAAAAACCTTCCAAGAAACAGCCCCAAGAAGCATGCTAAAGTGGCCAGTCTAATATTGAATAAAGTAGATTTTCAACCAAAAGTTATCAAACCAGATAAGGAAGGACACTTTTTACTCATTACAAGGGAAATCTGTCAGGAGAAACTATCAATCCATAACATATATGCTCCAAATACAAGAGTGCCCATATTCATAAAAGAAACCTTACTAAAGCTCAAAAAATACATTCCACCCCACACAATAATGGTGGGAGAACTCAACACCCCACTCTCATCAATGAACAGATCTTGGAAACAGAAACTGAAGAAGGACACAGTGAAACTAGCAGAGGTTATGAACCAAATAGTATTAATAGACATCTACAGAACATTTTATCCTAAAACAAAAGAATACACATTTTTCTCAGCACCTTGTGACACTTTCTCCAAAATCGACCATATAGTCGGTCACAGAACAAGCCTCAATAGATATAAGAAGATTGAAATACTCCCATGCATCCTATCAGATCACCATGGTCTAAGGCTGCTCTTTAACAACAACAAAGACAACAAATAGCCCATATACACATGGAAACTAAACAATGCTCTATTAAACGATAGCAGGGTCAAAGAAGAAATAAGGAAAGAAATAAAGGATTTTCTAGAATTCAATGAAAATCAAAACACAACATACCCAAACCTTGGGATGCAATGAAAGCAGTACTGAGAGGAAAACTCATATCTCTGAATGCTTCCAAAAAGAAAGTGGACAGAGTATACACAAGCAACTTGACAGCACAGTTGAAAGCTCTAGAACAAAAGGAAGCAGATACACACAAGAGGAGTAGACGGCAAGAAATAATCATACTCAGAGCAGAAATTGATCAAATAGAAACAAAAAGAACCATTCAAAGAATCAACAAAACCAAGAGCTGGTTCTTTGAGAAAATTAACAATATTGATAAACTCATAGCCAGACTAACTAGAGGGCAAAGAGAGAGTACCCAAATTACCCAAATTAACAAAATCAGAAAGGAAAGTGAAGACATAACAACTGAAACTGAGGAAATTCAAGAAATCATCAGATCCTACTACAAAAGCCTATACTCAACAAAGCTGGAAAATCTGGAAGAAATGGATGAATTCCTAGATAGATACCAGATACTAAAGTTAAACCAGGACCAGGTAAACCATTTAATAATCCCATAACACCTAAGAAATAGAAGCAGTCATCAAAAGCCTCCCAACCAAAAAAAGCCCAGGTCCAGAAGGGTTCAGTGCAGAATTCTATCAGACATTTATTTACAACCTAATACCAACACTCTCTAAACTATTCCACAAAATAGAGTCAGATGGAACACTACCTAACTCATTTTTCGAGGTCACAATTACCCTTGTTCCTAAACTACACAAAGACCCTACAAGGAAAGAGAACTTCAGACCAATCTCACTTATGAACATTGATGCAAAAATACTCAACATAATCCTTGCAAACCGAATCCAAGAACACATCAAAACGATCATTGACCATGATCAAGTAGGCTTCATTACTGGGATGCAGGGATGGATTAATATACAGAAATCCATCAACGTAATCCACCATATAAACAAACTCAAAGAAAAAAAACCACATGGTTTTCTCACTAGATGCTGAGAAAGCATTTGACAAAATTCAACACCACTTCATGTTAAAATCTTGGAAAAAACAAGAATCCAAGGCCCATATCTAGCATAATAAAAGCAATATTATTGACAACCTAGTTCCAATACTCTCCAAACTATACCACAAAATAGAGTCAGATGGAACACTACCTAACTCATTTTTCAAGGCCACAATAACCCTCATTCCTAAACAGCAAACCAATAGCCACTATCAAACTTAATCGTGAGAAACTTGAAGCAATCCCACTAAAATCAGTGACTGGACAAGGCTGCCCACTCTCCCCCTACCTATTCAACATAGTACTAGAAGTCTTGACAGGAGCAATTAGACAGCAAAAGGAAATCAAAGAGATACAAATTGGAAAGGAAGAAGTAAAAACATCACTGATTGCAGATGACATGATAGTGTACCTAAGTGACCCCAAAATTTAAAACAGAGAAATTCTACAGCTGATAAACAAGTTCAACAAAGTGGCTGAATATAAAATTAACTCAAACAAATCAGTAGCCTTCCTCTACTCAAAGGACAAACATGTGGAGAAAGGAATTAGGGAAAATATACCCTTCACAATAGTCACAAACAATATGAAATACCTTGGTGTGACTCTAACTAAGCAAGTGAAGGACCTGTGTGATAAGAACTTTAAATCTCTAAAGAAGGAAATTGAAGAGGATCTCAGAAAATGGAAAGATCTCCCATGCTCATGGATTGGAAGAATCAACTTTGTAAAATTGGCCATCTTACCAAAAGCAATCTACAGATTCAATGCATTCCCCATCAAAATTCCAACCCTTTTTTTATAAAGTTAGAAAGAGCAATGTGCAATGGGAGATGGGCAGCCTTGTCGAGTACCTGATTTTAGTGGGATTGCTTCAAGTTTCTCGCCATTAAGTTTGATGTTGGCTGTATATTGCTTTTATTATGTTTAAATATGGGCCTTGGATTCCTGTTCTTTCCAGGACTTTTAACATGAAGGGGTGTTGGATTTTGTCGAATGCTTTCTCAGCATATAGTGAGATGACCATGTGATTTTGGTCTTTAAGTTTGTTTATATGGTGGATTACATTGATGGATTTCCTTATGTTAAACCATCCCTGCATCCCAGGGATGAAGCCTACTTGGTCATGATGAATGATGGTTTTGATGTGTTCTTGGATTCGGTTTGCAAGGATTTTGTTGAGTATTTTTACATCAATGTTCATAAGTGAGATTGGTCTGAAGTTCTCTTTCCTTGTAGGGTCTTTCTGTGGCTTAGGTACGAGGGTTATTGTAGCCTCAAAAAATGAGTTGGGTAATATTCCATCTGATTCTATCTTTTGGAATAGTTTGGCGAATATTGGTGTTATATCCCCAATAAATGTCTGATAAAATTCTGCACTGAACCCATCTGGACCTAGGCTTTTTTTGGTTGGGAGGCTTTTGATGACTTCTTCTATTTCTTTAGGTGTTATAGGGTTATTTAGATGGTTTACTTGGTCCTGGTTAAACTTTGGGACCTTGTATCTGTCTAGGAATTCATCCATTTCCTCCAGATTTTCCAATTTTGTGGAGTATAAGTTTTTGTAGTAGGATCTGATGATTTCTTGAATTTCCTTAGTTTCAGTTGTTATGTCACCACTTTCCTTTCTGATTTTGTTAATTTGTATACTCTCTCTTTGCCCTTTAGTTAGTCTGGCTAGGGGTTTATCAATCTTGTTGATTTTCTCAAAGAACCAACTCTTTGTTTTGTTGATTTTTTCAATGGTTCTTTTTGTTTCTATTTGGTCTATTTCTGCCCTAATTTTGATTTTTTCTTGCCGTCTACTCTTTCTGGGTATATCTGCTTCCTTTTGTTCTAGGGCTTTTAGCTGTGCTGTCAGGTTGCTGATGTGAGCTCTCTCCAGCTTCTTTTTGGAAGCACTTAGGGCTATGAGTTTTCCTCTCAGTACTGCTTTCATTGCATCCCATAGGTTTGGGTATGTTGTGTTTTCGTTTTCGTTGAATTCTAGAAAGTCCTTAATTTCTTTCTTTATTTTTTCTATGGCCCTGCTATCGTTTATCAGAGGGTTGTTTAGTTACCATATGTATGTAGGCTTTTTGTTGTCTTTGTTGTTGTTAAAGACCAGCCGTAGACCATGGTGATCTGAGAGGATGCATGGGAGTATTTCAATCTTCTTATATCGATTGAGGCTCGCTCTGTGTCCAATTATGTGGTCAATCTTTGAGAAGGTGCCATGGGGTGCTGAGAAGTAGGTGTATTCTTTTACTTTAGGATGATATGTTCTGTATATATCTATTAATTCTAGTTGGTTCAAAGTCTCTGCTAATTTTGCAGTGTCCTTGTTCAGTTTCTGTTTCCATGATCTGTCCATTGGTGAGAGTCGGGTATTAAAGTCTCCCACTATTATTGTGTGGGGTGAAATGTATTTTTTGAGCTTTAGTAGGGTTTCTTTTATGAATGTGGGTGATTTTTTATTTGGAGCATATATGTTAAGAATTGAGAGTTCCGCCTGACAGAATTCCCCGGTAATATGTACAAAGTGTCCTTCCTTATCTTTTTTGATAACATTTGGTTGGAACTTTACTTTATTCGATATTAGAATAGCCACTCCAGCTTGCTTCTAGGGGCTGTTTGCTTGGAAGTTTTTTTCCCACCCTTTTACTCTGAGATAGTATCTGTCTTTGTCTCTGAGATGAGTTTCCTGTATGCAGCAAAAGGCTGGATTTTGTTTATGTATCCAGTCTGATAGCCTATGTCTCTTTATTGGGGAGTTGAGTCCATTTATGTTAATAGATATCAAGGAATAGTTGTTTCTCTTTCCTGCCATTTTTGCCTTTGTGGGTTGAGTTGTGTCTGTGTCTTTTTCTTCTTTTAGTTTTCTTGTTTAGGAGTTTTCTTGTTTTCACTAGGCTGTATTTTTCCTCATTGTATTGGGTTTTCCACCTATAATTCTTTGTAGTGCTGGGTTTGTGGTCAGATATTGTGTAAATTTTGATTTGTCTTGAAATATCTTCATCTCTCCATCTATGGTGATTGATAGTTTTGCTGGGTATAGCAGCTTGGGCTGGCACTTGTGCTCTCTTAGGGTGTGCATGTCTGTCCAGGCTCTTCTAGCTTTCATAGTCTCTGTTGAGAAATCGGGTGTGATTCTGATTGGCCTGCCTTTATATGTTACCTGACCTTTTCCCCTTACTGATTTTAGTATTCTTTCTTTGCTTTGCGCACTTGGTGTTTTGACTATTATGTGTCGGGAGGTATTTCTTTTCTGGTCCATCCTATTTGGAGTTCTGAAGGCTTCTTTTATGCTCGTGGTCATCTCATTCTTGAGGGTAGGAAAGTTTTCTTCTACAATTTTGTTGAAGGTATTTACTGTGCCTCTTAGTTGATACTCTTCTCCCTCTTCTATTCCTATTATCCTTAGGTTCGGTCTTCTCATTGTGTCCTGGATTTCCTGGACATTTTGGGTTAGGAGCTTTTTGTTTTTTGCATCTTCTCTGGCTGTTTTGTCTATGTTTGCAATGTTGTCTTCTGCCCCCGAGATTCTCTCTTCGATCTCTTGTAATCTATTGGAAATGCTTGCTTCTGTGACTCCTGATTTCTTTTTTAGGTGTTCTACCTCTAGGGTTATCTCTTTTAGCGTTTTCTTTATTGTGTCAATTTCTGTTTTAAATTTCCTCATCCCTTTGGTTCTGTTTTCCTCTAGTTCTTTGAGTTCTTTGAGTGTTTTTCTGGTTTCCTCTTTGAAAGCCTCTGTATCTTTTTGCTTTTTCTCCCATTCTTGTTTAAGTATCTCTATCAGCATCTTGAGGTATGATTTCAGGTCTGCATCTTCTTTTTCTGGAGTGTTTGGCATTCCGATGTTTGCTGTTATAGGAGAGCTGGGTTCTGGTGTTGCCAGGTTGTCTTGGTTTCCTTGGGACATACTCTTTCGCTTTCCTCTTGCCATCTTGTTGTCAGTGATATGTTCTTGCCTTTCCCTTGTATCTGGTCTGTGTCCCTGGATCTCCACTGGTCCAGGTGTCAGATTGGCCAAGCCCTGCTCTGTGCCCTGAGGTCACCGCAGGGTGGAAACAGAAGTTCCAAAGTTGTGTTCCTGGTTCCTGGATCAAGCATGGCTGGGGGTTGCGCTTACTGTGCACACTCCTCAGAGATCTCTCTGCTCCCTGGCTGCCCAGGTCTCCTACTCACCAGTCTTTAAAGCTTTAGGAGCTGTTGATCTGAGTGGCAGATGGGCCGCCCCCTGTTCTGGGCCCTGAAGTCCTCACCGGGTGGAAACAGAAATTCCAAAGTTGTGTTCCTGGTCCCAGTCTTTAAGCCTTTAGGAGCTGCTGCAGGCGCGGGGGGGGGGGGGGCTGCAGGTGGGCCTGGCCCTGTTCTGCGCCCTGAAGTCGCAGCTGGTTGAAAACAGAAGTTCCAAAGTTCTGTTCCTGGTCCCTGGATCAGGCAGGCCTGGGGGTGCGCTTACTGTCCGCACTCCACAGAGATCCCTTTGCTCCCTGGCTGCCCAGATCTCCTACTCATCAATCTTTAAAGCTTTAGGAGCTGCTGATCCGAGTGGCCCATTATACTTAATCTTTACACACCAAGAAAACTTTAACTATTTCCAGGTTATATCTTGTTTTACATGTACTTTATGCTCATTGTAACTAGTACGATTTTAATGCATACTATCAAACCTTTAAAAAAAATCAGGAACTGACAAAAATGTATTCATATACTTTTATGCAAAAATCCTTTTAAAATCTGTACATTTATCTCTGTTTTTTTTTTCAATTAAAAAAAGAATAAAATATGTGGCATACAAAATAAATAAATAAATAAATAAATAAATAAATAAATAAATAAAAGAACATATTGCCAAAGCTATTATTAAGCCAAGCAAGGCATTCATTCGGAAAATGAGAGAAGTCAGTTTGAATCAGGCAGCTTCGCTAGGACTTGTGAGCCAGAACAGGTGAGTTGAACCAGCCAGCCAGAGCTCAGGAAGAACAAACCAGGTTGAGCTTATTCGACAGTCTTAGAAGCTGAAAACATTCTGGCATCAGTTAGACTATATGGAAACTAGATGCTTTCAGAACTAGGCCTGTGTAGGGAAAGCGTGGGCGCGTGACAGGCCTGAGTTCTCAGACCAAGGCATCCAAGCCAACAATTACATTAGGAGAATAAAAGTAACATTTACATATTCTAAAGTAAGTGAATGGACAAAAATGCCAGTATTTACCCAACATGTTCTCACCTTCTTATCAACTGTATAATTTATGAATTTTTGCAAAGGATCCTCCAAATATCTATTTGTACTATAATTATTCATTCGTCTTTCACGGCCTTCACTAAAACCCATGAATCATTTTATCAGCAAAGAAGAAAAAATAAAGCATTCCCCTAAACAAAATACTTTCAAATATAACAGAAATCAGTGATTGTTAGCTGCCCTGTCAGATCACTTACACTTGATGTACTTTCTTTTCTGTGGCACTCTTTGCCATGCACACAGGGGAATTCAGGAGATATGATTGGTGGTATTTATAATGCATCCTGTGCTTGTGTACAAGGGACATTTGCTAAAGATTGAAAGTAAATTCCCAACTAATTGACTGCTTGCCAGAAGCTATGCTGCTGGGTCTTCCAAACTACCATCGAGAAAGAAAATGTCTAACCAGATGCAGCCAAGGACCAACCCAAAGGTTAAAAAACAGTCTCTACTTGACTTGCCTACAACAAAACCAGTCAGATGTTGGCTTCTGTATTTTGGCAGTTCCCCAAAGGGCTCACTTTGAGAAATAAACCTTTCATTATAAAAACTGTAGCTCATTGCCCTAAGTTGCTCATTTTCAGCAAACTATGAATAATTACCTACTGAAATCTAGCCTGAGGCTGGTGGAGGCTGGGAGTGCAGCCATAAGTTGGTACCCATAACTTTCTCAACAAGAAAGGATGCAGTGTATGAAATATTGGTGACAGAAAAGATGACATGGGTAGTGATGCTGTCTCTTCTCACATTGGCTTCTTGTTCTCATCTCTTTGTTATACCTACCTAAAGCCAAAAGTAGGAGTCTTTATAGTTCACTTGTAAGGGTAAGTAACCCAGAAATCTTAATGACTATGCTTGTCATTTAAATGTGACTTTTATCAGAGAACAATCAATTTTTGATGACCTTTAAGTATAATAAACTCAGAAGCATTGAAAGAACAAGATCGGTTTCCTTAAGGGTTCATATTGGGTTTTCTAGCAAGAACTGACCTTGCTAGTTAAGATCTGTCAAGCTAAGTGTTTTCTCTTCCCTTTACAATCTCTATTTCTTTGTCTATTGTTGGTATTGCATTTTCTTTTAACCCAGATGCATTTTTCTTTCACCCCCTTTTACTTGAACACTCTGGACTAAGGTTCTCTTAGCTTGGGTTGGGCTTGCATCCTTCTGATCTCTTGCTATTAGAAGCCTGGATATTTAATACTAGTTTCACAAGACAGTGAGCTTCCTACAGCCCCAATCCCTATGTGATGGTACAAAGGAAAGCATTTCCGGGGACCAGGAATGGAAAAGAAAATTTATGGTGGTTACTATAGACGAACCTAGATTAGAGTGATGAACATTGACCAGCCTAGGGTCATAAAAATGATGGCACTATAGCTCATTTAACATGCGCTCATTAAGCTCTTGCAATAAAAACTGGGATCTAAGCTGGGCATATGGAGAAAAGGGAAGTCTTCTGCCTACAAAGGGCTTAAGTGGAAAAGGGGAAAGAAAAAATTTAATGAACACTTAATATGGAATAGAAGATTTGGAGGATTTTTGTCTAAACAGTATGAAGCTGGAGCTTAGGAAACTAGTCCTGCCGTGTTTTCATTGTCATTACTTTGCAGGTTAGCATGACCTATTTATATGGTTGTATATGCCTAGGCAACATCTTAAAATGAAGTAAAAATGGGATTTCTCCCTTTTCAAATACGGGGTTGTGATTAATACTCCAAAGTTCATGGCTAAAACAACTGCCCAGGCAGTAGTGACAGGTCTCTGACTGTGCTTCTAGAACTTACAACCAATAGAAAAGAAGCCTGGACTCCTGAAACTTTAGCCATTCCACCTGCATCTCTTGAGGAACAATGTGTCAGGTACTGTGGTAGGTTCCTGGGATGGAACAGTGAACAAAGCAAGCTCCCAACCTCATTTGACAATCCAATAGTGTTAAGTATTTTCATCATTTGTTACACAGTTGCAAGTAGTTAAGAGCTATCAAAGAGATTTCTCTGGCCCAAGCTGCTGAAAGACCACTATGGGTCTATGTATAGAGATAACTAAATTGAATTCAGATGAACCTAGAAAACAAAAATATTTACTTTGAAGGGGACTGTGAATTAAACAGACATTCCTAGCAGATGATCAGTCTTCAATAAATCCTAGCTAGTATTGAACAGTGTCATGGAAACGTTTGCTTGTGGAATAAAAACAGTCCTAGGTGCTGAGAAAAGGGACCCGCTGGTTTTCCCATATACTAGCACGTACTTTATCCCAGTCTCTTCACTATAAATATTAAAACATGGTGCTGGGGCTTCCCAGTTGTGTTTTTATGTTTCCTCTGACATCTCTCGAGTCAGCCATAGGGAAAGCCCCTTCCTTCCTGTCTGCTTTGTTTTGGTTTTGTGTTGCATACCTTTCCTGGCAACGGGGTCAGTGGAGTTCTCTGGTTACCATAGAATCCTGCTTGCCCTCATGAGCTAGAAATCAGCAAACTGTAGGAAGAGACAGACTAGCAGTCCCTTACCCAGGCTGAGTCAAAGGGCAGATGCCATACACTCTCTTCCAAATGACGTCTAGGTGGGGTCCAACCTCGTCTTTGAATGGCAACTTCGAAGTTTTATGGCTTCAAATTCCATGATCTGTCAAATTGTTTTTATCTTTATTTGCAAGATTGTAAACGGTTTAAATATGTCTCTTTATTTTACTGTTCTGTTGTTTGATGATTCACTCCTTTATTGCTTCTGAAATGAACTTGGTGGTGCTTTTAGCTAATTTCCCAGAAAAAGGAAATTGGGAAAGCATGCTTGGAGAAAATTGTAAACAAAATCCAGAACAAGAGTAAAAAGCAACCTCAGTTAAGAGTGAGCATAGATGGGGAGAAAGGAAACATAAGCAGATATTCAGCAATGAGAAGTCGAGAGCTGAGGTTAAATCAATGCAGATTGCACTTGCAAAAACCATTCACTTCTAGAGATGGAAAAATAACTCACACTTTCTCGGAACATATTTTGTATAATCCACAGATAACCTTCCAAAGAAACTTTTTTGTTATTCCTATGTTTCTGAACAGCAAAATAGAAATGAGGGGATCAAAAATCAGAAAGTACTTTTTACAGGGTTCCAAATCCCTCAAGAAAAAAAAAAAACAATATTTTTTGTTATTTCAGTGCCTTATGAAATCAATTAGAACTTGATAGCCTCTGTGGGAGATTAAGTTTTATATATATATATATATATATATATATACAAAAGAGATGACAATGGGGTCACAATGGGGACATGGCACAAATGAAAAGTTACAAAGAGACAAAAGCTCATGAAAATGAGATTCTTTGCTCCATTGTTCTGGAGAAGAAGGTGACCTGACATTCAGGGAACCAGCCCTGTGCTTTTACTTGGTGAAGGAAACATGCAGTTCCCTGGAACAGGCCTGGGGTTAGTGGACACTGTGTCCTGTTACAATAGCAATAGCCATTGTAGATAAATAACCACTTACCGCTTTTTGTCTTGGTTAAGCTGTTATCTTCCAGTCTGTAAAAGACAACTTGGGCTTTTTGCAGTGCTTTTTAAAGCAAACCGCCTGCCTTTCATGGGCTGTCTCTCTTTAAACTTTGCTTGGGAGTTTAAAGGCATTCTGTCAATATCTTGGAAATTACATCTCTGAAAAGCAGGTTTCTGGCCCTGAGGTACATTGCTTCCCATTGAATTATACTTTTCCTGTCTACATAGCAAGTGAGACTGGCAAGCAAGATGTCCTTTCAAAGAATTTCAGAGGCTTTCATCACTAACATCTAAGTATATGACTTAGGAAAATGCAGAACTGCAACATCCATATAAATTAAAAACTTAATGGAAAAAGTACCAATCAGTGACTAAGATCTGTCATTCAATAAAGCATCAGCTTACAAACTTTCTATGACATATAGTAGCTGCATGACTGTGGGGAGGTAGCCCAGTTGGCACAATGCTTTCTTAGCATGCACAACATTCTGGGTTCAGTCCTTAGAACCCCCAAATTAATTAATTACTTGTTTATTTTAATTTTAATTTTAAAATTAAATTAATTAACTCACTTTCAAAAGTGGCATCAGGGCAAATGACTGAAAAGCCAAATATTAAAATCTTTCACTGTGGTTGTTAAAATTTAAGTATCCCTAGAGTCTTAACAATGTACAGTTTTTATTTCTGCATTTGGAAAACTAAAGTTAAAGGTGATATTTAAAACAAAATAAGGTTAAATTTAATAAAACATATTCACATAATATTTTATAATGCAAAATTCTTTGCTTTTTGGAACTGGCTTTCTAAGATCAGCTGTTAACACTCCTATCAGCACGTAAGTAGAGTCTGTTCATGTTTGACATTAATTGAACAAAAAAATTATCAGTTTTCTCTTATGTACAACAGGAGCCAACCCACAGTTATGGATGGAGGTTTTATAGACCATAAAGTACACAACCTGTGTAAGATGGCTGAAAGTTTGTAATTATTAACCAGGCAGAACCCGTAAACTCCATGTCCACATACACCTGCTTTAAAAAAAAAAAAAAGAAAAACGGAAAAAGGGAAAAAAGAACTGTTCTTTTATGTATCTTAAGTACACAATGTAGGTTTCTGAATTACTATTTCAGAAAAAAAAGAAGATAATGATGAAGAAGAAAAAGTAGAAGGAGAAAGAAGACGGGGAGAATAAAAAGAAGAGGAGGGGAAGGAGACAAGGAAGAAGAATAGTAGGAAGAGAAAGAGGAAAGAAGAGGAGGAAAAATATAAGAGAAAGAACTAGAAGAAAAGAAGGAGTAGAACAAGGAGGAAGAAAAGGAAGAGAAGGAAGAGAAGGATGGGGAGGGGGAGGAGAAGGAGACCTTTTGTGCTCCTAGAAGCCACTGGGTCCACAACAAAATGGACCTTATTCCAGACTCAGTTATCTTGGAGACAAAGAAAAGGTCAGGCACTTGCTTTTTGATCCTTTTCCATCTCATCTTAGAGTTGTTGGATGGAGAAGTCACATTTCATCTGATGTCCTTCCTTTTCCTCTCTCTCTACCAGACCTAGGCAGGAAGATTTGTAAGGTAATTCTGATGTGAAATCCCCGTGATAATGTGGAGCTTCTCCGGGGTGTCTGGCAAGACTCTTAGTTTCTGTCTCTGGTGTTTCCCAATGTACATTTAAATTATGGGTCCCTTAAATGGAATTTCGGGAGAAAGACTCCTTACCCAGGGCTAATTGCAAGTTTTAGGAGAGGGAAGGAAGAGCCCACACAAAGAGCTATTGAGAGATCAGCAACTGCTACCATGAATAGAATCAACATTTTTGCTAAAATTCTTCTGTAAGGTCACATTGGCCAAAGCACTGAACGGAAGAGAACAAACGAACGGTCTTGCCAGAACAGTCACACCCAGTCTAACAATGTTAGGAATTTCAAGACACCATTGCTGTCATAGGAAATTATTTTATCTATAATTTGGTTTTACTAGGGGACACAATGAGAAACACTAAACTTTTAACCAGAAAATTAAAAATAAGCTTAAATCATCCAAAGAATTATCTATTGTTTTTCCTCGATATACACCACGCCAAGACTACAAGAGCTACATGAATCCCAGACTCCAAACCAGCCCTATTAATACACACCTGAAAGGATGATTGCAAGTTGCCCTTGAAATTATTTTATATTTGAGGATTCTCTCCTTTGTTTTTCATTGATCATTTCTTCTCGGACCATGAATATTATCATTGACTTTTCTAGTTTCACTATGTAGCATGTAATGAGTTAAAATCATGGTCTGTTCCATGTTCAACTGCCTTCTGAAAATCCATTCCACCAAGCCATCAATCAGAACGGTGACACTCACAAAACATACAGTGAATGCTCTTGTAGTAAATTCTCTGCAGCTAAACTATTTTTTTTTTCTTTCTTAATATTCCAAAGTCTACATCTCACTGTGATGCTAAGTATTCTGGTCTTTCAGGTGATCAATAAAAAAATAGAGTATAACTTTCAGACCCATTCAAACATAACCTTGAAAGACTCTATACCTTTCTATAACTTGCCTCTTCCTGTCTCATTACAGACCAGACCTTGACATGAAGCTTTGCCCCAAGTGCATTCGCTGGATGGAAATGCTACTGTGGGTTGTGGGGAGAAGAAGGCTACAGAATAAGCCCTGGGAACTAGAGAGGGCAGAGATTATGAAAGACAAACTTTTGATGTACTTACCAGTGGAAAATATCTTCAGTGTGCTAGAACACACGTCTTCTGTATTCAAACACACGGTATCTAATCTATAATACATTCTAATTCTCCTATCTAATCTATAATACATTTTGGTTCTCATTTTTCCATGAGCTATTTTGCCTTAAGGGGGCAGGGACTAGGTAGTTCTGATTATGGGGTCAAAGGTAAGAATAGCCTCTCTTACACTAAGGTTTTATTTTTATTTAGTTCTTTTGTAAATATTTTTGACTTTCAACATGTCATCCATGTATGAAGTCCTAACACCTACATCCCCATTTCCCCCTCAAGCTCCCCTTATATCTAATAGATACCCCCATCCCATTCATGCTCTTTATTTTTTTTTTGACAACCCACTAGTTCCATCTGTGCATTGGTATAGAGCCATCCACTGAAGCATGGCATTGCCATATCCTCAACAAAAAAATCACCATCCTCCTCCTAGTAAATCCTCAGTGCAGGGTGAGGACAGGAGACAGGCTCTCCCATCTATGCTAGGATTCATCCTGGCTTGGTTACTTTTATTATTGTCTTGTGTGGGTAAGCACGGCTGTTGTGAGTTCATGAGTGTGACAACCATGTCCTGTCCAAAAGACAACATTTCACAGCATGGTTCCCCATTCTCCAGCCACTGCTTATGAGATGTTCTTCTGAGCCCTTTTGGTGTTGGGGTTAATATAGATGCCCTACATAGGGCAAAGCTCTTAGTCACTCACTCTCAGCATGATGCATGTCTACATTGCCTGATACCCACTGCAAAGAAAGGAAGGAAGGACGGAGGGAGGGAGGGAGAAAGGAAGTAAAGAAAAAAGCAAGGAAGGAAGGAAGGAAGGAAGGAAGGAAGGAAGGGAAAAGAAAAAGAAGCTTCACTAAGTCTTAGAACAGCCTAAGTCTGTGAGCATAAACACAAATATTTAGAAGGTAATTTGATAGCATGATTATTTAAAAAATAACAATGGCAGGTTCTACCTCAGGCCTATGAATTCACTAGCCATGGACTTTTGACCAGAATTACAGCATCACCATGAAATCCCCTTCTAGGAAACAGGCTTCAAATGGAATCAAAAAGTAATTAATGAGCCTTAATAGACATGTCACTGTTGCACCACTAAGCACGTCTTGCCTTGCCAGTCAGTATTGTGGAGTGTCAGTCTAGTGGAGAGTAATGATACTGATGCCCTTTGCTCCCCAGTAGACTGCACAGTACCTTCCAGCACAAGAAAGACTAGCCAGCCAGGAGAAAGCTTCTCAATTGGTTTAGGATTTATTTCTCAACGTCCTGTAGACAAAGTATGTGGTATTTTCAGCCACAGGGTCTTGCCATGTAATTATGGTAGACAAAGGTATTACAAAACAGAATTGCCAGCCTACATTAGTCTTGGCTTCTCCCACCCTCTCTCCCGATGAAAACCATAGAAGGTGTATCCAGCTCTGTATTTCAGAAGTTCACCCTGGATGTTCTCCTTGAGTTCTCTATAGTTCCACTAGAGAAAATTATAGAATGTTCTGTAACTCAGAGAAGTCTGACCTACCTCCATTCTTCACAGTGACGGGTTATTTAATTCAATAGGAAATTGCTGTCAGATAAGGTAATACCTCTCTTCCCCAATTTAATAGCAAATAAATAGTAGTTACACATTCACTCTGTAAGTTGTTGGGCTCTTAAATCTTCCTTGCATTAATGTTGCTGGGTGATATATTACCTGACCTAACTTTTTTCCCTACTAATTATATGTTGGATTAAGTACAATTCTTAATGAAAGCAAAACATTGTGGTCTCTGTGTTACTGGGCTCAAGCAGAATATGACAAAAGACAGGTAAAAATATTCTCCCAGGAGAGGTCCATATTAGAAGAAAATTGAGTTCATGGCTTACTGGGTCTTTTAGTATATTTTAAGAACATTCTGACTTGTTTTGCTCTTAGAAGGAGCCAATGTCCTGCCCTTTGAAAGCATATTATATCTCCTGTAACCATATCCTCTGTGATTAATATTTCTGAGAGAGCTTAATTTTTAAATAAAGTAGGTATGACTTTACCACTGTAACAGTATTTAAAACCTGCTAGGAATTCATAGTCAAAAATAGTATAAAATCATTAGCTATATTCTCTGGCTTGTAGTCAAGTGTTTTCATAAAACCTCCCTAATTAATATTTTTCCTCCTAATTAAGAAATTAAGACTGAACAGTATATGATCTGCTGTGGTCATGCTTACCAAATAAGAAACCTACCTTCAAGTGCCCTTTTGATCACAATGGGTGTTTAGATCTGCTTTAGTAATTTGTGTGATTCAGCCACATGTTTTGGGGGAACCCTCTGTCTTTTACTTCAATTACTTTCTCATCTTCTAATGAGGTATTTGAGAACCTTGAAATTAATCACTGACTCATTCACTCAACAAATATTATTAAATCAATACTATATTCAAAAAATGTTTAAGTGTCAGAGGTGGGAGGGGAGTACATAGTCCTTAAGCCTCCAGAAGCTATCAGTCTGCAGGAAATATATTATGCCTTGTCATTTCTCAGAGCTGACTCACCCTGTAAGCAGAGTAGGCACCATGTCTGGAACCCATGATATTTTTAGGAACTATGAAATGTTTTAGTTTTAATACATTTCAAATCATAAGAAAAAATGAATATATAAAACCCAGATTATATTTATGTATACCAATGCAGTTATAGAATATAATTTTTACTGTATTTTTGTAAGCAAAGCATTCAAAACAGCCAAGAGTCAAGCATCTATGAAAGTCTTACTTTGACTCTGTAAACAACACCCCTCAACACTGGATCCAATAATTTATCCAAGATACCACCTCAGAAGCTGAAACGGCTATGTCCTGTCTCCATTTCTAGAAGGAAATCTTGGGAATCTCACTCCAAGCTAAAATTTCCTTTGCATAGGTCAGACTATAAATATAGCCCAGGGTATGGTTTCCTGGTCTTTGGAACCAAAAAGGTTCTCTATCCAAACATCTTAGAATTAAAAGACCATGAACACAAATTTACAAAATGTTATAGCTTTGGCAAGGCCTCCCTCCAGACTAATTTAAGTTCTTCCAAACGACATGATGTTAGAGATGTCCTTACAAGCAATATTCCTAGGAACAAAATAAGGGTATGATATATAAATAATTTACCCTGCTCCTATCAATTACCAAGGACCCTGTTAAATGCTATCATTTGTCCAACTGCATAAATTTTAGTTAATGTTGTTTAATAAAGAATTTTCCAAATATATTTTAATACAGGGTTCTATTTCAAAAATATTTAATATTATGTCATGGGAAACAAACATAATTTGAAAACTTGTGATCTCTAGCAGGCAACAGCCAGTGTTTATGAAAGGGGCCAGACCCTGAGTATTTCAGACTGCATGGGAAGGTAGTCTCTCAAAATTACTCAGTCCAGGAGTTGCAGTGGGAATGCAGCCACAGACATCACGTAAACAAATGGGTGTAGTTGTGTAGGCCAACTCAGCTTTGCTCACAAAACAAGCTGTAACTGGCTGCGCTCCAGGGGCTCGTTTGCCAAGGCTGGTCTATACTTCCCACTATAACCTTTCAGGATAGTTGTAACTCCACCCAGAAAGTTTCCGACCTCATCTTGCCATACGATAATATTCAAAATGATTCATTCTGACAGTCTATGAGCAAAGCGTTTTTCAACCTGACATGAATCTCAACCTAAATGAATGGCTACTCTTTTTATCTGGGGTCTTAGAGAATTTGTAGAGTTGTTGAGACTGCGTGGGTGTGGCTTCTGACACTTCTAGAAAATGGAAGAGCACACCAATAGGTTATCCAATACTGAATGCTCAGCCCTCAAAGCATGTACAAAGAACATCATACAGACTCAGAAGGCTCAATTACATATATTTACATAAACACACACACACATACTCATACACACACACACACACACACACACACACACACACACACACACACAAACCCAAATATGAGATAGCAATGTAGCAAAGGTCTTATTGAGTTAATGGAGCCTTACATTGGAAAATTAATATTTTGACTTGGTTGTTGCTTCAGCCACCTAAGTGTCAAGATCTCAGGAGTGTGTGTGTGTGTGTGTGTGTGTGTGTGTGTGTGTGTGTGTGTGTGTGTGTAAGAAAAATGAAATAATAAGAGGCATTGAGTTTGAAAGAAACGAACTGAGGGCACAAGGGAGGGTTTAGAGATAAGGAAGGGCCAAGTAAAATGACATGATTACAGTGTCAAAAAATTTTTAATTGCTTAAATAAAAGGAATTGCCCTAAGATGGAAAGGCCATTCATTAGAAAATGAGCAGTATATTTTTGGATTTGGGACCATGGGAATTTTATTCTCTAATAAAGGATATATGTCTCTAACATTCTTGTAAGTAGAGGCAAAAGTATTAGAAATGTTGTTTGAGAACAATAAAAATAAAATGCTGAGGATAAAACCCTGGGCCCTATAAATGCTCGCCAATTTAACTACCCCTAAGCTACATCCCCAGGCATTTTTTTTCTTTTGAAACAGCCTCTGGTCATTTTTTCCAGGTTGGCCCTGAACTCTCATCTTACTACTTTAGCCCCCAAAGTGCCAGGATAGGAGATATGAACCACCATTCCAAGTCAAAATACTGATTGTAACTAACACTCCTGTAATCTGCAACACTACCTCATATTCACACAATGCTTCTAAAAGCCTTATATGGTTGATTTCACACATCCTCCCAACCCCTCTCATAAGTACATCACAACACAGATTGACTTCTCGTCAAGGCTTTCTGTCTGTCTGTCTGTTATGTTCTCACTGTCTCTCCTGATGTAAATTCTAACCTCTTTCATGGGGGTTTCCTAAATTCATAGTCCTCGTTTTGATCCATCTTCCTTTCCTCATTATCGCCTGGGAACTTATTCAATACACACATCCCTGAACCCACCAGAGACCTAATTAGTCAAAATGTTCAAGGATAAAGCCTGGGTATGCTTCAATTTTCCACAGGAATTTAGGTGTGTGCTGGTGGTTTTAAAAATAAAAAAGTTTTTAAACACTCCTTTAGAGGGACTTACTCATATGAGGCAAGACTGTTTTCCAACTTGGTTACTCTTCTGTACTGGAAAGAAATATGTCTGAATTGTCTTCCTATACTTTTTCTAGCCAGTTACCAACCTCCTTACTCATTACTTGCAAGATGGATCTCATTTGAACCAGCAGCGGAATAAATATGCGACGAATCTAAAAGATATTTGATCATTTGATCATTATAGTTTCTTACCTTCCTGCTACTCCTCAATCTACTGCACTTGGGAAAATTTTTTTCATGTCACACTGTTGATGTTATTTACAAGGTCACCAACAATCTATTCGATCCTAAGTCTGAGCAATGTTAGCACCTGCCTTCACTCTCTCATTTTTCCCTCTTATTTTCTTTCCTCAGTTCTGACACTGGTGACTGTTTCCTAGTCTGGTAGCCACTGTGATCTGATGTCTAGTTAAGACAGCCCACTATGCTAGCTCATACCCAAACTAAGCTCATCCTTATGATGACAAATAGGTGCAGCTTGCTTTCTTCACCACCCTCAAAAGGTACCATGATTTTCCTAGCTCTAAAGCAAAATGCAAGTATCAACATGACTTCACCTTTCACTTATTCAATCTATTCTGTAGAATTGTCAACGCTTACACAAAAGTATTTTCTGAAGTCAAAGAATTATTTTTATAACTCACTAATTGGCTAAACCTCCCAGAAGTGCTTTAAGATTAGTCATACTCCAAAGCATCACATTTTTGTGAATATCTATATGGTTACAATATAATATTTGAGGCCTTGGTTGCTGCTCAGACCAATCTACTTAGGTAATATATTTTATATGCACATATATATGTATTTTACATACATGAATTTATATAGTAATATATCTCTAAAAATATTTTAAAGACTCTTAGTTTTTAAATTTTATTTTCATAATTTTATTTAAAATTTAAATAATTTTAAAGATTCATAGATACACCAGCAAAAAATAAAAGTAGTTTCATGATGTCCTATCCTGGGAATTGTGGGACTGTGCCTCCTAAGTGACTTCCAAGTTTTTCTGTTTTCATTCCCCTTACATGAAAGGCAACCATCACCTCAACTGATTGAAGCAATACCTGATTGAACCACTCGCCTCTGCCTTTGGCCTCATGTTTTCTGATCCACCTTTTTAGCCCGCAGTTGGAATTTTCAATTCTATAAAATAATAATTTAAAAAAGGAGCAAACCAATCCTCTCTTTAACCCTCCAATGTTATCGTTTCTTTCTAAGTTAAAATACAAATACAGAATGTAGCGCAGAAAGCCCCAGGTAAAGTGCACCCTCCCTAACTCCCTGCCCTTCTTTCTCAGCAGCTGCAGTTCAACCACACCAATCCTGTCCTTCTTCCACATTCCTTCTGCTCTTCCTGGGTGGCCTGCAAGTCTGAAAGAGAAAGCAGTTGTTTGATGAATTCAGTCTAACTTACATTCTTGTCTATAGAGAGGTTAGAAGGTTTTGTCGTAATGATTGCTGTTGCTGCTGTTGCGTTTAGCAAACTCCCACTAGTTTTTAATTCTTTACTAGTTGTTCTGAATAATGAGAGGCAGCATGAACATAACTAATAGTTTTAGATAATAAAAGTAATCATGCTACAGCAGACTAAAACACAGCAAACTGAAAGTTCTCACCAGACATGAGTGTTCTGTCGCCTTAATGATCTTTCAGAACCATTTCCTGGCATTGGAGCCATTTTCTGATGTCTGCAGGATTTAGGTTCCCCAAAATTTTACCTCTAATCTGGTGGTTCTCAACCTTCTTAACACTATGACCTTTTAATACTATTCCTCATGTTGTGGTGACCCCCAACCATAAAAAAAATCTCTGTTAATAATTCATAACTATAATTTTGCTACTATTATAAAGCCTAATGTAGATTTCTGATATATCTGATGTCATTAGGTCTGTGAAAAGGTTGTTCAGCCCCCACAGGGGTCACAACACACAGGTTGAGAACTGTTACTCTAACCCATACCGCTGAATATCTATTGACCACATGAACATAATACATTTCAACAAGTTATCTATATTTCTTGTAATAAACATTTACTGAGGTTATAAGTAAATCTGTTTTAAGGGTGAGGAATTAGACTCATATTCTGCATGGTCACATATTTAACCAGATATAAACAGGGTTTGACTCCATAATCTTCATCGACAAATCTTGCTCTATCCTGCCTTGCATCTCAGTGGGGTTTCTACAGACTTCTAGGCACAATCCAAAATGATGAAACATGGGTAACTGGAAAGGAAAACACTGGTGAAAGCTTATGAGATTGTCACCATGGACAGGAGAGAGGAAGGAGAAGCAAACTTACCAAGAAACTTACTGTAAAATATCTAGTTATTATATAAATTCTAGCAAGAAAATTCTACCAGTTCTCTTATTTCTTTTTCTCCTCTACTGCCTAGGGAACAGAGTGGAAGCACAATGTGTACTTAATGAACACTTAGAAGTAACCTTTTATGAGTATGATGTTGACTAAGTATGATGAACAGTAATTACTGTCTACTTTCCCACTACTCTTTAATAGAGTGTACTGGAAGTCAGAGCAAGGTGCAGTAGTCATGTAGAACCTTATCACTAAAAAGACTTTTAATATCTGCAAAGACCTCATTAAACTTTTGACCTAAGATACCATTGACAAACACATTGAAAGAACTGATTGTGGGTCAAAGTTCTGAGCTTGACTTTTAAAGTATTGAACTGATGAGAAAAGTTGGATGTCTATCAATAGATGATATGGATACACATGTTTTAATTAAGCACCCTATCATCAAGGCATAATGAGGCACTAAGCAAGGAAATATTCACACATCAAGGAGTGTATAACTGGTTTAAATGTACCATAAAATACCATTTTTTTCTGCCTAAGAAGGACCAACAACACTAAGAAATCAGAAAATATAGACCACCTTCATCAAGTCATATTAACATTTTCTAGAAAACATCAAAAATATCTATTTCTTTTCTTAGATGCCTTGTGTCTGAATGCTGGTTCTTAGTATTAAGGTCATTGTGTTTTATCTCTATGAAGAAGAGGAAGAAGAGGAGAAAAAGGAGGAGGAGGCAGCGGTTCCCTGAGGGAATTAGTTCGTTGTCTCCCGCATGCATGCACGCTCATATTTATGGGTGCCAATTCTTAGAAAACATAGAAAACAAAAATCCCATGAAAACTTAAAAGTAAAGAAGTCATGTGAATAAGGAAAAAAATTATGAAGTTTGAAGATGTTGGAAGAAAGCCAAAGAAAGACCTTGTCAGGTTAGTGACTCCAGTGTATTTAAACCACATTTTTCACAGGGCTATGTAACCAAAGGAACTCTCATTTTGACAGAGTCAGTCCTTTGTACCTTAGCCAGGGCAGATCCAGGATCCAAGGAAAAGTGCTGTGACTAGAGTTGAACAACCACAGGCAACTGCCACAGTAATTCCTAAATCCTGTTGTCCTGAGAGGCACTCACAAAGCTGATTAAAACATGAAAACTAGGGCCCCACACTCATCTACCTAGGTTTTTAGATAAGTAGGACCTATCAATCTCCCATGGTAATTCTAGGACAATCCAAGTACTCATTGATTACATGATATTTAGAAACCTTGACCTAATAGAACCTATTTATTTTATGCATGAGGAAAATGAGGCTTATCAAAAGTTAATGACAGTTTTGAATAAAATCTTTTATTTAAAAAAAATGACATAAAATGACAAGAAAATAATTGTTGAAACCCCTGTGAAGTCATGGGAAAGAGTGTTCATTTAATAGGGGGAAACAGTGGAAATTAACCAAGGAGAGAGACAGTTTTGTCTACTAAAGCTGGAGAAAGACCTAACCTGTATTATATATGTCTGTATGGCACAGCGACCCTGAAAAGCTTGAGATCTAGCATGCAAGGTGTCGAAAGGCAATGCTGAGATGCAGACAAAATAGAAAGATATGAATGTTAGCTCTCCAAATTCCTTCTCTTCCCCTCACAAATGACTTTCTTTTTCTCCTTAAGCAACTAGACAAAAAAGTTCATCTCTGCAAGTCAGAATGAAGTCAGGGCCTGGACACAGGAATAGTACCCATGGAGAAGAACAGGAGAGACTACCATAGAGGCAAATGTTCACAGCCAACCATTGGACAGAGCACAGGATTCTCAGTGGAGGACTTAGAGAAAGAGCTGGGGAAGCTGAAGGGGTTTGCAACCCCACAGGAAGAACAACAATATCAACCAACCAGACCCCCAGAGCTCTCAGGGATTAAACCACCAACCAAAGAGTATATGAAGTGAACCATGGCTCCAGCTGCATATGTAGCAGAGGATGGCATTGTTTAGTATCAGTAGGATGAGGGAAACCTGGAAAGGGGATAACATTTGAAATATAAATAAAGAAAATAAAAGAAAAAAGAAGAAAAGCCTAATTAGGTGAAAATCTACATGGTAGGCAGTGATCTTCTTTGACACTTGCATTAAGAAGCTACAAGTCTGGGCAGTGTATTTGCCTCTAGAGGGGCTGAGCATCCCAATAGGAAATTATTACACATCCTGATATTCGAAGTTGGCTCAACACATCTACTGAATCCTGACTCCATTGTTTTGCAGTAACATCCAAGAGCCAATGTGCTCTGCTCATAAAGCAGCATTTCCAGTGAGATTTTTTTTTTTATGGTATTAGTCCTAAGATGTGAAATAGAGGATCAGCAGCCACCTAGAGAAAATTACAAATGTAGAAACAGTCCCAAGTAACAAAGCCAAAATAAGAAAGAATACAAGAAAATGATTAAAATAAGAGAATTTGTTCATCTTAAAAATTGTAATTAGTCACCCCAGATGTTTAGCATATTTAGATAACTAATTAGATTAGAGTATTGTGAAAGTTTCAGAAGCAGATATTTTGAGATAGTGAAATTTAAGTGTATTAGAGAAAAGAAAAGTATAGTAGCCTATCATGATATTTCTCTGAAGAAACCTAAAAAAATGTAAGAAGTTGAACAAAATGAAGAAATCCATAGGAAGCAAATAATAAAAACATAATATCAGCCAATGAGAGCTAACATTCAGGTAAAGGATGCACAGCATGGAATGAGAAAGAAATGTAGGAAGAAAATTATTATTATAACAAAAAACTTAAAAAAACATTTTTAAGAATTAATGATGTCAGGTTTTCTCATAGAAGAACTAAGTCCCCAGGATTGTTAATAAAATATGTTAAATACATATTTCAATTACAAACAGAAGGATAAAATGCTATTGCCAGAGAGAAAACAAAGGGTAACACGCTAAACATTATACCAAGAATGAGATCATATTTCTCAATGGCCTCAGCAGATAGAAGACAGTGGTACTGTGGCTATAAAACTAAGGAAGAAAATCACTTCCAATTCAGAATTTCAAACTTAGTCACACTATCACTTAAGGTGAAGAAAGATTAAACAGGCTGCTGGTAAATAGGGATGGCTAAATTGTCAGATAGGCAAGTTGGCAAAATGTTTACCTTAAGTATGATGTTTCTAAAATAGGCCCCAGAACTATGCTTAGACAAAGAAAGAGGGTACTAATGCCCAAATTAACAGATGGAGAATAAATTGCAGGAGAGACGTCAAAGGAACACCCAGGGTGAGGGGGAAGGGGGAAGGTTGTTGGCTACACAACAAATCTAAAGAGCAAGCAGTTCACATTCTAAAGGAACACCGAGATCACTGGGAGGATAGTAGGGTGCACCCAGAACACAGACAAACGTGGATGTACTAACAGTTTAGGTTGGAAGTTTCTAAGTATTTGGGCACCAAGTTTGAAGATTACTTAAGATGGGTACACGGAAAACTAAAGCAGTGAGATATTGGCAAGCATTGAGTTAGTTAAAAGTAAGTTTATCAATGAAAATTTAAAACTGTAGGTACGCTAAAGAACTCCGTTAAGGATACTGTATAAGGCCATGGAGATCAATTGGCAGGTAAGATGCTTGTGACGAGTCCTGAAGACCTGCCCTTGATCCCCAAGACCTACTTTGTAAAAGGAGAAAACCAGCTCCGGAATGTTGTCTTCTGAGTCCTACAGACACATGCACACACAAATAAATAAGTGAGCATAAGTCTTAAGAAAAAGAATAACACATAAATTTTCTCAATAATAAAATAAACAAGGGCTTGGGAACATGGATGTCATAGAGGGTGTGACCCCTGCAGGCATGAGGGCTTGAGCTTAGGCTTGAGTTCCTACAACATGTGATGAAAAAAAAAATAGATGGTCACAATGGCTTGGATTAATAATCCCAGTGCTGTGGAGATGTGAAGAGCCCACCACGACCATGGCAATTCTTATAAAAGAAATCGGGCTAGCTTGCAGGTTCAGAGGTTTTGACCATCATCATGACAGGAAACATGGCAACATGCAGGCAGACACAGTGCTGGAGAGGGAGCTGAGAGTTCTATAACCCAATACACATGCAGCAGGCAGAGATGGAGACACTGGGCCTGCCTCAAGCTTCTGAACCCTCAAAGCCCAGTGTTGAACTTCCTCCAACAAGGCCACACCCTTTAATGGTGTCACTCTTTAGACATCTATGGAGGCCATTTCCATTCAAACTACCACAGGCAAGGCAAGGACAGGATGAGTCCCTGGAACCCACTGGCAAGTCTTCCCAAATCAATAAACTCTGGATTCAGTAGAAGAACCTGCCAAAAATAGTGAGTAGGACAGCAACTGGAAAGGCATCTGACTTTAACTTTCAGGCTTCAGATTCATATGCGTACACTCAAGAGCACCTGCACAAACCCATGCATATAGCTACAAAGTGTACTATACGATACGCACCGTACACAAGTAATAAGAACCAAATGCTCATTTTACCAGCAAGTAGGGCTTTCCAGAAAGACAAACTCTGGGACAGCTGGAAGAGAGAAACTCAGAGGAAGGACTGGCAGACTTTAGTCTGAGAAGTATAACCCAACCACATGCTCAGAAGTGACAATATATGAAGGCAATTTCCAGATAAAGACATGGTTATTCATGTGCCTCTATAGAAAACATGGTTTTGCCACCTGTGGCTTGCCTTTGTACCTGAATGCCTTACAATTGTAATTCTTCTTAACCCTCAGAGTATAAATTGTCCAATGCTCTAACTAAAGTTGACTATTGTACAAGGCTTTAGTCACCCTCATTTCTAGACCCTGCTCTCCCAGGTTCACAACCCCACCCCCCAAAATTGGAGTGGTTAACATGGCCACGATTTTCTCACCTGAGGAACAGAGTGCTCACATTAATTCCTGGAGCACTATCTTTCCTCTGTACAGGAATAAAATTGAAGGAGAATCTTACCCGGGCTGTCTGAGCATCCAGATGCGAGGGAAAGATCACTGGGTAAATGTGGACTTAGATCAGAGAGATGAAGCCACAAAAACAAGACAATGGAGGGGTGACAATGGCCGCAGGAATAGAGGAAACACAAGTCACTATGCCTTCCAGAGCTTACATTTCAGATTTCTAGCTCCCAGACCTGTGAGAAAGCACATCGGAGCCTTGTCCCTTTGCCCCACTGTGACTCAGCTGTCCTGGAAACGAATACAAATACCTGATATCCTCACAATCTCCAGCAAAACTAAGCCGTTTGTTGTCTTCTTTTTGTTAGGGAGGAGAAGGGACGTATAACCTCTCATCTCTATGACACAGCACAGGGCTGTGAATTTTCCATTCCTGCATGGGTGTTCATAGAAACCGTTCCAGACCACAGTCATGACACCTGGGTGATCTGTTTGATAGGCATCTGATCTGTACTGATCCTACTGAGGGTAGCCAAGCATTCCAAAGACAGGCTGGCAGGGACACCATAACTCTCCGTCTATTAAAAGCAACACAAAACAAAACAAGGCTCAAGGTTAAACACTGTTAGCAAGGAGTCACTTAGAACATGTTTTCATATCTGTGGTCAAATTGCTGAATCATATACATCCCACCCTGTTAGCTTTATATCCAAAAGCCTGTAGCTTCTTACACCTTATGGGGCAGTTTACTGTCTCAGCATTCATTACAAAGTGGCTTTTGTTTGAGTTGAGCAAAGCCTCATAGGAGGAACTGTACCCAGCTTGCCTTTCTGAGATCCTGTCTTGTAGTCTGCTCGCACATGTGAAGTAGTTAAATGGTGGGTGTATGTGTGAAAAGCATAACTCTATGGTATTAGCATTGCTGATTTTGCAGTAAAGAGAAGGGATTGTTATACCTGTTAGTTCTCATATGGAAGTTAAATTGCAGGGCCAGGAGACAAGCCATACTTGGTCTGACCATCAGAGGCACAAGGCACGTGTAAGGGACCACTGGGCTAGCTAGCTAACTGCCCCTCAGAGAACAAGTCCTGGAGTCTGACATCCTTCCTGGGTTAATTGGGGGTGGCTGCTTGTCTAAAGAGCCCACCAATTACTCTGAAGAACTGACTAGCCATAACCATTCCATCTGATTATGAGGGAAAATACAGTTCTTACTCTTTTTTTTAAGTATATCTTGAAAGTGGGAGGAAAGAAATCTGAATTCTGTTCAACAGTTGACGCTGACATTTAATACTGTCAAGAGTATTAAATTGTCTCATCCAGACTGCACATATTATAACTTGGTAAGCAAGACACTCAGTATAATGCAGTTTCGTTACCAGCTGGGGAACTCAGAGATTCTAAAATATGCTAGGATTGCTGTCTGCTGCACTGTCTCCGCAGAATCTCCTGGTTAAGTGAGGAAACCCGGGAATACAGGCATGAAAGGAAGACTTATTTTTAGTTATTGCCTTTGGCAAAAGTTCTCTTGTCTAAATGGAGGAAATTTATTCTGAAAAACACAGTTTTCTTTCCTGACACATAAAGAAACAAAAATTGCCAAGGCCTCGTAAATGATCATTGTTCAGTGTCAGGATGTCTAGTTATGGACCTGTTGCTAAGTGAAGGCTGCTATGAAGTCACTCTGCAGGCAAGAGTCCCCTGCCTGTTCCTGGACACTGAGGTGACAGCTGATAAAAGGAGAGAAAGCCTTTAGGCAAAAAAAAAAAAAAATACTTTATTTTTTCCATGTACGAGTACATCTTTTACAGATATAGATATAGAGTCCCTTGTCATTGCCAGGTGTTTCTCTTCCTTCAGCAAAATCCTGTGTCAAAAATAAGTCATATGCCTCTAATACCATAACTGAGGACATTAGATATGTGCACTCCACACAGAAATGTTTGCCAAACTTCAGTCTCTTTTCCCTCAGTTGCAAACCTCCTCAAAGAAAATCAAAACAGGTGAAAGACTGTTCATTGGGCCACAGACATTTGAAATCCCCGGTCTAACCTACCTTTATGTGATGCTGATAAGTCATTTGGTTGTTAGAGTGAGTTCAAAGAGAACCCACTATAAAATTTCCATCTGTATAATAGAATGAGCTCATTCCTAAGATCCTATCTCGTTACATGGAATGAAGACATGTTTACAACGAAGTTAAGGTCAATAACATTTATCTTAAAATAACAAATTTTTTGAGTATGTGGACCCAGTTCAGTCATGCTGGCCTTTTTTCTCCAGCTGCTGGAAGAAGAATTCATTCAGAGTATTCAAATGTATCAAAGTGTATTAATAAAAGTTCCCTTGTTGAGTGAAGCCAACTATCAGTTGAGACCTTAAAACTCAGTGGGACTTGACAGGGCTGACCTGAATTGATTGTTATAGTCAAGATCATAAATGTCACTCATAGGCCCAACTGTTGAAGGCCTGATGACCCTGCTGAGAGGTGCTGGATGGTCTCAAAGGTGGGTCCTGGTAGAGGAGCTCCCAGTGTTCATGGTTACATGCAGAAGAACTCCAACCCTTTCTTCTTCCTCTGTCTTGCTTCCTAACCGTGAGATGAAGCATTGTGCTCTCACATTGGCTGCTGCCTCAAACTGCTGATTCACCATGGGCTTAATTAAAGCTTTGAAATTTTGAACAAAAATAAAGCCTCATTTTTATTTGTGTAGTGATAAGACATACAGAGAGAGAGAGAGAGAGAGAGAGAGAGAGAGAGAGAGAGAGAGAGAGAGAGACAGACAGACAGACACAGAGACACACAGAGAGAGAGAGAGAGAGAGAGAGAGAGAGAGAGAGGAAAGGAGGGAGGGAGGGAGGGAGGGAGAAAGGAAGGAACACAGTGACTGTTGTAAGCTAAATTTTTAAGTATTTATTGTTGCTCAGAAATAGAAAAACTTATATATCCTGAGTCTAAGACGCAGTCTCTGCAGCTTGGTCAGCACCCAACTCCCCCGAGACTAGAATTGCGCCCTTGCTCTAACCTGATGCACCCAACCCTTCACCAAATCTCTTAGCATTTTGGAGTTCTTGTGACAGGGTCCCAGCCACCTGCTCAAAAATGTTCAGGATCTACCTAGCTTCTCAAAATCTTTGGCCATTGACTTACACAATCCCTGGGGTCATTAGGCATGCCTGCCTGTGCTCTTAAACACAAACCTGTATCAGTGACTTTATTATTCATATGGTAGTACCAAAGGAGCCTGGAATTTGAACATAGCCAGGATTTTAACCTGAATGCTACGACTCGTTGTGTATCTAACATTAGAAACACCATAAATCTTTGCAGTTCATTGTAGGGTTCTGTGTGGATCACAATGTATATAGTAGATAAGTAGCTAATTATCATTTTTATCACTTTTATGCATCCACATAACTGAACGGGGTCATTGTTGCTAAAATGGCTTCCCCTGAACGCTTTCAGCTACCTAGTTCCTCTCAATTCCTACTTTTGAAGGGATTTGGGGAGTGTCACTCAAAATCTCTACTAATCCCAGTAAACACACCATGTTGCTGTCATCATGGCCCGACTTACATGTAAAACATCCCATGCACCATTTAGAGTCACTCCTTAGTCTTCAGTGGTCTGCCTATATGCCAGGTGCTATAGAAGGAACAAGGACTTATTGTCAAACCAGGCTTTTAGGACCTCAGAATTCATGTTCTAATATAAGCTTTGCGCAATACAGTCATTCTAGAAGGCCTGTGGATATAAGGCCACTTTGAACTATTCCCCCAAGAACCTCAGCCTCATGATAGGAACCATCATTCACCTGAAAACGTATAGATATGTAATCACCATTATTCTGGCATCAAAGAGCAGCAAATATTGCCTCTCACATCTAAAAGCTAAGATTTAATATTCCTCTCACAAGAGAAAAGAGCAAAGGTAGTAACTTTTATGTGGTAATGAAATGCTCCCGTTATCCTTCAGTGAGTTAATGAAAAAAAATTGCTTCATTTCAGGGATTTGGGTAATGAGTCCATAAAGAGAAATGGAGCCTAGGGTTGAAGCTGGGAGCGCTATAGAACTGTATGAACTATTAAAAAAAAAAAAAAAAAAAAAAAAAAAAAAAAAAAAACTTGGGCATCGGAGTAGCTGTTTAACAAAAGAAAGGGGGAAAATGTCTTCAGCACCCATTGCAAGCAAGCCCCGACTCTGCCTGGAAGCCATCTTGGAAAGCTAAATATCTCAGTGCAAAGAAACACTGAATTTACTTCAGAGGAGGCTCATGATAGTGGGTGTTGAGGCAGCAGAGGGTAGCTGCATGAAAAGCCTGTCTGTCTTGAACCCGCCCAGCACTGTGGATTTTGTAAAAGAGTCCTTCACTGAGGTGTTGGCTCCACATCGTCAATAGTACTGTTGAAAATAAGTAAATAAAAAATGAGGCTAAGAGAAAAACAGAGTTTTCATTCAAATGCCTCTTATTTACCAGTAATCACACCAAGTGCTTTTTTTTTTTTTTTTTTTTTTTTTTTTTTTTGAATTGGCAAAACCGAGTTGTCTACATATTTATATTGGTAACATTTTCCAGGGGGTTCTACCAAGAAAACGTATCCGAGCACCTTGTGTTGTGAAATCCAAGGAAATGGAAAACATTAAAAACAAGCAAGCCTTGTCTTCCACTAGTCCTACTGGAGAAGAAAGACTACCCTTCCAAGGGCGGTGTCTAAATAAGGACTCCGTTCTTGGGTTGTTTAATCAGTTGCCTTAGAAACCACCAGAATGTGGTGGGTGCCTCCAGGCCGGCCATAAGGTAGTACTCAAGATAGGCTTAATCACCTGTTACCTGACCGAATACACACTTGCCTGAAGGTGGAGTTGGCATCCCTGGGACAGGAGGTCTGCATTTTGCAGATCCTTTAGGCAGTTAATGATAGTCTATCTTCTGCATCAGGAGAATGTGACAATCTTGGTTTAGAAATTTTTCATGTGTCAGCCTTTTGTGACTAAACAGGAGAGCAGTCTTGAATGGAAGTGGAATTCAATCTTGTTGAACCAACTATTGAATTTTGACTAAGAGCAAGGCAGATCTGTAGAAACTATGCAATATAGTCACTCAATCTGGAGAGCATTAGAAACTGAGGAAACACAGTACGAAAACCCCCATGATCATATTGAAATAATGAGAGAAAACTCATCATGGTATAATCTCACCAACTGAATCCAGACAGGATTGATAGGGGAACTTAAAAAGAAAAAAAAAATCATCACTGTATTTTAAAATTTATTCTTTAAGGTCGCCAAAACATTTGCCATCCAAATACACAGAATTGAAAGTAAGGACATGGAGGAGTTCTAAACTCCACCCCTGATATATGCCAAAAATAAATGTGAATTAATTCGTCATTGGTTCCTCTAAATAGAAGCTCTGGTCATCTCAGAAGCTCTTTCCTGTGGCTGTCCCTACTGTTATTTCACCATGTCTTGGTCTCTCTTTCCATTCGAGCACTTAGTAGCAGGCTCTAAGAACTTTCTGTCTGTTACCCTCTCCCCAGCAAGTCTCTCTACTGTCCTTGAGCAAACATGAATCTGAACTTTGCTTTTCAGAACGGCATCATTAGAAATGAAACTGGGGTAAGCATCCCTGTACCCCGGTGATTCTGTTTCTTTGATTCAGAATCACAGAGATTGAATTGCTGGACCATTGTGTAGTTTTTAGTTGTTTTTAGAAAAAACTAACTATTTATTGTGTAAAACATTTTAAACTTTTATTTCTTTTATGTTTATTAGGGCATGGTGCACATGCGTGTGCGATTAGAAGAGGTGTCAAACAAGTCTAACTAGAGTTACAGACAGCTGTGGACCACCATGTGGGAGCTGAGAACCAAATCTAGCAACAAGAACGCCCCATGCCCTAAACTTCTGAGCCAACCCTTTAACCCCTAAACCTTGCTTTAAATTTAAATTCTTTTTGTATGTTTTAAGTATTTGCAGATTGCCTCCCTGACAGTAAATCCTACAAACAATACATGAGGATATCTTTTGTCCATATTCCCACTTCATTGCAGCTACAGTGGGCCTCCACAGTTCCTCAAATGGGAAAGCAAGACAGTCATTCAAATTTTGTAAAGTAAGATTTCCCCATACAAAAACCTTGATCATATTTTTATTTGTTTGATGCCCATCCAGACTTATTTCGTTGTGAGTGAATTATTCAAATCTTTTCTCGTCTCCCCCTCTCTGGATTTGGGTTATGGGTGTGCAGACTCTTATTTTGTCTTACGTCTGCACCTGTCTGATAAGCGATGGCACACACAGGAAGTAGCAGAGCCAGCATCCAGGGGGAGGGAGAATTCTGGGATAGCCAGGCAGGAAGATGTGAGAAAATGGACTCTTGATACCCGAGCACAGGTAGATTAGAATGAAAGGGATAATTTATGATCTATTAAGAGAAAAGCCTAGGCATACGACTGAGGTATTTGTAATATATTTTGAGTCTGGGAACATGGAGGTAGGAGGAAGAACCAGACCCTAACTTCTACAGTATATTAAAGATAATGGCGCTTAACTATCCATTATCCTTCAAACACTGATCTTATACTTATGACCCTTTTGCTTCCTTATTCTGCGCTTTACCTGTTCCTATTTTAATTTACATGGAATTTCTATAATTGAAGATCAGGATCTAGTTTCACTTTTTAACAAAATAAAATACAAGATAAAACAAAAAACTTCCTCATCGAGGTGGGACAACATAGACCAACAGAAGGAAAATAGCCCAAGAGAGAACACAAACATCAGAGATCCCACCTCGTATGTTCAGGAACCCCAGTAAACTAGAAGGCACATAGAAGCCACAGAGGTCCTAGTACAGACCTGTGCAGACCTCCTGCACACCCACACCGCTTCAGTCTGCAAGTCCACAGGGGCTGTGCTTACGTGGACTGCAGGGGCCACGTTCTTACAAGTGGACAGCCACTTTTCACAACCCCGCTCAAGAACAAACCATCCTATCACCACTGAGGTATAAAATCCAAGTCTTTTTCCTTGTTGATCTGAGGTAGTGCCTCTCTGACGAGATGCTGTCGCTCCAGAGGATGCTCTTCTGCCTTCTATCATCAGTCTGTCCTCACCCATCTTTCTCTAGTTTTTACTGGCTAGGTTAAACCATTTTTTCCTCAGTACAGTTTTTAAAAATGATTCTCCTGAATCTTAGCCCTCTCCGTACATGCAAGGTTGTTAGTTAGAATACACTTATGTTAATTTTGCAAGCATAGAATTTTCACAATTTTAACTCTTCTCATCTAAATATAGTGTACATTTGTTTAGAAGATTTTGTCTTTCCCATAACATTTTTAGATTTTTGAAAGCATACATTCTGTACCATTTCTGGATAATTTATTTCCAAGTTAGTATTCATAGCTTTTGTCACTGAAGTGAAGATACAAATTTATATATATATATATATATATATATATATATATATATATATATATATATATATATGTATATATATATATGTATATATATCATACATACCTACACACATCATATGTATATACATATATGTGTATATACATATATATAACATTGATATGTCATATATAATAATAATAATGTATACATATTGTCTCAGGGTTTTACTGCTGTGAACAGACACCATGATCAAGGAAACTCTTATAAAGAACAACATGTATGTGGTTTGCAGGTTTAGAGGTTCAGTCCTTTATCAACAAGGTGGGAACATGGGAGCATCCAGGCAGGCATGGTGCAGGAGGAGCTGACAGTTCTACATCTTCGTCTGAAGGCTGCTAGGAGAATACTGACTTTCAGGCAGCTAGGGTGAGGGTCTTATAGCCCACACCCACAGTGACGCACCTTCTCTAACAGGGCCACACATATACACAACATATGTACACGTGCGTGTGCACGCACACGTACACACACACACACCTCCTTCTCTTCACTTTTCAGTCCTCTGGTGGGTGTTTTTGTTCTACTTGGTGCTTCTTTTTTTTTTTTTTTTTTTTTTTACAGTTTTTTTTTCCTTTTATTATAAGATACTCTGTATTTACATTTGAAATTTATCCCTCTCCCCTGCTCCCCCACCCCACTTTATTTGCCTACTCAAAGGTGCACTCCCTCCTAATCACCCTCTCCACCTCAGTGCGTTGACATTCCCCTATATGGGGCAAACACACCCACGCTGGACCAAAAGCCTCTTCTCACATAAATGCCAGACATCTTCAGCTACATATGAAACTAAATCAACAGGTGCACAAAGTTTGGTGTTTTAGTCCACGGGAGTTTTGGAGGGTTTGGTTGGTTGATAATGTTGTTCTTCCCATGAGGTTGCAACCCCTTTCAGCTCCGTAGGTCCTTTCTTTAGCAACCTCATTGGGATCCCCAAGTTCTCCGCTGGTTAGATACAAGCATGCTCAGCTGTATCTATATGACTCTTTTTTTTTGACACAACTTTATTTTACAAAACAAAGATAAATGTATAGATTTTAAGCATTTTTTTCTTAAAATTATACATTTTTCTCAGTACTTTTTTTCAGATTTTAACATAATTTTTACAAAAAATTATATGAATATATTTTTTAGTCAGTACTTGATTTTTTTCAAGGTTTGACAGTATGCCTTGAAAACTTAATAGTTACAATGAGCATAAAGTACATGTAAAACAAAATGTAACAGGGAAATAGTTAAAGTTTTCTTGTTTTATAAATATTTTTTTGTTTTGTTTTGTTTTCTTTATTTCTTGGACTTCATACACTCTGTGAGTTGTTTCTGGGGGAGTACAAGCCTCTGGGGTTAGCATCCCTCTATCAGTGACTGCACATTATGTCTGTTCTTTTGTGACTGGGTTATCTCACTCAGGATGATATTCTCTAGATGCAGCCATTTTCTTAAGAATTTGGTTAAGTCATTGTTTCTGGTGGCTGAGTAGTATTCCATTGTGTATATGTACCACAATTTTTGTATCCATTCATCTTCTGAAGAACATCTAGGTTCCTTCCAGCTTCTGGCTATTATAAATAGAGCCGCTATGAACAATGTGGTGCCTATATCTTTGTTGTGTATTAAAGTGTCTCTGGGGTATATGCCCAGAAATGGAATAGCTGGGTCTTCAGGTAGTAATATATCCAATTTTCTGAGGTATCGCCAAACAGATTTCCAGAGTGGTTATTTTAGCTTGCAACCCCACCAACAGTGAAGAAGTGTTCCTATTTCTCCGCAGCCTCACCAGCATCTGCTGTCATCTGAGATTTGGATCTTGGCTGGTGTGAGGTGGAACCTCAGGGTTGTTTTGATTTGCATTTCCCTGATGGCTAAGAATGTAGGCACTTCCTCAGATGTTTCTCGGCCATTTGGTGTTCCTCAACTGAAAACGTTTTGTTTAGCGCTGTGCCCCATTTTTTAATAGGGTTATTTGATACTCTGGTGTCTAGCTTTTTGAGTTCCTTGTACACCTTGGATATTAGGCCTCTATCTGACGTGGTGTTGGTAAAGATCTTTTCCCATTCTGTTGGTTGCCATTTTGTTTTCTTGACGATGTCCTTAGCCTTACAGAAACTTTGCAATCTCATTAAGTCCCATTTGTTAATCTTTGACCTTAGAGCTTAGGCCATTGGTGTTTTGTTCAGGAAATTTTCTCCTGTGCCTATGTGTTCTAAGGTTTTTCCTACTTTCTCATCTAATAGTTTCAGTGTATCTGGTTTAATGTGGAGATCTTTGATCCACTTACACTTGAGCTTTGTACAAGGAGATAAGAAAGGGTCTATTTTCATTCTTTTGCATGCTGAGTCCCAGTTGGACTAGCACCATTTGTTGAATAGGCTGTCCTTTTTCCATTGAATGTTTACTGCTCCTTTGTCAAAAATCAGGTGACCATATACATGAGGGCTCATTTCTGGATCTTCTATTCTATTCCATTGATCTACATGCCTATTTCTGTACCAGTACCATGCAGTTTTCAGCACAATTGCCTTGTAATATAGCTTGAGGTCAGGGATAGTGATTCCCGCAGATGTTTTCTTCTTGTTGAGGATGGATTTCGCTATTCTAGGTCTTTTGTTATTCCATATGAAATTGCATATTGATCTTTCCAATTCCGTGAAGAACTGGGTTGGAATTTTGATGGGGATTGCATTGAATCTGTAGATTGCTTTTGGTAGGATGGCCATTTTTAAGATGTTGATTTTTCCAATCCATGAGCATGGGAGATCTTTCGATTTTCTGAGATCCTCCTCAATTTCTTTCTTTAGAGGTTTGAAGTTCTTGTCATACAGGTCCTTCACTTGCTTAGTTAGAGTCACACCAAGGTATTTCATAGTTTTTGTGACGATTGTGAAGGGTACCTTTTCACTAATTTCTTTTCCACATGTGTGTCCTTTGAGTATAGGAAGGCTACTGATTTGTTTGAGTTAATTTTGTATCCAGCCACTTTGCTGAACTTGTTTACCAGCTGTAGAAGTTCTCTGGTAGAATTTTTGGGGTCACTCAAGTACACTATCATGTCATCGGCAAAGAGTGATGTTTTTATGTCTTTCTTTCTGATTTATATCCCCTTGATCTCCTTTTGCTGTCTAATTGCTCCAGCCAGGACTTCAAGTACTATGTTGAATAGGTAGAGGGAGAGTGGGAAGCCTTGTCGAGTCCCTGATTTTAGTGGGATTGCTTCAAGTTTCTCGCCATTAAGTTTGATGTTGGCTGTTGGTTTGCTGTATATTGCTTTTATTATGTTTAAGTATGGACCTTGGATTCCTGTTCTTTCCAGGACTTTTAACATGAAGGGGTGTTAGATTTTGTTGAATGCTTTCTCAGTGTCTAGTGAGATGACCATGTGATTCTGATCTTTGAGTTTGTTTATATGGTGGATTACGTTGATGGATTTCCTTATATTAAATTATCCCTGCATCCCAGGGATGAAGCCTACTTGGTCATGATGAATGATCCTTTTGATGTGTTTTTGGATTCAGTTTGCAAGGATTTTGTTGAGTATTTTTACATCAATGTTCATAAGTAAGATTGGTCTGAAGTTCTCTTTCCTTCTAGGGTCTTCGTGTGGTTTAGGTACGAGGGTTATTGTAGCCTCAAAAAAATGAGTTGGGTAGTATTCCATCTGATTCTATCTTTTGGAATAGGTTGGAGAGTATTGTTGTTATATCCCCAATAAATGTCTGATAAAATTCTGCACTGAACCCGTCTGGACCTGGGCTTTTTTTGGTTGGGAGGCTTTTGATGACTTCTTCTATTTCTTTAGGTGTTATAGGGTTATTTAGATGGTTTACTTGGTCCTGGTTTAACTTTGGGATCTTGTATCTGTCTAGGAATTCGTCCATTTCCTCCAGATTTTCCAATTTTGTGGAGTATAAGTTTTTGTAGTAGGATCTGATGATTTCTTGAATTTCCTTAGTTTCAGTTGTTATGTCTCCACTTTCCTTTCTGATTTTGTTAATTTGTATACTCTCTCTTTGCCCTCTAATTAGTCTGGCTAGGGGTTTATCAATCTTGTTGATTTTCTCAAAGATCCAACTCTTGGTTTTGTTGATTTTTTTCAATGGTTCTTTTTGTTTCTATTTGGTCTATTTCTGCCCTAATTTTGATTATTTCTTGCCGTCTACTCTTTTTGGGTATATCTGCTTCCTTTTGTTCTAGGGCTTTTAGCTGTTCTGTCAGGTTGCTGATGTAAGCTCTCTCCAGTTTCTTTTTGGAAGCACTTAGGGCTATGAGTTTTCCTCTCAATACTGCTTTCATTGCATCCCATAGGTTTGGGTATGTTGTGTTTTCATTTTCGTTGAATTCTAGAAAATTCTTAATTTCTTTCTTTATATCTTCTTTGACTCTGCTATCGTTTAACAGAGCGTTGTTTAGTTTCCATGTGTATGTGGGCTTTTTGTTGTCTTTGTTGTTGTTAAAGACCAGCCGTAGACCATGGTGATCTGAGAGGATGCATCGGAGTATTTCAATCTTCTTATATCGATTGAGGCTTGCTCTGTGTCCAATTATGTAGTCAATTTTCGAGAAGGTGCCATGGGGTGCTGAGAAGAAGGTGTATTCTTTTACTTTAGGATAATATGTTCTGTATATATCTATTAATTCTAGTTGGTTCAAAGTCTCTGCTAGTTTTGCAGTGTCCTTGTTCAGTTTCTGTTTCCATGATCTGTCCATTGGTGAGAGTGGGGTATTAAATTCTCCCACTATTATTGTGTAGGGTGAAATGTATTTTTTGAGCTTTAGTAGGGTTTCTTTTATGAATGTGGGTGCTTTTTTATTTGGAGCATATATGTTAAGGATTGAGAGTTCCTCCTGACAGATTTCCCCTGTAATGAGTATAAAGTGTCCTTCCTTATCTTTTTTGATAACTTTTGGTTGGAAATTTACTTTATTCGATGTTAGAATAGCCACTTCAGCTTGCTTCTTGGAGCTGTTTGCGTGGAAATTTTTTTCCCACCCTTTTACTCTGAGATAGTGTCTGTCTCTGTCTCTGAGATGAGTTTCCTGTATGCAGCAAAAGGCTGGATTTTGTTTATGTATCCAGTCTGATAGTCTATGTCTCTTTATTGGGGAGTTGAGTCCATTTATGTTAATAGATATCAAGGAATTGTTGTTTCTGTTTCCTGCCATTATTGCTTTTTTGGGTTGAGTTGTATCTGTGTTTTTTTCTTCTTTTAGTTTTCTTTTTTAGGAGTTTTCTTGTTTTTACTAGGCTCTATTGTCCCTCATTGTATTGGGTTTTCCACCTATAATTCGTTGTAGTGCTGTGTTTGTGGTCAGATATTGTGTAAATTTTGATTTGTCTTGAAATATCTTCATCTCTCCATCGATGGTGATTGATAGTTTTGCTGGGCATAGCAGCTTGGGCTGGTACTTGTGCTCTCTTAGGGTGTGCATGAAGTCTGTCCAGGCTCTTTTAGCTTTCATAGTCTCTGTTGAGAAATCGGGTGTGAGTCTGATTGGCCTGCCTTTTTATGTTACCTGACCTTTTTCCCTTACTGCTTTTAGTATTCTTTCTTTGCTCTGGGCACTTGATGTTTTTACTATTATGTGTTGGAAGGTATTTCTTTTCTGGTCCAACCTATTTGGAGTTCCTAAGGCTTCTTTTATGCTTGTGGTCATCTCATTCTTGAGGGTAGGGAAGTTTTCTTCTATGATTTTGTTGAAGATATTTACTGTGCCTCTTAGTTGATACTCTTCTCCCTCTTCTATTCCTATTATTCTTAGGTTCGGTCTTCTCATTGTGTCTTGGATTTCCTGGACATTTTGGGTTAGGAGCTTTTTGTTTTTTGCATCTTGTCTTGCTGTTTTGTCTATGTTTGCAATGTTGTCTTCTGCCCCCGAGATTCTCTCTTCGATCTCTTGTAATCTATTGGAAATGCTTGCTTCTGTGACTCCTGATTTCTTTTTTTGGTGTTCTGCCTCTAGTTTTATCTCTTTTAGCATTTTCTTAATTGTGTCAATTTCCGTTTTAATTTCCCTCTTCCATTCCTTTATTTCTTTGGTTCTGTTTTCCTCTAGTTCTTTGAGTTCTTTGAGTGTTTTTCTTGTTTCTTCTTTAAAAGCTTCTGAATCTTTTTGCTTTTCCTCCCTTTCTTGTTTAAGTATCTCTATCGGCATCTTGAGGTATGATTTCAGGTCTGTGTCTTCTTTTTCTGGAGTGCTTGGAATTCTGATGTTTGCTGTTATGGGAGAGCTGGGTTCTGGTGTTGCTAGATTGTCTTGGTTTCCTTGGGATATACTCTTTCGCTTTCCTCTTGCCATTTTGTTGTCAGTGATATGTTCTTGCCTTTCCCTTGTATCTGGTCTGTGTCCCTGGATCTCCACTGGTCCAGGTGTCAGATGGGCCGAGCCCTGTTCTATGCCTCAGAGTCGTCGGGTGGGAACAGAAGTTCTAAAGTACTGTTCCTGGTTGCTGGCTCAGGCAGGGCAGGGCAGGGCAAGTCGGAAGTGCACTTTCCGTGTGCACTCCGCAGAGATCCCTCTGCTCCCCTGCAGCCTAGGTCTCCCACTCACCAGTTGTTCAGCCTTTACGAGCTCCCGTTCTGGGTAGCAGATGGGCAGGGCTCTGCTCTGTGTCCTGAAGTCACTGCCGGGTGGAAACAGAAGTTCTAATTTTCTGTTCCCGGCTGCTGGATCAGGCAAGGCAGGGCAGGGCAAGGCAGGGGGTGCACTTTCCCTGTGCGCTCCGCAGAGATCTCTCTGCTCCCCAGCAGCCCAGGTCTCCCACCCACCAGTTGCTCAGCCTCTAAGAGCTGCCGTTCCGGGTGGCAGATCCTACTTGGTCCTTCTACCATGTTTTCTGCCTGACCATATGCTGAACTGCAGAAGATCATGAGGCCCCGTGAGCTGTGAGCTGAAAGGGCCTTTTCTCTCTGTAAGGTTGTCACAGTGGCAGAACTTTAACCTATTCATCAGTGTCCCACATCTTCTACTTCCTTCTTTTGGGTAATGTAGATGTTTCTTAGTCTTGGGTTTTTTTTTTTTTTTTTTTTTTTTTTTTCAGCCATGCAAGTGTATTTTCTGCAATAAGATGTTATTGTTATCCTTTGTGAAATCTTACCAATTATTTTATGGTTTTTGCCAAGAGTAAATATAACTATCTTATTTCAGATTGTGGGCTGGATAGCATAAACAGTTTTGATTTCTGTGCTCTTGGTTTTGATAGGCTTAAATACGGGCTAAGGAGTCTCCATTTCAACTTCCCACAGTTCTTACTAACAAATTTTAGCCAGGTCCTCCAGGCTTTAATAGAGGCTTTTTGGTAAGTTTCAGGGCTTGCCCCCTTTCAGCATGTAAAACCAGGCTGACGATTCACTCGATTTGATTCCTGCATTTCTGGAATTAGTGTTGCTCAGTAATAATAATAATTATAGCTCAGTTTAGTTTATGTGATTTTATGTGATGCTCATTTCAGTTTTATGGAGATTTCATTGGAATTTTTGCTACAGAGATTATGAAAAGTTGGATGGCAGCATTTTATCTGCACTACACTAATTAAGCTCTGGGCTTATGTTGGCTTTATGAAATATTTGGGGAGATTGACATCTTTTGCTCTGACCTGGAAGAATTTAAATGCATGGATTGCATAATCTCGGAGGATTTAATCAAACACAGCCACAAAGCCATCTGCTCGTATTAATTTCTGTAATGGCTGGTTTTTGTGCACCTTTCCAGCGTTTTCTGTAGCATTCAGTGTACTGAGCTGGCTCCTTTTCAGACCATGGTGTCCTTTCTGACACCCTCTTCTGCTAAGCTGCTAAATATGTTTCCAGTGAGTTTCATAAATGCTTTTCTGATTCCTTTTCATCTCCTCCACATCTGTGATCACGGCTTCTTTTCTTTATATTATAGCTTATGATTTCTCTCTGCTTTTCCTTTCAGGCTCATGGAAAATTATTTACTTTATTACTGAAATTGGAGTTTGGGTTTATATCTAATGTCTATCACTTTTGCTTACCTTGTGCTTGTGGTGGGATTTAGATCTTAAATTTATGAATACATAATAAATCCTTGATTTAAAGATATTAGAGTTTTGTGGGGGGGTTGTTTTTGTTTTTTTTTAAAGGATAATCAGAAAGTACAGTCTTTTTTTGCCAGCCTTTGATAATGACAACACTTAATTCATGGCTTTCATTTTTATACGATTTTACTATGGTTTTACTAGGTGACACAATTGCTTAATTGTGCAGGTACCAGAGAGCACAGACTAGGCTGTCTTGATCTTTAAATTTCATCCAGAAACACGATAAGCTTTAAATTATATGTTTTAAAAGGTACAAGATTCTCTGTGTGGCTATTGATAAGTTTGTGGGTTTCCTACGTTTTTCCCTTTCTAACTACTTATTTTTCTACTGATCTTACTTTGATGGTATATATTAAAATAATCCATTTCTTTGTTTTGTGGTGATGTATTTAATGTCAGTGATAACTGCTACCCTTAGTAAAAGAATTGTAACTGAATAAAGATATATCATAAGTTTGGTATCTTAAGGGAGCTTCTTGTCCCATTTGGCTATCCATTCCTTATATTCCTCATCATTCTGCACAAGATAAGAAATTTGACGAAGATTTTCTTAGTTGTCCAGTTGTTTACAATTATACGTGCTGCTGAAGAATCATGTTTTGTGGTTAGGACTTGGGCTCCTTGGGTCACTTGTTGGCCCCTGAGCCAGACTGAAGGTTCTTGGATAAACAATTTTTCAGCTGTTTTCACACTGGGAAAACAGAAAGTAATGACTAAGTAGCCCATCTCACTGCACTGTTGGACAATCCCAGGGGAAGTTCAGTTAGGCATGTCACTAAAACTAGCTAATCTGAGACTGAGTTTTTCGTACTTTCCTAAAACCATATTCCTAAACATTCTTTTAGAAGAGTATAAATTCATATACAAATATAAATAATCCAGAACACTACTAAAACTATCAAGTACAGTAAGTACATTGTAAAAATATCACATTAGAAATAATTATAAAAATAAAATTATGTTATTACATATAAAGCAACAGTATGAATGATATACAAGAAAAATATAATAATCTTTTTAAGAGCGAGAGCCAAACTCTACACAATTTCAATCGATTCCCCTCCCAAGAATAGGCCTGTGCACACTGTAGATATGGAGATTCTGTGGTTAGATTCTAATAACTTCTTTCTGAATTAAAAAAAAAATCTAACTCTTTGACTCGTGTTTCTCTGCTACAAATGATTACCTTTAATATATCTTATTAAAGATACTGCTAAAACATAGTGAATGTAGCACAAATTAGTAACTATCCAGGTTAATAATTCAGAAAATATTTCCTTGAAAAGTAACATACCAAAATCCATAAAATGACTAACTTTGAAAGACTTTTTAGAGTTCTAGAATGGACTTGTGGGCCCTAGGGAAGAATCTTCTACTCTTAAACCACTATCAGAACTTCTCAACCTGTGGGTGGTGACCCCTTTGGGAGGTTGCATATCAAATATCATATCAGATATTTACATTATGGTTATAACAGTAGCAAAATTAGAGTTATGAAGTAATAATAAAATAATGTTATGGTTGGGGTCACCACATTAAAGGGTCTCAGCATTAGGAAGACTGAGTACCACTGTAATGAACGTAGTATTAAGCCACATTCTGACGATTGATTGCTACACCAATAGACTACTATACCTCCCAACCATCATTAGAGAAGCTTCCTTCTTTAGTAGATGTCCACACAGATACATGCAACAAGTCAAGGTGCAGAACTGGACTCTCTAGCCCCAGATGGGACATCTGTATCATAGCTCCTCTTCCTAAAGCCCAGAGATCCTTGTAGACAAGAAAGCAGAAGGTTGAAAACACTCAACAGTGCTGGGTGGCTACAAGAAGCCAGTGTTTTCTAGATGTAGCAGACTAGTTGCAAATTGAATACACAGGGATTGCGACAGCAGGCACAAAACCTACACAAGCACAAGGCAGACAAAAATTCTAGCGTGAAGAGGACACCTGTGCATGAAGCCCCGCTCCTAGCTGAACAGCTACCGGTTACTGAGAGTGCTGTACAAGAATGAACAGTCGGGTTTAAAAATGTAGGTCCTGGCCAAGCGTGCACACCATGGTGTTGGGACACAAGAATGCATGAGCATATCCAAGAATATCCAGGAATATATGTGACACAAACTAGACGTTGTGGTCTTTAAAATAAATAGAGAGGATACAAGGTTGGGTGGCACAGCAAAGGGTAGAATTGGAGGAGTTGAGGAAAGGGGATCCTTATGGCCAAAAACACATTGGAGGAATTAATAAAAATAAATAAGAAAGTTAATAAGTGTGAAAAATTCTTAGCTGTCTCAATTTCCTTAGTATATGAATCATATATATGTATGGGAACAGAGATCATTTTTAAGTGTTATATCTTAAAAGTCTTAGTTTAATTCCAGCTTCAGGTTCATAGCACTGACTTGAAACTGTTATATCCCTGCCTAAAAAGAGGACAATCTAATCAATACAAATTGAATAACTGAGCACTGAGTGCAAAAGGTGGTTACAATTCTTAGTGTGAGATCAACTTCACCGTGGGTCATCTGAACTCCCTAGAAGCGAAGCTTTCTAAACGTTTAAGTTCTTAAAAGTCACCAAGGGCACAAATTAAAAATGCAGATTTCAAGTTAGGCCTGTGATGAGAACCAGGAATTATGTTAGTTGGTTTGTTTAGAATAAATCAAAATGATACGATGCCTCTTTTCCTTTCCTGCCACATGGAGCTTCGCATATCTAAGGACTGGGGAGTAGACGCTATCTGAGGAAGTCTGCGGCTATTCAACGTGAGGGAGTATTCACCTCCAGAAATGGAACTGAATGGCTTGATCTCCTTTGGCCAAAATTCTTCTAGGTGACCCCTAAAAATGATCTTCCAGGACTCTTGCTCTCCCTCAGAGGCTGGAGAATAACCAAACAGCCTCGATGGACGTAGTGAATCATTAAAGGGGGGGGGGAGAGAAAACCTTCTGATGTTCCTGAACTCTGTACAACTGTTGAAGAATCAGCCAGTTCCGACTTCTCACCTTATACCAACCTTCGAGAGACAAAAGAAGGTTTATTTATATAACTATCAATGTGTGTCTGGAGGTTTTATAAAAAAATAAATAAATAAAAAGTAAAAAAGCTCAAGGTCAGAGAGCAGCAACCGCCATAACTGATCTTGTGCCAACAAAGCAAGAAAAGTGTTTGGATGCCATGACTGCATAGAGACCAATGATATGTTTCTGGCATGTTCAGATCCTCGAAACACTCTCCTAATAATATAAGGATGTTAGATGTATTCATTGTATGTGCACGGACATTGGTCTAGGGATGGTCATAGATACGGGTTTGAATACAGGCCTAAGAACAGACAGTGTTAGTACACGGGAGTTTCTCTCTTATGTTGAACATGAAGGGGAATTTCATTCCCTCTGTTCACTGACCTGTCACAGAAGCTGCAAGGACGAGAATGACACACTGGCCTGTGGGTGGGACACAAAACCTAGGTCTGCACCATGGGGGCGGGGCGGGGGACGATGAAGTGAGATGCTGTCCAGTTTTCTGTTTCCTGTTCACCTTTCTTGAAACTCTGATAAAACAAACATCTTGCTGGGAGTGACCTAATTAATAACAGACAGGAAGGGGGTTGAAAGAAATTTTCTCTCCTGAACATGAACCATATTTATCGTCAGTGGATGTAGCACAGAGCAAGAAGCCAAGAGAAGAATGTTTCACGAGTGTTCCAGTGCCCCTCATTCGGGTATTGGTCCCACAGACCAGAAAGTCGCAAAGCCTTTTAAGGCCCGGTTTCCAATGGCGAATAACTTAGCGTGAAACAGAATACTTCCATAGGATGAGCCTTTTCATCGCTTCCTAGTTTTCCATCATTTCTCGGGCACAGGAACTCAGTCCCAGATCACGTGTTGTGTGTGGTCTGATAGCTATTCCAGATCGTCTCTTTAGCTCATTCTTCCTAGCTGTCTCCTCCCGTGAGGCTTTTGGGTGGAGAGCCATTAGCAGAAGAAAGCTCACAGTGACAATGAGCCCACCTGTGCACCCACGGGCGCTCACTCCCTTTGCTCTAGACCCACAACTCTGCTGAACGAAACCCACTCCTCCTCATTCCTACTCCTGGTTTTACAATCAGAGGAGTAAACATTAAATTGGCAGTGTGTAACCCAATACCATGATGCCAGAAAACAGGCTGAGTGGAAATTTAAATATAAAATGTCCAGGTAAGCTCATACTCTTTCTCTTTGCCGTGAGTTCCCCACCCTGACGTCAACAAAAACTGACTTGGCGTAGATTGTTGGCATGAAGGGGACTAAACTTAATGGTTCCGCCAAATACTCAACGTTTTCTGTATTTTATCAACAACCACAATTCCGCTTCACAATATTCCCTTCCCATTCAAGTCGCAAGGTATGTTCCAAAGTATATTTCTGAAAGTTATTTTTATATAACTTATAGGGAGAGACTACAGATCTAAAATCACCCTCAATGTTTTAGCTCTTGAGTGAAAGTCTAAATTGTACATTTGTTCTTTTTAAATGGCCACTGATTACGAGACTGAAAGGCTTTGTTATATCGGAGTGGTCTGATTTTTTTTTTTTTTTTTTTTCCTTAATTTTCCTGCAGGTCACTGTATTCTCTCATGCGGTACAACCTTTCTCTGAGGACTAGCCTGAAATTACACTGAAAGTTACAACAAAGATCTTATCCATTACCAACTTCTCTTTGGGACCAAGAGCCACTCAAGAAGTTTTTCCTGTTAGAAATTAGTATCATTTGAGGAAAAAAAAAAAAAAAAGAAAGAAAGCGAACAACACACGGGTTATAACCAAAGGAGTATGACAGCTCCAGTACATGTTAGCTTTTCAGACGATTGCCTCTTCCGAATTTAGGGCAGCAAAAGGTTCTAATTAAAATTTAGAAGGAGAGTATGAGAGCAGTCACGTTGCTGGGGAGAAAGATTTCTAACACATAGAATTATTATTTACAGTATTAGACCCGTTATCATTGCCTTCTCCACCTTCATAAAGCACGGAGGTATTGAAACAGTGCAATAGCATATTCGCTTGGAGCAGCGAGAGTTGTTTTGTGTTAGCACCAAATTCCGCGGACTTTGAACTACCCGCAATGGACTAGTTTTACTGGAAGTACCGACAACGCTCCCTGGCTGTGCTGTGGAACAACCATAGCCGTTCATCCTCAGGACCTCCTGAGCTTCTCTCGTTAGTTCTCACCAGATCCCCGCGCAAAAAGGAAGGCCGCAATCTTCCGTCACCACAGTATAAAGACAACAGCAAAGATGGATGAGTGGGGCTGTCAGTGAGCTCACAGCCTACTCCCATACGGAGGAACGTCCCATTGGAGCACATGATTACAATTTCAAAGAGGGTGGAGCGATTCCAAAGGAGAAATTACACATACGTCATCTCTCAGCCTCCCTAACCCAACCTTTGCTTTTCCTATTCCCACTTTCCCCAAAGGAAGAATGGGGGATTTCTGAAAAGCTAGGGCAGAAAGAGGGAGCAAGGGGGTCTTATTCCTAGCTTGATGTACTGTTAAACTATTTTATAAACTTAAAAAAAAAAAAAAGAGCTTTTGTGTAAATTAGCATCTAGCTCCTAATGTCAATCCAGGTGTAGCAAAATTTTCAACTGTTAAATGGGGCTTCTTTTTCTGCCTTTACCTATTCCTTTTGTGCAGTCTCCTGCCATGGAATGTGTCTTCTATCTACTTCTGTTGCTTAAACTCTCATCTTGACATTTATCATCCTAAATTTTGTATCTTGAATATCAGTCTTTAGAATTGTGCTGTTTTGAAAGTTTTGTAATTACATCATTGAAAACCAAACTAAGGCATGATCCCAAGTTAGTCAACACTCCTTAAGAAACCCAGTTTTTTAAATTATTTTATTTATTCACATTTCAGCTGTTGTCCCCACTCCGAGTCCCCTGGCCCACAGATCTTCATCCCCCTTCCCTCCCCCTTGCCTCCAAGAAGGTACCCCTGTCAGCCCCACCACCAGGCTTCTTCATTCCCTGGTGTCTCGAGTCTCAAGGATTAGGTGAGTCTTCTCCCACTGAGGCTAAGAAACCCAATTTTTGACTCCACATTTTCCAGATCATACAGTCTTAAACCCAGCTTCATCATCTAGTCATTCCCCACAACACCCCCCCACACCCTGCTTTAAGATACCTGGTGCTGGCAGGTCTGGTAGTGAGTGATCGTCTCTGGTGCTCATCCATGCACTGCCAATCATTTCAGACACCCAAGAGATGAGGTTGAAGCTAAAGGAGTCAGGCTGATGAAAAGACGAACTGCATTATTACATCCCACTGAGTCCAAAACAAACAAATTATTACGTGGAAAACGTATTTAACACAGTTAACCCGCCATCCATCACATATAGCTCAGCCGAGCTTACCTTAAATGTCTTCAGAATGTTTTCATTTGCCCACCTTGAGCATAATCATACACACAAAGAAATAACTGTTTGAAGACATAGTGGAACGTGGAAGAAACACAATCAACAAATATACTGGCAATACTGTGCACAGAAGAGGATCCTTTTTTTAACCTCATCACATGGTTGAAAGGGAGCCGTGATGTGCTGTCACAAGCAGCAGAAAAGAATAAATTATTCCTTACTCCTAGCCTGGGAAAGGATCAGCATTCAAAATGCCCATAGCTTTCACAAAGTCAACATAAAAAAGATGGAAGTCAAGGGGTAGGGGTCGTACAAGATGGCTCAGCATTTAAGAGCACTGGTTTTGTTCTTTGAGAGGACCAGGGATCTAGTCCCAGTATGCCCATATGCACATGGCAACCAAGAACCAACTATAACTCCAATTCCAGAAGATCTGATATCCTTTTCTGGCCTCCTTGGGCACCAAGCATACATGTAGTACACATGCAGGCAAACACCATACACATAAAATAAAATAAGCCAAATAAATCTTCGCAAAGTATGTGAGTAGGGCCATCAAAAGTTAGAGACAGGAACAAAAAGTGGAACCAGGGGTAATGTCCATATTTGGAGAGCAGGGGTTAGAACCCTGAAAGACAAAGCAGAGAGTCTCGTGAGAGGGAAGAAATTATAGAAGTTAAATATAACTTAAATTTTAAAAAGAGGTGCACAATTAGGAAAGTCAAGGAATCTGAAGATATCTTGCTGGTTGTCACTGTTTAAAAAAAATTCCACACATTTTTATAGCTCGAGAATTAAGAGTCAATGAAAAAGAGGCAATTTTTTTATTCTATGTGATTGATAATTAAAATCAATCAAGATTTTATTTTAGCATTTTAATTTACCTAAATTCCTCCTTGAATTTGCAGCTCTTGTTCTACATTTATCAAAATTACTCGTTAGCTTTAAAATAAAGACAAGGAAGTTTTGCAGTTTGGGACCTATCTTCTGGACTTATTAAAACAAAAAAAAAAACTTAAGGTATCCGTTGGTTCATAGTAAATGCAAATTTCTACTAGCTTTCTCTTTATGCTCACTGATAGATCACCTCACAGCAAAAGGAAACTGATTAAATAAAGTGAGAAATCCCAATGTGATTTCACAGGTAACAAAGCTGGGTGTAAGAACATAAACTGGGGTGGCTAAATTCAAGCCGGGGAGTATGCTCCAGTTGACAAGCAATGGGTAGGTCAGAAAGGAAATGTACCTTTGAGAAAGAAAAACAGTTTTCCAGATGAGAAACTGTGAACTGAGTCTATATCTAGGTGATATTTTGAGTCTTGGGACCCTGGGACCCAGATGTTCTTAATCTCTACAGTCTTGATTTTTATCTGCCCTAAACAGTCTTTAGAACTTCCAATAGCTTTTACATTTCAATACTGACTTTATGATTCCTCCTAATAAAGATTACATTACTAGTATTTGTTCTTGTATGCTTTTTCCTAGCAACTTATAACAGATCCAAAGTTTTGTGTGTGTGTGTGTGTGTGTGTGTGTCTGCTCACATGTATGTTTGGCACTTTATATATTATGCTATTAACTATTTTCAGAAATCTGATTAAACTGTAGACCCTCTATTTAAAGTTTAATATGTTTCACTGTCACCAATAAATTAGCCCTTGGTTTAAATGTGACCCAAATTTTCAGCATGAGATAGATTTGCAACGCCAACTATTTGTAGTTCAGGAAACCATTTTCACTACTTGGTTTCATCACAGAGGTGGTGTCCGTATTATTTTAAGCACCTGCACATATCTCTTTTCAGATTACAGTGATTAAAATAAATACACTTTCTAAATGTTTGAAGGAACTTAATAACATTGTTCCAGAGGGAAAAAAAAGCATCTGTCCAAAGCCACTGGTGTGTGTTTACAGCACACGGAGTAGGCAATGCTATACTTGAGAGTTGAATCATGCCACCAGCAGGGTGTTGTCTGTAGACAGGAGGACCGATCATTATGGAACACCCTTCATGCCCCTGGCCAGTCAGCATTCTGAAGGACTCAGCAGCAATAGCTTGACATGGTTGCTTCCCTTTTTTAAGAAGATTGGGAGAAAAATATGAATTTGCTCATGTGTTACAGCAAATGAGTATATAATTAATTTTTCGTCAGTCTGATAACATGTGTCAAGATAGCAATTCTACAACTATTCAAATTATTTTCTCTTTGGGTGGGTCTCATCTATGCAATTTTTTTCAGGGTGTATTGACGTGTTATATAAGCATCCCATTCTTGAATTTTGCTGCCAGAGAGGAAGTTGTTTTTGAGACTTAAGGATCTGGGAGGAGTAATATTTGAGAGTCAGTGAGTTAATGCTTCTGTTGATTAATTCCCAGAAGTAAATTTATTCATAGCATATACTAATCTCTGGTAATTTCCTCCCCTTGCTTACTGATAGCCCACAGCCGCACTGACTCCTTCATGGCACGCATATGGGTCAAATTCAGGACAGCTTAATCTACTTCTGTGAATACAGATTAACCTCACTTTATCTTCATTGTGCTGGTAATATGGAGAGGCAGATACCATCGATACACTCTGTGCCCTCAAAGAGCAGATCGTCCTATGAAAGCAGATGGATAGCTAGCAGTTACCCTGGCCAGAATAAAACCAATCTTAATACAGGGACAACCATTCTAAAGAGAAACGAAAAGCAACAAGAATTAGTTGGGCCTTTTAATCACTGGGTATCACTTTGGTTTTTAATAAGTACTATAAATATTGATTTTTTTTTTCCAGTCAAGCCTTGCAAAGACCAGAATCAGCATTGCTGATTTTCTCAGGTCAAATATTTCACTTGATGTGCCACCAGCCTGAATGCTAACTGAATGTGGGCTCTGTGCCAAATCTGTCACTGGGACTATAATAATGAATGTGATTCAGTCCTGTCTTCGAGGAAATTATTATTTGGGGTGACTTGAAGAAGAAAAAAACATCAGTAGATCATAGAAGTATGAAAATAGAGAAAATCAAGGCACAAAAGCAACAAAACAAATGCAAGCACTGAGCCTTCGTAGGAATAGGAGACAACATGACACTAGAATTCAAAGGTTAAAGGATGGTGGTTATTCAATCTGAGGCTTCTTTCTTTCCAGCTGACCACTAACACTTAAAACTGGCAGGGCCACAACTCACAAAAATCAGTGGTCCAAGTGAACGTGTGCTAATCCCCATATATTACTCACTTTGCTGAAAATGCCCATAAAAGTCACTGTGATTGGTGAGAAGAAACTTCTGGGTCAAAGAATCTAAAATCCATAATTCAAACCCTTAGGCAGTAGAAAAGGCTACATCATCATCATTCCCAAGTCCACTGATTTACCTTGCCAGAACATCTAGCTGAGTTTCCGTTACATGCTTCTAAACAACACTATCAAGTCTACAGCAGACTGAGCATGACCTCCCACAAAGAGTCAAGAATGGGCTCCAGAATCATTGCAGATTGAACACACATTCTTGTGACTGTCACCACCTAAAGCTACTCAAGATAACAGTGGGGAACTTAGTATAATAAAAATATAAAAACAAGACAACACAAAGACAAGATAGAAAAGATCATAGCCCCAAGGGCTTATCAGCAAATTTTAGAAACTACAGAAAGGATAAAGAAAAGTGGAGATGCACCTAGTGATGGAGGAGAATAGTAAGAATGGCCACACTCAACAACATACAAGGAAGCATCCAAAAGCCAAGGCCAAAGATAAGGTATCACACTTAACACGGGGCAATGCCCATCATGGATGAAGCACCCTAGCCCCTTCCCCCGGTCACATTACAGGACTTGTAACAAAAGGATATTTCCTTTCATTTTCAGGATGAAATATTCTTCTCTAGGAAAAAGAACTAACCCATGGCGAGGAGTGGGGGCAGGGGAGGAGAGGGAGAGAGAGCACAGGCAACTCATATTTAGAGCTTCGAAGTCAACCCACAGTAGCCACACCCTCACCACCAACACCCACGGACACAAAATCACAAAAGCTCTAAGCATCTCCAAGTTTTTTACAGTGACTTACTCTGGAATAAAAATAGACAATTAACACTTTAACAAAAAGTGAGCTCTAACAAAAACACTGAGAAACCAAAGCAGAATGAAACAGAGATCTGGGGGGGGGGGGGGGGGGAAACAGCACAGAGAGTATGCTTTGAAACGATGATAAGAAACAAAGGGGGGAGGCCATATATTCTCAGAGGTAGTCCACCTGTAAGTTAAAAAGAGGTGGGGGTTTAAGGGAGCCCTGAAAGAACAGGACTTCACCTTGAAAATTAAAATTATTCAACTTTTCTATATATGTTTAGAAGGTAAACTTAAAAATAAATAGCAAAGCTAATGAAAATTGAAAAATAAAGGGGTTTTGTGTTGTTTTGTTTTGGGTTTTGTTGCTTTTCTTTTGCTGTATTGTCTTTTGTTTTAAGATTAAAGGAGAAATTAGGGAGCGTGACATCTAAAGATGAGAAGTTCGAAAATAAATGAATTACAAAAGTAGGGGGGAGTGCTTTGGTCAATATTATTTGGTAATTTCTACCTGACCTTTGATCATTTAATTCCCAAATAATAGACACAAAACCTTTATATTTATAAAAAGCCTTAAAGCACTAGAACTGGGCAGATGGCAACCCTCCGTGCTGTTTTATCTACTTCCCTCTCAATAACCCCAAGATATCACTTGCCAGGTTCCGCTTGGGCTGCTCCAATTGCAACAGGCCAGCCCTCATGGCCATGTGCCCATGATCCACCTCCCCCAGTGTGCCTTCCTCTTTCTTCTTCTCCACTGAAAAGTTGTCAAAAACATACACAGGGCAGGGGAATTAGCCTATAACCATACAATATAGAGGTCCAGAAAAATGGATGTCCATGTGGAAAAGAATGAACCCTATTTTTAATTCTGCTCAGTTAGTTCAAAGCAAACCAAAGACTTTAAGTCCTTAAACTACAGAGGAAAAGACCAACAAAACAGACACATAGACCTTGACCTTGGTAGAGAGTTTTAGAACAGACTCCAGTAGTATAGGAAATAACCTCAAAAACAAACAAGGTTGCACAAAATTCCAAAGCTTTTGGATAGCCAAAGGGGATTGGGGGTTCATCAACAAACTAGACAGATAGAAAGACAGTCTACAGAATCGGGAGGGGGGATGAATACAGAATGGGAAGACTACACATCCAATGTGGAATTAATATCTAAAATCTAAACAGAATATTAAGATCTAGATGCTACTGAACTGACTGACTACAAAGCTCCCTAAGGGAGAACTACAATTCCCAAAGAATATTTGAATAGGTGCTTCACATCCTTAAACCATCGGGGAAATGTAAGTTAACACCTAGATTCCACCCGATCTCAGGTAATGACACCATTTAAAAAAAAAAAAAAAAAAAAAAAAAAAAACTTGACAACAAATGTCGGTGCCGATGTTGTAAAAGAAGAAACCTTATAAATCAGAAAGTGGTAACTATTTTTAAAATCAGCCATGAGATGTTATTCTTTGAATTAAAGGTAGAAGTATCATACAATCCAACTGTACTGCTGCCTAGTGCACACTTTTCCCATTCCGAGGCAACATGCAGCAGAATCTTGCCCTACTTGCAATAGCCCGGGGTCCCACACATGTGTTATTTATATAGAAAGTGTTAGTTTATGTATATCTGTAAGTAATGCAGTTTACTATGACTAAACTACATCCCATTCCAAGCTTTCTTGTATTTGATTTATTTTAGCAACCACTACTCCTGAACTAAGATACAAATTTCTGTAAATAATTTCCCATTAACAATTACAATAAAGTTAACCAAAGTCATCATAGCAGCCTGAAAACTGGAGCTATTTACATCCAAGCTTATCAATGGTTCTGCTAGTCAGAACCATCAGCCAGTTTTGCTTTATCGGGTACTAAGTCTTTTGTGATTTTCAACATTATCTCCACATTCAGGTCTAATAGCTGAACCAAGAATCTAGTCAATTACTTGCAGTGAATCTTGACACTTATGCAGACAAGACATCAAGATACCTCTCAAAAAACTAAGGCCAGTGACTGCCACAGATGCCTCTTAAATTACCTGTATAGTGTTTGATTCTCTGGTCAAGTCAAATCAATACAGTTTAAACTGTGTTTAATGTTTGCAGTTGAAAGGGACCAGGTTGGGGCATGCCTACAAATGTGATCCTCACTTTTTGCCCTAATACCCTGAATTGGCACAGAAAAAGAAATGAAGTTCACCATGTGGGTACTTCAACACAGGGAGAGAGACAGGGTACACTCCCAACCACTAGATATGTGGCCTCTCTAAAACCGCAGCAAGTTCTCGATGCAGAGGAGAGAGGCTAACAATTTAGCTAATCTTTGGTGATGACATTCCTCAGTTGCTACTCCAAGGAACAAAGGCTGAGTTCCAGGACACTAAAAACTATTTACAGCCCTCTACCTCCCACTTCACTGGGCACTTTGAACTGCAGCCAAATTGAATTCAACACAAGAACTTTTTTTTTTCCTAATGCCATTGTGACTTAATGGTTCTTTTTATCTACATCTTATCTCTCTGCTCTAGTCTGTGGCTGTTCCTAACTCTTAAAGTGTCAGATCAAGGGATAATTCTTTCAGAGTTTAAGATTGATAAGAAGGAAAAAAAAATGGCCAGTGTTAAAAATGCTAGTGTGTGGTAGAGCTGTTTTAAATAACTTCAGAATGCAGAAGTTTGTCTCTCCAAAAAAAAAAAAAAAAAAAAAAAAAAAAAATAGAAACCAACTTTGTCCTGTGGTTGTCATATGGAGCAGAAACAGTGGGAACAAATGTGTCAGTAAAATGCCAAGTGCCCAGAGTTGACTTCGTTGAATATCATTGACAATGCTGTCTCTGTATGAGTAACCTCTGCCCATTCCCCACTGCTGAGGACTGTGCCATGGAGACATTTGACTTCTGCTGGGAATATGGAACGTTTGAAAAGTGCTCTCAACGTGCAGAAGATAGATGGATAGAGATAGTTTTATAGGACGTGGCTGCCTTTGAAGATAGGATCTTAAACTTTAGAAATACAATTTGACTTAAATGGGAAACAAGACTGGAAAGTGAAGGAAACCGGAATCATCGGGTTTTCCTTAAAGGGGGGAAGGTGTCTTTAAAACAATCCAGAGTGAGCTGGCACAGGGCTCAGTGGCCAAGCATCTCCCTGAAACGTGCAAAGCCTTGGGTCAAGCCTTAAGATGGAAAGTGGGGTTAGGAGGGAATCCAATGTGGTAATTTGAATCCCCCCCCCCAACTAATGGCCAAAAGGAAAACACTAAAGTATCTTTCCTGGGTGAGAAGGATCATCCTGGTTTCCCACATAGGATATGGGGAGGAAGGAGGAGGCTGAATACCAGCAGAAGTTAGGGGCCATCTGCAAATAGCATAATGTAAAAGAATGTAGGTGCAGAGCATTTGGGAATAGCAAGGAGGGGAGAGGGGAGAAAGAAATTGAAATAAGGCACAAGAGGCAGGAAGGGCAAGCTTTAGTGACAGATTATATATGCTCTTGGAGATGTTTGAGGAATTCTAGGAGAGCTTTTATTCATTTTATATATGCATTCCTTCTTTTTTTTAACTCCACACAGAGGCTCCTATAAACTCACCAACAAAATTCTTAGGTATGCCTGCTGTAGAGCATACCTCAGATCAGAGCATTAGAAATATTTCATTTAGTTCACCCAACTAGTCAGGAAATGATTTGTCAAAATTTATTGCTCTAATTTTTACTACAAAACCATAGAAATGGATCTAAAATATAAAATTGCATTCCTGTGTAAAATAGAACTATTCAATCTATGAAGTAATTGACAAGGAGCAATCTCTTCCCCCTTTAATAAGACTCATAAGTTATACTCTTTCCTGTGTTTCCATTTCTATACACTAGAAAATGTAGTCATGAGGAGAGACCTTGAGGTATAATGTCATATGTAAAAGTATTTATTAAACATTTGCTCTTGGAGTATTTAAAAACATAATGAGAGCTACAGATTTTTTCTCTGTCTACACATATGTACAATAGGTGAATACTATTTCTAGAAAGATCATAGAGGGGAGAACAAAACACTCATGGGAGGAAATACAAGGTCAAATAGAAGAACAGGGATTGAAGAAAAGATCATTCAGAGGCTGCCTCACCTGGGGATCCACCCCATATGCAGCCACCAAACCCAAGCACTATTGCTGATGCCAAGAAGTACTTACTGCCAGGAATCAGATATAGATGCCACCTCAGGGGCTTTGCCAGAGTCATACAGATACAGCTGAGCATGCTTGCAGCTAACTATTGGACTGAACACATCGACTCCATTGAAGGTATTAAAGAAAGGACTGTAGGAGGAGTAAGTGGTTGCAACCTTATGGGAAGAACATTATCAACCAACCAAGCCCTCTACAACTCCTATGGACTAAAAACACCAACCACTGAGCACACATTGAGCGACCTATTCCTCCAGTTCATATGTAGCTAAAGATAGCAATGTCTGACATCAATGTGAGAAGAGGCGGGGGCGGGAGTTGCACGTTTTCCCAATGTAGGGGAATGCCAAGGCACTGGGGTAGAGAGGGTGATTAGGAGCAAGTGCACCTTCATGAAGACAAATGGAGGGGAAGGGGTTGGGGAAGGGGATTACATTTCAAATGTAAATATGGAGAGTATCTAATAAAAAGAAAGAAAGTTCATAGAGATCCTGAGATCCTGTATGAAGACTTCAGGAGTGTGTAAAAAAAAAAACAGATAAACAATCTTGATACCAGAAAAACTTTAATTCTAGGTCTATCTATTGTAGGACAGAACAGGGGAGAAAACAACTAATCACAAAGTGTTGCAGAAAGCAGTATTTAAGAGACAAAGACGGTGTCTTAGTCAGGGTTTCTATTCCTGCACAAACATCATGACCAAGAAGCAAGTTGAGGAGGAAATGGTTTATTCAGCTCACACTTCCACATTGCTGTTCATCACCAAAAGAAGTCAGGCCTGGAACTCAAGCAGGTCAGGAAACAGGAGCTGATTCAGAGGCCATGGAGGGATGTTGCTTTCTGGCTTGCTTCCCCTGGCTTGCTCAGCCTGCTTTCTTATAGAATCCAGGTCTACCAGACTAGGGATGGCTCCACCCACAATGGGATGGGCCCTCCCCCCTTGATCACTAGTTGAGAAAATGCCTTACAGCTGGATCTCATGGAGGCATTTCCTCAACTGTGACTCCTTTCTCTGTGATAACTCCAGCCTGTGTCAAGTTGACTCGAAACCAGCCAGTGCAGACAGGATGGCACAGGGAGAGCACCACAGCCAGGAGGCATCCAGACTTGGGTGTGGGTATCATCATTAAATGCAGGAAATATTTATTCTCAAAGCAGAAGCTGCTGGGTCTGACAAAGCAGAGAGACAATGTAAAATAACCAGAGGATAGCATTGGGACATTAGAGGAAACTTTCTATCTATTGTCCGGTCCTCATTCTTCTGTCTATTTCATGGGGAAAAGGGCAAAATTCTCGCTTTGGAGCGAATCCCCAGCTTTACCATCCTCAGGTATACAAAGCATGTGGGGTATTGCACAAAATCATAAGAGCCAAGAGTTCAGATGGGTGCTCAAACTTATGATGATCTGGAACTTTATTTTAGACTCTGGGACACAATTCTCCAGATGAGAACAAGGAAGAGGCTGGCTTCTGATTGATGGCAATATCTATAGGTTGATGGCAACATCTCAATACTGACAACCAGAAAGAAACAAGGTCATTAGGCAGCATTAGACAAAATGGAATTACACGTTTCCTCAAGCTGGACTGTCTACAGACTTTCCAGTTCACCTGCTCATTCACCGAACGTGTTGACTCTACTCACTTGGGATTCTAACTGATGGGACAGCAGCAAAACACTCCATAAAATAATGGTGATGGAAGCAAGGGCTCCACCAGCCAAGGAATGACTGGGGAAGTAAGTGGTTAATAAAATGATGTGTACCCTTTATTTGTGGAGTACATAATCTTAGTGATTCAAAATACAGTATACATAGTTTTCTTTCTTTCTTTTTTTTTTTTAAATTTCTTTCCTCATAAAGGTTTTTATAAATGCTTAAGAACACTGCATTCCTTCCCAGCTTTCATTCTAGGATAAAATGATGAATACATAGCTTCAGTGGTGCATGCGCATTCACAGACACACACACACACACACACACACAGACACACACACACACACACACACACACACACACACACACGTAATACATCTTACGGAAATAGCACCATGTTTTTGCTATCACTTCCTCTTCTTTGCCATGCCAACATTACACAATGGAACCCTGCTGACTTTAGATTCCCCTATTCAAACCACTGAATCCATACATTTTCCCCCCTAAGGAAGTTCCCTGTGCAAACCTTATCACCTTTCTCCTACACTAAGAAAACCTCCACTTAGGCACATCTAAGTTTTATTTTGTTCTGCTTTGTTCAATGATTTAATTTTATTTAGTGTGCATTGTTGTTTTGCCTACATGTCTGTCTATGTCAGGGCTCCAGATCCCTTAGAACTGAAGTTATAGACAGGTGTGAATTGCCATGTGGGTGCTGGGAACTGGACCAGGGTCTTCTAGAAGAACAGCCAGTGCTCCCAACCTTTGAGCCATCTATCTTTGCAGCCTGCATCGCTTTGTTTTTAATATTGGCCACTTTCAATCAGTCTGGACACAGCACCCAGAGCCATCCTGCTTTAAAATGTAAGGGAGATCATATTTGGAAATACCCGGTGCTCAGTCTGTGTTTAGAATTCAATGTTTATTGGAGAGGCTTTGAAACTCCCATTAGATTATATTTTATAAGCTATAAACAGTGCCTGGCATGCGAAAGTTAAGCGTTAGCCTTCTTATTGCTGGTTCGTCTCTGCTCCAGCCTCCTCTCCCCGTGTCTGCTTGGTGAGATGCACACATCTACAAGACTGCATTCCCTCTCTTATCCCCCTGTTTCCTAAGCAAAGATAAAGACCATTGCCCCTCTTCCCTACAGCCATGTCCCTACCTCTGTAGTGAAACCCTGGATAGAAGTACAATTACTTACTGCTCAGAGTCATGAAAGTCTGGAGAACTTTATGTTCCCGATACAATGTCTGCTGTTTTTGGCCAGTAAGTTCCATTTAAAAAACTGAGTTTTTGCTCATGGTTGTCTTCTTCATCATGGGTCCATGTATCCTAACAATCAGCCAAGTCTTCCTTCTCTCACAGAACCCACATCTCACGGGCTTTTAACTGAAACTGGCCCTTGTATTTCCAGTGTCTTACGTTTCTGACAACTGGACATATGTGAACCATGTGAATGTGCTGGGTTACCTGTCAGCAACACCATTGCCACCTTTTTTTCAGAGCACCTTTTCTGCCAAAGAGCCCCTAAAGTGAAGTAGATCTCCCATACGGGAGTTAGAAGGAAAATGTCTCTCTTGGGATTTGGCTGATTCGTTTGCTAACTCTAAAGTTGATTTTTGTCACTTATTTAAAAATAAGGGGGTCTGAGGAGGAAACTCGGCTGATGGAGTTTTTGAGACATAATTGTGACAGACAGTCTGCATTTGGATCCCTATCACCCAGGTAAAAATCCAGGCATAGGAGCATTTGACTTGGGCTGGTTAGTTTACATCAGCTTAACACAAGGTGGAATCATTTAGGAAGCAGAATTCTCAGTTGAGAAAATGTCCCCCACCAAACTGGCCTGTGTGTTTTCTTGCTTGGAGATTGATGTGAGGATCCAGCTCACCGTGGGTAATGCCACCCTGGCTTTAGTCTTCGGTGCTATCGGAAAGTAGGCAGAGCAAGCCTTGAAGAAACAAGCCAATAACTCCTTCATGTCTTCTGTGTCAGCTTCTGCCTCCAGTTTCCTGTTTGAGTTCCTCCTTTGATTTCCCTCAGCAATGGAGCGTGGCCTGAAAGCTATAATTTGAAATAATAATACTCTCCCACCCCAAGTTGTTGGTGCCAATACTGTTTCACCATACCAAGAGAAATCTAACTGTGACATGCTTGTAATCCCAATACTGAGGAAGCAGAGACAGGAAGATCCTGAGGGTTTGCTGGCAGCCCATACTAGCCAAACCAGTGAGTGCTAGGTTCAGTAAAAGAATTCATCCCCCAAAATAAGGTAGAGATCATTAGAGGAGATACCAAGCATTAACCTGTAGCATTAACATGTAGATAATTGGTACCTGAACATACATGTGCATACACACACACACACACACACACACACACACACACAAACATATTTATGTGCATATAACACATACACAAAATTTAGTATTGAGTATATGCTGAAGCGTTATCTTTGATATCAATAATTAAATAAAATGTTCAGTTAAAATCAATTTTTTTTATTTTTGATGTGGCTATTTTTAAAAACAACAAGTGCATATTTGGTTCACATTCTGCTTCTGTGTCTGCAGAGCTGGAAAAAGGACTTGTGACTTCCCGAGCACACAAACCCATTACCACAGGGCTCAATGCCAAGAACACCTTGAAGAAGAGCATTTCACGGAACTTTTCCAACCCTCCTACGGGGGATTAAAAGCTTTGTGTGGTTCCAGCCCTGTGATCCCAGTTATGAGCTCAAGAAGCTGAGGCAAAAATAAAAGGCAGAGCTGATATAGTAACTTCATCCATTCACTAATGAAACATCCAGGTGCCTTTTTATGTCCTACAATTCCTAGAATACCTGTGTTCTTGACAGTTCAAAATGGCTTCCAGTTCATGGAAGGAAAGGATCTTGTACATCCAAATATTCTCAGTCAGTATGCCAACTGCTAACATTATAATATGCCAATACAAACTGAAGAAGTCCATGTTTTCTTATTTCTTAGGGAATTTGTTAAACATTCACTGCCAGATGTGGATGTGACTTTCATAGTGACGGTTTTGGAGATTTCTCCCTGAGCTGCATGCATGCCCCTCCCCATTCGTAGCACCCTCTCTTAAAGCACCACCTAGCTTCTTATTCAAAACTGGAAAGAACATCTAGTCTCATCTCTCAGGCCAGAGGAATGAGACAGAAAAAAGACAAAAGATGGGGGAAAACAGTGACTCTGTGTCTTGAGCCCAGAAGGCAAAATGTAAGAGCATGCTGACAAAAGACAGGACACCTCAGCTGTCAATGAAACCCCAGCGTGGAAGAGTTACAGTTTTTCATTCAAGTGTAAGCAGAGGAGAATAAGAGCTGCTGACATCGCAGCCATCCAAAAAATGTCCATTTTCTGCCATCACAGTTAGTTTATGGCAGCTGCCTGAGAGTTGAAGAGAGGAGGAGGGCCAGGGTAGAAGCGGATGACTGTGCCTTCTAAGTGGGCTTTCATTTTATTTATATGTATGTATGTGTGTGTGTATATATACATATAATATAAAATTACATATAGATTTTAATGTATATTATGTAATACAATGTTAGATTATATATAATACATACAATATATTAAATTATATATAATTTTTATATATAATACATATATTTTATATAGAATCATATTAGTATATTATATAATATATAAAAGTAATAAATAAATATATGTTTCTTTTTTAACAACATTTGTGCACCAGAATAAGAAAAATGAGTAGAGAGATATTAAAATAATAAGCCAAGGAGGAATTTAAAAATCGTGCACGTATCTTCAGCAAATGAAAGATATGTAACAAGAGGCGGTAACAGCATGCATTGTGCAATCGTGGCGTGGGCAACAACAGTGTGTGTTTTTCCTAAAGTGTCTCAACTTTATTTTTAAGTGAGGCTCAACTTTTGGCAGCTCCTCAACTAGACTCTCCGTATCTCTGTAGATCGATCTACAGTAGTTTTGTTGGGAGTAGCGGAGTCCGTGCGCTTATTTACTATCAATGTAAAAGCCTGAATTGGGGGTTTTCTAAAAATAACTCTCCCCTTGAAACCGCAGACCTAAGCTAACATTGCCTCCAGTAAACATGAAATGCACACACACTGAGGGGCGTTCACGCTGACTCCTTTCCGGGTGTGACCAAAAGACTCAGAAAGGGGGGGGGAGGAGGGAGGAAAATATCTTGTACATTTTTCTTTTTCTTCCACCCCCATATTGGAAAATATTCACATGGAGGATTGCTAGAAACCAAGAAGGGCTTTAATACCTAATTTTCCAGCTCTTCACATTTCTAACGATGGTTGGCCTGTCACATTCGGCTCATGTTTTCCAAACATTCCACAGACCACAAAACGGTCATAAATAGAGTAAGTCTAAATTACCTCTGGAAAGAGCACCCAGCGCCCTGTTGAGGCAGCTGGGAGACTGTTCTTCTCTAGGGGGCTAGTAATTTCCGGGAACACATATGTACCAATTGTTGTTGTTTTTATAGTCCTGTCATTGTCCCCCTCCTGGCCCACCCTCCCACAGCTCCTCATCCCATTCCTCCTCCCTCCTCTGCTGTCTCTATGATGGTGCACCTTCCCACAGCCCCTCCCTGTCAGGCCTCCTCATTCTCTGGGGCCTCAAGTCTCTGCAAGTAGGCTCCTCTTCTCCCACTGAGGCCAAATCAGGCAGTCCTCTGCTCTGTATGTCAGGGTCTCATAGCATCCAGTGTGCGCTGCCTGGTTGGTGGCTCAGTGTCTGAGAGATCTCAGGGATCTGGGTTAGTTGAGACTGCTGCTCAGCTTCTTCCAGCCTTTCCCTAATTCAACCACAGAGGGCTTGACTTTGGTCCAATGGTTGGGTGTAAGTATCTGAGTCTGTCTCGGTCAGCTGCTTGATGGGACTCTCAGAGGACAGCCATGCTAGGCTCCTGTCTGTAAGCACACCATAGCATCAGTAATAGTGTCAGGCCTTGGAGCCTCTCCTTGAGATAGATTCCCAAGTTGGACCGGTCACTGGAGTGCTTTTTCCTCAGTCTCCTCTCCATTTTTGTCTCTGCAGTGCTTTTAGACAAGAAAAATTCAGAGTCAGAATTTTTGACTGTGGGATGCCAACCCCATCCCTCCACTCGATGCCCTGTCTTTCTACTAAAGGTAGACTTTACGAGTTCCCTCTCCCCACTGTTGTGCACTTCATCTAAGGTTCCTTCCTTGGAGTCCTAAGAGTCTCTTACCTCTCAGGTCTCTGGTACATTCTAGAGGTCCCCCCTGCCCCCAGGCTGCATCGTTCCATTCATTCTCCTGGCACTCAGGGCTCTCCCCCCATCTAACCATGCTCTCTTTTCCCCTCCCCACTCTCTCCCTCTGCCTCCGGTAATTGTTTTCTTCTCCCTCCCAAGTGGAATTGAAGCATCCTCAGTTGGATCCTTCTGCTTCTTAGCCTTCTTGAGTTCTGTAGACTCTATCCTATGTATTCTGTACTTTTTTGGCTAATATCCACTTGTTAGTGACTATATATCATGTATGTCTTTTTGGGTCTTAGTTACCTCACTCAGAATGATATTGTCTAGTTCCATCCATCTGTCTGCAAAACTCATGATATCCTCATTCTTAATAGGTTAATAGTATTCCATTGTGTAAATAAACCACATTTTTCTGTATCCTTTCTCCTGTTGTGAAATAGCTGGGTTGTTTCCAGCTTTTGGCTATCACAGATAAGGCAGCTGTGAAGATAGTGGAGCATGTACTCCTGTGGTATGGTGGAGGATCTCTGGAGTATATGCCCAGGAGTGGGCATGTCCAATTTTCTGACGAACCACCAGACTGATTTCCAGAATGGTTGTACCAGCTTGCAATCCCATCAACAATGGAGGAGTGTTCCTCTTTCTCCACATCTTCAACAACATGTGCTGTCACCTGAGGTTTTGATCTTAGCCTTTCTGATTGGTGTAAGGTGGAATCTCAAGGTCATTTTGATTTGTACTTCCCTGAAGACCAAGAACTTTGAGTATTTCTTTAGGTGCTTCTCAGCCATTCAAGATTCCTCTGTCGTAAATTTTCCGTTTAGCTTTGTACCTCATTTTTTTTATTTGATTGTTTGGTTTTTTTGGAGGTTAGGTTCTTGAGTTCTTTATATATTTTGGATATTAGCCCTCTTAATACTCTTTTAGATCTGAGAGAAACACAAAAGAAAGAGACAGAGACCCAGAGAGATTACAGAGAGAAGCATCTTAAACACTCAGTTGTTAATTTAAATATTTTATAAACTTCTTGAATGTTTTCCTGCTTGTCAGACTCTAGTAATTTAACATGAACTATCCCTACATCATGTAAAATTTTAATGTTAACTTTTTTTTATTCCTGAGGACAAAACATATTAAAAACAAATTTCCTAAACAATTGTTTGGTATCAATATCGTTAGATGTTTCTGGAAAACAGATATTTTGCTTGCCTCTAAACATACCATTTTAAAAGATGACCAAGCAGTTTTTATGGTGGTCAAGCCACCCACTGTCTGCACCCGCCCCACTGTCCAGGTAGAGGCCACCTCACAGCTTAATAGTGGACATAGCAGCATTATCTTCAAAAGATGGAAGTTGTAAATCCATAGCAAAGCTTAGCAGTGAGAAAAAGACTCCAGGTGATTTAAAAGCAGCCGTGCAAATAACCCTGAGCTCAAGACACATCAAGAGCCACCACACCCTCAAAGCTCAAGTCCAAAATGGTGTAACTATGTAAAATCGTAAGACAGTTTGATATGCTGGAGAAAAAAAAAAGAAAACATTGCAGGACTCCATATTTTTTCCTTTTTTTTTTTTTTTTTTTTTTTTGTCATTTAAGAATGATATTATTTCTAAAAACTTATTTGGATTATATCATAAGGTACACATTAAAATTCAAAAATATTCCTGTCCAGATTAAAAAGATTCTAGGGTTGTAGAAAATGTCCAAGTAGAAAATTCTGTGTAAAACTCTCCAAGAATCCTCAGTTCATCTCCTTTCAGCGGATCTGAATATCTTCTGAGACGCTCCCCTCGTCCCCAGTGCTTTGAGATCTCTTTCTCTACCAGTTACTCTGCCTTGGCCCTTCCTTATCCGATTTAAATCAAATCTTCTCTGACTCAGGTTTCACCATTTCATGGAACCCCACTCCACTTTACAACCTGATCATAAATTATCTGTTACCTTTGCTTTAACTTTTTTTTAAATTGATTTCTGAGTTATCAAGCAAGATAACGGGTATCATCTAAACATCTTGGCATGTGTGTGATTATTATACTGAATTCATTGTATGCTGCTGTTGCCCAGTCCTGGATCTGGTCTCTGCCGACAGCTGTCTCCCCACCTGCCCCAGTTAACACTGGCATCTGCTTTGGTAGTATGTGCATTCCATTACTACAACTAATACTTCTCCTCTTAAAATCTCTTCTTCCCACCTCACAATTCCCTTGCTTTGGTTGGGTATTTTGTTACAACAGTGGAAAGAAAGTGTAAGGGTAATCGTAAATATTAAGCAAAGGTGGATGGTTCCAGTCACCAGGCCATCCTGGCGCCGGCTACTCTCTGGACCCAGTAGTGGTCTCTCTGCCTCGAAGGCTAGCCCCATGTAGCAGCTGCTCTCTCAGGTCTCTCTGCTATGGACTCTGCTCCCATTCCCAGCGTCTGCCCCCTGTGGTTATAGTCACAATTCCCAGTAACCAGACAAAATCAAAACTCCTGAGGCTTATAATTTAATCAATCAGATTTATATCAGTAAATTCTCACCCCACCAAATGTCCACACAATAAACTCAGTGCCAATTGATATTGATACAAACTGCCCACCTAGATAGACAAATTGTTCTGTAATAATCTGTCCCTCATAAGATATTCATAGCTACCTGTGGTTATTTAAAGCCACATGGGGGTGGGTCATTATTTTTCTCCTCCATCTTCTCTTCTTCTCCCTTCTTCTATCTTTTCCACCTCTCAAAAACAAAAACAAAATCCTCTGCAACCGCCTTTCTATTTTACGGCCCAATCACAGGCCTTGCCTTATCTTGTGCCTGCCTTCACCTGCATATAAACATCAACCACAGTAAAGACTCCATTGAATAACTCTAGTGAACAATTTGAAGTTGACCTGTGTACTTCAGTACTTGGTCCACAAAACTTCATCAGAAGCATGTTGAGTGTTCTTTAAAGACCCTAAGGTCCCAGTCTCAGGTCTACTTAATAGAAATCTTAGGGAATAAAAATTAGCAATTCAAGCATTTAACAGGTTCTTCAGGAGATTGTTCCACAAACGCTGAGAAGACTTTTCCTGGAGCAGATGTTTACAATGTACAGAGGAAACAATCTCTCCTGTGTTCCTTTGAGTATCTCTATCTGACAATTAAGCCCACAGCATCTGGACAAACCACAGAAAAGCACGGAAATGTTCTTAACATTTTACATGTATGTGGAAGTCTTTGCAAGGGAAGAAAAACCCAAAGAAGTGACCAGTCCAGAAATCTTACACACCTTTCAGAAAATGGAACACTGTGGTGCAGAGGAAGAAAAGGAGGATTGTGTTAGAGGCAGAAAGTTATGGGAAATGGAAAAGATATTTAGAGGGAAGCTAGTGGAAGGAAAGGGTTGGTTTAGTGAGTTTACCCAGAATGGCAGTCAACCACAAACTGCCCACATTCGGAAACCAGGTTTCTTGGGGCTCCTTTACCCCACAACCCATCTTCATTGACTCAGTAACAACAGCCAAGCCATCATTAATGGCCAATGCAACGCATTTCCCCCCAATGCCACCACTGGTATTTTCCCTGTGCATATATGTTCCGTTTCCCCATAAAGCTGCCTATGCAGCTGAAGCCTTCATCCCCACTCGAGGCAGCCATTTTGCATGCCTTATGAGTGATACCATGATATTCCTTGGCTCCCAGTCTCTGGGGTACCCAAGACAGTATCTTCCCATGTTGATTTCCAGTCCCTGATGAAGGGTGGTCCTCTGCTGCTGTAAGGAAAGGTCATTTTGTTCCTGGGAGACATGGTTGATTCTAGGAATAAAAGGAAAGGGCAGCAAGAAGCCTTTCTTGCATCTGCCATTACACAGAACTCAAATTAATCTGTTTGCCAAAGCAGCATATTTCACAGTGGTCCATCCCAAACCTATCCAATAGTCAGAGTACATGCCAGAATTAAGAAGACTGGAAGCTGAGACCAGACCTGAACCTGTGCACTTAGCCTTCTCTATGGAAGGTGTGGTAGAATTCAGACAAGTCTTGTCATGCCCTTTCAGTGAGTCTGATAGGTAGTATCAGCAGAACACAGATCCCCAAGAATTTTAATGACAGGACTAATAAGTCAGTCAGAACATAATCATACACTTGCTATGGTTTTCATGGTGTAGGTTAACAGCACAGAAAGCACACTAAGAAGCTCTGCTTTAAAGGACATCTTTAATGTCAGTGTTTTGCCTCCGTCGTTTTATAGAAAACGCTGGACACTTTCTGCCTGAGCCCTCCAGTCATACCCAATGCTGAGGTTAGGAGACACAAGCCATCAACTTATGTATCTAATGGTGACTGCAAAATAACCCAGAATCCCCCACGTCACAAGTGTAGCCATGTGTTTATACCACAGCTGTGATGTAGGTACTATTTGGACAAGGTAAAAACTACACTAATTAATATCCTTGTCCTTGGATTTCTCTTCTGGCTACTCCCCCTCCCCTCCAAGGTATTTTCTTTGAATTGATTTTCCTACTACTATGGGAAGGAGGGGAGGGAGGGAAGCACCAGAGCAGGTGTTTGCTGTAACGGCGGCCTCCCACTCCCAGCTGACCCGTATTATCTCCCATCTGTCCCAAACATAATTCATACAGAAGAAATAACACACAAGGAGAAAGCTCTTTCTGTGCATTATCTTCTGTTGTATTAACTTGTTGATAGTTTTAATTCCACTTTAATATCTCTGCAGTCTCAATAACTTACAAAGAAATTATCCCCAAAATAATTTACAGATGTCAAGTGGATAAGAATAACTGTGTATGTAATATCCCAGCTCAATAAATAAAGCCAGTGGAGTGAGCGCTTTGGTACACTTCACAATCTGGCCAGTTCTGAGACAGCTATTCAGACCTGCTAGAATCATTAACTTCTTGTACAGTGTAGGAGAGGGACTCATCGTTTTAAAGTATCCAATTAAGGGGCAGGGAAATGAGTCGGCAGTAAAGTGCTTGCCTATCTTACCCAAGGCCATGGGTTAGGGTCCCAGCATTACAAACCATCTAGATGTATTTTATTCATTATTATTCTGGATGTGTGTGTATGTGTACATATGGTGTGCATGAGTGTGCATGTGCATGTATGGTGTGTATGTATAATTTGTAATGTGTATATATATGATTTGTGTATGTATGTGTGTGGTGTGTGTGTATATGATGTGTGTATGTGTGTATATGGTGTGTGTATATACAGTGTGTTTATAAGTGTGTATAGGGTGTGTGTGTGTGTGTATATGGTGTGTGTATATATGGTGTGTTTACATGTGTGTATAGGGTGTGTGTGTATGGTGTGTGTGTATATATGGTGTGTTTATATGTGTGTATAGGGTGTGTGTGTATGGTGTTTGTATATGTGTCTATGGTGTGGTATATGTGGGTGTATGGTGGTGTGTGTGTGTGGTATGTGTGATTTGGTATATTTTTATATGTGTGTGTATGGGGTATGTATGCATGGTGTGTGTGTGTATGGTGTATGTGTGTATATGATGTGTGTGGTATGTGTGTATATGTGTGTGTGGTATATATGTAGATATGTATGATATGTGTGTGTGATTGTGTGTGCATGCACATGCACGTGAATGCATGCCAAGGTACAGAGCACGTTGTTCAAAGGTCAGAGGACTACTTTGGAATCCAGTTTCTCCTCCATCATAAGTTCTCAGGATGTCCTTCTAGTAGTCAGGCTCTAGAGACGAGCACTGCTACCCACTGAGCTTCCTTGCTGGCCCTGCAAAAACAAATTCTACAATAGACACAGAAGAAACCTACTAGCTGAAGGTCTAGCTACCAACTAGATAATAAATTGGCTTCCATTATTCTCAAGATACCATATAATGAGTATATTTTTTTTCAAGTTGAAAAACAAATTTCTATAAGTTTTTTTGTGTCACAATAAAACCTGTGGGAATCAACATTGAAATGATACTAACTCTAGAAATGAGTGCTGCTTCTTCAATATGTAATACAAATCCATGGCGTCTCTACATTTTATCCTCATATCAACACAAAAAATTTATTATTTCACCTTGGATTGTCTTTGCAATCTATTAAAAAACAAAATGAAACAACATCAAAAAGCGATAAAACAGAACAAACAAACCAAAATAAAACCCCCTTTTTTGCTTTAAAATAGTGCCTGGCTTTTCTTATTAAGTCTATCTATTTAATTTCTTGGTAATATTTTGTGGATGTATCTCAATATAGATGTATTAAAAAAAGGCATTAAGGTTATTTTGACTTATCTGGTCCTTGAGGATTGAAATGACTTAGTGTCAAAGAAATCTCCTCCGTTATTACCTCTGTCTTTATCAGATACAATGTTCTAAGCAGGTTTGCCCTGCAGTGTGCTCCTGAAAGTTTGCTAGAAATATCTTGGAAAATTGGATCATCATATGAAGTACTAGAAAAAAATGCTTGGAATGAAGAGGCAACTGGAGATGATTCATTTTATAAACGAATGCGCCTTTTTTTATTTTTTAATTTTTTGCTAGAATTTTTTTTTAATTGTAGTCTAGAAAGACTAACAGCAAAGGGAAAATTCCCAAGAGAGCTGTCACTAACACAGCAGATACAGGGAGGCCTACAAGGAAAAGAAGAGATTCAGCCATCTGATGCTCATTCATTGCAAGGAACTCATACAGAAAAACAAATTAGCGAAAGAGTTTGTCAGTTTAATAAAAGATTTACCCTTTCTTGTGTTCACCGATAGTTTATTGAAATGTGTGAATGATTAGGCACACTACGGGCTATGGAGCTATAACTATGAACCAGAGAAACCAAAGTCCTGAGCTACAAATGGTGGCTCATACATGTAGGACTACACTCAGGACTATGAGACCAAAGAGACAACTAGAATCAGGGGCCACCCTATGATACACAGCAAATATCAGGCCAGTCTGTACTACAGAGTGAGAATATCTCAAAATAAATAAATACCAGAAATATACAAATAAAAGAATCCAAGGGTCTGAAATGCTAACTCATCAGTTAAAAGCACATATAGCTCTATCAGATGACCAAAGTTTAGTTTACAGTGCACAGGGCTGGTGGCTCACGATGGTTTGTTGTGAAACAGTGGACCTTTCCAGGAAACTTGGTAAGGTAGGATGGGTCTGAGTACCCAGAAACTTGGGGTACACACCTGAGGCAGTCGGTGACTAACTAGTCCCTGCCAGATTCCTGGCCGGGAACATGTGCCACAATTCCCACGTAGGCACACAACAGAGTTCTCCATGCTAAAGAGAGGCCCTGAGGGTCTAGCCAACAAGCTTCCCTTGCTGGACATTCCTCTCTGCAAAAGGTATTTACTCCCTGAGAAGTACACATCCATTTTTCACTTTGAACAGCCAATAAACAGTTTGGAACAAGGATTGTCTCTTTCATCTACCACCACCATGGGGAGCCTAGAGAAGGCCTTCGCCTACAAAGCCACAGCTTAAGTCTCCCATAGAAGGCCTCTCAGTGCTTCCAGACAACCACCACTATCTTCACCAATAAGCTAAGCAGGAGCTCCCCGTCCCGAATCCTGGCTAGACACTTCTCAGCTCATAGACCCCCAATGGTCCCTTGGGCCCCCAACAGTCCTGCCTTTTCATAGGCCCTTGAACTCCGAACACTTCGAGTGGAGACTAGATTCCCGTGAGTCATGGAATACAAGCTTCTGCTTTCCCACGTCTAAGCCTGCACCTTCTTGCCCACGGACCAGTGTCTCATTGCTTCCCTGAAGGCCAGCATTCGAGAAGCTGGGATAAGCTCAATCAAGTTCCCCCCATCTGCCTCCCCCGAGGTCATGCCCAGGGCAGAATTTGGACCCACAGCTTGTCACTCCAGCTCCAGAGAGATGCTTCAACAGCACTGGTACTCACATGCACATATGCACACATAGGCACACACATGCAGAATTTAAAGTGAAATAGCTCTTTAAAGAACAGTTAGAAGAAATCTCTTTCTTTTTAATAAAGAGAGATTCCAAAGTGATCTATCCTGCCAGGGAAGTCATCTTTTCTGTATGAATACCTGGGAATTACCACTGTGTGACAAAATTATTTGATTCACCTCTGGCACAGATACACTATGTACTTGTTAGTTACTTCTGTCCAGTTCTCACTACCCCATGACAACTAATGAACTACCACTTGTTGCCAACATAGTTAAGAATCAGTTTTAAATTATGATGGAAATTCAGAGTCAAAGACTAACTGAAACTCAATAGATCCATTCCCCTCCTATAAAAAAAAGAAAGAAAAAAAAAGAAATCTGTTCACCCCTTGACAAAATTATCTGCTTATCATTGGGATCTTAAGACAAAGACATAGACATTGCTTAGTTCCCTTTGACCAGGTAAGAAATTCTCATAGCACAGAGTAAAGTCATTTAATGGTGATGTTATATCCTGTGATACTAAGAAAAGAAACCGGTAAATTAAAAAAAAAATCAGAAAAATGCAAACATGACTTTGTTTTAGTGATGAGGGATTTTTATATATAAAGACAGAAGTGACTAGAAATTTCCACAATAGAGACAATATCTAGACAGTTCATGCAAGTTATGAAGATTGAATGAGTTATTTAAGCCACAAAAAGGACAAGACTTAGAGATGATATTTATGGTGTCAGAGTTTCTAACGTCAAAGATCAATAATTACACAGACTGGTTAAAATATATGATTCATCAAGATTTATTCAGAAATGTCTTGTTTTCAAGACATTATACAGTAGTTAAAAGTACCAGACTAAGAAAACTAATTTCTGGGTGTTCAGTAACCATACTTAGAGGCAATACTGATGTGATGAGGGAGATATAAAAATGATATTTTTCCCCTGTGCTCAAGGTCCCAAGAGCCTGTGAGTCATCTCTTGAAACATCATAGAACTGTGAAAAATCACCTAATCTCCTGTTGGAGGAGGGCACAGAGTCCTTAATGAATTTGAACCAGTATACAGTCTACAAAGAAAATGGTCAACATATACACACACACATACACACATGCCAAAAAAAAAAAAAAGACGTTTCTTAATATTTCCAAGTGAAGTCAGTCAAGGGCCTTTGATTTATCCTCTCATGAATGGACAACTCTTCAGTTGTCATCAGCCTGTCTCCATGTTAGGTGCAAAAGCCACCCTAGAGTAAAAGACAAACTAAGTTCATTCCATGAGTAAACATCTATTTCTCAAGAACTGGGCCATGCCCCACCTGTAACACTTACTACCAATGGTTCTGTGCTGCCTGTCCCAGGAATGGTGATCATGTCTGTTTCAGGAGGTCATTGTGACTTAGGAAACATAATAGTCCCTAATAGATAGGGGCTCTTGCAAACCCATAAAAAGATTCTAATGAACTTTGATTAATTTGATTAATAGATGTTTAAACTAATCTAGGCATAAGCTAAGGACTTGTAATTGTGTGTCTGACAGTTGGTGTCTTTTAGATTAGACCCTATGGAAGGGGGGGTCTTCAAATTGTTGTATATAACACCCCAGATTCAGCCGTGAGAAGCTAGATTAGTCAGCACCCCAGTTTCATAATGACAGTTGGGGTTACCTCTTCAGAAGGAGGAGTAATAAGAACAGGAGATAGAAATTGGCTGGGTGGTTTAGGGTAAAGAAAAACATCCAGTATCTTTCTTGACCAAAAGCCAGAAATGTCTCTTAGGTCTTAAGGCAGCTTCAGCCTTGCCAGAGGCAAAAGGCACCGAAAAGCACAGGGCAGCTCTGATCTCTGATCGAGTTTCTAGCTTATTTTAAGATTACTTCTTTGGGGAGGCAGAATGATAAGATAGCAATGAAAATCTGTTAAGAGAAAACACCTGCTCAAGAGAAGATAATTCCCCGGGTGCTGACCTAATATTCCAAAGGGCCACGCCTAAAAGAGGTGGGCTCACCTTAAACCATGCTGATGAAATAGCCAGGGTAATTCGGTTTTCGTCCTTAAGCATCCACCACAGGTACTCCTTCCCTGTAGGACCTGCTTATTCCAAGAGGGGACAGAAAAAGAAAGCCCCAAACCTAGTGAGTTTAAAGAAAAAGAATGTTTAAAAATGAAAGGAGGGATGTATAAGAAATATCTAATATATTTGTGTGTTTCCTATTAAATACTTTAAAACTTGCATTTCTGACAAGGGATTCAAACCTTTGTATCTCCCCCACCATTATCTTGAAAGACTTTTATGCAAATGTTTTAATTTCCTATGCAGATAAAACAAAAAGGGCCCCTGCTACTTTCCAGGAACAGTGCTTCCTGCCCCCTTCCTCCATCATTTCTGGTGCAACAGCTGGACAGTGAGGTTGGACCCCAGCCAATGGGAAGGACACAATCACTATCTGAGTTAGAATAAAAACCAAGTGCATTGTTTCCCTTTCTCTGAGTGTCCAATCTTCCAACCACACCCTCTTGATTAAAAGTAAAGTTTGCCTTATCTACACACACACACACACACACACACACACACACACACACACACACACTCACACGTCTGTTCACTCCTTTTGCAACAAGTGTCAAATCAGGACTTCGATGGAAGGGGGAGTGTTTGTTTTATGAGAGTGTTTGTTTACGGGACTGGCTATACACCCCTCCTGCTCCAGCTTCAAACCTGTTGGGATCACAGGCATTTGCCATCAAACTGGCTTAAAATGGGTGCTTTTATTAAGAGAACACCATTTATTGGTATTGGTTATTTCTCCATTGAGGAAATGAGCCAAATTCTAGCCAGAGTAGATTAAAGGCAGGATCATTGGAAAACTGTTCTCTGTTCACTGGCCCTAAAAATTGAGGCTCGGAAGGTCACCATGGGGAGGTGGCAGCCAGAGAAAGAAAGAGTGAGTGCACAGAGAGAAAATGAAGAAGAAGGGGGGGAAGGAGAGGGAGGAAGAGGGAGAAGAGAGAAAGTGAGAGTGAGAGAGAGAGAGAGAGAGAGAGAGAGAGAGAGAGAGAGAGAGAGAGAGAGGTCTAAGAAGGAGGAGCCTCTGGTGAAAAGGCAGCCCAGCCCCTAAGCTAGAAAGGTTCAAGACTGGAGGAGCAGGGAAATGCCAAGTAAGGATTGAGGGATGCTGGGAGAACCTGGAGGGAGAACCTGAAGGCCAGGTCTGCTCTGGTGTGTAAAATAGTCCCTGCTGTCCAAATCCAAACAAGTAGCATTACGGGTGGTTTCACTCTATAGGATAGTATTACGAGCTCATAGTTGAAGAGTAGATTCTTGATACATGGGTGCTTCTCTGAAGTATTTAAACTGAAAAGGGGGACTTGGTCTCACCCAGGAAACAAGTATAGAGAAAAAGGGGGGTGCTGAATGTTTAACCTGTCAACACCGGGACATCTGTGAACAGCTTCAGACCAGAAATTGAGCCACTGGTATTTGATCACTTGCCTGTAGAACCCATTTCTGTGAGGTGGGCTCTAAGCATAGCATGTGTGTTCTTGAAAGCATTTGGTGAGTCTGTGTGTTGCTTCATAAGATGGACCCATACATTCAATGTTTCCGAAAGAGTCTGGTTAAATGCTGAGCCTTGTACCCCATTTCTGTATCCAAGAAGGACCATGCTGACTCCCATCAGGGTTAAAGCCTTGTCTTTTATCTCCCAGCCTTGATTCCGTCCTGACTCCAGTTACTTCCTTCTTGAGCTGTCCTCTGCAGAAGGGAGATGACAATCAAAGCAGCCCCCAGCAGCAGGCATCTGACCAAGGCTGGCGGCAAATGCATTTTCTACTGGCTGCTCAAACTGGTGAGCTGTAGAGCCATCTTGGGAGGAGGGGGAAGTGGCATTCGCAAACTCGAACGTGAGTAATGTGAGCTTGCTGGGCCTTCTGCTTCTAAAAAACAGATTTCTGTGACAGAATTAGATAAGGGCCTATTTCAAACTTGCATAACTCAGCATTATGTTATGCAAATTTTCATGCTTTTAATTTCCTGCTAAATTTCATGGTCCAAAAAAATCAACAGATGCTGAAGAAAATTATATTTATGTAAAAGAGCTTCTAATTCAATATGAAAATAATAAAAGAATGAAGCTTTCTCGTGCAACTCAAAAGAATCTGGGCAGAATTTTGAAGTCCAAGAGCTTCCCCTAGGGTGTCCTGGCATAATACAGTGACCAGATGAAACCAATACAACCCTGCCAGCACACACACACACACACACACACACACACACACACAAGTGCACTCTCTCTTGCTCTCTCTCTCTCTCCCCCCAAGTTCTTCCCGATACCAATTATTGTCTTCACAATTTTTTAATGTAGTTTTCAAGTTATCTGAGTATTTGGGGGCCTTTTGAGGATACAGCACCTGCTCTGACTTTTACTTATTCCAAATACTAAGGAAAACAAACAAACAAACAAATAAACAAACAACAACAACCAAATGTGGGTGTATGGATTCGTATTTCAGAAACACAGTTAACCCTTAGCCAGACATCTTACAAATTCCTGTCATCTGGCTTAACGTTTCTTAATTTTGACATGTGACCTTCTATCCCAAAATTTAGTAGCTCATAATAGCTACAATTATTCATTTGTTACTAATGATACCAGACACTGATTGGCCTCTGATAAGCAGTGCTTGGCTCCATGTCCCTGATTTGAATCTGTATTCTTCCAGTGGCTAGGCTGAATCCAAAACGGTGCACACTCACTTGACAGAAGCGTGCCCAGGGCTTGCTGACTGAAGCACCAAGTCCTCCCTTATGTGGTCTTTCTGTGTCACTCGGGCTTCTCACGAGATATATTATGTTGTGGCTTATTGTAGCATCTCGGTGTGACATTACATTGGCAGGTGTCATTACACAGCACTACTTGTCTCACTGAACATTTTACAGGATCAACTCTGGTCAAAGGGAACCACAAAGCTGCCTCTCCGTGAGCCTTCACACGACCCAGTCTCTCTACCAATATCCGTAGAGGAAGCACAACTGGAGGTTTTATTATTAGGGAAGTGATCTCGTTGCTGTTTATAAAGTGCCTTCTCTCCGTTGACTCGGTCTCAATGGTAACCAGAGAAACTGACTCATGGCTTCCGGCTTCTCTTCAAGACAGGAACTGAGTGAGAAGTTTTCAAATTACTCGAGTCAGATCTGATTTCAAGGAGGCCTGTAACTCCTTGGAGTCATTTAAAAGATCAGGGGTCAGACAGGCTTGAAAACTCCTGTGGTTTATAACCCTGTTTGGGATTTACCTTGAACTCTATAAATGTTAAAAATAGCCCAAATGACAGACCACTTAGGTATAATTGTTAGGTACATGGGAACTCTACTCACTGGTTCTGTCTAGTAAATACTCAATTTAAAGATAATCTCCAAAAATAAAAAATAAAATTACCCTTCATTCACTTTACACTTCAGCTGTTCTAAGTTTCAAGCCCAGGACAAGAGGTTCAGATACCTATTTAACATATCAAAGAGAAGCTGGCAAGGTTCTCTGAGCACCCCTCAGTTCCTACCTGTTTCGGGGTATGGCTGGCATACCCCAGCAGCTATCCTGGCCTTTCCAGCCCAAGGGCTGGGCTGCCCTCCCTGTAGAGGCTCTTCCCTATGGAATCTAGACATTTTTGTTACTTGCCTCTTTTGGCACCTTTGGCCTACAGGCTGCAGCATCCGGTTGTTCCTCCTCTCTCTTCCCCTATTCTTCTCCCAACAAGGCTGGGGTCATGACCACTCTGGACTCATGTCTGCCTCTGCCTATGTCTCTCTTTTATCTACAGTAAACTTTCTCCTCCACCATACCTAGGAATGGCCATGTTGTTTCCGGCCCCCTCCCCCCCCCCTTTTTTTTTTCTTTTCCCCTGTTCATCTAATGCTGGAAAAAGCTTCAAAGTCCTTATAAGCTATAGTTTAACAGAACAAGGTTTGGGGTGAAAGCCAGCAACAGGGCACTTGCTTAGCATGTATGAGGCCCTTGGATTGAGTCGCTAGCACTGCAAAAATAATAAATAAACTGATTATTTTAAAGCATGAAAAGATTCCATTTCTATTGGAAAAGTTAGGCTTTGTTGTCTCCACACAGTAAATGGGGCTGGAGAAAGCAGAAACTTGCATGTGGTCATGTTTCAAGCCTGCCTTGTGCCTTACCACAGGCTCTGTGGCAGGTAAACACTGTTTCCTCATTGATACAGAGATCACAAAAACCCCAAGTCTTCTCTCAGATGCCTTCTCCTTATCTCTCACCCTTCTCCCCCCAGTAAAGTCAGGACTTGAGATGCCTCAATGACACTTCCTGTCAATTCTGACAACCCAACTTCTAAGAAGTGAGTCCTTGGCCACACTCGAGCGCACGCACACTCGCACACACACACACACACACACACACACACACACACACACACACACATTGTACTGGTTAGTTTTATGTGTCAACTTGAGTTATCACAGAGAAAGGAGCCTCAGTTGAGAGACTGCTTCCATGAGATCCAGCTGTAAGGCATTTTCTCAACTAGTGATCAAGGGGGGAGGGCCCAGCCCATTGTGGGTGGTGCCATCCCTGGGCTGGTAGCCATGGGTTCTATAAGAAAACAGCCTGAGCAAGCCAGGGGAAGCAAGCCAGTAAGCAGCACTCCTCCATGGCCTCTGCATCAGCTCCTGCTTCCTGACCTGCTTGAGTTCCACTCCTGACTTCCTTTGGTGATGAACAGCAGTGTGGATGTGTAAGCTGAATAAATCCTTTCCTCCCCAACTTGCTCTTTGGTCATGATGTACAGGAATAGAAATGCTGACAAGAACACACATCAACCGATCAATCAGTCAATCAATCAACACATCAATTTGATCAAAAAGATATTTGTAATGTCTTAGAAACAATCAGATGTGAAAACACACACACACACACACACACACACACCTATAATCTCTGCATAGGAAGGGAATGTTCTAAATTCCAGCCCGAAGGGGAAAAAATATCAGGAAACAAAATGAACACTTACTATGTGCCACACACTGCACTAGAAGGCTTTGCTTGCTGGGTTTTGTTGGGCCGCTCGTCTTTCTAGATTTTTTTCTGCCGTCGTTTCTCTTCTGCTTTCCCCTCAAACCCATACCACTTCACTGAGTCATCGCTAGACAAGGTTTAAATGCCACAGGCGTGCCTTTCAGTTCTCGCTTCCTTTCATGAGCTGAGTGGTGAGGCTAGTGACCAATCATAGTGGTACCAATTGAAAAGAATCTCACATATTACTTCTTAGGACTGCCGTCCTTGGTAATCAAGTACGGGAGGTAGGTGTCCTTGCCAGACACAAGCACATATTATGTTTTGGCTCATAACAGCTCAGTGTGATATTAAATTTGCAAAGGATGGTGACAAAATGCTGAATAAACGGAAGGTCTTTTCATAATTGTACTTGAACTTCTGTTAGACATCTTGTCACCAAACATCCACACAAAATGCCATTTGACCATGATCTGGAGATACTGCTCACTGCAAGCATTTTACAAGCTAATTTTGGATGAATGTACTATTTTAGCAAATTTTCTGTTCCCCAAAATAGGAATTCAATCCAGAACAGAATGACAACTTCCCCAGTGGCATGAATGATGAGACTCATTTTGTTGAAATGCTTCAATAAACTGCATTTCATCATACTGCATTGCATTATCCCCTTCTTCGGGTCCCCATTCCTACTTCTGCCCTCACCCCCAATTTCCAAATTGTTTTTGGCATTTTTTTATGTGTTCCCTTTTTGTGTAATCATTGCTAATTTAGTCCTTCCCCCTGTTGCAGGAAAGTTGAGAAAGACTTTTGGATGAGAAGAAATCATCACTAGCTACTGAAAGGCATTTCGATGGTACTGTGACATATCTGGCCTTTGCACAATGAGATCACTCTAAAGAAATCTGCTCGTCTAGAAGCCATAGTGAAAAGTGTTCAGAAAAAAATATAAGTTGCCTATTTTAAGGATATAAATCAAGATGCATGGGAGGCACCAAGCATGGTGGTATATGCCTATAATCCCAGAAATGAAGAAACTGAAGCAGGGGAATTTTAATTTGGAGGCCTAGTCTGGAACTTTATCTTAAAAAAATAAAATAAAATAATAAATCTTAAAAGTCATGGATATTGAAAAGAAATCTACCACCACTAATTTGCTAAACCAGTACAATCCCTAATAATAATCTATAAACATTTTTTCTCATACCACAGATAAGTGTAGTATTTACTGGTCTTCAAGGAAAGTTCTCTTTGCCACAGAGACCAGTCCAGAAACCCACAACCAATCAAAATGCAGAGATGTGGAGCCCAGTCCCTGTGGGTACAACCACAAAACACTCCCATTCCTGAGGTACAGGGAATATTTCCAGAAGAGGAGGCAGGAAGATTTTAAGTGCCGGAAGATCAGGAAGTTTGCTGTGAGTCTGTGTCTCCTAGTGATATTAGAAACCACACCCATAAATGACCACCAACTTGACTGCCCAGTCAAGAACTCAACAAGGTTGACACCAATCAAAGCTGGATGGTGAAAAGCCCACACAGCCTCAATCCTTTATGAAGAACAATAGGCAACTGAGGGAAAATGAGACTAGGTAAGCTGGGCTTCCCAAGGGAAGAACACACCAACTAGTTGTCTTGGGTCAACTGGTCAACCTAAACATACACATAGACATGGCATTATATGAACAAACCCTGCTGTGTTTCAGAGATGACATGTTTTAGAGGAAAGAGAAATGGCATATTTAAATTATAATCTCAAAATTCTGAAAAGGCTTTGAGGGAAGTTTATACTATAGCTCTGTGATAGACATGTGCATGATGCTAGATTCAATTGTAAGAACACAAATTTATGAAGAGAGAAAAGTCATGCAAGGAATAAATAGCAAACTATAGAAAGACCTGTCCAATTTAATCAGGAAAAATAAGAAACTCGAATCTGACCTTCTCTTTTATAAGGCACAACATTATTCTTTAGTGGAGGCTTTCTTGAAAAAGAATCATTCATTTCCCTTTGCCTTTATGCCTAACAGTATCCAGCTCTTCAAATTAAATTGTGTATTCTTAGGTAATATAGATTCTATTTAGGCAATTCACTATACATTGTATAAAATAAAATCAGGTCTCTACAGGGGATCTAGTATACAAATATTTTCTAAACAAAAATAAACCTTTGTGCATATGTGTACATAAACTGTGAAGGCTTTTCATAGAAGGCTTATTTCAAATAAGAGGCTATTACTTGAATCATTACTATGTTAATAATAATTAACATAATAAAATAATAATAGTAAAAAGTAATTTTAAATTTGTATTATTATCATATTTATTTTATATATAGTCTATTCTATTTTATATAGTTATATTTATTGTCATAATAAATTTATTACTTTTTCCTTTTATTGGAAATACATTTTTTCTCATACTACATATCCTGATTCTAGTTTCCTCTCCTCCACTCCTCCCAGATCCTCCCACCACCTCTCCCCTCTGTTTCTACTCCTTTTCTGCCTCTCATTAGAAAAGAACAGACATTTACAAGACAGCAATCAGTACCATAACTAACTCATAATTTCTATCTTATATTTACAAATGATGAATGTCAGATCCTGTAAAATGAAGCAGACATTAAATATGTGGTGCATTCTCTATTCAAATTTTTCTTCCTCCCAGAATCCATGCCTCATATGATACTGAATCTGGTGCAATCATGAACAGCTGGTGTTCAGAATCATAAGATGTACCATTCTGTTTTATGAGAGGCATATGTTGAATCTAGTCAGTTACCAAAGAACCAATGGGAAAATGGCAGATTTACAGTGATATCTAAAAGGTAATATTCACAGATAGCAATGCAAAGGTTCATAAAATAAGTTCAAAATAAATCCTTCCAAGCCCTTTAGCTTAAATCTTATTTCTTGGAGTTTATATGCATTATAAAATATCATTTAATAGCTAATAGGATTTTTAAAGATGTCTCCAAAATGACCACAACTTTTTCAGAGGAACCACATAAAAATCATCCTTTCATTTGTTACAGGTTGGCCAACCATGCACCCTGAGCTGGCTCTGTTACTAAAGATTGCCTGCATTCTTGCGTAGTCTGTTTCAGAGACTAGATTTTATAACTGACAATATTTGGATCTGTGGATAAACTGTGTAAACAAGTGTCATTACATCTTTCTAACTTGAACCCATGTCACAGCATTTACCATCTGAAAAAGAGAGGGTTATGTAGAGCTATCGGTGAAGAAAGACACTCCACAACACAATATTTCATCCTTGCCTTTTAGGTTTTATAACCAGCTTATCTATGCTTCTTAATGAAAAAAAAAAGTGAAATATTTAAATTAGCCCTTGATATTAAGATTAATGAGCTCAGTCTTGAAAATTAGTCAACTGTTGTGTTCATCACCACTTTTCTGCATTAGCTATGTCTATACTAGAACAGGCCCTGAGAGAGTCTTCTACATTCTTTCCATTTACTTTTGATGTAACGACTCTGTCTGTACAACAGGCTGCTTAGGAAAGATGCTTTTTATGTCAAAGGTACCTGCAGTATGTGCTGTTAGTGTTAGCCTCTGCTCTAGTCTGAATTTCAAGGGGATGTTCTTCATCAAAGTGAGCCCCCGGTTCTACAAGAATGCCTACCTGCTCCATGAAGTTTCCCAGATACTGATCTAGCAAGGTATTTTTACAAAGAAATGCTCAGGATACCTGAAAAATGGTGTGTGGTCATTTGTACACAATAACATACACAATGACAGCATTATAAAAAGCGTGGGGGCTGGAGAGATGGCTCAGAGGTTAAGGGCCTTGACTGTTCTTCCTGAGGTCCTGAGTTCAATTCCCAGCAACCACGTGGTGGCTCACAACCTTCTGCAATGGAATCCAATACCCTGTTCTGGTGTGTCTGAAGACAAAGACAATGTACTTACATAGAAAATGTTAACACACACACACAAATAAATTAAATGGCATATTATAAGAATGAGAACTTGGAGGCTCCATGTTCTCAGAAGAACTAACTTTCTTGCTTATGTTCTGCACTGAAAGAGTTAGTTAGAAGGACAATGTTGTCCTGAAATCTTACATGTCAGTAAAACTAAGATCAAATATACTCTGATTTCTACCTTTCGTTTGTACTCAAGGGTTGCAAAAGTTTAAGCTCTAGATGAAAGAGAATAGGTGAGTATTTTGCAGCATAAAAACAAACTGCCCATTAAGCAGAACTCTTAAGTGGTATAAAGTTTCTATGAGCCAGTATATGTGTTACATTTGACTCAGAGAACAACGTTCAGTTTTTTTCCCCAATCTGGTTTTCAACCTGCTGTTCCAAGACCATAAACTCTCAGAGGGAAGCTCTGTGTAATTTGATATGGAATTTGATGGTTTGGAGGCCCATGGCAGGAAGGATGGAGAGGGGGGTTTCTCAAATCCACAGCCCTTACAGAGAGAAGGAAGCTCCTTATCTGTATCTTGGGCAAGTTCGCTTCACAAAGCCAGAAAACAGCATACGTTTTGCGAATTCCAATCGCACCCTTTGGCTGAGGTCTTCTAAACACCTTGCAGAACAGTTTGTGAAATGCCAGTGGGTAAAGGGAAAGTTGGGAGTGTCCAATTGCTGGAGGACCTGGGGGTACCGAAAGCTAGATTAGCCTAGTTTTTCACAAGACAATCCTAAAGCTTTCCCAGGAAGCTAAAAACTCCTAGAGAGGAGAAACAATAGACCCGAACAGCAGGAGTGTATGGGAAGGGAGCCAAGGAGCAAGAGTCACTAACAGAGACTGGTAATTTGGAATGAATTGCTGTTTTGTGTTGAGAAGCACCGGGACACAGCTGGTGTACTGGCTAACCTGAGGATTTAGCAGTAACCGCATTGAAATGGTAATGAAGTTTTTATTTTATGATTGCAGATGTTTTTTTGGATTATTGTTATTAGGCTTATTAGTCTAACAGTACAAATATGAGATTTTTATTTACTTGGTCTCTTATTTATGGGAGCTTTGTTAAAAGTCTTCGGAAGCCAAGTCAGAACAACAGCCGTGCAATAGCCAAAATGTGCTGGGCCATTATACAGTCGTGATCTAGCATGCATGTGTGTACTCGTAGGCTCTTTTACTTAGGAGGCAAATTTAAAACTTCCATTGATCGCTGTGCTTCAGGCAGTATTGGCAATTGGTGTACTCGACAGTGAAGTACAGTGTCTAACATCATTTGCTCTGTGTTGGATTGCCTGGCCAGTTTTGCCAGTTTTGAGCTCAGAAGCATTAGTCAGTTGACCTCCTTAGGTCTTCATTTCTCTCTCTATAAACATGATGATAAAAACAAAAAAAAATCCCTACTTCTTTCAAACTGTTATCATGACGATTGAACTGCCTCACCTGAAAGAGCTTTTAATGTTGGTTGCTGCACAGAAGGGTCTTGTAATGGGAAAGAAAGCTTAAGTGTTTTTATTCAGAAAGTTTTGCACCAATGAAATAAAGACCATCATCCCCTTGCAGAGTATTCTGTTTGATCAGGTCATTCGAAGATCGTACACTTACGCACTCCATGTGGATAAGACATTTCAAGCAATGAAGGCAATAGTAGTTGGTTGTTTATTATTCCACCTCTTACCATCTCCTTTTAATGATTCAGAAACGGTTAAAGCAGTGGTTCTCCACCTTTCTAACACTGCTACCCTTTACTACAGTTCCTCGTGTCATGGTGACCCCCCAAACATAAAATTGTTTTCATTGCAACTTCATGTCTGTAACTTTGTTACTATTGTGAATCCTAATCTGAGTATTTTAGGAAACAGGTTTGCCAAACGGGTTGCATCCCACAAGTTAAGAACTGCTGTGTTAAAGTCTCATGAAATTTCTCAAGGTGTTATTGATGGATCCCAAGTGCTATCCCAGAAAAAAAGGAAAAAGGAAAAAGTCCTTAATGTCTGCCATGTGGTTTTCTTCCTGGCTGGTCATAAAGACCAAACAAAGAAGTGGGAAGAGGCATGAGCCTTCTTTGGAGAAGTAAGCCTCTAACGAGCCTCAATCATTTCCGTAGGTTAGAAAAATGAACCCCTGCCTCAAAATATCCTATATATAAAAGTTAAGCCATTGCTGTTCCCAGCTTGAACGTGGGAATGATGATTAGCTGAAGACAAGGCCTCTTCCTTATTGGCTGCTCAGCAGCTCTTGCCATTTTGGTGATGCAGACGATTTAGAAGCAATATGGAACACTGATAAGGAATCCCTGATTCACCGTCAAATATGTTCAGAGTCTAGCCATAGCTTTAAAAGTTGAAAACCAATTACAAACAAGTAAATATACTCTCCACAGTTTTCTAATAAAGAAATCACTTGAAATAGACTTATGACTAGAAGTACTGGGCAGAAAATTTGAAGATTCCATTTTCAAGCTAGGAGACAGCTCAGTAATAAAGTGCATCTGATGCAGTTAGGAAGATTCCAATTTGGATCCTCAGAAGCCACATAAAAGCCAAGCAGGGCAGCCTGTGCTGTAACCACAGCACTAAAGAGGCAAAGACAGGAAGATCCCTGAGAACTGCTGGCCAGTCTAGCTAAATCATCATGTACCAAGCTCACTGAGAAACTCTGTCTCAAAAATAAGCAGGCAGCCATTGAGGAAGACACCTGATCTTGACCTCTGGGTTCCACATGCACTCATGAAGCTATATGCATTCACACCTGCATGCACACACAAACAAACAGATACACAACACACACTATACTAGAGTTCATTTTAAGTAGTATATTAATTAAAAGTATGAGTCGATTGGATGCTTGCTTGAGTATGTTGATACATTATTTCATTAACTTGAAGACTTTGGAAGCAATAAGGAAACATGGTACATTAAAGCAGGATTGAGATGAAGGGACCATCGAGAATTGAGAAGCAGTTCATTCCCATGTACCCAAGTCTTTCTGAAGAATCGTTTCCACTCGGCAGCTGCATTCTGCCTTAAACTAGCACACACCAGTACCATAGGCTGTCATTAAGAAGGCTTTCTCACCAAAACCAGGGTATTCAGAACTTATGTTTTGTATTTCTATCATCTTAACTTAATTATTTCGGATTTTAAACACTTCTAAATTCAAACATGATTCACTTAAGATAAGCTCAGTTCTCTAGTGAAGCTTTTTCCACAGTGAAATTTATAGCTGTGTGATGCAACTCTCATGCTGCCAAGGACCACCGCATGGAGAAAGACTGTGAAAACCAAGCCAGCCCAGAGGAGAGCAGAGCCAGAAGATGGATAGAGACAAACAGTGACGACATCACTGGAGACCTCTGGACTCAACAAAGCCTGGGCTTCGTGGCTCTGTGAGCCAAAAAGTTCCCGTGATGCCTCACTGAGTTGGACTCTTTTATCACTTCAAAGCAAAAGAGGGGCTGGAAAGACAGATCCATGAAAAAACATATGGTGTATGTATAGAAGGCCCTTGGTTTGACCCTAAAATTGTGTGTGCATGTGCCTGTGTGCGTGCATGTAGGAAAGAGACAGACAGACAACACTTAACGCAAGGACTGTGGTCAGAAATTTTGGCAGAGAAAACCTCAAACTGTCTCTCAGACACTCACAATATACCATAGCTTTCTTAGAGAATTGTGGTGGGCAATCACCGTAAGCAAATCTCCTCGTCTTTACTAGGTGTCTCAACTGTCTCTCAGCCTTTTCTGATAGTGGGACCTTATTTCATCCAATAGTTAGGTACATCCATTCCTCTGCGCACATGTGATGACGGGATTCTCTCTGGGGAAAAAGTTTAGTCCAGAAAGGTGTGGAATCTCATTGCTTGACCTTAGCAGGGCTCCAGAGGAAAGGAGCCATTGGGTGAAACTATCAAATAAAAAAAAACCTTTCAGTAAATGAAAAGCCTAAACCCAGAGAAACCTGAGGTTCTTCTGACTCTTACTCCTCCTTTCCTCAGAGCACAAGGGCAGGGAGCTTGGGGGGCACCAGCAGCAATTTTAAGGAAACTGACAGTGTCTCCTGTCACCTGAGTCCTTGCTCCTACAATACTCTAATGTTCCACTGGTCTATTCTGAGTCCATCCCCGTTTGTTGTGCTGCCATAACCAAATGCCCCCAGCAAATTTATGGCTGATGTCAATGTATTTTAAGCAATTCACCCCACCCCAAGGCATTTATTGATACAGTGTCTGGTTGGGGCTGTTCCTCTCTACTTCTCTGAGTTGCGATTTTGAGCATTTTGTGTTCTGGAGAACAATGCTATTCAAACAGAAAGGGTATAGAGCAAAAGAGTCTACAGTATTCCTTCTAGACCTTCCGTTATCCTCAGTGGAAGAGGGGTCTTTCCCACTTAGCCACCTAATGGCATAACTCTTCTCTTTGTCTACTTTTTCCCTGAGTCAGTGCTTCGCTGTGTAGCCCTGGCTGTCCTAGAACTCACTCTGTAGACCAGGCTGACTTCAAACTCACAGAAATCTTCCGTTTCTGCCTCCGGCTGTGTTGGGATTAAAGACATATGCCTCCCTAACTCTAACCTAACTCTTATTCTTGCATCCAAAAATAAGGTTCAACAGGAAGGAAAAAGAATGTTCAAACTGGCAATTCTCCTGCCCACAATCTCTACCACCTGGATTATCACGATACATTGTAAACGTATAGTATTCAGGGCTTCTCTAAGCTCTGTGGCTGGGGAATCTTAGTTTTGGGGTCCTAATCATTTTCCTCAACTCTACACCAGCAGTCACAAACTTCTGGGGTGAATCTTAGCACCCTTCCATTCTGCCAGGGAACAGCCATCCTCTCTCTAACCAAAGTACACATATGCTTCTGCTTTGCTCGACCTAAGGTATTTATGGCACAAGCATGATCTCTGGGAAGCAGATAGTTTGCTTTTGTCCTATGGCCTATGTTAAGAGTCTCCATATCACAAAAAAACAAACAACAACAAAAAAAACAAAAAAAACATGCATTTCTTGCCTCTATTTCAAAATTCTGAGTCAGAATCTGAATTTAAGGCTCATCTTAGAACAGAATGTGTATTTGAGATCCAGGTCCACTTACAAAGGATTTTAATGATGAACCTCATTAAGGAATAATTGCTTTGAACGATGCTGCTAAACTGCAGAACATCCTCAGGAGTCAAGGAAGAGTTGCTGGTAGCCTTCAATGATTTAAATCCCCAGTTCTTGGTCTCTCTGACCTTCATCTTTCCCATTTCCTTAATATATGGAGGATCCAGGAAATAGAGCCATTTTCTGTGTTCCTAGTGCATACCAGAAAAATTGAGCTATGTATGCTCCAAATCTAGTTTTCCGTCTTATAGCACTTGTTAACTTTGTAAGAGGAAAGTGGGAAGTCAGTTCTGTAGAAATGTGAGGTTCGTGGGAATTAAAGGTTGTCCCAGTTGCTCATTAGTAAACTAGATTGCAACCATGCCGCCTTGGATTCCCAAACCAGAGCTTTTCTGTTCCTGCGCTCCATGATTCATTCAACACCAGATGACCCCTAGCTGAATGGATTAAATGTAGACAAGTTCTGGAAGCACCACATGCTTGCTAAGGAATCTGAAAGTGGCTTAGCTGGGTGACCAAATACAAAGAGGAGCAGGAAACATGGCAGATTTCTATTTCATAAAAAAAAAAAAAAAAAGCCCAACATGCTCACAAAAGTACGAGGATCTGACATGTCTTCCTTTTTCTGTTGCACAACTGTAGAAATTATTTCCAAAACTGACCCTTGAGTAAATAAATGACATACTTGGATTTCTGAGAGGGAGGAATTATACTACTTTTTGTTTGCTTGTTTTGCTTAGGAGTAATAACTACAAGACTAATCATTTGTGGAGTTGGTATTTGCAAAAGGCTCTGCATGAAGTCTCCATTCAGTCCCTTGGTTTTTCCTTATAGGTATATTTGTGTTAAGTATTTTAGCAAGCTGATTGGCAAGGCATCATAAATGTCTCCTTTCTTCAGGGAAACAAAAGTATAACCCCAAAGATTATTCTCACTCAAGAGCTTCATATAGATCGTTCTCTGAGGTGTTTAATAAAAAACTGGCTTCCTGGTTGACTATGGGGAATCGAAAGAAAATCTAGTGTGAACCTTGGAACAGTATTCTACTTGCACTTCCTGGGGTGGGAACTTTAGGTTTTCTGGTATAAGAAAGAAGAAGGAACATAGGGATCCACATGTGGAAGGACAAAGTTATTTCAGTTTGCACCAGAGTATGTTAGTATCAAAGCATATGCAATATCAATCTACCAGGGTAGATCAGGAAACCAAAATGTGATCTACTTCACTGCGAGTCAAAGAAATCGTGGATGCAGTTGCTCATTAATAAGTGTCTTTTCATGGCAAAAATCACCTGGTTAATCCCAGTAAGACTGCCAAAAAAAAATGAGTTGCTAGATGCCAGACAGCGATTGTTCTAAGTTCTATTTGAAGGATGAACAAGAACATAAGTAGAGGAGGCAGCTGTGTGGGAACTTTCCTTGTTGGAGGGCATGTAGTTTTTCAATACTCAGAAAAACTAGGGAGATAAGTGCCATTGGTGTCTATTTCCAAGTAAATGGACAACATTGTTGATCTTTGATAGTCTTCAAATGTAAAAAGTAATTTGCTCTTATTCTTCCTTTTTCCTCCCCCTCTGTCCCCTTTCTCTTTTCTCTTCCCTCCCCTGTTCTTTTTTTCATTTCTTTTTTTTTCCCACTAGTATTTCCTGAGGTCCTACATGTTTAATCTAAAGATCCAACAATGGGTACTCAATGACCTTACGTTTAAAGACACTAAAAAGCGAAAGATACACCTATAACGGGGCGTAATCACTGACTACCAAAGCAGGTTGAAAGAGGATAGAAAACAAACACAGTAAAAAGAATTCAGCAAGCTTCAATAGCAGCTAAAAATAAATAAATTTATTCTGAATTGTAAGTTATACATATTAAAATGAAATTATAAAAACTTGCTGAAATAATTTAACATTTAAGGCTTGATTTTTTAAGTAACATGTATCATGTCCATGATATATATTTATTTTCAGATACTTTATTACTAATTTGTAATATGATTTAGAATTGTATTATTTTGAGGACTGCACAGTTGGTCCTGTTAAAGTATTTATCTCATAGGCATAAAGACTTGAGTTCATGGCCATTTCCATCACTGGGTGCAACACTCAAGAGAGTAGACCCTGTGCCTCCTCTGGGCAGCAGGGTAGAGCTAGTGTTGGTTGGGTGGTTGGGGTGGCGTTACTGGTGAGACAGTATGAGGGCATAAGAGCAGGAGAGCCAGTGAACTGACCAGATCAGATACTTCTCAGGCCCAGATCCAGGGCTTGGAATTGGCCTACCCCAACATCTATCCATTAATGAACTTCTGGAGTGCATCCAAAATTACATGACACAGGGCAACAAGACATCTGCAAAGAGTCCCAGTGAGGTCTGGCAAGGATAGAGTAGCAGAAGCCAGAGACCTCGTACCAGACCAAGAAGTCACTGCAATAAACATTTGTAAGCAAAGAAGTGTGGATGAAGGGTATACTGTGGGATATACCATGACACACTACAGCTTCCATGATGAAATCTTTTTTTTCACTGTTGTGGGGGAGGTCGAAAGGGTAGAGGGTGGATGCTAGGGGAGGGAGATATGAGTTATACCAGAGTGCATGATGTGAATTTCACAAAGAACCATTAAAAGGTTAAAAAATTGAGTTTAAAGCCCCTCTTTGTACCTACATTGAAAGGCTGGGACTTAATATGTAGCTGTGATCCCACTATGGGATCTCCCACTCTTCCTCAACTTCTAGCCAGCAAGTCTACCCAATCAGTGTACTTTGAGTTAAGTGAGAGATACTGCTTCTAAAAATGAGATGGAAAAGTGATTAAGGAAGAGCCCAGATATTGCCGTATGACCTCTTCACACATGTGTGTGCATGAATGTGCCACACACACATACAAAAAAGCCCATATACACACAAAAATTGTTATTTAAAACATTAACTAGCTGGTAGTACAAAATTAACATGAATATTAAATAATTCAAGTATTTAATTAATTAATCATCTCATTATCTTATTCTTCTAATACTTCTCACTTTTAACTATTGTCTTAGAGTTTCCATTGCTGTGAAGAGACACTGTGACCTAGGCAACTCTTGTAAAGGACAGCATTTTATTAAGGCTGGCTTACAGTTTCAGAGTTTCAGTCCATTATCATCATGACAGAAAGCATGGCAGCATCCAGGAATGCAGTCATGGTGCTGGAGGAGCTGAGAGTTCTACATCTTATTCTGAAAGAAAACAAGAAAAGACTTGATTCCAGGAAGTTAGGAGGAAGCTCTCTTAAAGCCCCTCCCCCCAAAGTGACACACTTCCTCCCGCAAGGCCACACCTACTCCCACAAGGCCACATCTCCGAATAGTGCCACTCATATTCAAATATTCAAACCATATTCTAACCACCACAACTATGGTCCTGTTATATCTACAGATGATTTTTCCTACTGCATTCAATATTTAGCAATCCACAATCTTCTAGGTACCATGTCTGCAGTGAAACTAATAGACACAATCTCAATCCCTGTAAAACTTGTATATTGATAAAGCAGGGCTCAAACAGTGTAACTGGAACCCTCATCAAAGGGGAGTGTCCTTCAAAAACAATGTGCTTTATAACAAATTTGGCTAGAACACAACTATCCTAGTAAATGGGACATAACTGCCTGCAAGCGTTCAGAGCCATAGTTCTGAGGCACTGGGTAAAATGTGTCTCAGTTGACACTCAGCTTTTGGACCCATAACTTATCTATAAAATCAGGCCAATAAACCCAAATTCATAGGCATTTTGTGAAAATTACATGGTAGGTGTGTAAGGAGAACCTGGAATGTAATATGCCTACAAATGCGGCACCAATGCTTTTCCTGTCTGATTTTATCTTGCAAATCAGAAAATTGAATTGAAGGAAGGAGGGAGAGAGGAAAGGAAAGGGTAGAGAGAGAAATGGGAGAGAGAGGGGGAGGCAGATGAGAGGAAAAAAAGAGAGAGAAAGGAGAGGGAGAGAAATGGGAAATAGAGAGGGAGGCAGATGAGGGGGGGAGCAAAATGAGAGGGAGAGACAGGGAGAAGGGTGGGAGAGAGAAGGAGGGAGAAAGAGAGAAGGGCTAAGGAGGGAAGAAGAATAAGGAAGCATTCTGGACATTTATGTGCTTCTCATTTCAATCTCACTTCATTAAAGTCTTTCAAAATCCTAAGGTCTACCAGTCTTGCTTTTAGACCACTTATTCCCAGTCTTCAGATAACTGCATCACTTTCTAGACTTATCTGGTCACTGCCTAACCCTCAGTTGAAGGTTCAGTTCTTGTAAATGTTTCTGTTTCAGAATGCGTGCAGGTGTATGTGTCAGAAAGTTAGACTGAAGCTACTCAGTGACCAAGACTATTAGCAAAAATGAATTGTATTTTGTGGAGGGGAGCAGGTATAGATCCACAGCACTATGCCTATGTGGAGGTTAGAGGGCAAAACGATTCTAGGAACTGAACTCGGGTTGGCCGGCTTGGTGGCAAGTGCCTTTTCTTACTGAACTGTCTCATCAACCCCAGGATTATCAGCATGGATTAAGTGACCATTAGCAAAGACGTCGACATAGCAGGAGACAGTAATTGAAAACAGACTCACTCTTAAGGACAAATTCTGCTACCAGTTTTTGTTGAAAACTCACGGGAAGTGTTCCATATAAAATGGTTTGCTGGACTGTTTTCATTTAAAGACTCATAATCAATTACAAGTTATGGTTTTCTATACTCCAGTGGAGATTTCCCACAATTTCTAAGTAACACAAATAGCAACTTCTTCCTCCTTCACTCAATGTCGAAAGAGGGGGCTCAGAAACTGCATGTTACTTCCAAGAATGAGGAGTCCCTTCAAATTAGAATTCGAGAGTATCTGACTTGTTTTAAAAGAATCATGGCCCTAGAATTGTGGCTCTCAACCTGGGGTCATGACCCCTTTGGGAGTACAAAGATCCTTTCACAGGGGTCGCATATCTGATATGCTGCATATTTTATATTTATACCATGATTCATAAGAGCAACAAAACCGCAATTATGAAGTAGACACAAAATACTTTTGTGGCTAGGGATCACCACAACATGAGAAACTGCATTAAAGGGTCACCACATTAGGAGTATTGAGAACCGCTGCTCAAGATCGTTAGGGAGCTGCTTAGGGAAGACTAATAATATCTGGTGATACTTTTGCTATTGCTTGCATTACAGAACTCCCTGCTATTGATATGTCTGGTCACATGTTCTTTACTCTTCAATACAGAATCTGTGCGTAACAGAACAAGAGGTCGCCAAGGACAAAATTCACACACACACACACACACACAAAAATGGGGTTTTAGAGATGAATTCTATCAGTTTCTCCCTATGAGTAAGTCGTTCATAATAAATCTTTAAGATTACATGAGAACCAATTTCCAAACAATGTGATTCCTTTTTCCATTACATATGACTGATATTCCTTAGCCAGAGTAACCATATGCCAGTGTTTATTCATTTGTGCAAGATTTACATTTCATAGATGTCTATGAACCCTTTTATCCTCAAATAAACTGCTTCTTAAAAAAAGTTATATTGCATATAAAAACATAAAAGAATTTTTTTCTTTTTTGATCTGGTCTCCCCCAACTACACTTACTTCATTAAAAAAAAATAGCTGGGATTAAATAGAAAGAGCTTAAAATAATTTTTTAAAGCATTCTGGCAACTGATGGCTGCTCAGTTGACAAAAAAATGACCAGACTCACTGTGGATAGATAGCCTTCTCCCTACCACTGATACAGACACACTAACTATGAGTACCTTGTAGGTAAGACTTGTGATTGTTGTCTCTGAGAACTTTTGATGGTTCACAGGGTCTTTACTTCTTAAGTAAGTAATGTTTTAAATGTTCTTGTAAAGGAAGTGCAAAGGAAGTGCAAGTTCTTTGTCTCTGTTTTAAAGGGCTGCAGAAAAACAAAGGATATTAAGAGGTCATTTCAATGTATCAACCCTGATACATTTCAGAGAATGCTTGTGTGCGTGTTGTTGTTGTTGTTGTTATATGGTTGTATGTGTATCTGTGGTGTCTGTCTGTCTGTCTGTCTGTCTGTCTGTCTCTCTCTTTCTCTCTCTCTCTCTCTCTCTCTCTCTCTCTCTCTCTCTCTCTCTCTCTCTCTGTGTGTGTGTGTGTGTGTGTGTGTGTGTGTGTGTGTATACATGTCTATCATGGCCTCCTGGCCTCTCTTTAATTATTTCACTGTTGCTGCATCTCTCAATGTAGATTCACTCTTTTACCTGCCTCATGGACCAATCCTTGGAAAAGCTGTCTCTTCCATCTCTCATCCTATGCTCCTGAATTAATTCTTTCCCACTTCATCTTACAAAGCTCTAAGTGCTACCCCTTGCCTTTAATCTTAGAGCCTGCTCCATATGTCTGGCAAGTCTGAATGAAGACACTTTGTCTGGTGGCTCAAAATACTCCGAGGAAAGGGGAGTTGATGGAGGAAGGCTCAGGTACATGCTGGGGGTTCACACCAACTCTGATCCATGCTCTCTGACTGCTACTAAAACCAAGGGTCTTGTACACCTCTGCCTGCCTGCTAACATCACTGGGAAGCTTCAGATACTGCTGGCCCATGAGCAGGGTATAATTCAAAGGCAGCCATATTCTGGTATGTATGCTCCCTTGGTTTTAAAATACTAAGAGAGGCATAAGGATGTCCCTCATTACAAAGTGAAGTACATTTTAATGAGTGTGAAGGTTCCTATGAAAGTGTATAAAACAGTGTGATCCCACCCATTCACATGTGCCATGCGTCTCTTTTTCTTCATCTTGCAGTCAGTTGAATCTAAAGTTTATATAAAAATTCAGGCAAACGAGGAAAGTAAGGAAAACTCAGACAGCATCATTTTCTCTGGACCATTCTTGCACTCTCAATTCTGCCCTTTGATGTGAAAGTATTTTGGACCACCATCGATTCATACATATTCTATACCCACAGCTCCAGCGTCTCGCTGACATTTGTTGTGGTGAACAGAGACAGCAGAATCACAACTATATGCTTTTCAAACACTCTACCAGACTACTTTTCCTTGACTATTGGAGATAGAGACAACTAGATCCCTAGGTCTGTGGGACGACAGCTCCCATCTACAAGTCACCCGTTAATTGGAAAGATATCTTTGCCTCACTAGAGAAAAGAAAATGACTTGTATAGTTTATTAGAGAATATATTAGCATAAAATATCAATTCTCAATTTGTAAGTAATAATCTGAAAAGGGGGAGGTGATTAATTCCTGACTTGGTCACTAACACTTGAATAATCAAAAGTCAAGAGACAGTCTGAAATTCCCACTGGAGGAAGTCAGCCAATTAAAACTTCTGCAGTGTTTTCATTCAGACTTGTATGTGTGTCAAACTGGTTGGCAATCTGCCAGCATCAGAATGGATTTATCCCATTAAAGCACCAGGAACTGAGATGGGCTTCTTGGACAGCAAAGATACCAATCTGGTATTATGCAACTAGTAAGAGATGAACTTGAGCAAAGGAAAAAATGCTTTATTAGCTCTTGCAAATTGAAGTACCAAGGCTGAAGCTGAATAACTGTTATCTTATTCCCTTTTTTACAAAGCTAAACTCTCAAGAGAAGTTTTATAAGCTACTGGGCTATATGGTTCTAGGTCCGAAAGTGCACACACAACTCAAAATTATTTGAAAAAATACTTCTGAAAACTACAAAATTTTTCTTCTAGTAATAAGTTATATAAATGATCAATTTGATATGATAACTTTTCTTATTTTAAGTTTTCACTCATTAATTTCTACATATGTCACTTGAAATTCAACACTGTTCATTGGAACAACAATGAGAAGTTACTTCCTGTCGTTGACATTGCAATCATCCTAGACATATAAAAAATGTTAATAAGAAAACAATGGCAACTAAATCATTTTATGGTTGAATGTCACCAAAACATGAAGAACTGTATTAAAGGATTGCAGCATTAGGAAGGTAGAGAACCACTGACCAAGGAGTTCTGGAATGATAGATAGATAGATAGATAGATAGATAGATAGATAGATAGATAGATAGATAGATAATTTTTTGAATATACTTGGCCCAGAGAGTGGTTTTATTAGAAGGTGTGGCCTTGTTAAAGTGGATGTGGCCTTGTTGGAGAAAGCTTCCCACGATCACAGTAGGCTTTGAGACCCTTCTCCTAGCTACCTAGAAACAGTCTTATTTTCTTTGCCTTTAGAACAAGATGTAGAACTCTTAGCTCCTCCAGTACCATGCCTGCCTGAATACTGCCATGCTTCCCACCATGATGATAATAAACTGAATCTATGGACCTGTAAGCCAGCCGCAGTTAAATGTTGTCCTTTATGAGAGTTGCCTTGGTCATAGCATCTCTTCACAGTAATGGAGATGTAATATTAGATGCCAGAGGTATCTTGTATGGGATGAAGGTTCTTTTGTCTGCACCTCCTTCTAAGGGACTAATCGGAAGCATGAGGTTGCCTGTGATATCCTGCTTTCTTGGGCTTACAACCTGTGTCTTATAGGAGGGTTGACAGGTCCAAAAACCCATCAGATCCTTCAAGCTATGGCCATTTAGACTGTCAGAAATTGCTGCAGGGAGTGAGACACGTGGCCTGTTTCAGAACCCACATGCCACCAAGGGTCTCCATGTTGTCTCTCTCTCCCACCATGTTTCCCCACCTCAACTCAATCCAGGCTTCCCAGCTGCCTTGTGCCAGGCAGTGAATGCTTGATTGTCAACAGACCCATCAGTAAGCTGTGTCACCTTTCATCCCACAGAGGTGACTAAGCCAGAAACTTACTAGGCTGTGGAGGTGGGCCTGTCTTTTGAATTCCTCTGAGGATTTCCTGCAAGCTGAAAGAGCCAGGATTGCTGATGGCAGGTAAGGTTTCACCTCAGTGGAGAACTAGCACTTTTCCTTCTTTTTCATAAGCGACAAGGCAGAAGGCAGCTATTAACTTGGGAGGCATGCCGAGGAAGTCAGAAGAAAAAAAAAAAAAGCTTGTTGGCATTCATATTAGGCAGAAAAGGATCCATGGAAGGGTTAGAAAACCCAGGGGAAAACAGAAGTGTTCCTACTTCCACACTAATGATGTTTATCTGCACAGGAGACTGCTTCTGCAGTGCTTTATCTACAATTTAGGGGGCCATTAAAATTTAATTTAAGATAATTCATCATAAATGTGTTTTCGATTGGAAGCTTCAGAGCTCAAACATCTCAGACATCCCAGGTTCCCTTGGAATTTGGATTTCATCATCCAGAGAAGTTCACATACTAAACCAACATCACCCAACCAAGGCAACTGACCCCCTCCCTTTCAACCTCACTACTAAATATTCAAACAGGCAGCTGCTAATGTCAAGTGAGAGGCAGGAAGCCTGAGCCTGAAGAAAACCCTATGTGCTTTACATGAACCCAGCACTTAGGTGGTTGGGAGATGTGTTTTGCATGAATGTTAGACACACTTCTTCAGTTCTAATTGAGAGCATTGTTAACATCTTGTAATTGCAAAGGCCAAAATTAAATATCAGCTCAAATTAAACCAGAGTAAAACAAAGAAAGCATGCAAAAGAATTCTGATAGCGTTTGCTAGCTATTAAAATCTAGGTTCTTTAAGGGTCAGAAATATATTTGTTTTTCTTTTGTTTCAGTTCATTTTGATTTGGTTTGGTTTCCAGTCACTTCTTAGAACCAATAATGCACAGTGATTTCTATGGTTGTATCTGGTTACATTGTATGGGTATATGTGGATACCATAAAGTAGCATCTGGAGACACCACGGACAGCAAGCATAATTACTGGGTTCAAGACATTAGGACGCAGAGCCTCTGTGGACAAAGCCAAACCACTTACACATCTTCATCCTTAGGAGGTCTTCTAAAGAAGGAATCAGTGATAGGTAATAGGAGTTGAAATTCCAACCAGAAAGCAAACTTCATTAGAGCCAAGAATATAAACTGCGTATCTCAACTGCTGGTATTTTTTAAAAAATGTATAAATGCTACCCAATGAAATAATTGTTATATGTAAAATGCCTTCCCTAGAGTTAATGTAGAACTATCTGAAACTTCACCAAGCCTAGTAGGCTCTACCTTTTTTCCTATCATAATTAATTCAAAGGATTAAACTTGAAACTTTCGGGCACAAATGTATGTAATAAATTCACATTCAGATTTATTCGTACACCTGCACTGTGGATTAATTTTTTAAATTATTTTATTTATTTACATTCCAGCCATTGCTCCTCCCTCCCCATTCTCCCTCCCTCAGTTCATCATCCCACTTCTCCTCCCCCTTCCTCCAAGAGGTTGTTCCCCACCCCAACCCCCAATCAGGCCTCCCCCTTTCCTGGAGCCTCAAGTCTCTACATAATTAGGTGCATCTTCTCCCAGTGAGGCCAGACCTGAAAGTCCTCTGCTATATATGTGTCAGGAGCCTGTTTCCCTTTCCCCTCCCACTTTTCCTCCCCTCTCCCATCCAGGCCCATCCCTCCCTCTGCCTCCTTTGATTATTTTCTTCTCCCTTGTAAGTGGGATTGAAGCATCTTCTCTTAGCCCTTTATGGTTGCTACAGTTCTTATGGTCTGTGGGTTGTATCCTAGATATTCTGTGCTTTTTGGTTAAAATCCATTTATCAGTGAGTGCATATGTTGCATATGCTTTTGTATTTGAGTTACCCAACTCAGGATAATATTTTCTAGTCTCATCTATTTGTCTGTAAAATCCATGATGTCCTTGTTTTTAATAACTGAATAGTATTTTATTGTGTAAATGAACCACATTTTCTTTATTCGTTGTTTGATTGAGGGACATCTAGGTTGTTTCCAGCTTCTGGCTATTACAGATAAGGCTGCTATGAACATGGTAGAGAGACATGTTCTTGTGATATGGTGAAAGAGCATTTGAATATATGCCTAGGAGTGGTATAGCTTTGTCTTCAGGTAGAACTATTTCTAATTTTCTGAAGAACCACCAGATTGATTTCCAAAGTGGTTGTACCAGTTTGAAATCCCATCAGCAATAAAGGAGTGTTCCTCTTTCTCCACATCTTACTCAGAATCTTCTGCCACTTGAGTTTTGTTTTTTATTTTATTTTATCCATTCTAACTGGTGGGAGGTGGAATCTCGTGGTCATTTTGATTTGCATTTCTCTGATGACTAACAACTTTGAACATTTCCTTAGTGACTCTCAGCTATTCAAGATTCTTCTGCTATGAATTCTTTGCTTAGCTCTGTACCCCATTTTTAATTGGGTTATTTGGGATTTTTGGAGGTTAATTTCTTGTGTTCTTTTTATATTTTGGATATTAGCCCTCTATTGGATGTAGGGTTAGTGAAAAGTTTTTTCCCAGTCTGTACATTGCTGATTTGTCCTATTGTTTATGTCCTTTGCCTTACAGAAGCTTTTGAGTTTCATGAGGTCCCATTTATCAAGTCTTGATCCCTTAAAGAAATATAGGAATATACAATTAAGCAAGTAAATGAATTGAACAAAATGGTCTGAGACCTAAAAATAAAAATAGAAACAATAAAGAAAACAAAAATGGACATAATCCTGGTGATGGGCAACTAGAGATGAGATCAGTAGCTACAGATACAAGCATCACCAACAAAACACAAGGGACAGAAGAGAGAATCTCAGGAATAAAAGATACTATAGAAGATATTGACACACCTGCCAAAGAAAGTACAAAGTATAAAAATCTCCTAACCCAAAATATCCTAGAAATTTAGGACACAATGAAAAGACCAAACATAAGAGTAATAGAAATAAAAGAGGGTAAAGGTTTCCAGCTCAAGGGGCCAAAGAACATGTTCAACAAAATCGTAGAAGAAAATGTCCTTAACTTAAAGAAAGAGATGACCATAAATGTACAAGAAGCCTACAGAACACCAAATAGATTGACCCAGAAATGAAAATCATCTTATCACATAATAATCAAAACACTAAAGTACAGAACAAAGAAAAATATTAAAAGCTGTAAGAGGAAAAGGCCAAATAACATTTGAAGGCAGACCTACCAGAATTCCACCAAATTTCTCAACAGAGACTCTAAAAGTCAGAAGATCCAGAACAGAGGTCATGAAAACTCTAAGAGAAAACTAATGCCAGCCCAAGCTACTATATCCAGGATAACGCTCAATCATCATAGATGGAGAAACCAAGATATTCCATGACAATATATATATATACTACACATACACACTCTCTCCAAAACAAACAAACAAAAACAAAAACACATGAGAAATTAAACATCTAACAACAAACCCAAAAGAAGAGTCTCACACACACATAGTATCACCTCCAACAACAAAAATAATGAACAATCATCTGTCTTTATTATCTCCCAACATCAGTGGACCCAATTCTTCAATAAAATGACATAGGCTAAAGACTGAATATGTGAACAGGATCCAGCATTTTGCTGCATACAAGAAACATATCTCAGTAACAAAGACAGGTACTTTCTCAGAGTAAAGGGCTAGGTAAAAGTTTTTCAAATAAATGATATTGTTAGTTAGATTTCTCAGCTCATTCCCGGACAAACCACACCAAATGGACAGGGTTCCACATAGAGAGGTTTAATAGAATAGGGATGGGACAGGGGTCAGGGTCAAAGAAAGAGAAGAGAAAAAGAGAAAGAGAAGGAGGGGTTTCAGTCTTTTGTAGGGATAGTGATGTTACTTGCTCCCAGGTGGAGGTGGAATTTTGAACCAATGTCTTCTGGGAATGCTTTGGCTGTTTCCATGGTGATGGGTGTGCCAGGTTCCTGTCACCTGTGGGTGGAGACATCGCTCGGGGAGGGGGCTATCCTAATGCCAACAAATGGTCCCAAGAAACAAGTGGGAGTTGTGATTTTAATGTCCAGTAAAATAAACTTTCAACCAAAAGTTATCAAACAAGATGGAGAAGAACACTTCATACTCATCAAAGAAAAAATTCACCAAAAGAAAGTCTCAATTCTGAACATCTATGCCCCAAATGCAAGGACTCCCACATTCATAAAAGAAACTTTACTAAAGCTCAAAACCTACATTGAATCCCACACAATAATAGTGGAAGACTTCAACACCCAACCCTTACCAATGGACAGTTATTGAAACAGAATCTAAACAGAGACACAGTGAAACTAACAGAAGTTATAAACCAAATGGATTCAATATCACTCAACATTGGATGTTTGTTGTTATTATTGCTGTTCTGTTTTATTCAATTGCTAAAAATTCAGATTCCTGAAGAGCTAGAAGCATATGTTTTGTTTTCCTCCATTTCATTTCAGTTTGGTTAATTTTGGTTTCTTATCACTTCTTAGAATCTTGCTGGCATGAAGTAAGACAATACTTGAAACTATCTCACTGTATTGACAGCACTAAAAAGAAGCATCATGTGTTGCCCATAGAAACTAATAATCTAGTGGATACATATTACTAGCCTTTCCTGATACAATAAACAACAAACAACAAGAAATCAATATATAATAGAAACAAATATAAAACAAATAAATGCTTTTGTCAAGAACAATGACATCTATTAAAAATAAAACTTGGCATGCTATTCATTGCCACAAAATGACATTTCTAAGAATGGGAAAACCACATCTTAAATATGATAACTCCCCTAAAATTATTTAGTAATTTTGGCACACTCTCAATGAAAATCCAATGCATTAGTCTACATTACCCGTTATTCAATTTAGGAAAATTACAACTGGAACCAAAAGTGAATTTAAGTATTTTTCTTGTATGGTAAAGGTGAAGCATACCAATAATACACTAGTGAAAATGGGCGTGATTAAAAACTGGCTATATAGAACATTTGTTGGATGCAAAGGAGTAGTATATATAATATGGAGTCTTTCAGATAAAAAGACAAAAGATAATTTGTTTTTATAAACAGGAACAAATTCTAGAATGATATTTTAGAACTTTTTTTGTTTTTGGTTATTACCCAAAGTACTTGACCCATGACCTCAATGGGAGATTCTAATGCAAATGGTACTTCTCAATTTTTATGTATTTTAAGTCACATGAGTGCCTTGCTTATTTAAAAATCAATGTAAAATATTTAAGTAGAGGGGGAATTTTAAAAAATGACACTAACATTACTGGTGGCTGTTTTTTTACTTAAATAAATGCATTCATGCATTTAATAAAACTTTAAGAGCAGAAGTTGAGGCTATACATCACAGTATATTGTTTCCTTTTTAATAAAATTTTAACATTTCTTCAATGCTCTGCTTCCCAGAAGTAGGGGAAATATCATAGAAGGGCCAAACAATAACATCATTTTCTTGAAAATGTCTTCACTGAAAATAATTTTGCAGGAGTGTATTAAATGGTTATCATTAAACTTTTTTAACTCTCTTTTTTCAGAGTAATTTTAGGTTCTCAAGACAACTAAAAGCTAAGGGCAAAGGTATTCCATTTGCTCCCTACTCTTTCATGCACTTAAACTTCACTATGACCAATGTTTCTCTTGAAGAGTGGTACAACTCTTACAACTCATGTTCCTGTTGCAACACATCATCCCTCAAAGTCCACACTGCATCTTACAGTTCACTTTTGGTTATACATACATATATACATAAATACATATGCACACACATATGCATTTATATGCACATATACAGGTATATAGTCACTGGTATATTATTATAATCAGTGTTTCTTCTCTACCCTCCTATTCATTTCTTTCTTTCCCACTAACCCCTGACAACCACTAATCTCAAGAATTTTACCTTTGTTCAGAGTATAATATGCCTGGAATCATAAAATAGGCAGCCTTTTTAGACTGGTATCTTTTACTTATCAACATGCATTTGAATTTCCTCCCTATGTTCTCCTGGTTTGATAGCTCATAGCATTTTAGCACAATTCATTATCTAGATTAATCATATTTACTTACTAAAATCATTTTGGATGTGTAGGCTTAGATTTTTTTTCTAGAACCTACTTTATTTAGGGTCCTTAAGTGCTTCAACCTCCCTTCTAACCCACCAATCAGAAGTAGGTAGGAAAGAATGTTAATAGAAAAAGGGTATTGTGGGCCTGTTTAGAAGTAGTTTCTTGGAGCGATTCCACTCCTCTTTGTCAGGATACCAGCAGTTCAGTTCAATAGCGAACACCAAACAGGAATCACTAGTGGCAGCACAATCCAGCAGAAACAGCAAGGCTCCACCAAATCACCACAAGTCAGAGGAAGCATCCAGAATTATCAAAGACCATTAAAGCATTGTAGCATGTAGCAAAACAAGAGTGTCCTCTCACTGTTTGTGGGCTTCCATTTATATTCTCTCTAAACATCACACACCCTCTCATGTGTCTTATTTTTCAGGAAAACATCACATGCCCTCTTATAAGACAGTTTTCAGAAAAACATCACTGAGTTGTTAAAGAAACCAGAAATTTCCACTGCTCTTTTCACCAATTAATAATTAATTTACTATAAACACTCATGTCCAAGTTTGGTTTTGTTTAGTTGTTTCTTGGGGATTTGGAGTTTGGTGTGTATGTGTGTGTGTCTGTGTGTGTGTGTGTTGGTTTGAATAGGTATGGCCCCCAAAAACTCATGTGTTTGAATCCTTGGCTCATGGAGAATGGCACTATTAGAAGGTGTGGCCTTGTTGGAGGAAATATATCACTGGGGGCAGGCTTTGTGGTCTCCTATGCTCAAGCTACACCAGTCACACAGTCTCCCCCTTAATGCATTCAGATCAAGATGTAGAATGTCCCACTCCCCCTCCTGCATCATGTCTGGCTGGACACTGCCATGCTTCCTGCCACAATGATAATGGATGGACTGAACCCCTGAAACTGTAACCCATCCCCAGTTAAATGTTGTCCTTTATAAATGCTGTCCTTGGTCATGGTGTCACTTCACAGAAATATAACTCTATGTGTATGTATACATTTTAGCTTTACTGAGTATATTAAGCAGCTAAATAACATTTCTTAACATCTAAACAGACATATAAGCTCCTTTAGTTTTGTATAACACTGCTAAACTATCTCCCAAACAAGCTATACCATTTTACATTGCTATTAGCAAGAAATATGAGTTCTTAACTGGATATAATCTGTGCAGTGTTTGATGTTGATGTTCTAGATTTTGGCTTTCCTCATACATACACAGTGATAACTCATTGTCATTTTAATTTATGCTATCAAACACCTTTATCTATTTTTTAAGTAGTAGTATAAGTCTAAAAGAAAAAGCTCGCTGGAGAGATGGCTCAGCGGTTAAGGGCACTGACTGCTCTTCCAGAGGTCCTGAGTTCAATTCCCAGCAACCTCATTGTGGCTCACAACCATCTACAGTGGGATCTGATGCCCTCTTCTGGTGTGTCTGAAGACAGCTACAGTGTACTCAAACACATAAAATAAGTTAAAAAAAAAAAAAAAAAAGAAGAAGAAGAAAAAGCTCACTTGACATATCAACACTGGAAATAAACAATAAAAGCAATGAAGGCTGTGGATCCATAGTGTTAACAATACTCATTTTTAATTGATAGATTTATGAGCTTCATATATTAAATATAGTAAGTACCATTTAATAATCTCATATTTTTCAGAGTATTTAGTTGGTAACAGTTAAGAAGCAATAAATTCTCAGTGCCCTTAACCCAGTTTCCACAGCCATCCTGACTCCAAATAAAATAGTCTTCACATTCTGTTCCTTTCATTAATCTGTCAACTAATGATAGCATGTCAATCTTCTTGTGATATAGTTCAAAGCCACAGGAAGCCCTACCTACCCACCCCTGTTAGAAATAGTAACCCAAAGAAGACATCCTTCCTGGCTTTCTCTCTCTCTCTCTCTCTCTCTTTTTTTTTTTTTTGTTTTTTTTTTTTTTTGTTTTTTTTTTTTTGTTTTTGCTTTTGTTGTCATTATTAGTTTTTTTTTTTTTTTTTTTTTTTGAAACAGGGTTTTTCTGTGTAGCCATGGTTGTCTTGGAACCCACTCTGTAGAGCAGGATGGCCCCCCAAACATACAGAGATCTGCCTGCCTCTGCTTCCCAAGTGCCAAGATTAAAGGTGTGTTCCATTGTCACCAGGTCATCTTTTTCTATATTAAATTCAGGATTAATACTCAGATAAATATGTGTACATGTATCTCTATATCAAAACACAAAGAAACCTGTAATGACTTAGCCTTAGACATTCAAGTTCATGTAATTTCATCGTGTAAATATTTTAGCCGAATAAGCATATTCCCAAAGCCACCTGTAAGTCTTCTCCCTGAGCTGCTTTTGGGGAGAAAGCAATCAGCAATGGGTAAACCACACATGGCACAGCCCCAGAGAGACTGCTCAGGATTTAGCAGACATTGCACCCCGCGCCTGAGCAGCAACTTGGCTGACACCACACATTCACAAGAGGAAGTTTCCTGTTCTTTTCACAAAACCTTGTAACCTTGGTTTCAGGGACTCCTTGTTTTGGAAAAAAAGAAATCACTTCCTGTTGATTTCTCTATTGAAAAGCAAATCTCATTAGTACTTGGTTACGAGACGGACATACCTTACATAGACACATGCAAGTGGTATTTTTTATTTTGCTTTTCTTGAACTTAAAATCCAACCATGCAGGATTGTTTTCTGCTCAGTGATCATGCATATATGAGAGAGAGAGAGAGAGAGAGAGAGAGAGAGAGAGAGAGAGAGAGAACACAAGCAAAGGGGGGGAGGGGTTAAAACTGCTTGCTGGGTGCTTTTAAGATGTCCTCACTACCATGAAGACGGAACAAACCTCGTAATTGAGACAATTACTATGGCAACTAACAACTTTTTCAGATCGAGATACCTACTCTCAGAGCTGCCCACACAGAGCCCCTGTGCTCATCCACCCCTTACAATGCGCACGCCGCAAGGACAAGCACCGGTGTCTGACTGCAGTCAGGCTTCTCTTGCAGCACTCCATCCAAAAATGGACACCAAAGGATTGTCTGCCTGCCCTGTAGATCCTGCATCCCCAGCCCGAAGCAAGCAGAGGCCTAAATTAGCAATACCATCCATATGTTTTCTCCTCTGTGCACTGGAAGTCAAGAAAATAAGTGCTCCAAAAATAATTCCCCTATCACACAATGTATCTTCTTTCTTCTTGTGAATCATATCATCATTTTAGTCTGTCTGATTTAATTTTCTAAAACCAACTCCCTCATATCCGAGAGAGCCTTTCCTCAAATAAATGCCAGGCAGGAAAACCGATATGTAATAGAATTGTAAATGTTGTAAATGGTTCGGTTTAAATTTGGTTGGAATGTTCTGTTTTGTTTTGAGAGACAACAGAACTTTAGGAATCTTCCAGCTCATTGCCATGTGCTGATAAGGGAAGAGTCAGGAGGGAGCTCAAGGCCATTTGGAAAAAGCTGAAAAGACAAGGAAAAATGAAAAGAATAGCCCATGCTTTGTCCACCACCCCCCACCATACACACACCCTTCTCATGGGGGAGAAAGAAGCAAGGGACTGAATTCCACTTGCTCAGCATCTCTGTGTCACTTTCTCTTCCTGCTTCTGTCTCTACAGAAACAGGAACTATTTGAGGGTGGAGCCTGAGGGGGCAGGCGGAAAGTGACCATCTCTCTCTCTCTCTCTCTCTCTCTCTCTCTCTCTCTCTCTCTCTCTCTCTCTCTCTCTCTCTGTGTGTGTGTGTGTGTGTGTGTGTGTGTGTGTGTGTGTGTGTGTGTGTGTGTGATATGTAGATGTTTCAAGTCAACTGAGGGTGTAGTTCCTCAGGAGCAGTCTATGAGTCTATGTTGGGTTTTTGTTGTTGTTTTTAAGACAAAGTTTCTAATGATTAGGCTAGGCTGGCTAGTCTGTAAGTCTGTTCTTCTCCCTAAGCCCTTTGCTGGAATTACATGCACAGGTCCCCCCCCCCACTCCTGTTTCTTTACATTGGTTCCAGGAATCAAACTCAGGTCATCAGGCAAGCACTTTAGCAACTGATCCATTTCCCAGGCCCCAAACCAAGCTTTCTGCTGCTAATCCCTTGAAGTTGGGTGGTGAAAGCACTCCTATTCAAATGGAAATTGTCTTAACTAGCAGCAACAACATTATCATCATTAGCATTGATGGAGAGCTTATGGTGCATAAAAAGGCCTTTCCCTATGTTTATTTGCTCCATCCTCATCGCCGGTATGCCTTGGTCCAGAAAGCAGCACGTAGAGGGCGGGGCAGCGTCAAAGAATTTTAGCAGAAAAGTTTGTTTTCAGGTTTTAAAACTTTAAAAGATTATTTTGTGGCCCCGCCCCCTCCCAAATCACCATGTTTTTCTCTGGACTCTGTTGGCTTTACATTTTTGCATTTAAAAAAAAAAAAAAGGTTGAGAGCCCCTCACCCATACTAGAATTTCAGCTTGAGAGGACTTGAAGTTGAAGGAGAGAGACATTGTGGGATAGTGTTGAGTAGATATGAGCAAAATACATTGTACCCATGTGTGAAATTCTCAAACAATAAAGTTTAAAAACATAAATGCAAAAAAAAAAAAAAAAAAAAAAAAAAAAAAAAACCAAAATAACAAAACAGAAAATAAAACAAACCCCATAAACTATAATGTGAAGTTTTTATGGGACAACTGTTTAAAGGTAGATATTTCTACACACATCAATGTATGGCTCAGACTAGGAGGTCCCAAGAATTATAGCCAGCCCTTACCATACCTAAGTGACATGCTGTGGGCAAAATATAGTGACTTAATTATTTCTGATTCAACCGCTAGGAAACATGGACTACTCGAATAGCTTCTGTGCCAGTAACTTCGGCAGGTTGCCATAAAAAGTGTGCTGTGTTAATTTTCCTCGAACTGCTCTGATCAACTGCCAACTCAGTGGCATAAAACATCCCTGGTTTAGTGTTCTCTAGCAAGGTACTAGCAACTGTTTGTCGTGAAGGTGATACAAGCTACAGTTCCTTTTAGAGACTCTAGGACAGGATCTGTTCTGTGGGCCCCTGATTTAATCATGAAATTTAACTCTCTGTAAGGATGAAAGTTAAAGTTTCCATTGTCATGTTTCTGAAACTGAGGTCCAGTTGTAGATCAGAGATGCCACAACTTCTGGGCTCATGACCTTCTTTCTCCATTCTCTTGGGGTGTTGAGCCATTCAAATTTCCTTCTCCTTCTCCTTCTCTTCCTCCTTCTCCTTCTCCTCATCCCCCTATTCCTTTTCTTCTTCCTCCTCCACCTTCTTCTTCTACATCTTCTTCATAACCCTACTGTTAGACTCTTCCATTATCTGGACTCATAGTTATTACTGAGCCTATACAATCAATATTAGGTAACTTCTTGATTTTTAGCTCTGGTCCTCTCAATACATCTAAAAGTTTCTTTACCTCATAAGGTAGTACACAGGTCTGCAGATTTCCTTACAGTCACCTGTAACTCTGGAAACTCAGGGCTTAGACATCTCTGTGGGAATAGTATTTTGATTCTGTATCTTATTCATGAATTAGAAGCCAATTGGAAAGTTTTGTCCATTAGGCGTACTCTTCTTTTTTTTTTTTTTTTTTTTTTTTTTAGATCTTTATTAAGATATAACTAAGGCACATCAAATTGCATAGCTTTTGTTAAAAGTTTATGATTATTTATTTTATATGTGTGGGTGCTTTGCCTGCATTTATGTTTGTGTACCGTATGCATGCCTGGGTACCCAAGGAAGCCGGAGAAGGACACTGTCTTACCTGTAACTGGAGATAGAGATGGTTGTGAGCCCTTATATGAGTATTTGGAATTGAACCTGGATCCTCTGGAAGAGTTAACAGTGCTCTTAACCATTGGGTATTTGTCTTGGTTTTGAGCCATCTTAGGTAAGTGGAGATGGTTTCTATCTAACTCATGGTGTATTTGAAGCTTGCCTTAAACCCTGACCCTTATACCTTCACCTACTGGACTCCGAAATTACAGACATGCACCACCAACCCTGACTACTGAATGGTACTTCTTTTTTTTTTTCAAGTATCCTTTTTATTTTTTTTTTTCTGTATACTATATATTTGATACGTTAGTTAAATGTTTACATAAAACTCCAAGGAAAAGGGGATCAACTTGCTTTATCAACTTTTACTTTTTTTTAATTGAACAACTTTATTTTAAAAAATAGAGATAAATGTACAGATTTTACAAACATTTCTGCATAAAAGTATATGAATACATTTTTGTCAGTACTTGATTGTTTTAAATGAACAGTTTCATGGTGTTTCATATGTACATAGCATTGCCCCATGAATCATCACCATAACCAAGACAATTTATGTGCTCATTGATCAGCCCAAAAATTTCTTAACATCCCTTGGTAGTCACTCTGTCATCCTTGAACCTACCACCAGGTTGCAGATTGGTTTTCCGTCATCATGCATGAAGACGTGCGCTCTTCTAGAATTGCACATGAAGGGAAATACAGAGAATATTGACTGTGCTTCCTTCATCTGGATTCTTTTGCTCAGATGTTGTTTTTAATTATGTACATTGTGCCATGAATCAATAATACTATGTGACCCGTCCACTGTATTCTTCAGTACTATGATTTATTATTTCTGCATGGAACAATGTGTTTGAGTGAGGGGTTAAACAACTAAAACCAAAACCTTATCTTCGAACTCGCTGATCCACGCCAAAGTGTCTAAAGTAGACACAACACCCAGGAGAACTGACTCACTGGAAACCCATGGCATTCAACCAATAGCTTGTTATAACAGCTACTTTGTGCGATGTAAGAAATTATCCTCAGAACAATGAAACGTAAAACAATATTCACTTTCCTGTATATGACAGTTTTGAGCTGGTCTTTGCCAGCCAATTTGTCTGCTAGGAGTGGCTGGGTGTCCACAGCAGTACAATCAGTGTATGTAGATTGGCCAGGAGGTGAATCAACGGCTGGTGTTTGGCATCACTCTTTGTTGCCATTGGCTACCTGTGGCTGAACAGGACCACCAGTCAGGGATAGCCAGCCAGTTTGTCTAGGGGTCTATTTACCTGATTATAATCATAGGGTCCTCGAAAGCAGCAAGAATAAGGCACAAAACAGAACACTTCAATGTTTTTGTTACTGCCCTACTGGACACCGGAAATCACATGACCAAGCCTAGTTTGCAGTTAAGAGACCATCCCTCACCTCTTGATGGGACTTGCTGTAAAAAGTCTCCAAAGGGGGCATTCACGAAGGCAGAGAATTCCATATCCATTTCTGCATTTACACATCTATTTCTCCCTTTCCTTCATTTACTGCTGGTTTTGACTCACAGTATCACTTACATAAAAACGGGCTCTTAAACTTGGTTTATGTGAGGGCTAATAAGAGGATCCATGATAAGAGTACTTTATTCTACAAGCATACAGACAGGAGTTCAAATCCCACTGCTTGCATAAAGAAGTCTGTAATGCCCCCATTAATGGACAAAGTCAGGTGGCTCCCAAGAGCTCATTGGCTAGACAGTCTAGGCAAAATGGTGTCAGGTTCACCAGAACTTAAAGGAATAAGGTAGAAAGTGATAAAGGAATATATTCAACATCCTCTAGCCTATTTATGAAGGTTCATGGCATGTACACACACACACACACACACACACACACACATACACACACGCTCACATGCTACACACATGTACACATACACAGACACACACTCCATAAAAATGTGGTTTTGTTCAATGAATGACTGAGGAAATGAATATAATGACAAATAAGATTACATACTCCACTCACTGGTGAGATGGAGTTTGCAAAGCTTCAGCAGATGTAAACAGATTCATGACTTTTGGTTTAATCTCTCCAGCCCAGATCCCTTTTCCCAACCTTTAGGCATTTGCAGGCACCATGGAACAGCCTTTTCTACCCAGTTACACTCCAATGTTAACATGCTAAAATTTGATCTCACTAACCTCACATGCAAATAATTTCTCTGCATCATAGTGTCACGGGGTCCATTTTCATGTGGTTCTGTATTTCTGGACCAGATGTGAGGGGATATCATTGTAGTGTGTGAGCATCTAAGAGAACCTGTTCATAGCCCACTAGACAGGAAGCAGAGTATGAGGAAAGGGGCCAAGGATGAGATACCCAATCCCCTAAAGAGCTGCTTCTTTTGGCTAAGTCCCACTTTTATTGAAACTGTCACAAGCTCCCTCAAATAGTGCCACTAGCCAGGGACTTGATCATTTGAAACATGAGCCAGTGAAAGACAGTTCACATTCAAACCAAACATCCTCTCCAAAGAAGAAGGAGGAGGAGGAGGAGGAAGAAGAAGAGGAGGAGGAGGAGGAAAGGAAGAAAGAAAGGAAGGAAGGAAGGAAGGAAGGAAGGAAGGAAGGAAGGAAGGATGGAAGGAAGGAAGGAAGGAAAGAAGAAAGGAAGGAAGGAAGGAAGGATGGAAGGAAGGAAGGAAGGAAGGAAGGAAGGAAGGAAGGAAGGAAGGAAGAATTCTCTGAGATACAAAGATATTTGTTGCATTGACACAAATCTGCTGGAGTCAGGGGCCACTGGGAAGGGTCTGTGAATGAGGATATTTCAATGGTACCCCTCTTAACCTCTTAGTTCATTACTAAGTAATTGGTGGGGGGAAAAATCACCTCTGACTCCAGTCTTCACAGAACTACCAGACTGTCCTGTTTAAAATGTGAATCTAGTCTCATCACTTATTTAAACTATGTCTATCATCTTCGGGGTATCTCGAATAATAACCACATTCTTTACCAAAGCTTTTGCAGCCTTGTCTCTTTACGGTTTCTAGCAATGAGGCCTACACTTTATTCCGCATCACTTTCTGAATGTGTCACACATGTCATATGGGATCACTGAACCAGCTTATTTCCTACCTAGAATACTTATTACCTCCCCCTTTCCTTTACCACTTACACAACACTTTCGTGACACAAACACTATTCAGCTTCCTTCAAAATATGAACTCGTGTTTTTGTCCTCCCAGCCTTAGAAAAGACCAGTGATAGCCCCATTGGAGGAAACTGAGAGACCAAAAGGTTAGGTAATTAGCCTATGGTTATGTGCAATCATGGACACAACCAAGGCTTGAGAGAACCCAGATAGCCTGGATGTAGAATCTACGCATTTATCAACCACATTCTAAGACTCTCCTTCATCTCGGTAAGTACATTATTTTTTAAAAGCTCAGCTCATGAGCCAGTCCTTCCTGGAAGCCTTCAGAGATTTCTCAGTCTCAATTAGCATCTGGGTTTATTTTTGTCTCAGCACTTAGGGGCATTGTACAATTGAAGTCTATTTTCTTGTCTGGAAAACTTATAGGAGGGAGACATATTTTATATCCCCAAGCTTAACACAGTGCCTTGAATGAGAAAAGATATAGTCATGTGCTTTTGAACAACCACAACAACAAAAAAGCAAGAAATACCCGAGGAAACAAAACATGTGGATGCATGAGGAAGCTGCCAAGAGTATTACCTATGCAGAATCTGATGGAGCTCTTTACTTTGGGGCTTATGACCTGGCCTATCTAATATCAAAAATAAACTTGGGACTCTTCTTACAAATACAATACATTCTCATGGAAATTCAAGTTAAACACATGACTTGACATTTATTTGTTTAATCTGGTCAATAGATTTATTTTTTCTCTGTGTCAACTATGAAAGCTCAAACTATTTCTAGACCTTTCATCTTAGATCAGCTTTCTCTTCATTTCTACACTCCAAAATGTTGAACAAAAGCATGTCCCTTTTTGTGGTTGGAAAGTTGGGCTTTACATAGAACTTTCAACACACAATTGTCAGCACCTGATTAGGGTCATTCTTAAGCCTGTGACTTTCCTTCCTTCCATAAATAGGTCTTCCAGATGAATCATCCCTAGCCACTCTATGATTATGCTGAGACCAGATACACAGTTTATAAAGAACAGGACACACTGCGGTCCTCGAATAAGTCTGTGCTCTGATTCAGGCAGATTTCATTTTCATTCAATAAAACACTAGAATGAATCGTCTGCTGGAGTTTGAGCCATCAGTTTCTGCCACAAGATCAAGGAAACAAGAGTTGTCAAAAGCTCACATCCATCCATTTCAGGCTTATTAGTATTTCTGGTTTGGAGATGGATTTGGTGGGAAAAGACATGGGTGCGACTTTTATATAATACCAATCAAATTATTTTCTGTGCTCCATGCCATTACCAAAACCACATATATATTTTGTCATCGAACACTGAAGTAGATCCTCCTTAACTATTTAAAAACTTACTGATATTCACACCTATTTAGTCATTGGGTGGATTTTAGGAAATGTAACAGTTTAAAGATTATTAATTGCTTCTTGTCATATGTATATGGTCATGAGTATTAATATGAAAGAGTCTTACTTCCTTTTCCGTGCATGAAGCCAAAAAACAAACAAGAATAAAACACAAAAGTTCTCAAACCCGCAACCCTGGGTAATACTAAAATAGATCAAAGAGAGAAAATGTATAATGTATATGCTTGCCTTTAATCTGTCTTTCACATGACAGTGTGAATGTCACTATGACCCTGTTTCTACAGTTGAAAGCTATTTCCTGGGCTATAGGGAAGTAGACAGCAGCAGACACACACAGAAAGGTCAGACACAAATGAAGTATTCAGGAGGGGAAGAGTACCTTCCTGGTAGGGTTTCTGAAGACTTTCTCCTCCAGAGCAACACAAAAGCTACCCCTTTTGAAGTCTTTCTAGCATGCTCAGATTATGGTTTTATACAACTGTTTCCACCTCTATCTCCTGAGAAAAGATGACAGAAGAAAATAATGCTTTGACACAGAGAACAATCAGGCAGCAGGAAGCAGGGTGAGCTATAAAGTATGCTAAGCCAATTACAATGAAGGGGAGGAGACAGTGGGCAGGGGAAATAAAATCAGGTCAAGCTGGGTCCGGAGACAGGGCTCAGGAAAGAGGCTAGCCATAGAGGCAATTGGCCATAAAAAGAAAAACAGAATTTGGAGAAAGAGGTTATTTTTTTATCATACCTTTTCTTTATGCTACAAAATCTTGTCCATGTTACAGTGAAATATGACCCTCCCTTCACATCCCTCCTCTATCAAAATACCCCATGAGAAAATTTTTCAGAGCTATGTGTTCCCTTAATTTCTTTTTCTTTCTTTTTTTTTTTTTGAGAAATGAGAGTAAATTATTTAATACATTCAGAAATTACTACTGACAGCTGAGTTGCTTTGCTCATAGCACTGCTCTGGATCAAAATCTGGGGATGACTGCTTCATGAACAATGCAAATCCTTGCCCAAAAAAAAAAAAAATTACTAGGATAACCACCTTTGCCACAACTTCACAAGGGTTTTAACTTCTTGAATATTTGGTAGAATTGGTGATGTCTTTAGACTGATTGCCTCCATACTCCAAGAATCTTCTTAATCCATCACCATTTATCATTATTTGTCTTCGTTGTACATAAGTCACAAGATCACTGAAGAAAAAAAAAAAAGTCTTTCTTTTTTGTATTCCTGGTTATAATTGGCAGAATTCCAAGGAAATAAGTAGATGCTTTATCAGTTGATGCATAAGCCAACTCATTTAAAGATGCAAATAATGTTTTACTAACTAAAACGTGGTTTTCAAATGGATAAGTTAGGTGTACTGGCTGATTTTGTATGTCAACTTGACACAAGTTAGTGTCATCAGAGAGGAAAGAGCCGCCACTGAGGAAATGTTTCCATGAGATCCAGCTTTAAGGCATTTTCTCAATCAGTGATTAAAGGGAGAGGGTCCAGCCCATTGTGGGTGGTACCATTCCCTGGGCTGGTAGACTTGGGTTTTATTATAAAACAGGCTGAGTAATCCATGTAAAGCCAAACCAGTAAGCACCCCTCCTCCATGGCCTCTGCATCAGCTCTTGCATCCAGGTTCTACTCCCTCTTGAGTTCATGTCCTGACTTTCTCTAAGGATGGAATATGATCTGGAAGTGTAAGTCAAATAAACCCTTTCCTCCCCAACTTGCTTTGTGGTCATGATGTTTCACTGCAGCAATAGAAACCCTAAAATACTAAGTATAATAATCCTCTTATGTAAATCCACTATTCAAGAAGTTGAGGCAGGAAAAACATGAGTTCAAAATCAGCTACACTACATTGAGTTCAAGGCTAGCCTGAGCTACAAAGCCATGCCCTGTCTAATAATTGTAACAGCAACAGCAGCAACAAAACACCTAAAGTCTGATAGCTTTAGTGATATTGATGGTATGTCAATTTTTTCCATGCCATTATTATTGGTCTTTATCAAATACTTTATATATTATGTGATTGTCACTGTCGATCTACACAGGATGGCTTTTCTTGTTGGCCTTAACAAAGTATCTTTGTTTCAGCAGTGTATTTGAAACTCACTTAATACTACTATTCTTTAACTCCTAAGAAAACTGTCACTAATTTAAACTTCTTCTGCTAGGAAGTAGTTATGCAAGCAGCATTAATGATGTGTGCATCTTATAACATTCTTATCCAAAAGCCAACTACAAAATAGGCCAATTTCATTTCCCTGATTTTCTAAAGATGCACATGAGATCACAACCATGGCTCCCACACTTATTATTTTAATTGTCTAGAAATCTTTGTTGTCTCATTAGACCTTTTCTAGCTACATATAATACCAGTATAATGAAATGTACTGAGCCCTTGCTGAATCCGAAATAGTGGTGTTCTGGGAGTTGTATAAACTATTAAGATAAAGCAGCTAGGTAAAAGCACTTACTGAGAATCTGAATGGACGGCACTGAAACCTGAAAAGTGTAGGAACTTTCCTACAACTGGATGAAGTTAAAAGGAATTAATGCATCGTTACACTAACGACAGGAAACTGACATGCAATACATATAGGTCAAAGAGATTTGCAAAAATCAGAAAAATGTGTGAACACACACACACATATTCTCTCATGCATTCTTCACCAAATTTTCAATTGTGTGATTATACTCTAAATGTGTGTCAGCAGGTAGACTTACTTCCAGTTAAGTCAAACACAAGAAGAAGAAGACAGACCCTTCTGGGGCAGTATGTCCTGATAGAGTCCTGTGGCTGCATTGAACATCCATTTCTTCATCTTTTGAGTTATATAGCCAATGATGTTACAGGAAGACGCCTATCAACAAAGCCTGCCACAGCTCTTCATTCTCTTAAATGTTTCCCTTGACTTTGATTTTCTTCTAATAGCTCATGGTGTTCTGTTCTTCTTTAGACATGAGGAGTTTAAAAATTAACAATATTTCTAGTTATCACATATAGGCTTTATGAAATATCTTGTTTAGTTTTTTTTTAACCAACACACAAAACCAGAAATAGTATACCTGTAATATTAGTACTTAAGAGGGTAAGGTAGAATGCTCATGAGTTTCTATGTTAGTTTGATATTACTGTTAGTTGAACTCCAGCTCAGGCTACCTGAGACTCTGCACTCCCTGAAATATATGAACCAAGGCACATAAAGAAGAGAGGTATCAAGTGAGATATCAAAATTAGATGCAACTTGAAAGGATATCATAAGATCAGAAACAAGCAAAATGTATATTTCCTTGAGATTATATATACTTTAAAATGAAAAGCTTGCAAAGCACGGGCACATGAAAAGAGAAATATCTTAAAGCAGCCATAACCTTGTCTCAGATATTAACTGTTGGCATGAAGTCTTTTCCTTCCAATGTTTTCAACTACTTACAATCACACCATCCTCACAGGACCACACCTAGCTTTTTTCATTTATGTTTTGTAGCAACCACTTCCTGCATTACCAGGCATTATTTTAAAACATTACTTTAACAGCTGCCAGTTATACATGTAGATTCTGAGTTTAACCACACATATTTTTTTTCCATTAAGCTGATCTCCAATTTTCACCTTAAGCAGAACCATAGTTGATAAGAATAATGTGTTTTACTTAGAAATAACATTTGGACCAATGTACTTTTATAATCTTTATATAATGGACATTGAGGAGAAAAAAAAAGATTAAGGGGGCAGCTTAAAATAGAACGCTGACATGGAATTATGTCATCTTTAATGAGTTATCATATGATATAAAAAGGCAACTGTATTTCTAAGCAAATAACCTTAAGGAAGCAAGACAGTCTTTACAGAGTCAAGACAGAGATGGGAATTAGTGCAAAGGTTGTGTTCTTTCCAAAACACTGGCAAAGCTGAGGTTTGAATGGTCCCTGGAAAGTGTCTATTGTTTTAATAAGGTACCATATTTCATGAACATCAAATTTCAAAGTGACATCTGGGTAAGAAAGTAGATAAGGAACCCATCTCATGCACAGGCTGAGCTCCAGGATGCTAGCATGATCCCCAGAGTACAAGACTGGTCAACAGAGGTGAGAAGGACTGAAGGGAAATGTTCTTCTACTTCAAACCACAGACCCTGCATATTTCTAAGTGGGTAGACACTGGTGTTAGAGAAAGTATGTTTATCACTATGTAGCAGGATTTCTCTAGAAAACTTGGTAGCACTGTTTGATAACTTCAGATGTATGCCCTACCCTCTGAGTGCATTGTCTTTCTGCTACCCACCTTCATTTGCTGTTATATGTTCCTTTTGTGGTATGCACACACCTTCCTAGCCTGAGATCTTTAATGTCACACCAGGAAAAACCATACAATTCTATTTTGTTATGATCTTTGCAATGGTGCCCTGTTCCAGTACCTCCATGAAGACAGACTTCACACACAGTAGGAAGGTACACAACTGTTAGTTGATGAACTCAAATAAATGATAATAGTGTGAGGATATTTGAAAGCATTAAGTCATCCCTGTCTGTTGCGGTTGTAAAACACAGGACTGTTCTTTCTAATGTCTCACAGACCTTCTTCCATTGTTCCATTGAACCTTGACCAACACTGTAGTGTAACACGAAGGATTGTAAACCAAGACTCAGAGAACAGCAGAAAATAAATCAAACAGGATGATGAAAGCAGATTATAGGAACACACTGGACAATTAGCCTGGAGACAGAACAAAAGGCAGCAGATAGAAGGAAATGGAGCAAGTTACAGAATCTAGGGGGGAAAAAAACCAGGACAAGCTAAGGCATAGTTCAGAAGAACAGATAGGTGTTAGGAGGAAAGAAAACCATGGGTCATTATAGTTTGAAAGACATTATTTTAAAACTACAAATAGGCCTGCCTTTGATAGGAAATCATTCTTTTCTTCCCTGATAAATCAAGATCTTCAGACTACCATATGGGAATAGAGTCATGTGGCTGAGGAGATTACAAGGGGTTTGGTAAACTAACATCCATCCAATCCCCTAACATCCAGGAACTTCTATGGCCTAAGGATTTAGACTCTTCTCTTTTATGAACCTTGCTTTCCCTTCTCTGGCCTCCCAGAGGTTAGAGCTCTTTTAGCTGAAAAGCTTTGATTAATCTATGTTCCTTTTTCTTAGTTTCCAGTTGAAAGAACTTCCTGGACCTCCTCTACGCATTTTACTTCTTTGTGCAGAGAAATCTCTGGGAAAGAACAACCCTAGAGCAGAGCTCTTTCTATCTGTTTCCCAGGTTGGAAGGACAGGATGTGTTTAACTAACTGTTCATGATCCCTCTTCTGGTTACCCTTGTTACAAATTGAGGAGATACAGGAAAGCAAACAGAGAAGCTGGCACTCCAAGGACCAAGCACAGTAGATTTCTTCCAAATTCTGCCTGCTTTTCCAGGAAGGATTGTTCTCATGGGGCCATGGGTCACACCTGAGAGATCAGGCTAGCCTTACTTTAATCCCCTCATCCTTCCTGGAAACTTGGCACATGTTCTTCTATACCTGGCATTTTGTTTATAACAAAAGCAATTCTGAGCCCTTTCTATCCGCTACACACACAATTGACACTCCTCTTTCTACCTTTTCAGTAATAAATTTTTCCCATTCTATGAATTTACAGTATATATTTTCATACACAAGGCAACCATAAAAGGGTCATAGAATAGATTTAAAGGCATCAAGGAGAATTATTTGTAGTGTAGCATGACTTAGCAATACTACAACAATGATCAAACCCTTATTAAGATATAAGATATTCCAGTCAGGTAGTGAAGATCTATAACCCAAGCTACCCAGGAAGTTGAGGCAGGAGAATTAAACTTTCAAGGACTGCCTGGTCTACTGAAAAAATCTAAGGCTACCCTGGGCAACTTAGAGAGATCTTGTCTTGATATATAAAGTAAAGACAAATGTGACTTGAAATGTAGTTCAGTGATAGAATTCTTGCCTAGCATGTATGAGACCCTGGGTTTAGTGCCTATTCCCACCGAAAATAAGATAAGAAATAAACTCTGATATTCTGCTAGACATTTTTAATGCAAAATATAATTAATTGCTCCTAAAATATTTGCTATGTCTCTGACTCCATCAAAACTGACTTTATTTCCATTTTTTTCCCCACAGGTGAGAAACTAACAGTGGTCAGACAAACAGTAGCCTCTGGCATGAGCCTCAACTAAAAGTTCACGTGAATCTAATATCCACGCTCCAGCCAGAATTCTGTGTGGCCTCTTGTGCTAAATAGCTCTGGACTTGCTGTCTGTGGTAGGAAAGAGAGTGGATTTAGAAGGTGGATTGATCTACCTTCTGCAGCAACACAGGAGGCATTTAACAGGAGCGGTAACCCATGATAATCTAGTGACTCCGAAATGGCTGTGGGAGGAATTCGACGTGTTGGTACTAGTCACGTTTCTAGTGAGGAATGGAAAAGAAAAAGTAAAAAAAAAAAAAAAAAACCCTTTGGTTGTCACCTTGGAGGATAATATGGTATTTTTAGTCTTCATTCAACACCCTTCAAAGCTCCTATCTTAGGAATGGGTCATCTGTTCATTTCATGGCCCCTCTTAAGGTACAGGGTTGTTAGGTACTTACATATAAAACTACAGCTAAAACCCTCAGTGATATGTCAGGATTCTATAAGGTCCCCTTACAGTCTTCTTAAAAATTAACTTTTTATTTTTAAATTTTTATTTAACAAATAAAAAGTATACATATATATATATATATATATATATACACACATACATACACACATATAGATATATATATATTTATTTATTTACAAGGTGCAGTGTTATGTTTTGAAATGTTTATACATTGCAAACAGAGCTATTGAACACTTCCATTACTTCACATTTCTAGCCAGTCGTGTGCTCGCGCATACGAGTGCATGCGTGCAGTGAGATTATCGAAATTTCATTTACTTAGCAAGTTTCAAGCATACATTGCTATTAACTCTAGTCACCATGCTGTTCACCAGATCCACAGAACCTGCTCCTCCCGCTGGGCTGATGGTTTGCGCCCACCATCTTCCTGGGCTTCTTCCCTTGCCTTACATGCTCACCACGTCAGTCCTTCGCCCACAGCAAGCCTGCTGCCTCTGCCTTGTGACACCTCCCACAGTAAGGAATTCTCCCCCATTTCTTACCAGTCCCTCACCCTCTAGTCTCTTTGCTTGAGTTCTCTTCACCTCTCCCCCACTTTCTAAATGCTCAGATACACATTTTAAACTCACGGATGGTATGTCCCCCCTGCCAGTAAACAAAGTCCCTGGGGATAAAGATTGCATCTTTTCTGTAATACAGGAGTTCACTACATTGACCCTAGATTCAAGAAATTTAGATTGTGTGATACCTCACCTAAGAAACCATATGTTCCAATTTTATTAAAACATAATAATAGCTAATATCATTAGGGGTGTTTTTGTTCACAGAACTATATACAAAACCAATGGTCTTTGGATATCACTTCAAACAGGTTTGAGTATCAAAACTCTAGTACCTTCAGAAGAAGGTAGAACAGGAGGCCAGAGAAGACTAGTTTACCTTCTAGAGTGATTGCCAGTGAGCCATCGTGAAAGGGAAGATATTTTTAGTTCTCTCAATATAAGGTGAAGGGTTGGTACTGACATCTTGCAGAGAGATAAGGGAAACTAGTACGCATACTAAAATCGATAGGACAGCACTCAGCAAGACAGAAGCATTCGTCCCCAGATGCCAACATTACTATGACTGAAAAGCTAGTTCAGAAGGAATAGTTACCCCAAGCTCAAGGTACTCGCATTGCTGAGCGTTGCCAGAGAGAGTCCAACGTCTAGTGCAGAGTGTAGATGTCATTTCTAAGATGGAGAACATTCCCATTTTCACCGTTAGCTAAGTACAGTGTACTGCAACTTATTTTTTCTCCGTATTAAAAAGTATCCATCTAAACATTGAAACTGTATTTCTAACCTTCTCCTATGCTTGTGTGCAATGTAAATCAATTGCTAAATTGTTAATGAAATATTTGAATTGGAAAGGAAGGTAGGGAGTATCTGGTGTAACTGGTTTTGTATGTGATAAAAACTGAAGCACATGTGGCCAGGAGACTTTTCACTGGGCAAGTCAGGACTGGACCTTGTCTCCTCATCCAATTACAGGATGTATGTGATCTCTCTGCCATCAGTTATATGAAGAGAATTAAACTCTTCAGGAGGTATTTTTTTTTCTTTCTATGGACAGATGTTTAGCCTCCCTGGATCTATTTGAATGATTTGTGATTAGATTCAGTAATTATAAGCTAGAACGTAGTTACTAGAGAAATATATCATGAAGCATTCCCCCCCCCACCAAAAAAAAAGAAATCCAACAATAAAAGTTTCTCTTGGAAGCATAACTTTTTAAAGCCATTTGGAATTTTTTTCCTTTTAAAGTTCATTTAGGTAAGAACATTGTAGAGTATTGCCATGATTGTTTCAAATAACTATGTTAAAATCTTTCTTTTCCTCAGGTGTCAATATTTTCTTGGTAAATGGGTTGTTGCTTTAAACATTTAGATTAGGAATTCTAATGAAAATCTTTGCAGAACAATTTTAGCAAATAGCTCCATTGTATGTAATGACTTCAATTTTCATTCCAACATCAAGGGGATCTCCAGGCTAGAGAAGCTTAAAATGCATTCATAATTATGCATCATATTGCTAGTAAAGGAAGCATCCAAAGACTGGCTTCTGTTGTTACTTAACCAGTTTTATTATTTTAAGGGTTGGTTGGTTTGTCTTAGACTTTGAGGGATCATTTTTGTTTTTGTATTGGGGGGGTGTTTTAGTTAGGGTACTGTGAGCAGACATCATGACCAAGAAAGGTCATAAATAACAACCCTTCATTGGGGTTGGCTTACAGGGTCAGAGGTTCAGTCCATTTTCATTGAGTCAGAAGCATGGCATCATCCAAAATGGTAAGGTGCAGGAAGAGCTGAGAGTTCTACATTTTCATCTGAAGGAAGCCAGCAACAGATTGGGCATCCTCAGGCAGCTAGGAGGAGGGTCTCCAAGTCCACCCTCATAGTGACACACTTCCTCTAACAAGGTCACACGAAGCATATATAAACCATTATGGAAGTTTCCAGGTTCTCTCTCTCTCTCTCTCTCTCTCTCTCTCTCTCTCTCTCTCTCTCTCTCTCTCTCTCTCTCTCTCTCTCTCTCTCTCAGATTTGGGGGAACCTATGAACTAACCATGCATTGGATGGGCTTCCCACTTGGTTGTTTAAACCTCTGCTGTGGACATGGTTACCACTGAGACCAATGTGGAAATAAAAGTGTAATGAAAGTTGCTTTAGGAGTTTCTTAATAGTTCCTATTGAGCTCAGTCTATTGAAACATTTAGGACATTAGAGTTCTAGGCCAGCTTAGGCATTTCCTACTCAAATTTGAATTTGTGCCATTTCTCCCAAAGAAAGTGCAGGGCAGTATCAACATGCCTGAATACTTGAGCAGAATAAGTAACTGAAAACCAGACTGAGCTACTCAAGGAAATATCGCCAGTTTCCATTTTGAATAGTAAGAAGAAACAGAGAAGAGGGTAGCAGATGAGAATTTCTCGCAGTGACTGGGCTGGAGTGGAGAACAGAAGGAGGAAGCTACTCTCCAAGAGTTGTGTTTGAAGTATAAAGAAATGTGTTGCTGGCACATGAACACCAGACAGGCTGACAGCACTATTAGAGGTAGGGATGATGTGCAGAATAAATAAATAGCCACTAAGTGTAGTGACAACTTTGAGTGACAGATGAAGAATAAAAATGAACAATTTTCTCGATAACATGTCAGGCAATGAATGCCTCTTTCTTTCAGAAGAAAAAGATATATATATATATATATATAGCTACAAGTTCAGGCAGCCTCCCATCTGGTGAACTTCTTATACCCCTGAAGAACTATAATTTTGGCCCCAAATGAAATGGTCCTTTTGTAGAAATTGTTGCCTTTTTGTTTCATTGGTGGTTCACAATAGTTTACTCAAACTGTTTCTGCCCAGTTTTAAAAGTGTGTTATATACTATCATTGTCCTGACTGTTGTGCAAGAAATACAAAAATAGTTCAACATTCCCTTTTGTTTCCTTGAGGTTTTATTGTTGTTTGTTCTTTTTGATTTTTGTTTTGTTTGGTTTTTTTTTTAAGTTTTGTTTTGTTTCGTTTCTTTTTTTCTTTTTTCTTTTTTTTTTTTTTAACAAAAGTCATTGTAAGTTTAGGTGCGCTGGCCAGATCACATTAACATCTGTTTCTGCATAAAAATATACAGCCCCTTAGAAGTTGTCTCTTTAAATATAATGGTAAACAAACTCTTGTTTCAATTAGTTTTTGTCAAGACTAACTCAAAGGATTTAGCAAAACAAACAAAAGAAAACTCAAAACCTTTAATTATCTAGAACAAATTTCGGTGAGGTGATCAGAAAGGTTTTTTTTTTTTTTAATACTTTAAATTACAATATTTAGCTGAAGTTTAATATGACAGTATTAAAACTTTCCCCAAACTTAAACATCCCAGAAATTGCTGGAATGAGTAACAAAGCAAATTGGAAAGCATCAAGGCTCTTCTTTGGGCCAGTACGTGTGCAATTCACCAGGTGATGCACACAGCTCACTACTAACACTTCTTCATCAGGATCTATGTTTCTGGACACACAGTTCCATAGAGGTCCCTTGGCAGACACAGAACAACTAGCTAGCTGTAAAACATTCATCCTATCACATCTGAGATCTCATAGCCATCATCAACCAGGTCCCAAACTCACTGTTGACTAACGAAGATGCTGATTATACAGCACCAAGACCTATAGACATCAGTCTCAGAAAGCTGAAGCATTTCCAGAGCTGGTCCTCCTAGTTCTAAGAATTTCCCAGCAATGCTCAATATACTTTGGATAAATAAGTCTCAGAGGACCATTTCTGGTTTTTTTGAAATAATTGATTATGGCCATGTTAACATGTGCTATTATTTAGGAGAGTCTCACTTCTGCCCAGAAATTCCAAGAAATAAGTTGAAACATTACTTTCACATGCTATTACATTCTGCCATCTCTGCACCGAATTTTCACAGAATGGTTCATGGAAATTGGTGTTTCCACTTAGTGAAGTGATCTGAAACTCAGTTTGGCCAAATGTCAGTTTGAATCTTTGCGCATGACAAAACTGTTCTTGGGAAGCTAATGTCCCTAGTGGGAGTGGTGGCACATGCCTGTCACCCCAGCAGTTGAGAGGTGAAAACACAATCAGGAGAACAAGGGCAATCATGGCCACACAGAAACTGAGCTACATGGCACCCCTCCATCTTACCTTGAGAAAAAGAAAGAAGGAGGGAGATAAAGGAAAATGAAATCAGTGGATGCATTTTGATTCGTGTTGAGTTGAGGTTGGAAGTATACAGTCTATAAGGGGAGTCACAGCTGAGCTTCTTCCCTTCACAGACACTCTTGCCTTTTCTTACATTCCCCAACTGTACTGATTTGTCTTAATGGATGGATCCCCACAGCTCCTATGAGATTGGCATTCAGAAGGCTGAGTTAACTGGCATAACAGTTCAATATCTGTCCTGCAACATGATGTCTTCAATCCAGGTCCTAAGATACCATTATTCCCTGTGATGTGTGAAGAAGCAGCACTTTAGAAAGGTTATGGCTGCATTCACAAGAGACAACAGCTGGACTCTAATTCAGAATCACCTTTTTTTTTTTTCATCAAGAAGCATGGAACGCCTATCCTTCTGCAAGCTAAGAACGAGAGGCCTTAGCTTAGAGCCTAACTGGATGCATGCTAAACTAGGGTCGCCCAGATCTTTCTTGTATGCCAAATAAAATGAGGCCATTGGATGGCTTTCTTTTATTCCCAGCAAGTTCAACAGAAAAGAGACATGGGGAATAGAGTTAGATCTTATATAATATTTTGAATTACCGACTGTGTGAATACAGAAACTATTTTAGATTTTAAACTGCTTTACTGGCATAAAGTGTATGTCAGACAATATCCAGTTGCTTCCTAAATAGAAGCAGAGTGCTACTGTCCGAGTTTGCAAATGAGTATAAACTGAAATTTAAAAAGATAATTTTTCCGAACCCATGCCACAGGTAAAGGAGAGAATTAAGATTCAAAGCTAGGCAGCTTGTATCTAGTCCTAGCCTTAGCCACCAGAATATTCTGTCTCGGGCAGAAAAGAGAGTAGCTTAAGTAGCTTGCCCCTTTCAATGCTTTTAACCCAGTGTTTCCCACTCAAGCTCCCGAGATCCTTCAAGGCACTCGAGCATCTCCAGTGAGGTTCTCAGGTTCTCTTCAAAGGCTTCAATATCTTTGCTCAGCCTCAGTGTAAATGACATTTAAGGGATTAACTGGGATAGAGTGTTTTATGTCTGATACACCAGCACAGGTTCCTTTAGATTCTTGTCTTTCTCATGGAGACATTTTTGCATCTAGAAGAGCATTTGCTCTCTCACGTCCTTTGTGAGAGACTCTTCTTGACTCCTAGTGACTAGTATCATAATTCTCTTCCTGTTAAGTAATTTCGATCTCAGACCTGCCTTATGACTGTTATACGGATTTGACTCTTCCCCCAAATCCATTCTCATATTCTTTTGCAGTAAATAGATCCCTAGGCTTTAGTTAGAGACATTGGTAGGCTACTAAAAGGTCATTTTTCCAGTCTTTTTGCTCACATAAGTGACATCATGAGAAAATTCTAGACTAATGGGAAATGGGAGTCGGGGGGTGACCTACACTTTTCTTTAAAATGAGAAAGATGTAGGGATAGAGAGGTGACTGTTAGTAAAGTAATTGGTAAACAAGCATGAAGACCTGAGTTCTAATCCCCATCACACACATAAAAACTAGGTTCCGTGGTGCTTGCATGTAAACTCAGCCCTGGCAGGTGGAGACAAAAGAATTCCTAGGGCTTCTGGACACTCAGTCTAGCTAACTCCAGGACTCTAGGTTCACTACAAATCTTTGTCTCAAAATATAAGCTGTGGAAAAATGATAGGGTACAGAAAGATTAAGGAAGGCATCAACCTTTGGTCTCCAAATGCCGACAAACACATGCATGAACACCACAAACACACACACACCCACACAAGTAGTATATCCATTCTTTCTGCTCTCTGCCTTCTGCTGTTTTATGTCCAAAAAGAATGGTCACCACTGCAGGACCTCTAATGGATCATCAGGTAATCTTGAAACAGAAGCTACAGACAGCAGAAAGGCAAGAGAGATGAACCTCAGTGACACTATACTACCTTACTCTGCCCTTACTTAACAGGGCGGGTAATGTAATTCTCTACTGTTTATCCTGTGGTTGTTTGGATTTCCCTGTGATCTTTAGCTGGACCTGATCGTCATTGGTACACAAGAATAACAATGACACTATTTCTTTGTTCTTTTATGTTTTGTGGCTAGGAATCAAACCCATGATGTCACCTGTGGAGTTTTGGTTTCATTTCCTGTTGCTATGGTAAAAAACTGACAAAAACAACTTAAGGGAGAAAGGTCTGATCTGAGTTCACAGTTACAGGTTAGAATTCATCATGGCAGAGAAGTCAAGAGTCAAATGGGAAGGAATGAATTAATGTTTATATTCAGCTCACTTTCTCCTTAGTTTTATTCAGTCCAGGATATGACCCTAGAACAGCACTGTCCACTTGCAGGTTGAGTCTTCCATATCAATTAAGGTTATCAAAACAAAGTTCCAAAACCATGCAGACAGGTCAACATGATCTGAGAAGTCTCTCTCTGGATATGTTTCTCTCCCCGGGTAATTCTAGATCATACTAAGCATGTATTCTATTCCTGAACTTCACAGTCAGCCCCACACTTTCATTCAACTTTGTGTTCAGAAAAATATGTAGCATGTAGTCTCAAAGAGGGCAGGTTCCACTCCAAACCCATACAGTGCATTGAACCTTCAAGGTTATTGAAAAGCTTAGAGTTCTCCATTGAAGATCTCCACAGAGGTTCCCTCCAGTCTTCTTCCCCCCACATGATTAAATTCATTCAAAATAAATTAGGGAACCTTGCAAACTTTTGTGATGATAGGGTATATAATGGAAAATAGCTACATTGTATTATTAATATTATGTATTCTTAGATTAATTTTATTAGCTTTAGAATAAAAAGATGTTGCCAGAGTATTGTTTTCTGGCTTTTGTTGAAATACTTCACTTCAGCTTGGTTGTTACGGATTAAATTGGTTGTGGAAAGGGGATGAACAGAAAACAAATGGACATTTATAATGTATTGTATGAAGAAAATTCATTCTGACGTTCAAACAAGTAAATTATAAATGAAGCTCTAAAAAGTAGCATATTTGCAAACTGGTGAACAGATTTACCTATAGATTTATAGTCTGTAAAAGTCAAGTTTTGAACTTACAGATTATTGAGACTTTAGGACATTTCTTAATCATAAATTACTAATCATATTATGTTTGTCAACTTGGATTGTTAACATTTCAACTTTGAAAATACTGATCATAGTTTCAGCATATTAATGAAAATATTCTTAATCATAGAATGAAATCTTACAGATGCCTTAGACTAGTACAGTATCATACAGTAAAGAAGAGCTGCTAAATCTTTTTATGAACTGACTTAATGTACAGAGTGAAAAAAAATTTTTTTGAGCTTCATTGGCTTTTATTCTGGGTTAATACCAGCCAGAGTAATTCATTGTGAAGAGATCTGGTTGTTCTTACAGCTTAACAGACATGTGAGTTGTTTCCATTGTTGTTGAGAAACATTTTATTATACAAGTTGTTTCTTCCATAGATTCCCCCTCCTTGTGTTTTCTGTAATCAATTTCAATTTTGGCAGCCTCTGAACACAGAACAGCAGAAATAAAATTCACGAAAGAAACCAGAGTCCACTGTAGACTGTGTACCTTAAAACCTTTGCTCTCCTTTGTGGCAAAAGACACTTCTGAACTTGGACAGAGATTAACAATTGAAATCCTGCCTGTTTTCTCTTTCATTTTCCTCCTCCCCCGTGTGCCCTTCCCCAATTCAAACTGATAAATTTCTCCTGGATGTTCTGATCTTGTCTTCCCTAACCAGTCAGGTCAAGGAGCACTGAGAGAGATGATTTTTAACCCTTTTCTCCCCAATGCCTCCTTTTTCTTTAACTATACCCCCCCATAAACTACAAATTTAGGGACCTTAATCAGCTCAGTGGGTGATCCTCTTCCTAATCCTAGAAAACATCTCCTTTGTTTCTGCCCCAGTGCAACATACTACAATAACCCTGCCCTGTTACCTCATGTGCCAGGTGTATGTATGTATGTATGTATGTATGTATGTATGTATGTATGTATGTATGTATGTATGTATTGGGTATTTTCTTTACTTACATTTCAAATGTTATCCCCTTTTTTGGTTTCCCTCCTGGAACCCCCCTATGCCATCCCCCTCCCCCTGCCCTTATGAGTATGTTCCCCCACCCACTCACTCACTCCCATCTACCTGCCCTGTCATTCCCCTGCACTGGGGAACTGAGCCTTCACAGGGCCAAGGACTTCTCCTCTTGTTGATGCCTGATAAGGCCACATCCTCTGCTACATATGCTACTGGACCATGGGTCTCTCCATGTATATTCTTTGGCTGGTGGTTTAGTCTCTGGGAGCTCTGGGGAGTCTGTTTGGTTGATATTGTTGTTCTTCCTGTGGGATTGAAAACCCTTCAGCTCCTTCATTCCTTTTTCTAACTCCTCCATTGGGGACCACACTCTCAGTCCAATGGTTAGTTGAGAGCATCTGACTTCGTATTTCTCAGGCTCTCGAAAAGTGAAATCTTTATAAAACCTCTCTCTTCAAAGATAAAAGTGTCTATTAGTATCTCTTCTATACCTTGAAGGATCATTTAGATCATATCTGCTTTCAAGCTTTACTAGTATTACCTAGTTTAAGTATTGTTAAATAATTACATTTTAAAAAGCAATAGCCATTATTAACTGAGCACTTCCTTTGGCAGGGTTCTGTTGTAATACCTTTATATTTTTCACAAATATTATACTGTGATTTGAGAGTGATTTAATATATGACAAACACCACGGCTAAGAAACGGGAGATCCAAATTCAGGTGAACATAATTTCACCGCTAGATCCTTTGCATCAGTGAGGGAATGTTGCCTCCTAACAAAAAACCCATCATTCTCTCACCTTCTTCATTGCTGTCAAGTATATTTATAATACTGGTGCCAATACATCAATACATCAGACCAATTCCTAGAAAGAAAAACAACCACAACAAAACCATTCTAAGTCAGAGCATTTGAGTTATGGATTTAACATGCTCTTGTGACGACAACAGCTCACCACATGACCCAAATGTCACATTCTGTAACATCTGATTGATTTTATAAAAATGAGGAAACTAACTCCTTCCTTATATAAAGACCAATACAGTTGCTGTTATTACATATCCTTGAGTTCCTCTTGAGTCTAAGCAACGGAGCAAATGAGACAGGCCAATGCTTATAGCAGGGGTTGAGGAAAATATGTCAATACCATATTCTAAAATTAATGTTATATAATGATAATAACTAAATGTATAGCAACCGTGCTAACTATATGAGGAAACAGTCTCAGCCATGCTTTACACTGCAGCTTTACTGAGAAAAGAGAAGTGTTATTATCTGCCTGCTTCTTATAGCATGTCTCTCTGAAAGCCATGATGCAAAGGGAAGAGATGACTCACAGTTAACAGCTAGAAACATTCTAGAGGATTGTTTCTTTTCATTAATATATAGGTAGGCATGAGCTGCAAAAAAAAAGAGAAAAAAAAAGAATATTGAGTCACCTTTATCAAGGCACAGAATCTCTTGTTACCTATATGTTTCACGTGACCCCTGAGGTTTGTTTCTCTTGAGTTGTAGAATGTCACCCAGAAACTAGCTATGTAGGGATTCTCCCTTTAAACCAAAAACACTGGCGGGTTTTTATATCTAAACAAGGCACTCCTTTGTTGTCTGTAACATCGTCTCCTTATGTAGACGACTCCTGTTCCTCTACACAAACAGAGCTGTTATATCTACACGTCTATTGGTACTGGCCAGCTCCTCCCTAGAATGCAACCTAGAGAAAGGCAGCCATTAAGTACAAGAGCAAAGACCTCTGAAAGTACTTGCCACCATTCTTGGGTTATGTAGGGACAGTATGTGCATTGCAAGAAACATAACCCTGCCTATACATCTGTCTGTGGACAAAGCCATCCTAACAGTCAGTAGAAGGGATATTATGGAATAATATGATCCTTTTTCTCATTAAGACATCATGTAAAACACAGAACTTGATATAGTCCCCCTTAGGTAATTTTAATTAGATATTTTAAATTCACAGTTACCATTGTATACTCAAGGATAGTCATGAGCAGCAAGCAGTCTTACCATAGATCCATTAAGGCACAAAGGGAAAGCAAGGCTTGTGTAACTGCTTACCTAGTTCACAAAGATACTAAGAAGTCCAAGGCTCACAAATCTCTTGCTTTGAAGACAGGCAGCACCTCCTCTGTACCTCACTGTCACAGACACCCTTATGGTCCTGTCTTCCAAATCTCTTGCTTTGAAGACAGGCAGCACCTCCTCTGTACCTCACTGTCACAGACACCCTTATGGTCCTGTCTTCCACGAGCTGGATGTAGATGTTGCTTACGTCTGATGTCTAGGAAAATAACTGACAAAATTATAAGATTCCCTCCACAGGGCAACTTGTCCACAAATAAAGTTGTCTTTATCTTACAGGAGAAACTATTTTTCAGAAAACATTGAAATAATTTCTTTTTGTCATCGGTGAGGTACAAACTGTGCCTTAGGTTTGTGATGTACAGGAATGACTTTGGATTGGTGTCTGGCTTAAGAAGTTTCTTTTTCAAAGGAGAATGAAGCCTTCCATCCCTGCCATGTGACCCTGGCTTATCTGTTATCAAGACAATGTTACCAGTTAGATCCTTTGCTGTTGGATGAGTTAAGTTTAAGAGTAGATAAAATAAAGGTAGAGTTACACTTTGTAAACTGATCTGGAAAAAAAATGAGCAGGTGGTTCATCTACCATGACACAGAACACAACTCTTTGTGTCCATTGTTCTCAGGCCTAGAAACCATATGGAACTCAAAGTCAGCAGGAATGAATGAACTTCAAATTTTCCCCCATCATTAAACCAGGGCTTGAGAGCAACCAAGCATCAGAATTCCTTGCAAATTACCTAAGCCTCAGATTTTCAATTAAATAGAACATTACATTTTTTTTTTCATCAAAGAAGGAGAATAATTTAAAATACCTTCTGGTTTTCCCCCCTACTAAAATTTTCTGTTAAAAATATTTTTTTAAGTTAAAAAAAAATTCACATTTGCATGCTAGTTTTTCTGTAAAATTCCCAGGCTGCTCAAGCTTCTGTGTTTCCTTGTAATTTTGGTTAAAGCGTTTCCGTTTGAACAGTTATTTATTTAGCAGCACTAGCCACAGACACAGCCATAGATAGAAAGCGGTGCAGGTGAGCTTAGCCCTTTTCAATAAGGGGGCTATTGTTACAGCCTTGTGTATCCCTGATGCACCAGCTCCTTGACTCCTGTTCGGATCCATTTTCAAAAAGTGGAAGTCAGACCCTTCAGAAAGGCTATCCATTATCTTCCCACTGAAATAAAAGACAGCTGCAGAAACGCATGGAGCTCTCCTGGTGCCCCTCATCAAGACGAAGACAAAAGACCATAAAGATTGATGTCACCTGCGGCCATTTCACTTTCCTCAGACGGAAAAACACATAGTAGCTCAAAATGAGATTTGTAACAAAGCAGCCCAGCACAAAGGGAGTGTGGGAGATCTCTTTGGAAACCATATTTACATAAAGTCATGAGGTTTTACTAAAGAAAAGAGCAACTCAGAGAAAGCAGAGTTAATGCTGTACTTTTAAATATGAGCTTCATCTCATGTGTAGCTATCTGAGTGATGATACTTAGACTTTCTAGCAGCAGGCTGGTCTCTTTACCTAAAGGTTCTGTGACCTCAATTAGCTACATATTTATAAGTTAGAGTTGTTCTATATGAAGTTAGGAAAGCTGGGTGTTTATAATGCAGAACATGTGCTACATTAGCAGTTTGAGGACAGCCTGGGCTACATAGGAAGCCCCTGTGAAAAGAGAAAAGGAGAGAGACAGGCAGGGAAGAGAGTTAGAAGAGGAGCCAGGAATAGGGTAGGATGAGGACTAGAAGAAGAGGTGGGACAGGTAGGCAGGAGGGAAGACAGGAAGGAAAAGAGAGGGAGGGAGGAGAGGGAGAGAAAGAGGAAAAGGAAGATGGAAGAGAAGGAAGGCTCAAGGTAAAGGGAGGAGAAGTGGGGTAAGGCAGGCAAAAAGGAAGGAGAGGATTAAACTAAGAAAGAAAGGTTTTAAATATAGAAGGAAAAACTATTTGACCTGAGGTCAAGGGACTGGAGCTCACTAGCCTTCTCTGATCTCTCATTACTTTCAAAACATGAACTGTAATATCGTGCTTATGAGATCTTGGGATGGCAGTGGGGGTCACCTTCCCTTCTTGCTTCTCAGCTAACTCAACTTTATTACTTTCTATAGTCAGGCCCATAACTCATAACATGTTTTATCATTACTTTTTTTTCCCCTTATTTTTGGTCTTCCTCTCCAATAGCCAATTTCATTAAAAATCCGCTTACTCAGAACTGTCGTCACACAGACGCCCACAGACCCGGCTAGCCAACTGGTGTGACTGACTGCAGGGCTACATGCAGCTCTGCCTCTGACTTGGATGTCACTTCATGCAAACGGCAATCCATGTAGTTCTGTCCTGTTGTGTTTAAGGAGTGCAGAGGTTCCTCTACTTCAAAGTGAGTAAACTGAGCTCAGACTCATATAAGCGCATTATTACTCATGGAAATGGACCTCTGTGGTCTGAAACTATAGCGACTGGTTTCAAATGGCCTGCAGATTTGGTTACCTATGACAATCTTTTGAGGTGTTAGCCATATGGAATGTTCCCGTTTGGATTAAACAGAGCTATTGTTTTATCCAGTTACCTTGTTTGAATATGAAGGATGAAGTACCAAAGGCAGAGAGAAGGTAAACTTCAGTTACACTCACCACCAATTATTCCAGTCTTCATGAATTAGTTATATGAAACACAAACATGTGTTCTTCAAGGAGGTGGCCTCATGGTAATCAGGTCAGTATGGCTCCATGGAAATCAAGTAGGCATATTATCTAACTCACACAAAGGATAACATGCACCAACTTCATTCTCCATTATAAGTTCTGTAGGGCCATCTTACTAGCCAAAGATGTGGCACTGGTACAAAATAGATCCATTTTAGAAGAAAAAAGAAGATAATTCTAATAGAAAGCATAGAAGAGTATCAGATTCATTGGTTTTTGTCTTTTGCTTTCCTTTGATTTCATGAAAGGAGTCTTTGCCTTTCCTCTCTATATTCAATTCACTCTGGACGTAGGTAAATAAGTTTTTAATTTGTCAAGCAGCTTTTACTTTCCAACCCACCTTCAGTCTTGTACCGCGTTTACTAGTTCTTGCTAGAATTATTGCTCTTAAGGGTTCACTCAGTTTTAAAAAAAAAAAAAGGCAGTGGATGCCTCAAGTGGAGTTACATGTAAAAAAATAACACTTTCACATATATTTTTCAAATTATTTGGAACCTTCTCTCAACAACTTGTGTTTAGAATCCTTCCCGTTGTCAAGATTCACACCATACCTGCTGCATGGTGGGAGCCAGAATCCTGTTACATCCACAAGAAAGAAGCCTTACCTGGGAGGCTGGCTTGTGAAGGATACAGCCTTCGTGACTTACGATGCAGCCCCCCTAAATCGTTTTCTACGTTGACCATGATATATGCTGAAGGCTAAAATCGATCGGTGGCTCAACTGAGATGCAGTTCTCAGGTTGCTTAACCAAACCCTGCTTTAAAAAAAAATCACTTTTCTGGAATTCAAAATTCCACTTTGAAATTCTCAGTAACTATCAAAACCTGGAAGATTTAAAATATTAAGTTCTTTTTTTTTTTCCTGGAAGACCCATTCAAGTGGTACTTCTTTCTCCTTTTATTTCCTCCAATGAGCCAAAAGATAAAATGGCTCACTTGAAATTCATGAGCATTTTTATCTATGCTCCACAGAAACATTTCATTCTAAGCATTCTCAATCCAGTGTAAGTATTTTTTAAAGATTTAGGAACCAAAGACACATGGCGGTATGTGTTGGTATGTCAGATAATTCCTGTGAAAACTATCAGTGGAATCATGTTATAAAACAGGAAGAAGATCTAAGTGCCCTTGCACTTCCGGCTCATGTTCTTCTCCTAACTCCACAGAATCTCTAGGCTCTGTAGCTCTATTTCACTTGGTATTGTCTCTTCCTGAAAGGCTCACTTGTCCCCCTTTGGATGGCTGTTTACCCTTTAATTTCTATTCAGCTTATTAAATATCATTTGGCTCCAGTTTATTCAAAGAGGGATATCTTGACTTTAATCCAACATCTTGTCCCTGACGCTCTTAACACATAATTTACAATTTTCTATTTTCCTGTCATAGGATCTCACACTCCAAGAAAAATGAATCATAACTAATTATAATGTTGGGCCATGGTATATTCTTGATAAACATTTATTCAGTCAATGAACTCAAAGTCACAAGGAAGTCATAAAAGAAAATTATTTTATTTCTTTATATTGGCATACCATTATTTCAACACAAATGTTAAATGCTAGAAAGTGGCTTCCTTTACATACATAAAAATTAAGGTCTTCCAATACAATTCGTTCTACAAAAAAATTAGGTTGTAATGTTTAAGGGAGTCCCCAAGTAAGCTTGAGTTTCTCAGACTGACAAATAGGGTGCCAAAATTGTTCTTTTCAGCCTATCAGGTGATAGGCCCACCTTCCTTGATGATGTTCAAGCCTTAAAAGCAACAAGTTGTGCCAAGTCCTATGCCCTAGACAGATTAGTCATTGCACGGAGATTTGATTGGTCAGCTGCTGGCACTTGCCTGCATTCTGTGACCTGTGTCCACAGAGAGAAGAGAACTAGACAGAAAAATAAGAAAGCTCCATTAAACATGTCAAGGATTCAGGTCCCATGGAAACACTGGGAAGGCATGATAGTGATTTGAGCAGGTGAATAACGTAATTAAAGATGGACAGCCCAGAAGTAGCCTATGTATCCTTCATGCATTGGTAACACTAAGATGCCATTATAAGATGTGCTTTCGCTTCATCTGGGGACCCACCCCATATGCAGCCACCAAACCCAAGCACTATAGCTGATCCCAAGAAGTGCTTACTGGCAGGAACTAAATAGAGATGCCTCCTCAGGGACTATGTCAGAGCTGAGTATGCTTGCAGCCAACCAGCTGACTGAACATGGGGACCCCAACAAGGGTGCTAAAGAAAGGATCTAAGGAGCTGAAAGGGGTTGCAATCTCATGGAAAGAACATTATCAACCAACTAAACCCTCCGAAACTCCTATGGACTAAAACGACAACCTTTGTGCACACTTTGAGAGACCTATTGACCCAGTTTCATATGTAGCTGAAGATACCAGTGTCAGGCATCAATGTGAGAAGAGGCTTTTGGTCCAGGGAGGGCAAGTTTCCTAATGTAGGGGAATGCCAAGGCAATGGGGTGGAGAGGGTGATTAAGAGGGAGTGCACCCCTGGAGGGGGAGGAGGGATGGGAGCAGGGTGAGGGAGGAGGGATAACATCTCAAATGTAAATACAGTGTATCTAATTTAAAAAAAATAAAAAGGTGTGCTTTGAGTTGGCTTTAGCAGCCCACTCCAAGGACTGAGGGGTGGAATCGGGAAAATAATAGTTCCCGTTGGTAGCTTCTGCCTAAGCTGCATCTTGCACTGCTTTAAGTTCTGTCTTTTATGGATGACATAAGTTTTGAGCAACTTCCAAAACAACCCAAGTAAAAATAAATCAAGAAAGATTCTGTTTTACACTCCACTTCCCTCCATGTCCTTAGGCAGGAAGAAAGCCAGTGTGGGTCTCTGTCTTTCCAAATTGTTCCTCTGTGAAGCACCATTGAACTCCCAATGGTTTTCTATAAGGTAGAGTTCCACAGTGAAACAAACATGGGAACAAAGCAAAGGCTCAGTTAGAGAATTTTGTGCTACTAGCTGATAAGAAATATGATATGTGATATATAATGTTAGATGGATGATAGATAGAAAGACAGATAGATAGATTGATTGATATGTAGATAGATAATTATTCATCTATAGATAGATATAGCTATAAGAAAATATCTACATCTATCTATAGATAGATTATGATAGATAATATATGATAAATGATACATAAATGATAAATACACATATATTTGATAATAATTGTACTGATGATGGTTACATGTATTTATATAAAATGACACAGCAGATTTAATGACATCAGAAAGCTTATGAAGTCTTCTAAAAGTCTTTTGATAACTCTTCGATAATAAATACTCACTAAACCATAAATCTGTTTATTTCCTCTGTGGAAAACATGATTACCTGGTGTTTGGGCTGAAATTTTTTTTAATAGCTTGGGTATTAAAACTTCTTTGTGACTGAGCATCAGTTTGAATGAGGTTTACTCATTTGTCAAAATAATATCAAAGTAGTTTGACAGCATAAACCCCACATGCACTAGGAGAGAAGTACATTGCTCTTTAGGGAGAGCAGGCAGCTTTGCAGTGACTAGGCATTTCCTGTCTGTTTTTCCCCTAAAATACATTCCCAAGGCTTTCATAAGATCTGAATTAAAAGTCAATGCTTCCCAGAACTCCACGAACCAATGCAGATGCTGACATGCTGATAGCCAGTGACCTGAAGGGTACAGAGTTCAAATGTCCTATCACTAAACCTCAGCCCTTCACACTCAATCCCTCAGAAGTGGATGGGCATGAAATGGAAGCAGAGGAAAGCAGAAATTTGAAGGACAGGCCTGGCACCATCTGGGCTATGTAGGAGGACTGGAGGGGGAGCGGGAACATGATGGCATATGCTCTGAAAGTACAGATTGTAAAGAAAGGGTAGCACCCTTGTTTTGCAGACTGGTTACTACATTTATGTTGCAGGGAATTCGGGAGACAGAGAAATCCTCAGGTTTCAGTTTGGATGCAAAGCCACATTCTGCAGCACCGGGGAGGGGAGGGGCCGTCGCATAGGTACTAACAGCCCAATAGGTATAAATAACTGTCCATGGGTGTGATCTCTAACAGCTGAGTAAGAATTTTCAGGGAGGAATCATGTCTAAAATACCTCCTGCATTCCCCCACAGAAACGCACCACGGGGCACACGAGAGTGGCAGAAGCACTGTTCGTGGGGGAACATCTGGGTTTAATTACAATCTATGTTTCTGGGAGAAAGTCAACCTCTCAGCCTAACTCCTCCTCCTCTGGAAAACGGGGAGGGCAGATGGGGAGGGTTATGCCAGTCCAGCCTTCTTTTAAGGAATCTTTAGAATGAAGTAAACTAATGAGGGCAGCCATCCAATGTGAACTGTGCACAGCTCCACCCTGGAAGGTGATGGTGTTGTGCCTGGAACTGAAGAGCAACATGTACTCGACAAACTGGTTTCTCAGCGAGGATTGATCATCTTCAGCTCTATCAGCATTTTGAACCGAGAAACTCCCCAATGAAAGCTGGGCTAGGGAAGCAGGTGTTTCTTGAGCATTGCAGGATGTTCATAGATAATGTTCCTCTCTCTTCCCATTGGTTCCAATAGCAGCATCCTTGCTCCGTTCCTGCAAATTAGAACCCAAAACATCTTCTGACATGGTCAACTGTTCCCAATGGAGGCAGGTTCCCATTGGAGGAAGGTTCCCAATGGAGGAAGGTTCCCAATGGAGGCAGGTTCCCAATGGAGGAAGGTTCCCAATGGAGGCAGGTTCCCAATGGAGGCAGGTTCCCAGTGGAGGAAGGTGAGCATGTATATAATTGATCAGCAATTGGAAAAAATAACCACTGACTTAACATAGATATAAGTACAAGTCGTCTGTTTTAGCAAAGCCACATGAGCTCTGTCTTCTCTATCGCTAAGTCATACCCACAGTAGGTGTGCCCATGAGTATGCTGCAGAGGGTACTCCACTAATCTGTTTACATGGTTTAACTTCCTTCATTCTTACAAGTGGGTGCACTTGATTCGTAGCTTCTGGATAAAGAAATTAATGCTCACAGGGTTGAAGGGACTTGGCCACGCTCAAAGTGAAGTTCTGCATCCTGCTCTATAGCATTCCATAAATGCACTTTAACACTCCTGCTGTGCATAAGAGCAGATGTGGCCCAAAAAGCTGGTGTCTGATGAGCACACTTCATCCCTGTCAATAGGAACATAATTTTAGACATCAAGAGGATAAAGCATAAAGCTATCAAGGGTTGTAGACATTTGGTATTTACATGAGCCGTAAACCTAAGTAAGGCATTAGAAAAATCAGTCGTGTGAATACATGCACAATTATCATTTAATGCTGTAGAAACTGGGTGTTGTGGATTGTATATTCCTAGTAAATATTTAATATGTTGTTGTTTCAATGTTAACAGAAAAGCTGGACCTGTTCTGAAAGCACAAAAATGTCAAGATTAGGTTGATGGAAATATATATTATTTGACATATATGACTGCCTAAAAACTCTCTGTCAACAAGCTTGAGACTAACGCTATTGTTCACTAGATATATATGTGCTGGTTACTTTTTGCTGGGTACCTAACTAACACAACGGTATTGCCAAGTTACTCAACGTTGAATCTATTTTCTTTCTAAATACCCAGACTGCTCTTATTGTCCTTTCAGAATTCAAACCATGGAGACAAGGAAAGGCTGAGTAATATATTTTAAGTCACAGAATTCAGGGCAAAGGAAAACTTTAATTACTGAGTAATATGTAACTCAGATCACCACTGCTGTCAAACATCAATGGCCACTGCAAGAAGAATCTGGGTAGCAAAGGGATTTAGTGTCAACTAAATCAATAGGGGGATTTAGTGTCAGATAAATCAGTAGGGGATGACTTCTTCTCAGCTGACAATGAACAAGATTGTCAAGTGCTAGCTTACTACAAGAAAGTCTGATTTCACATCCCTCAGACTCTTTTCTGCTCCCTAAGGCCAATCGGAACCCTTAACTTTTATGATGTATTATATCCTCAAACAATAGTCTTGAATCATAATAATGTGGGGATTAGTTCTTTTTCCTAATGCTAAGATCACACAGTGGTTCCCATAGGGTCAGAGGACCTACCTGTTCTCTGGGCAGAGATTTGTTGTGACAACTACATAAAGATACATGATTACATCACTGCTGTTACCTTCCTTAGTAAGCAGCACAGGTGTCCAGTCGGCCACACCGCCATGTTTGTGCTCTGGTGAGACCCAGGATGTGAACACAGAAGATGCTCTTCGAGAAAGTGTGCATCTGAACCAGACCAAGCCTCTATCAAGGCAAGGGTCTGAATCTGAAGTGAACCATGAGTAACTTGGGCTGCCTTCTGTTGCAAAGGACAGGAGCCTATCTCAATTTTGTTTACGTAAAATTAACAAGTTAGTGTCTTCTTTATGTTAAAAAAAAAAAACTTTAGGCATGAACAGAAGCAAAGTACATTAAGATTCTGACACTGGGAAGGCAGTGGGTGGGGGAAAGGGGCTAACATTTCAAATGTAAATACAGAGAATATCCAATTTTAAAAAAAAAAGATTCTGATACCATCCCAAAGCAACATATTTAAGATACAGTCGATCCACTCCTTTATTAGATTGTTAAAGGTAGTAACACAAATCAAAGCTTAGAACCTAACAAATAGGCAGGGCAGGTGTTATCTTCATCTTATAAAAGCTGTTAAATGATGTGTTCTGAGCTAGTGAGCTACACACGTGATTACTGACGGCCCCAGATGTTCTGAACCTCAAACACTGCTTTTCTCCAACGTAGCATATTTTGAGAAAAATTAAGAAGTGCTGCATAACTTCTTTATCCCCAGTATCCTGAGCTAATCACTGTGGATAGGGCAAGAGCTAGGTTACTGGAGCATGCCCACAGAACAGTGCTTCTCGGTCTGTGAGTTGCAACCCCTTTAGCAAAATTTTTATCTCCAAAATTATTAACTTTGTGATTCATAACAGTAGCAAAATTATGAAGTAGGAACAAAAATAATTTTATGGCTGGGGATCCCCACAACAGGAGGAACTGTATTAAAGGCTCAGAACATTAGGAAGGCTGAAAAGCATTGATCTAGAGGATATACTGGGACCTTGTCACGTTCTGTTTCTTGCTTTGCTGTCCAACTGCATATAAAGTAACATTCTTCCACCACAGGCTCTCACCCTGATCCACTGTACCATGACAGAGCCTGCGCAGTACAGTTAAACGATTGCAAACTGAGCCATACATACGCACACAATGAAGCAATCCTGTTCCTTTCAAGTTGATTTTTCCATGATATCTTATTACTCAGAGACAGAAAGCTAACCCAGAAGCTTCCTCCCTGTGTCCCTCTGTAAGTTTAATTTCACAAGAGGAATTCATAGGACGCGTGAAACTAATGCTTCAAGTCTATGTCAAGGAGAAGCTGATGTTGGCTTTGAAATGTCACAGCAAAGGGAAGATGGAGAGAGGTTTGTGTACTCACCTCCAGGATGCAGGCTGTTTTGTTATTGGCAGAAGAGACAGAAAGGACCTTGAGATTCATTCCTAACATGTGAAACTACAGTGTCTCAAGGGCGGGTACTGGGTTTGGTTTATCATCATATCCCTGACGGTAAGCATAATTTTGGTTCAATTAACGAAGAACATGTTTTAATGAGCCATAAAATCTGAGGAATGAGTAAAGGAAATATGGAACTCTGGAGACATTTTGAAGGCCATGACTATAGACATTATTCTTTTTAAGAACATAATGAAGATTAATCATTTCTTAAGCTCCCATTGGTAATAAATGAAGATTACTAATTGATGAAGGACATATATAAGTTACCCTATTGTTATGGGGCTGTCTAAAGTTTCAACGCAGTTGCAATGGAAAGATAGCAAACCTGCCATGTAGGAGACTCTCTACTCTGAGCCCTATCTCCCCTTGCACATCAGGGACATTTTGTCATCTAATATCGACTGTTCAGTGCGGAGCTGCTCATGATGAAGTTATTGTCACAATGCTCAATATGAAAACGATTCTGACTCCTCTCTGAGGCCCCTACAACAGCCATTCTTGTTCCTTCCCTTCAGAATTCAGTGTCAGAATTCATCATGCCCAGGTCTTTACCACCTCATTCAATTTTTATTCTGTGACTCAGTTTCCCCTTCTGTTCTGATACACTTGTTCCTGAGAGTTCCCAATGCCGAACGCGACTAAAAATCCCAAAGTATCGTGTGCATTCTGTATACTCTCTGACCTTCTTGTGACCTTCAGCATTACATTATATACAACCTGTTCCTTCAAACTTCTCCTTCGATTTGTTTTCCATCTGCCCAGTCTCACTTATATCAGTGCCCTCCCACTATTGTCTCAGTTCAGTTATTCCCCCAAGTCCCTATCATCCACGGTCTTTTCCATGAGCATACTCCCGTAGAGAATCTTCTCTCTACCCATGCCTTCAATGATGACCATTAGCCTGACAGTCTCCCAAACCTGTCTTCATTCTGGAGCTTCAGACCAATAAATCTACAAGCAATTCTCACTCCATGACAGGTTTATTACAGAAGGTTCTGGACTATGAAACTCTAGCATGGTTCTTCTGCATTCACAGACACCTCAGTTAATTTTCTTATTCATAACTATAGTACAGAAACAGGTCTTCAAAGGAAATTAAAGAAAGAAGTTCTGAGAACATTGTCCTCAGATTTAATGAAACACTGTATGGCTTCTATTTAAACTTCAGCAAATAATCCTTGCTACACAAAGAAAATCTCATACTGCATTTTTCTCTGAAGCTTGCCATGGTATCTAAAAATCAATCCTCATTAGGCATGGTGGCTCAGGCTTATAATTCCAGCACATGGCAAGATACTGAGACAAGAGGATTGCTGCAAGTTCTGGATTACATAGCAAGTTCCAAGTTAGCCTTGACTGGAGTGAGACTCTGTCAAAAATAAAGACTCCTAAATTTCACCCTTCTTTTTAGGAAACATGTTCTCCAAGGAGAACTTTTAATGAGATATTTAAGAATTCCCACTCCCCAAAATATATGAGAAATTCCTGAATTTATAAATGGGCTATGTTCCAAAAATTCTTTTATAACTTGGTTCTGTGAAACTTGGAATGCATTTTCTCATAGAAACAATGCTTTATATTTTTATTTAATTTAAACCTAAACTATTTTTAAAATGATTTTAAGCAATATATAATAAAATACATATGTCATAAGCTTTTAAATAATGAGAGAGAGGTCCATAACAATATATTTGGCCAATGGAAAGTAATTATATCATAAATCCTATAACCTTACACTCACCCAAAACTGAGAAATGTTAACTCAGAGAATCCTGTTGCCAAGAGAACACAAAGTGAAGAAAGTAATAAGAGAGCCTGCCTGTCTTCATTCCTTCCTTCCTTTCCTCCTATCTTTCTTCCTTCCTCCTCCTCTACTTCTCTTCCTTTTTGTACTGGCTGGTTTTATGTGTCAACTTGACACAAGCTGAAGTTATCACAGAGAAAGGAGTCTCCTTTGAGGACATGCCTCCATGAGATCTTGCTGTAAGGCATTTTTTCAACTAGTGATCGAAAGTGGGAGGGCCCATTGTGGGTGTTGTCATCTCTGGGTTGGTACTCTTGGGTTCTATATGACAGCAAGTTGAGTCTTCAGGTAGTACTATGTCCAGTTTTCAAAGAAACTGCCAGTCTAATTTTCAGAGTGGTTGTACCAGCTTGCAATCCTACCAACGATGGAAGAGTGTTCCTCTTTCTCCACATCCTTGCCAGCACTGGCTGTCATCTGAGTTTTTGATTTTAGCCACTTTGACTGCTGTGAGGTGGAATCTCAGGGTTGTTTTGATTTGCATTTCCCTGATGACTATGGATGTTGGGCATTTCTTTAGGTGCTTCTCAGCCACTCATTCTATATTCCTCAGTTGAGAATTCTTTGTTTAGCTCTGTACCCCATTTTTTAATAAGACCCAGCTATTCCACTCATGGGCATATATCCAAAGGAAGCTCCAACATCTAACAAGGACATATGCTTTACCACGTCCATAGCATCCTTATTTATAATAGCCAGGAGCTGGAAAGAACCCAGATATCCTTCAGCAGAGGAATGGATACAGAAATTGTGATACATTTACACAATGGAGTACTACTCAGGTATTAAAAGCAATGACTTTATGAAATGCACAGGCAGATGGATGGAACTAGAAGCTATCATCCTGAGTGAAGTAACCCAGTCACAAAAGAACACACATAGTATGCACTCACTGATAAGCAGATATTAGCCTCAAAAAGCTCTGAATATCCCCCCCCCAAGAAATATTCACAGATCTTATGAAGCTCAAAAATAAGGAAGGCCAGAATGTGAAAGCTTCAGTCTTTCTGAGAAGGAATAACAAAACACTCATGGAAGGAAATACAGAGACAAATAGAGGAGCAGGGATTGAAGGAAAGATCATTCAGAGACTGCCTCACCTGGGGATCTACCCTCTATGCAGCCACTAAACCCAAGAACTATTGCTGATGCTAAGTGCTTATGGGTTGGAGCCAGATATGGATGCCTCCTCAGATATGGAGGCTCTGCCAGAGTCATACAGATACAGTTGTGGGTGCTTACAGTTAACCATCGGACTGAACACGGGGACCCTAATGAAAGAGCTAGAGAAAGGACTGAAGGAGGTGAAATGATTGGCAACCTCATGGGAAGAACAACATTATCAACCAACCAAACAAGGACTAAAGCATCAACCACTGAGTACACATGGAGAGACCCATGCTCCATTTGCATATGTAGCAGAAGATAGCATTATCTGGCATCAATGGGAAAAGAGGCCTTTGGTCCAGTGAAAGCATGTTTTTCCAGTGTAGGAGAATGCCAAGTTGCTGAGGTGGAGAGAGTAGTTGAGAAAGGGAGCACCTACATGGAAGCAAAAGGAGGAGGAGGGGGAATGGAAGTGGGGGTAAAAGGGATAGCATTTGAAATGTAAACACAGAGACTATCCAATAAAAGATTAACGAACAAAAGAAAGAGAGAGAGAGAGAGAGAGAGAGAGAGAGAGAGAGAGAGAGAGAGAAAGAAAGAAAGAAAGAAAGAAAGAAAGAAAGAAAGAAAGAAAGAAAGAAAAAGAAAGTTACTTGAGCAAGCCAGTAAGTAACATCCCTCCATGGCCTCTGCATCACCTCCTGCTTCCTAACCTGCTTGAATTTTAGTCCTGACTTTCTTTGGTGCTGAACAGCAATGTGGAAGTGTAAGCTGAATAAACCCTTTCCTCCCCAACTTGCTTCTTGATCATGATGTTTATGCAGAAATAGAAACCCTGACTAAGACACTCCTGTTTCTTATAAACTCATTTTTGTCTTCTCATTTGTCTAATAAAATGATGCAAGGCAACTTACATGATATTTGTTTCATTACTAAACTCTCATTAAAATAATTGGTCTGCTACTACTGTCTAATCTGTTGCTCTTTATAGTATACTCAATAGACCCATTTTTAAATAACAAAACAAAACAAAAAACAACAAAACAAAACCAAAAAAGTATATATTAACTAATAGATAAAGATGGTTTAATATAAAGATTAAAAATATTTAACAATGGATGGTTTTAAAGCAGCATCTGATAAAACTGATATCATGAATCTATAATATCCTACAAATAAATTTATATTTATTTGAAGGATAAGAACCCATCTTTCAGGCCTGGTGGTGGTAGCTCACACTCCTAATCCCAGCACTAGGGAGCCAGAGACAGGTAGATCCCTGGGTTTGAGGCCATCCTGGTCCTCAGAGTAAGCTCCGTGACAGCCAATGCTACACAGATAAACCATATTTAAAAACAAAACAAACAAAAACACACACACAAAAAAAAAAACAAAACTAATGAAGAATGTATCCTCTGATGATATGTAACACGTGAGGAAAAGCAAACATACTGACCACTTAGAACATATGTAGATATTCTACTCTATTTGACTTTTGTAATCACTTTATGAGACAATTACAACTATTGCTCCATTTTACAAGAGAGGAAACTTCAGTAAGATGTGAATAATTCACGTTATCCCAGTTACAATATTAAAATCCCTGTAATTTATTTTTCTGAAACATCAGTGACCTCATTCAGAGTCTTAACAGAAGTTAGAAAGGAAAAAACAAAAAACAAAACCGAAGAAACCAGTGAATTTGTCCTCTGTCGGCCATGAGATAAGTGTCCTACATACCGTCTTTCTCATGGTCAAGCATCCAATACCTTGGAGCTCACTCACACTCTTCATGACTTGAATCCTCTAAACTTTTGTTCCACATGAGGGTTTTTTGCTTGACATTACCTCCGACCAGGAAACATTTCTCCCCAAATCTACTGATGCCTTCATATAAGTCAGATTTCAAGTCAAAAGTCAAGAGAGCCCCTCCAAGGCCAGCCAATGAGATATTCTCTAATTTATTGCTAGAATTTATTTTCCATCTGCTTATTAAAATATCATTTATTCTCTCCTATTAACTCCTAGAATTGTTCTGCCTCAAAGAAATTAACCATGGGTAGGATGTCTGGGCTACCTGCATTACTTTAAGCTTTTTGTTAGCATCATACACACACAAAATAGGAAAGAAACTGAAATGTAATTTTAATAATATACATTTAAGTCAACATTGCTATTACATTATATTCAACCAACTCTAGCCTATCTAAAATATTATCATTTTAAAACAAAACCATAAAAATTTGGTGAGATTTTTTTCCCCCGTTAATGTATTTACTTATTCAATTTACATCCTAATCACCACCCACTCTCCTCCCAAACCCCCCTCACACAGCCCCTCCCTCCACCCTTCCCTTGCCTTCTCCTCTGAATACCAGTCTACCCTGGATATTTTAAATTCTTAATTTCATCATAAGTATTCAAAATCCAGTTTATATTCTCTCCAGCTATACATTGCAGACCCATTAGGAACCCATTTCTGCTGCCCAATAGAACATTTCAAGATTTCAATTAATTTCATATAGCCATTGGCTACCATAACGGACAATATAATTTCATATGTAAACTCCAAATCTCTGATTTATCCCTCTAGGGCTCAAAGGAACATAATAGTAACTTCTTTGACTATTTAAAAATTTTGCATAATGAATGGATACTGAATAAATGAAATATAAACCTTGCTTGTCTTGGGCTGAAAAAAGAGCCATATTATATTGATGTAAGTTTTGAAAGTGATAAATATGAAATATGAAATTTCAAATAAAATGAACTTAACATTTGTCTTTTGGGACAAGCCAATAAAAATTATTGGCAACTTCCTCTCAGATATACTGAGTTATCTGCATCCGAAATGGTATCAACATCTTAAAAGTTATCTACTTCCTTCCCAAATATTAGAGATGCAAATGTCTGCTTAAGCCTACCCCCCAGCTGCCCATCTACGGAACTGTGTGCTCAGTGATTGCTGTTTATAGCTAGATGTTAGGATAGCTCACCATACGGGAATCTATAACACACATTTCCACAGGGCATATCTCTTCTAATGTGTCAGCTCCCCTGCACAATATCTCAGAAGTCACAACAACAACAGGTTTTAGTCTTCCTTGGAGACAATGCTAAGCGTTCCACTCCCCACTGGAACATTTACAAAGCTAAATGTTTTTTGAAGATGCAGTATTTGAAGGTGCTACAGATCTCAGTGAATGCCTAGCTCAAGCTGAGTTCTATCGCGTATCAATTACAGATAGTATATAAGAAGAGAAGAATCTGAAGGTAGATGTAGGCAGATAGCAGACTAAAAATTTGCTAACCAGTATTTTTCTGTCAAATACTATATTTTAATAGAATTCTCTTTTGCCCCCCCAAAATAAAAATTATTTATAATAGCCAGATTACTGGATGTCTAGTTATTTTTGTTGACTTAAAGAATAAGATGTAACTCTCAAAAACTCATGGTCCCAATTTCAGCACTATTGACGTAAGAACAAACCTCTAACAGTCACTAACTTCAGTTAGTAATCAGTGTCCACCCCAGAAAAAAACCGGCTATGCCATGTCACTATAATAAGGATGGGAGTGTCTTGGTCTTCTGAGTCTGATGGCATTGTACTTAATTTAGAAGACCAACATTTAGCTAATGATATAAGATGCAGAGGAAGACCTACATCTCAGTGTGTAAAACTATAGTTCAGAGAAATCACTCAAAATTGGGACTCGTCTAGTATTAAAGGATTCATGGTATCCTAGCTTCTTGCACAAAATACCTATGACAACAACAACCAAAAAGTCACAAAACAACAACAACAACAAAAAAACCTGATGAAGCCCAAAACTATCAATGATAGTCATTTTACTACCAGAAACGGAGAAAATTCATTTTCTTCTGAAGTTCCTGGTGAAAAAACCATGAATCATAATTAGTTGCTATTAAAGACAGGGACAATCATACAATCATTGATATGAAAGTAGAGCGTTTTAATCCACAATTCTACACAATGTACATCAAATACCCAAGACAAGCAAAAACTACAAGGCAGGGTAAATAATAATTCCAGGCAGAACATACATATCACCTACCAATTATCATTGCCTTCCTTTCTTTGAGGAATGTGACTCCCAAAACACAGTGTGTATATGTGTATGTGTGTATTGTGTTTGTGTGTGTTATATATGTATGTAGTATGTGTTTATTTGTGTGTTGTATATGTGTTATGTGTGTGCATGTGTGTTGTATGTGTGTGTTACATGTGGGTATGTGCTTGTGTGTGTGGTCTGTATGCTTTATTGTGGAGTATGAGCATTGTGTGTGTGGTGTACATGATATGTGTATAATGTATTGTGGTATGTGTGTGTTATATGTGTGGTATGCATGTGAGGTGTATGTGTGGTATGTGTATAGTATGTGGGTGGTATGCATGTGGGTGTATGTGTTGTATGTGTGTGAATGTGGTGTGTGTGTGTGTGTGTGTGTGTGTGTGTGTGTGTGTGTGTGTGTGTGAAGAGGAAAAGGAGATATTGGTAGTGATGAATATACTGAACGGTCAGAGACAATTTCAACAAGAAACCCAGATATAAAAAATACAAACAGTTCTTAATCATGAAGAATCTGGTATAACCCTTATTCCCTTGTCAGTGTCAACAATACGAAACAAAACTACTGAAGCCTAATACATGTTTTCATCTTTGAAACAGAGAAATCGCAAGTATATTCCCAAAACAGTCACAGTATTATTGTTGATCAAACCAAAGAATCTGAATTAACATTAATATTGAAGAATATTTATATTAGAGCTAAGTAGTTATGATAACTGAGTTATGAGATGGTCTATAAAGCATTCATCTCACAAGTTTGAGGACCTGCATTTTGATTCCCAGAACTCATGGGATATGTTGGTGGGCACCTGTAGTCCCACCATGATCAAGATGGAGACAAAGAAGGGAGATCTCTGGAAGCCCAATATCCTAGAAGCTCACTTACCAGCTATGCTGCTCAGTGAAGTTTGAAGTCAGTAGGAGAAGGGGTTTCAAACAAAATGTGGAGAACAGCCTGAGGATTAACACCCAAGACTGTCTTTTTACTTTCCACACATGTACTGTGCATGTAAGTACACATATGCATACACACATGCATTCATACATACATACATATGCACACTTATATAGAAATTTATATGGAAAACCTTAGACATGTATGTAATTCATGTATGTAATTTTTCTGCATATATATATATATGCAAAAAACCATCTTAATAAACACTTGTGACAGGCTTTTTTCCACTTGAACCAGCAGAGATCCTGGGGCACAGGCCTGGTGAGGTTGCACCATGAGTACCCAGAGTGCCGAGAATGCTTGGTGGTGCTTGTGGAAAAGGTTCCTTTCCGGCCCACAGTAAGGCCCGGGCCTCTATCAAAGGGACTCAGTATCTGCCAAGGAAAGGCAGCGCTCAAAGATTAGCTCCACAGGTGCCTTTATACCTGGACCAGAGGTAAGACTGACACATAGGCCCAGGGAGGGCACACCAGGAGTTCTCAGAGAGCAGAGAGTGCTGAGCTATCTGGAAAAGGGTCCTTTTGGGCATAGAGAAAGAGCCAGGTTCTGGCCAGTAGCACTCAGGACCTGTGGGCAGAGGGCTGAGCTCCCAGAACAGTCTCACAAGAGCTCCCACACCTGAGCCCACAGAGACAGAGCTGAGTCACTGCTACCAGAACTCACTGCTTGCCCACAAAAAGCCTAACACTCAGAAGCAATTTTCTTCCTGAGCCCACGTGCCTTCACATCCACAGGAGAGACAGGTGCCAGTCACTGACAACAAGACCACATATAATCACAGATAACAAGATGGCAAGAGGAAAACAAAAGAACTTAAGCAATAGAAACCAAGACAACCTGGCAACATCAGAACCCAGCTCTCCCACCACAGCAAGTAGTGGATTGCCAAACACTGCAGAAAACAAGACTCAGACTTGAAATCATACTTCACAATAATGATGAAGATCTTGGAGAAGCACATGAATAACTCCCTTAAACAAGCACAGGAAAACACACATAAACAAATAGAAGCTCTTAAAGAGGAAACACGAACATCATTCAGAGAACTACAAAAACACCCCACAACCAAACAGGTGAAGAAATTGAAAATGGAAATAGAAACAATAAAAAAATAAACACAAAAAGAGACAACCCTGGAGATAGAAAACCTAAAACAGAAATCAGGAGTCACAGATATAAGCATCACCAACAGACTACAAGAGATGGAAGAGAGGATCTCGAGGGCCAAAGACAACATAGAAAAAAACATAGACAAAACAGTCAGAAAAGATGCAAAAACCAAAAAGCTTCTAACCCAAAATGTCCAGGATGTCCAGGATACAATGAGAAGACCAAACCTAAGGATAATAGGAATAGAAAGAGGGTGAAAATATAACTAAAAGGCATAGTAAATGTCCTCAACAAAAGTGTAGAAGAAAACTTCCCTACACTTAAGAATGAGATGACAATCAGCAAAAAAGAAGCCTATAGAACTCCAAATAAATTGGACCAGAAAAGAAATTCCTCCTGACACATAAGACTCAAAGCACCAAGTGTTCAAAACAAAGAAAGAATACTAAAAGCAGTAAGGGGGAAAGGACATATGACATACTAAGGCAGGCCAATCAGAATTACTTCTCAACAGAGACTATGAAAGCTAGAAGATCCTGGACAGACATCATACAGACTCTAAGAGAACACAAATGTTAGCCGGGGTTACTATATCCAGCAAAACTCTCAATTACCATAGATAGAGAGACCAAGATATTCCAGGACAAAACTAAATTTACACAATATCTGACCACAAATCCAGCCCTACAAAAAATAATAGGTGGAAAACCCAACACAAGGAGGGAAACTACATCCTAGAAAAAGCAAGAAAATAACTAAGCAAGAAAACTAAAAGAAGAAAGACGTACAGACATAATTCTACCTCTAACAGCAAAAAGTAGCAGGAAACAGCAATCACTATTCCTTAATATCTGTTAACATAAATGGACTCAATTCCCCAATAAAGGAACATAGACTATCAGACTGGATACATAAACAGAATCCAGCATTTTGCTGCATACAGGAAACTCAGAGACAAAGAAAGACACTATCTCAGAGTAAAAGGCTGGGGAAAAAAGCCTTCCAAGCAAACGGCCCCAAGAAACAAGCTGAAGTAGCCATTCTAATACCAAATACAGTAGATTTTCAAACAAAAGTTATCAAAAAAGATAAGGAAGGACACTTTTTACTCATTATAGGAAAAATTTATCAGGATGAATTCTTAATCCTAAACTCCTAAACATCTAAAAGTTGTAAGAAAAGAAAGAAAAAAAAAAAAAAAAAAAAAAAAAAAAAAAAAAAAAACACTTACCTAAATTTTAACAGTACTTTTGCAGAATGTTGGTGTTCACTGTTTTTTAATCCATTTTCTCCCCTACAGAATCTCTATAGTACAAAACAAAACTACAGAATCGAGAGTTTTTAGAATGTTCCTAAAATTTCTCTGAACTTTGGACTTTATTTTCCATACCTACATTTTTATTTTTAATTTGCCTTTAATTTGTTAATGGGAACACTGAAGCTTAGGCTACTGGCATGGCTGGCATGTTGGACCCAGCTCAGTGGTGAAGCTGTCTCTGGTTACAAGCCTTGGGTTTTCTATTTCACTACTGCGTGTTCTGCAGGTCCGGCAGCTGCAGGTTTCCAGGGCCTTTAAAAGTCTGCAGAAAAGGTAATGAATTTCACGGTGGCGTTTCATCTTTTGTTGTCATTTTCTCCCACTGCTATCTGTCAGCCCCATTAGTCTTCTTCCTCTGAGTAGTACACACTGACTGTCATGACTTCTAGCCTGTCTTCCTCTCCTCTGCCACAAAGACCTCCTTCCCTCTCTCACAGTTTCATAGTTCTACTTTCATTACTGACTCCACTTCTGTTCCCCCTTCCAGACATACAAACATACATGCATACATATATACACACACACATACATACATACATACATACATACATACATACATACGTACGTACATACATACAGTTACCTAAGCTTCATTGTACTTATTAACAAATTAGAGGCAAATTAAAATTTTAAAATATAGGTATGGAAAATAAAGTCTAAAGTTGAGAGAAATTTTATGAATACTCTAAAAACTCTGGCTTCTGTAGTTTTCTTTTATACCATAAATACTCAATAAGGGAGAAAAATGTGTGTATATGTATGTTATTATATATTTTTTTAATTTGCATGTGAAAATTATTAAAGAATAAAGTTTTTAAGTAAAAGTTTTTTTAAGACACCAATAACAAGAACTGAAGAAGTCATGTTAAAATGTAGGTTTCTCAAGATGCCAAATAGAGTCATAAATAGTGTAGTTTATTTAGTAAAGAATGATAGTAGCTAAATATCAATTTAAAAATCTTAGAGCAATATAGAAATTAAAAAAGACTTTAAAGAATATATCCAAATTTCAAAATTTAGAAACACAAAAAACTAATTTCTTATAGGCAAAATTATACAAATAATAAATTATTAGTCAAAGATTATGCGATGTTGAGAATTTTAATTGTGTAATATGCTTTTAATAATCTATACTAGTCATTTTCCTATAAATAACAAAGAGGATAACTTGTAGACAAATATAAATACCATAGCCAGCCTAAGTTAGTGTGGAACTATCAGAAGAAGGAAGAGAAAATATTTTAGGACAGATTGAGAGAGCCCAAGGAGATTGAGTCTCTGAACCCATTCCATTTTGTGAAACTAGGGAAAGTCTCACAGCAGAACTATCAGTTTATGTACCTGCCATCTCAGAGACATACTGTTGTATGTATACTGTTGTACAAATTCACCATTTCTAGTTCTGTCTTTACTCTGGATGGCTTATTTCAACTCAGATGTTCTACCTCAAACTTCTTTCCAAGCTGACTGACTCAACTTGGTTTATCTCAGCTTCTCACTGAATTGCTCTTCTTGGCCTCAAACCAACTCTGGCAATCCATTCTAATTTTCTGGCTCCTTATTCTCTGGATTTAACTGCCTCTGGTGACATGTGTGAACTGTGTGAACTCAGCTCCACTGTACCTCAGTCACTACACTGACTCCCTATTGACTGACTCTCTCCCTGTGATGCTTCTTTAAGTTGCCGCTTTTTACTGCCCTATTTCATGAGAGTTGGGTGTATCCTGTCCAATCTTTCTCTGATTTGTCACCTTGTCTGACCCTCAGTTAGGAATCACTTGCAAACATGGCTGTTTCTTTCTACAAACTAACTTTACCTTGAGATTTAAAGATATATCCTTTGGGTGTATCTTTACTCCACCCAGAGGGATTAAAGGTGTGTCCTTCCAGCCTGATCACATAGGCCAAGAAGTCTTTTGGATGTTTTGCACTTACTAAAGCAGCCATGTTGCTGAGTTAAAATTCCTCTACAAGTTTATACAGTTATCAGAAGTCATCAATAAATATTGATGCATCCAAAATTTCTGCTATACTACAATTTGGTCTCATAGGACCATGTTCCAGTTCTTCAATTTTTGCATCAAACCCAGGCTATGACTGAGATTTACTATTTTTGTTTTGTTTTTGCTTTTCATGATTAAACAGCATCAGTGCTCTGAATCAATATTTTGGTTATGGTTCACAATCTCATCATACAAAAAACACATAATAAAAGGTACACAAATACATAAAACAAATATGGAGTATGCTTCATGTAAAGCAGATACATTTCACGGTATGCAAAGTGAACCTCAATATATGTTCTAGCCAAGAGAATAAAACAAAACATACAAACTTCTGTTTTGGAAGGGGGAAAAAAATCAGTGATCTAAGTAATCTGAGTGTTGCTTAGAGTATTATTTTGCATACTAGTCTTTACTGCCTTCCTGGTGGTCTCTGCAGACAGAAATGATGAATAGTTTCAGCAAACTGTGAGCCCAGTAGGACTTCTGGCTATGGTTTCTTTAGCACAGTTTTTCTGTCTAGATATTTCCCTGAGAAGCAGCACTTCCATAGAAAGTCTCTCTTTAGGAAAGCCCCCCTGCTACCTCAGCTTTCTTAATCCCAGGATCCAACCGCAGCTCTAGGTAGAATGGGAATCAGTCACATCTATGTCAGAGAATAGAAAATGGAGGCACAAAGTGACCATCAGCTGCTAACTTTGCCACCTCAAGAAAGAAGAGCATCAAAGATTGTGCTCTATTATTATAGATAATAATATTGGTGCTGCTACTATGATGCAGAGACATACAATGCTTGATACTATGCCTCCTTATTAGATTTATTCTAATGTCATCATATTTGGCAGTCAGATGTGCTCACCACTTGGGAGGTAGAAGCAGGAAGAGGATGAGTGTGAGCATATTCTGGTGTACAAGTCACAAGTCAACTAGAAATGTATAAGTGCAAAGCACCCAAATAAGTAAACAAATAAAGACATTTGTCTACAAATTTATACAAACTGTAACAATAACAGTAACAACCTAAATAAAGTAATGTTCTTATGGGAGACAATGGCAGTTTCTAAAAAGGAAAAGAAATTATGGTGGACCAGAAAAAAACTCCAATGGTATCAATCAAATGTAACCTACAGACTTTGAATCCTTATTAACATTGAAATGTGAAATTAGTATTTGAAAGAAACAGATATTCATAATAAATGTCAAGCAACTGCTAACTTGGTTATACATATACATATACATATATATATATATATATATATATATATATATATATACACCTTATGCTTCACCATATAAACTGATGCATTTACAAATGAATGTATACAATATTTGGGTTATTGTATCCAGAAGATTGAGGATAAGGTGAACTGTCAGGGCATGAAAGAGAAAAGAAATATGAGTGTAAGAATGTTGGTAACTGTGGCAGACAACAGGAAAGCGGAGGTCCATTAGACTCCTCCATCTACTTTTGTGCATGTTTTCTATAATAAAAATATTTTTAATTGAACATTTATATATGAAAGTGAATCTCTGAATCTTACAGGATGAAAGGAGAAAACTGACTCCCACAAGTTATCTATCTTCTGGCCACCACAAGAACACCATAGCATGAGTATGCCCAACATACACACATACACACACACACACACACACACACACACACACACACACACACATGGCATATACACATAAAGACAGTAAGTAAATAAATAAATGTAAAACAACCTGAAAATTCACGGTAAATAATCTGAGTTAAGTTGTTATTAATTAAAGTCGATTTTGTGTAAATATCACAAGTCCCTTCTACACTCACAAGACTTTAAACAATAAATACTGGTGTCTTATTTAGGGGTTTCTTTAAAATCTTGTCTATTCCTCCAGATGCTGCTTTGCCTGGCAATTACCCGAACTTTATTATAGGTAGCTACATTTCTTCTCAAATTCAGTCCACATCCCTGAAGGAATCCCTTGGAGAAAAAGTCACCTGCTAAATTTAGTTTTTTCTCCAATGCGAGCTGAGCTAAAATAGTGCTCATTTTAACATAAAAATGCCCTGAGATGCCTTTGTGATTTAATAAGCACCTAAAATACAATACCAAAGCCCTAACAAAACAAAATCAGACATCCAAATCCTGTGCACATCCCACGTTAAAGAGTGTGGAGGTAAAACAGTATATTATGATGCAAACTAATCTCACTATTTAGGTGGATTCAAATAAAAAATAAAACAATTAAGGGGTATTCTAGGAATCTGGGGAAACAGGCCAGTGAAATCCCTAAATTTTTGCAAACTGCTTGGATCTTCACATATAACAGATGTCAATGATTAAGTTTCTGAGTTTGTTAAAAGGGTCAAAGTCCTTAAACATAAAAGATGGATTATTTAACAATTATACAAAGTGTCCTGTACAAAGATGTAATAAAAACGAACGATCAGACTTTCAAGTAAGTATGACAAACTGAACACATGCAGTTACATCCTCCCTCCCCGTGTTCCTGCACACTATAATAATAATAAAAAAATTCAAAGAGCAAAAGCATAGGAGAACAAGGCGCAGATGGTAACAGCAGAATTACACAAGCTCGGAAGCTGGATAAGTGGCTGCTGACTTAACAACTAGAAAAATGCAGCGGTATAAACCACAAGACCCCAGAAGAACTAAGAAACTGGGGACACCTGGTATCTCTGCAAAAGAGGGTTTGGGTGCCTGTGAAGCAAGAACACATTTGGAAATCTGTGTGAGTATAGCTCCCTCAAGTATGAACATCCACAGAGCTTCTCTCTCTAACCACAGGAAAGAACTACAGTTTTGCACTCCCTAGAAGACAATCTGGAAAGACACTAGATGCATCTTGGGACTGCAATCTCAAGGTAAATCGGAAATAAGTACGGATGGATTTACCAAATGTGAAAATAAAATCAACACACAGCTAAACGAGAGTTCACATGGAGTGCAGAAGTGTGCATGCACACTCGTGAGAGAGAGGGAGAAGAATGGGGGGGAGGGAGGGAGGGAAAAAGGAAGAGAGGGAAGGAGGGAGGGAGAGGGGGGACTCCCCTAAAAATAATCGTCAAACACAGAAAGCTAGTGATGGGAAATGAGGTGATAAACCATGATCCTGAAAACAGAAGATTCTAGAAACAAAGACACTTTATCACAACAGTTATCAGGCAACCAAGCAGAAAGGCCCATCTAGAAGGGTTCCTGACAGGGATATCTCTATGGTAAGGACAGAGGGAAAAAATGGAATTAAATGGTAGTTGCTATGTTTTAATACCACTGCCAGAGAACTAGTGGGAAAAAAATCAGCAAAGGTACACAGAAGAGTAAGCCAAAGAATGTGAGATAGTTGATGGCTTGAGGGGAAAACAATTATAATGTATGAGAAAGGAAGAGACAAGTCCCACTAGTCAACTGTCAATCATATTCTCCCACTTGGTAAGTTTGAATGTGTCTACCAGAGTTACTGCATTGAAACGTCAGTGCCTATTGAGATAGTATTGCAAACTGAGGTCTACTGAGAGGTGTGAGTCATGGGGTAGAGCTTCAAGATGATTTGCACAGTAGTAAGTTAACATCCATGACACAAGGAGTTACAGTGAGTTGGCCTTTGTGCTTTGTCTGTGTGCAAGCACTCACTTGCCATCTCTGCTCTTCTGCTTCAAGAACAGAAAACATATGAGAGCAATTGTAAATATGAAAGACCAATAAAAAAATCTGTATCCGTGTTAAAGGGGGTGAGATAGGGAAGGTGGGAAGGTGATTCCAGAGACATCAGAGAAGAGCTATTCCGTGTTTTTTCAAAGTAAGTGAAGAAGTAATAAAGCAAAGTGGAAAAGACCAAGAAATAACAACATCAAAATGCTATGAGAAATAAAAAATATGAGGACCAAAAGAAATGGAAAACTTCTCTACAAGGACAATGGTTCCCAAGAGTTAAAAGATCCCAAATCTCAGCACTCAGGAGGCTATGATGAAAGAAAGAAAGAAGATTTACGTTTTAAACCTCAAAACGTATATACCATTGATAAAAATAAATAATAAATCATGGACTGAAGCTCATAAACAAATTTACTAGTTCAAAGGTCTTTGAGTCCAGCTCACTTTTCTGCCATTTTTCTGGGCAAGGTTTTTAATGACTGTGAAGTGTGTTTCTTGAAATCAAGGGAAACATTGTCTTTCAGATTTACTAGAATTAAGTTGAGAAGACAGATGCACGCACTTTGGTCTATCTAATCAGAAGAGTGATTAATACAAAGAAACCTTATAGAAGAACGTATGATGGGCTGGCAGGTAAGACTTAGTCATAGACATTGTCAAGAAGTGAATCTTCTCTACAACAATGGACTTACGTGTGAGCTTCTACCCCTATCAGCAATGGGAATTAGGAAAAGGGGAAAATGTAATTGCCTATCTCACTCTAGCTACAATCCATACCTGCACAACAGTTGTTCAAAGTACAGCCACATAGCACCCTACTGCAGAAACCCAAACACCCAGGGATCAACTTTTCCAGAACAACAACAATGGCACCACTCCACCTCACATCTGACTTTTAAGTCTGACCCATGAGCCCCATAGTGAATACTTCTCATCCTCTTTTCTTTAATAAGACAAGACCCTCTGTTTGTAGAGGAGTTGAGTGAGCCAAAGAACAGCATGTTTTAATATCAGTATATGTTGCTAAAGCTGCCAATTTACTAATAGACCCCAGATGGTGTTGACCACCCACTCAGGTCTGGACTGAGGCTAGGGCAGTTAATCCTTATTATGGAACTGTTAGAAAGGTTTCTAAAAATGACTTTATTTAAAAGGACAGAATTTTATGAAGTGTTATTAATAAATGATAATGAAGAGAACATACATATTATGATATATATCATATATATCATACTATATTATGATGACTATTGTCCTAGAGACTGATTCATTGAGAAAACTATCAGACAATCTGGAGAGGAATAAATGAATCTCTGATGGTCCTATGAAAATGTGGTAGAAAGATAAATTAACTAGAAAATCAACTCCATATACCATTCAAATAAGGAATTCATTAATGAAGTTCACAGTGGGCTCTTTGTTCCTTCCTGTTCCAGAGACAGCCGCATCTCTCATACAGTGCCAGCCTTATCCCTTAGACAAGATGGTGAAGGTTGGTGTGAATGGATTTGGCCATATTGGGCACCTGGTTACCAGGGCTACCATCAGTTCTGGATCTGTCAAAGTGGAAATTGTTGCCATCAACAACCCTTTCATTGACCTCAACTACATGGTCTACATGTTCCAGTATGACTCTACCCATGGCAAATTCAATGGCACAGTCAAGGCTGAGAATGGGAAGCTAGTCGTCAATGGGAAGCCCATCACCATCTTCCAGGAGCAAGATCCTGCTTACATCAAATGGAGTGATGCTAGTGCTGAGTATGTTGTGGAGTCTAGTGGTGTCTTCACCACCATGGAGAAGGCTGGGACCCAAATAAAGGTTGGGGCCAAAAGGGTTATCATTTCAACCCCTTCAGCTGGTGCGTCCATGTTTGTGATGGGTGTGAACCATGAGAAATATGAAATCTCACTCAAGATTGTCAGCAATGCATCCTGCACCACCAACTGCTTAGCCTCCCTGGCTAAGGTCATCCATGACAACTCTGGCATTGTGGAAGGGCTCATGACCACAGTTCATGCCATCACTGCCACTCAGAAGACTGTAGATGGCCCCTCTGGAAAGCTGTGGTGTGGTGGTCGTGGCACATCCCAGAACATCATCCTATATCCACTGGTGCTGCCAAGGCTGTGGGAAAGGTCACCCTTTCTGAATGGGAAGCTCAATGGCACGATCTTCTGTGTTCCTAACCCCAGAGTATCTGTTATGAATCTGACATGATGCCTAGAGAAGCCTGCCAAGAATGATGACATCAAGAAAGTGGTGAAGCAGACAGCCAAAGGCCCACTAAAGGGCATCCTGGGTTACACTGAGTACCACCAGGTTGTCTCCGGTGACTTCAACAGCAACTCCCACTCTTTCACCTTTGATGGTGGTGCTGGCATCACTCTCAATGACAACTTTGTGAAGCTCATTCCCTGGTATGACAATGAATACGGCTACAGCAACAGAATGGTGGACCTTATACCCTACATGGCCTCCAAGGAGTAAGAAACCCTGGACCAACCACCCTCCAGCAAGAACACAGAGAGCAAAAGAGACACCCTCAGTTGCTGAAGAATCCCCACCCACAACACTGAAATTCCACATAATTTCTATCCCAGACCCCCATAATAACAGGAAGGGCCTAGGGAGCCCTCTCTACTCTCTTCACAGTGGAATTCAAGAGAACGACTTAAGATAGATCCTAGGATACTTGTAGCTAACACAAAATGAGAGCTTGGTGTGTCAGTAAGTGAAACAAAGGTCTTGTTTATAGGCAGTGTGGGAGTCTAAGCCTTGCCAAGTCAGGAAGCATATTAAACCATTCCTGGATTTAAAAGAAAAATCAAAGAAATAACTATCCATGTTCTAAAGTCTGTAAATGCATTATCACAGTCTTAGACAACTCATTTGGTGAAAAAAAATCAACTAAATTAACATTAGATACTAAAAGAATCTTTTTGAGATTTACTATAAAACTTAACCTCAGTGGTCTTCTTGTTTTATGGTTCATGGTGACATTCCCAGACAGAAATAGATACTTCAAATCACCACTGAATGTTACATACAACTACTGCTATCTTGTGACAGTAACTCTGACTGATAGGAGAATAGTGAATATGCTGGACACAAGATGATTCTCACTCTAACATGGGAGAGAGCTGATAGCTTAAGCCATCATCACACAACCCAAAAGAACATACAATTTAACATTTTGAATTGTTCTAGAATTTTCCATTTAGAATTTTCAGACTGTGGTTGACTGTGGGTAACTGAAACTGCACATGAAAGGAGATTGCTAGACAGTGTTTGAAGTAGGTTATTAGTTAGTCAAAGACTATAGTACACATGTGCACCAAAAACATACACATCACATGCACAAGCACATTTTAAGATTAGATTAAAATCCTCCCCCCAAAACTCATTAGAATGAACCATCCTTCTCATAGTTTCATCAGTGAAAACTATTCTGTCTAAGAACAGCATGCTGGCTGATCCTTGACCTTTGCCCTCAGAGCTATGTCTTGGCTTTATGTGTCGGCTAAACTATCTGCTCCTGGGGCTTGTTTCTCAGACTCTGGTGTCAACTGTCATTTTGGTGGGCCTGGATGATGAGCAATTCTGAGTTAAAGCAGAAGAAAAGCAGGCAGGACAAATCTGAAGATAATAAAAAGCCATGAGAAAGAAGGGTTACTTCCAATTGTGTGGTCAGAAAAATTTTTTTAAAAATTATACAAAAAAAGAATGTTTCACAATGAGACCAGAAAAATGAGAATCTGGTCAGCAAACTGGGGATTAGGAGCATGTGTCTTCATAAACTCATAAATTATTTGTCTTATTTATGAATCAGTAAATTTGACACAAACTGAGAATTCTAGGTAACATTGAAAAAAGAGATAGTAGTTATCATATTCAAGTCCTTGCTGCCAAGTATTTTAATCAGAGAAGTAACACTTTGGAGTATATTCTGAGGCAACTGCATCAGAGAGCTTAGAGAAAGGCAAAAGAAGGAAGACAATTTGGAAATTATATCATCAAAGCCACAGTATGTTATGAAATTCTTGATTATTTTACTGATTTTAGTCCTAGGCTATTTATACATAATTTATAAAAATAACATTTACTTTTCACACTGGGGAAAAAAGAAAAGTATCCCTCAGCCCCCTAATCTGACTCCCCTGCTTCCTACCTTCCTACTCCCAGCTTTTCACTTCCTCTAACACACACACACAATCACACACACACACACACACACACACACACACACACACACATCTCTGCTCTCTGCTTCAGGACTATTCCTGGCAGCAGATACTTCTCCTCAGTGACTCCTGCTGAAGTGGGAAAATACCACAAAGAGAAGGATCTGAAATATCTTGAGCAAAGTCTTACAATTAAGCAAATAACAGGGCTTACCCTTCCTGAAGCTGGCTTAAACTAGTCAGTGCCACTATAGATGCAGAAGTACTGTAGAGTGACTAACGGTGACTTAAGGCTCACTATAGAAATAAACAGCATAGCTTTGGGTGTATAGTTAAGATATGAGGTGATTTGAATATATTCTGAGATCCCATAGAATCATATATTTAAATAGTTGGTTTCTTGTTGGTGAAACTGTTTGGGAAGGATTAAGAGGTGTGGCCTTGTGAAAGAAGGTATGCTAAAGGGGAAGCTTTGAGGCTTCAAACCTCTCCTACCATTCTCAGTCTTTTCTAAGCCTCCTGTTTAGGATAAGATGTGAGCTCTCTGCTGTTCCTGCTGCCAAACCTTTGCTCTGTCATTATGTGTAACCCTATGGAACCATGAGTCCAATTAAACATTTTATTTGTTTGTTATATGTTGTGTTGGTCATGCTGTTTGTTCAAAGAAATAGAAAGGTGACTGATGCAAGATGCTAATAATACATGTCATGCATGAAATTGTACAATAGAACTACATGTATAAAAGCACACACAAAAAAGCCCACACTGCAAATAAGCCCTAAATCCACACTAAAGTAACAACAGAAACCGAAACTCTGAGCGTGAAAGATGGTTCTGCAGATAAAAAGGGTTCACTGCCAAGCTTGATGTGAGTTCAGTCCCATCAAGCCTAACAACTTGAGTTTGATCCCAAGATCTATATGGTAAATAAACAAAAACAGACTCCTTAGAATTTTCCTCCACATGCACCTTGTGATACACATATAAACAACATATATAGACAGAGAAGAAGGATGATAAGTTTTTAAAGCCCAAATTCCTTGTACGGCAGGGCATTCAAGCTACTGAATTTATTCTTTGCTTTAGATTGCTTCCTCCCTGGAAAATATATCCTGTCTTAATAAATTCTCACTTTGCTGGTTACCATCTGTGTGTATCTCTTCAACTGTTCATTCAAAGACACAAAAATTAGAACTCGCAGCAAGTGCTCACTGAATCCTCCCTATATCATAGCTACCACTGATTAAGTTCACCTTGGTTCTAGCTTCCTTCCTGAAACCCAGGCTCCTGGATTCAGTAGCTTCAACAGCTCTTTTGGGTCTTCCTCCAGCTTCCAGTCTCCTCCATAATCTTTGCATCTAACACCCCTCACTAAACTACCTTAGCTGATTGAACCCCAGTAATAAAATTCCATAAATTCTCTTAAACTATAGTTCTTGAGACCAGAGAGTTGATACTCAGCCAGTGATTCTCCTGGGTAATCAACTTTTGATTTCTTTTTCATTTAAGTTTATTGACTTTTTCTAGTTAGATAGAATGTGTAGGTCAAGGGGTTCGTGTGCGAGGTGAAGGGGAATGTTTTATTGGAACTAGGAACCTCTGGAAGTTTCTTAAGCAGGAAGTAAAACCCAGCCATCTAGGACAACAGTTCTCAGCCCGGTTCTCCATTAAAATCATCTGGGGAGCCTTAAATCCTCCCTTCCTCAGAAGAATCGGATTTAACTCATAAAGGATGAAAAAAATGTTTAAGCAGTGGTCCGGAGAACAATAGTATCAGTATGGCCTGGAACTAGTTATAAATGCAAAATTGGGGGCCCCACCCTAGAATTACTGAGTCAGAAACTTGGGGTTGGCCTAAGAATCTTTTAAAGTTTTACCAAGTGAAACAATGCACACTGAAGTTTGAGAACCACTATTTTAAAACTACTGAGGTGAAACTAATGCACAGTCCAATTAGAAAAAATTGGAAGTAGACTATTCACAAAACCAGCGTCTAACTTCAACATAGGGTTGTTAAATGCTTAAAACACTTTGTAATTTCCTTTTGTCCGACAAAAAAATAAACAAAATTTGAGAGTACTAATAGAAGAATGATGCACTAAAAATCTAAAGACTGGAAAAGACATAAAAATGTATTCAGAAGACAAAAACAAGGAAATTCACTTCTGCCAGATTTGGCACATATCTATAATCTCAACACTCCAGAGGACAAGATCACTGTAGGACACATACAAGATCAAGGCCAGTCACAGAAACATAGGAAGAAGACTATGTATTTAAAAAAGCAAGAAAACATTCTTTTTGAATTGAAAGTTACTACCTAGATAGTCAATGTACTTCAACAACAGGGCTACGATTCCCTGAAGAATGCATAACCAGTCGTATACCAAACATGTCTCCACCTTTTCTTCAAGTCTTGCTTTGATTATTCTTGATAAATAATAAAGCGGTTATTCATCAAGATGAACTTACATCATCTCATGAGCCCCTAGGGATGACAAAGGTTCTTCCAGCAACTCAGCAGTTAAGGTGGTCTCTGAATCAAATAGCATCCATTTGTCCTAGCATAAATGTTCAAAAGAATATTGGTTCATATACAATATATACAAGCAATCAATAGAATACAAGCAGTGGTGGTTTCAAGCGTAGTTTGTCCTTGTGAGGTTCAACTTCATTTTCCTTGGATTTATTGTCCTCATAGACCCCAGTTTTTCTTTGGTCCAGGTTGTTCCTTGAGATCTCAGCCTTTTGACCTAATTCTATAGCTATGGATGAAGCTCTTTTCTCTTGAGACAAACAGAAATTTGAAATACTGCTGCCATGGAAAAGTGGCAACATATTGCCAAGAAGCAAAATATCTGCTTTGGTAGAAAGAATGAACATGTTAAATTTGGAAATCAAAGAACTGTTTGTGCATTAGTCTTTAAATGAGGAGCATGTTTGAGTCACCAAGAGTTTATCAAATAAATGTTCATACCAGTCAACGGTGACCAGAGAGATGTTCACATGACTCACTCACTTTGACCCAGGTTAATCCTACAAGTCAAATGTTCTGCTTATTGTTCAGCTTTACATAATTTCATTCTTAGTCATATATTATATAATCTAACTCTAATAATGAATGACTAATTGGGAACTGAGAAAGCCTATGTGTTAAGATGTGTTAATGCCTATTCATTCAACACTTTCTAAAGACAGCACTTTTTCGTTCCTCTTCCTGGGTTATGACCCTGTCAGTCCAGTATAGGACTTATCCTAGAGCCAAGCAGTGACCATATGACCCATCCCTTCCTGTAATTATAAGTCTTACCTGAGTTATCACAGATATCAACAGATAACAGAGAATGACATATGTATGTGCTGAACACTTTAGCTAACCATCTCCAACTCAGCTAACAAGATCCTACAACACGCCGGGTTCTACTCCTTCCTGAAACCTACTCCAGAGCTTCCTTTCTTTACATGATAGCCATCCAAAGCATTCTTGTCAATTTTTAATAAAAGAATAATCTCCAAGTGTCTGTAGCACACAATCTGACAAGAATATATGGGGCAATATATGGGGCTGTGGGGACAGCTCAGCAGCTAAAAGCCCTTTGCCACCAAAGCCTGATTTGAGCTTGATTTCAGAAAACCACAGTGGAAGCAGAGAACCACCTCTGGAACGTTGTCCTTTGACCTCAATATCTGCATTGTGGCATGGGAACAACTGAGCTTCACACACACACACACACACACACACACACACACTTCAAAAATATTTTAAACTTTTTAAATCTCTAAAATAGTTCTCACACATTTTTTGTGTGATGAGTCACATTAATTTTATAAATTATATGTATATGATCAAAACATTTAGCAATTTTGTCAGTATGTTCCTAGTCATTTAAAAACTAGTATTTAATTGAAAATTATAGTAGCATTTTATCCAATTTGACTTAGAACTTGTTAGCCGTATAGACTTTTTAACACTCAGTATTTTATTTGTGGATAACTACTTGGAAATATCAGCTTGAGTCCTCTGGTACCCAACCATTTAGGAACAAAAGAAAAGAATTACAAAAATAAGCTAGATTTTTTAGAGCAATTGTAAGAATTCTAAGTATAGGAACAAAAGCAGCTTTCTGTCAAGGCTTGATGCTTTACAGAGAATTGAATTTACTGTGTATTTAATATCTATTTAACCCTATATTGACTAACTGATTCTTCAGCAAGTTATGCTTTTTCTGATATAATAAAATTCAGGAAAATGTAAATATTTTTAAAGCCAAAATATACCTTTAACTCCACAGTAGGGAATAAATATAAAATACAAAAATAAAAGAGCTTGTTATACCTCCCAGCAAAGAGGTAGAGTTCAAAGGTTAACGGTCATCCTCAGTAAGTAACATCCAGACCAGCCTGGGCTACATGAAGCCTTGTTAATAAGAAAGACAAAGAGGAAGGGGGGATTAAAATTTATAATGCAATTATTAAAGATACACTGATCTCAAAATTTTGTTCCTCTTACTAAATTGACAACCAGAAAGCTTGTGTGGGGCTAACCTAGGCTCTGTGTGTATACGTTACAGTTGTATAAGTTGTTCTGTTTGTGGGACTCCTAACAGTGGGAGCAGGGTTATCTCTGGTTCTTCTGCTGGCTTTTGAAACCCTTTTTCTCATACCACCTTGCTTAGTCCAGCCTTAATAAGGGAGGTTCCAAAATGTACTTAAACTTGATATGTCATGTTTGGTTGATATCCGAGGCAGGCCTGCCCTGTTCAGAAAAGAAACGGAGGAGTAGGAGCAGGGCTGGCAGAGGTGAGGCGGGGGGAGGAGGACTGTGAGGAGAGGAGCAAACTGTTAAAAAATATATATTAAAAATTTTCAAAAGAACAAAATCATTTTTGTTCCTCTTTTAAAATTACTTCTTTATCACATTAATTTGTGAGAGACTTGATGAGATCACATCAGTCATTAGTGAGTGTTTGAAATAGAGAGAAAAAAAGATTCTGGGAAACATCAATTCTACTCTGGCCTGACAGGAATCTAGGGGGATCCTTCCAGGAAAGACCGAAGGTGGGAACTTTGTAGTGAAAGACAAGGTGATTAAGCCCTTACACTCAGCAGGATGTTTTTACTTCTTTATACTACAAGTCCCTTTAGTCTCTGCACTGTGAACCAACAAGTCAACACCAAAGCAAGATGTATGTATCTTCAACAATATAGACTTGCTTTCAACCAAGGGAGACTCCAAGGGCAAAGGTAATAGCCTACTTTGTTTTAAGAGTCTCTTGGATTCGCCTGCCCAATAAAGCAAAAGGGTTCTTGTGCCTAGCAGAATGAAATCTAAGAGCTGGTTCTTTGAGAAGGTAAACAATGGCTGGAGAGATGGCTCAACCATTAAAGCCTAGGATCACAACCAAAAATACAAGAGAAGATAAATAAAATCAACAGATCCTTGGCCCAGCTATCAAAAGAACAACAACTCATATAACAGATCAGAAATTACAAGGAGTACTGAAGAAATCCAGGCATCTCCCAAAAATATCCTCTACCAGGATCAAGTTGGCTTTATTCTAGAGATGCAGTCATAGTTCAACATACATAAGTCAATGAATAATAGACTGAAAGACAAAAATCACATTATCATTTTAATAAATGCATAAGAAAACTTTTAGCAAAATCTAGCACACCACTAAAGAGACAAGATATATATATCACAAAACTTGCCTGGATGAGTAAGCAAATAAATGGGAATGCAGTTTGGACTGCTGTCATATTGCTGGTGCATCCTCCCTAATCTATTGGCATTCTTGATGCTTACTGTTCCTACATCATGTCACAGAGGCACATGTTTCTTGGGCACCCTGTGGCATGCCTAGAACACCAATGTGTCTGGATTTCTGTACTGCTCTGAAACTTGGACTCAAACCTATTGTTTTGGTCTAATTCCTTCTCCATCTCATTATCGATGACTTTCACCTAAATTCCAGAACACTACAGATCAGTTTTTCATTACCTCAGCGCCACAGTCCTTATGTTTCTGACACCATTGTGCCCATGAGAAATGGTCAACCTTTCCCTTTCGTGATCTGTCAGTGTTTGACCTGACAGTTAAGTCCTCGGGGCCTCCTAGAAAAATCGGCTTAATGGATTATAACCCTGAACTATGGTATTAATACTATCATATCTTAACATTCAGAATGTCTGCCTGAAGAGCTAATTACACATCTTCCTTTGCTACAGTGGAAAGATAGATTTAAAAACTATATGAATAAAAATGCCTTAGACTCAGACTTCATCTACTCTATCTGACTTTCTTGTGGAATGAACACTAAGTAGGCAATATATAAACTTTCCTAAGTTTCCTTCTGCTAAATTTCATGTAGCATTGCACACACATGTGCATGGGCACATATGCAAACACACACATACAAATAAATAAATAAATAAATAGTATAATTTAATATTATTAAAATTTAAAGAACTCCAAAAACACATAGCCAGTAGAAAGAAGTATGTCTAGGCACCATAATGTCTTCCATAGTTCTATTTATATATCCATATATTGATTATTTGAGTGGTGAGTATATGAAGGAAGAAGAATTACTCAAGAGAGGTCTATGTTTATTTCTCCATCTCTAAAACTGAGCTATCTGATCTTTAAAATTAGTGTTTTCTTCAGAAAAAGCAATGGGCCGCACTTTAGACTATTGGATATCTTACATGTGGACATTGTAGACCATCTGGTGGGCTGAAATGGTGGAAATAATACTAACACTGCCCTAGTTGTGAAACAGCACAGATGTGCAAAGAATAAAAGCACCTGGGTACAGGATAAGAACTGGGATATGCCTCGGACACCTTTGATAATGAATCTAAGGTCTTTATATAATGGACCATCTAACTATAAAATTAGTAGTTGGCACAACTCTTAATTTCAAATATTTATTTATTCATTCTATATCTGTTCATTTTCTTTATAGCAAATGAAATACCTTTATGATCAGTACATAGGCTTTTTAAATAAATGCAGTATGTAAACCATATCTCATTGAGTATATATGTGTATATATATATATATATATATATATATATATATATATATATATATATATTCAGAAAGCACAGCAAAAATTCCCTATGCTATTTATATAAAAAAGCAACTAAAACAACAACCTTCTGACAATTGTAACAAAGATATTTCAAAAAATTTACACTGATCATCAACACAACACTAAATATAATTTTACCCAAATTTTTCCAAGAAAATTGATGAATCAATCATTCAATACTATTTAATTAAGTAATTAACAAAGAAAATTATTCAGCTAATCATTGTAGAGTTACAAAGAAAAAAATAAGAACACCTTGGACCCATCATTAGCACCTTGCTCTGGATAACCTAGGTGTTCATGTGCTCAGCTGACTGACTAAATCCTTCTCTTGCTGACAGCCAGGGCTGCACAATGGTAAGGCACTGGTCCAGGAGCCAGAAGATCAGACATCAGCTCTGCAGCATCCCTGGGAAAAACTTTCAGCCTTTTTCAACTCTCAGTTTTTTCATCTGTAAAATAGAATAAAAATATCTTCTGGCCTGCCCTGCTGGATTGTCAAGAGAATTCGAGGACATGGTGCATTTGAAAGCATTTGGAGATACAAAAACATTAGTAATACATTTTTTTTTCTTAAATGGTAGTTGATATTCTCCTGATTTAAACCCACATTTTCAGAAACTAAGGCAATTAGTCATGGCTGTTGAGATATACCCCAAAGCTAAATCTGACATAAAAGCTTCAAGTTCAAAGCCACAAACATGCACCCTGTCCTTAGGCCTGAAAATTATTCAATGCCTTCTAGAGCTGAGGTCGGTCATTTGGAGCCTCAGGATAGTATCAGCAGCATGCTAATGATATTCTGCTTCAGAAATGGACTAGTTTTTCTCTGACCTCAATATTACAGTTTCAACTGTCACATGTGGAAAGTCTGGGAAGTTGGTCAATAAGAAAAATGAGACAGGATCTGAACACCTAGGGAGCTGACACTTTAGTGGGGGTAAGACGGTTAGAAGTTCTCAGCCACAGTTCTTGAGGTGTATTAAAATTGATGCTAACCTTCAAATAATCTGTGAAACAACTTCAGGGACACTAACATAAAGTATCAGTAAAGTCTCTGAGGTCAGTCACTGAAAGCACACACCTTGGACTCAAGCTTTAAATGAATATACTCTCAGCTGTCCCCTGGGTGTTCAACAGAGACAGAAATTATTTCCCAGAGTAACACTGAATGCTTCCCACGTTAAGTGTACAAGGGTGGACAGCCTAGCTATGGCATTATTTATGCAAAGGGATTCTGAAGAAAGGAACCTGCTTGAGAATGTGTCATGATAGCAATCTCATCGTCAAAGAGTTAAAATTTCAGCTTTTTGAATGCCAGGAGTCAAAGCTGCAAGGCAGGTTTCTATGAATGACCTGATACTTTTCCCTGCCCCTGCCACGTTGCAGCCACAATATATCTGGAAGCTAAGATATGGGTACAGAACTTTCCGTGTTTCCCTTAACAGCTTGGTTAAACATATAGATAAAGATGTCTGGGGGAGTCCAGATCTCATGTCCCACAAGGCTCCTTTGTATTTTTCCACTTGGCTTCTATACTGTGTAACACGACAGTTAAATAGCATAGATTTCCCAGATCAAAGGCTAGCAATAAATTAGAACAAAAATAAATTAGAACAAATCTACAAGAAGCAAATAGCAGAGAGGCAGAAATTGTAATAAAAGCAAACGATGAGGAGGGGGAGGAAATTGTATCTTTAGTGTCCTTGTGTGTTCCTGCCATCTGTCCCTTTATCCTTCACCCCATTATTGTGTGCCCTCTGTTTGACCGCCTCTCTCAGAGCTACACACATTGGCAAAAGCAGAGTCGCTGTATACTTCCACACAGCCATCACATCCACAATTCGATAATCTTGTTAGCAGAGGCCTCCTGTAGCTCTGGCTTATCCAAGAATTTTCCTACTCAATATAAAATTCGGAGTTGAGACAATCCTTTTTAGCACCTCTACAAGTGCCCAGTGCCCTGTGCTTTTATTTCAGATAACTGAAGGAAGCAAAAAGAAAAAGAAGAAAGAAAGAAAGAAAGAAAGAAAGAAAGAAAGAAAGAAAGAAAGAAAGAAAAAGAAGAAAGAAAGAAAGAAAGAAAGGAAGAAAGGAAGAAAGAAAAAAGAAAGATAAAAGAAAAAGAAAGAAAAGGAAAAAAGCTCTTGAGTTGATCGGGATAAAATCAGCATACCTCATGTCATGTAATTGAGCATACAAAAACCTAATTTTATCACTTTATTTTTAGCTCTTCATCTCCTTAATGATTTCTCTTGATTTTACTTATTGTTTAGTGATTGCCTGTCTGGGGAGTGAAAAGGACTCAATTAGATGACATTGGACAAAAAGTCTCAGCTAAGTAACACGGAATGTAATCAGGAGCCCTGTTCATAAGATGGTTAAAAATTATTCCATGCCTGTTTTCAAACAGATGTTTTAAACCTTAGAACATTGTCTTGAGGGATTCTATGTCGCTTGTTTTCTTACTGATGAATGCATTTCACATCTCAGACTGGGTAACTTTGATAAATATTCAGCTCATGGAAGAGGGAGAAGGCAGCCATTGGCAACTCTGCTCTACTCCTTTGTGCTACTAGTTGGCCTTAATTCTGACCTAGAAGGAGTATCTTCAGTGTTGAGAAGTAATTCAAAGTCTACTCCAGGTCTCTCTTTGGCATCTGTGCTGGTAAGATCTATTAACGCCAACCTCTACAGAAATGAACACACAGGCCACACTAGGAACCGGACCAAGACCATCAGTCTTTTGACAGGAGATAAGCAGTAGCAAAGTCTACATCCTGAACTTTCCAACTCCAAAGGGAGTGTAAACAGCAATTCTAAAACATCAGACTGGATAATAGTTCACCCCCAAACAGAGTTCAAACTTATCTCTAACAGAACAGATATATTTCTAACATAACAAACAGTATTAGAAAACTCCAAATGTAAGTAATTTGTTTCAATTTAGGGAACTTCACTTTGAATTAGCCTTTGTACCTGGTACAATTGAAGATATTCACAAAGATACTTTTCCGAGTTATAGAAAACTTCTGTGATCCAGAAGACAACAACAAGCTAGAAATATTAATAATGTGACTAGGACTCTACTAGCCTGGTCTTCAACACACTTTTGAATATCTCCGTCTATGGGGAAGGCCTTACCAGGTTATCAAGAGGGCAGAAGACATTCCTACAAGTAAAACATATCAGATATATCAGATTGAAGCTCACTTATACGTATTTTTCAGTATCAAAAACAATGCAAATTTAAATTGGCACACAGTGTTAGTGACAAGAACATTGTGGTGGTCTGTCTGCCAATGTGGACATATTTCTTTCTTTTTAATTTTTTTTTTAGGACAGAATAGAGTTTGTTCAGGTCATGGGGGAGTTAAGAGGGTAGTAGAGGCAGAGAGAGAGAGAGAGAGAGAGAGAGAGAGAGAGAGAGAGAGAGAGAGAGAGGAGTAGAGAAGTAGAGGCCGGCCATGAGCACATGGAAAGAGAGGGGCAATGGAAGGGTGGGAAGCAAGGGGACAAGAGCAAGAGAGAGGAAGGAAAGAGAGCAAGAGAGAGCAAAAGGGGACATATTTCTGCAACCGTACTACTGTGGGGTTAGATGGTTCTGAGGTTCCTCTTAGCCTCATAAGGGATAGGTCTAAATTCAAAGTCTGTCTCATGTAGCTTTCAAAGAGTCAGGTTCTCCCCTGAGCAAGTACTGCTTCTGCTGGAAGGCATGCTGATACTCTAAGCAACAAGGTGACTGGAGCCAGGACTGGGCAGGAACAACACCGGGAGAAACTGATCCAGCCACAGGACAGATGCCCAAGACAATAACCTACAGCTGAGCAGCGGGTTCCTCACAGCACAACAGTCTCAAGTTGGATCGCAACAGGCATCTGAGTCTCAGACCCAGGGAATCTAGCAAAATGAAAACCCCCCAACACAGAAAAGGTGATCTGTAAAAGCTGTATCTGGCTGGGTCCCAGAAGGCAACCTGCCACACCCAGGCTGGAGTAATCCTAGGAGGGTTGACAAAAGGGACACAGGACTTTACAAGATGTGGAATTAAACTTCAAAGCAAAGTGTGGTAATCTGGTACCCACCTAGGCTGTTGTCATCCTTTAGAAAATCAAGGGAGATCCCGAAAGCTCTCACCTTCACTAAGGCTTCGGTTTTTCTCTTTCATCACCAAGTTTAGAGTTCAATAGAGAATAAAGTAACTCCCTTATTTAACATTGTGATAGATAACAGTTCTGACAATGGGTGACAATGGTAACAATTGGGCTGCTTTTCCAGTAACTTTGATGCAGCTCAAACTGGTTCAAACCATTAGCCACTCATCTGGGCCTGAAGAGGTAAGTACCTAGTGGTGACCTATTTATGTCCCTGAGCTAAATTTCCACCTTCAGAACACACTAAGCTGCCATTTTCTGAGCAAGCATCCTTTGGAGAGCCATGAAGTCTGATTATGTGTCTGCAGACCCTGAATTACCTTACTTTCCTTGCCTCCCAATCACCTTTCCCCACACCTCAGACCATCCCGCTTCTCCAACCTCATAATTATCCCTAAATGCTATCCTTAGGAAGGTAGTACTGAGACTTGTTTTCCGATCCTCGCAGATGGCCACTTCATTAGATGTTCTCCCTTTAGTAAGACCCATCGTTTCATTGATTCACATACTGCATTAAGAGGCAAGAAAGTTCACTACCGTTTGGGCCAGAAGGTGAGAAGGTGAAAACGCATGCCTGGAATCTGGAAGCTGAGGATCGCCTGGAGAAAAACTCGGACCTACCGGGGCTGCAGGGGGTGGGGGAGGGAAAAGAAGCTCAAGGTAGCTCCAAGAGGGGAAAAGAGTAGTTATGGAGACTCATCCATCACTCAGTCTCTTCCTAGAATCTCTAGCAAGAGTTCCTGATGGTCAACCCCAGTTGGAAGCAAGCAGACAGACTCAGGGTCCCCTGACCCCCGCCTCCCCACCATGAGCTGTTGTGAACCTGCGGTCTCAGGGTGCAGACTAGCCTGGGAGTAGTCTCCCGGGCAGTGCTGAGTAGAGAAGAGGTCAGCGGACAGCTTTGTTGAAATGGCAGGCTTGTTTATAGGGCTCAAGTCAGGAAGAAGGGGGAGAGAGAAAGAGACAGAGACAGAGAGAGAGAGAGTGCCTAATTTGCATATGCAGGCCTGACAGAAAACTGGCAAACTTTAGTGATGCCAAATCATTTGGGAGGAGGCAGGGACTTTCCTAGCATATCAGTTAGATTAGCAGACTTCCAGTCACATGATCTCTGAGAAGCTAATTCTCTGACTGATGGGAGGTGGGGAGATGGGGATGGAAGATGACAGAAGCCTAAATGGTTCTAAAGGTTTTTTAAGGCCTTTGTCTCTATGGGGTTGAGTAGGCCCAAGCCTGATTTGGGTAGGGAACAGCCCCTCTCCTGCTGTACTCACTCAGAGCTTGGGTTGGGGGGGAGAAGGGGCATGGCCTGCATTCTACCATCCCTCATTTGGCTTCGGAACCCACAATACACCTCCATAAGCTTGGAACTGGGCAGTCCTAGCCAGACTTACTTCCAACTTCGCTTCCTATCCTGTTACTGTCCTCTCCCTTCTGCCACTTTCTGATCTGTTTGCAGAGCTTATAATACACTTGGAAGACTTCATTACAAAGAGCGTTTAGAAGCTCCCCCTCAATTTGGATGTTAACTGCTGAAATCTTTCTTTAGATGCACCTTTGCAGTGTGACCTTTGCAGTGTTCTTCCTTGAATTTTGTCCTGTGTGAATTGCCATGAATTTTAACCAGAAGTAGCCCCAGGAGTTCAAAGTGCACTACAATGATCTATCCAGAGACAATAGAAGGTGACACACAATCCAGTGAAGGTGATCCCACTACACACATAGCTTTCTTGCCCTGTCTTCTTATTCACCTCGAGTATAAAACAACTGCGTGCCTCCTGATCCCCTCTTTCCAAAGAGACTTGGAAGAAATAACCCTTCTATCTTCTTCAGGGCTAGCCCTTGAATAGTTTGCTATAGATCTCATTTTGCAAGCACTGGCCTTTGAAAACTGGGCATCCTGGTCTTATTCTGGTACCAATTACACATAGGTCAGTACAGCATGATATTAGAGCCTCTGTCAGGAAAGTAAATATTACTTGGGGTTTAGACCATCACCGAAAGTTAGAAGATGAGGCAGTAATCTTCAGGTACAATTTACTCAAGGGATATGAGACTAAGGGAAAGCCCCCAGACATGTTGGGGAGCTGGCTACAGAGCAGACAAGGTAGATCCAATTCCCTGATGCCTTTGGCACAGAAGGTTGGTCAGGGTTGATGTAAAAAGCAAGTCGTTGTTCAGAACACTGGAAAATCAGCAAGCACTACGTGCATCTGGGGAAAAAAAAAGGAAAGAAGAAGCTAATGATGCAACAGGAGTTTGTATTGTACACATGAGGGCAGGGAAAAGATGACACATTGGAAGTGGGTGGCATATGGGCAGTTTGTAAAGGGGAAATGTAAATAAATTACAAGGCCTGCATTCTTCCCACCTAGGCTTAAAGCAACACAGAAGAGTGGGCCATTACAGCGTCTTGAGCTTCAACCTGAGAGACGAACTAACTGGCCTTCTACTGAAGCATGCCATAGGGAAGAGACTACAGAGAGGAGACTGAAGTAATCTATCCCTACACCTCACTCCACCTTTCGCAGTTTCCCCAGGTTTTCTCATTGTCTAATTCAACTACAAAAGCCCAAGAGAAATGCAGACAGGAGGGCAAGAGTATATGGTGAGGCTGGAGACATATTGAAAACAGAGGCTATCATGTGGTCCTGATAAAAAGCCATGGATGCTTCCCCACGGGATCCTAATTTCCATAGAGAAACAGTAACTTGACCACATAGATATGAATAGACATCCAGAGTAAGTGATCAAGGTGACAATGCCAGTGACAGGACAAAGGGACATCATATGCCTCTGATACATTCAAAAGAACACCCCACCTGCTAATCATTCCTGACAGAAAGGCTGCTTGTACCTAGGCAAAACCATTCTGAGAGGAATCACCACATAAACACAGATGTAGGGATGGTCTACACAATGGTGACCTGGTCACTTAAAAAAAAAAATAGTGGCAAGGTCACTGAAGACAAAAACACAGGAAAGCGATGTAGAGGTGTGACACCTGAATGTAGAATTTGACCCAGAATCTTCTTCTGATTCAAGGACTTTATAGGGTAAACTGAGGACATCCCCATAAAGTCTTTATGTTAGGGAACATCATGTCTCAGTGTTCATTTGGAGGCTGGCCAGATACCATCATAAAAGAGGCAGGCACATACATGACAGTTAAATGCCTGTGTAGCAGCAGGGTTGGGTCATGCTATGATGTCCAGCATCTGTTCTTCTGGTGAAAATCAAGACCTGAATGAAACTAGCTGTGACCAACTTGACCAAGAGTGATGACTGTTGCATTTTGCTTCATTTTAATGGCTTCCCCCAGATCATTAGTCTTGCAGAATTTTTTGCTCCCACATTTGTCTGATGTCCTGATGTATCTAAAAACCTTATATGAAGACAAAAATAAAGAGCAAACCCAATTCTGGAGGAAACTCCTATCTTAGTCCAGAAACCCTCCACTGTCTCCTATAGCTTAGCTCATGAGCTCCTCCTCTCTATTCTGCTCACCGATCATTCGTGACATCCCAGACTCATAAGACTCACTTGGAAATCCTGGCACGCTTCACTTGGGTGTTAATGTTTGCCTTGGTGAGGAAAACTCTCTCCTAGTTATTTTGCCTCATCTCTGGATTCTTCCTCTGATAGTAACAAGAATGTGAAAACACTGGAGAGTCTCGGTCCTATTCCTCATAGAGATCTTCTTAGCCTCACCAATTTCTCGGTGGCTTTGACTGTTATACAGAAGTTACAGAATAAAAAGTCCTTATTTTAAAACCACACACATAAAAATGGTATTAGATTAAAGGTATATCATAAGAAGGATCCATAGAGGCCATAGCACTTAGAAGTTGGACACCAGATAGTACAGAAGTAATCATTCTGAAAAGACTTAGTGAGAATCACTAATGTACTTGGGAACTATTTTCAATGTACTCCTTATGAAGGATCCAAAGATTGTATGGGCTCTCTAACTTGCTTATTGTATTTTATTGCATTGACTCCAGGGTGACTCAGTCAATTAAATATAAGTGGATCTTAAACAATATGCTAAATTTCTACCTCATCAGTAATAACGAAAATTCAATCCTTTCCTTTAGGAAACATCAGGCAGTTGTAGATCCACCCAACATGAGAAGAAAAAAAAAACTTCTAGCAGAACACTTCTTTGAAAGGATAGTCAGAGATCTTTCAAAGCATCAAGAAGACATTTAGAATACAAAAGTAACTCAGGCCTGTGAAGCTGAGAGTATCTGAGGCAGAGAATAAGAGAGCATTCACACTCTTCTGAGCTTGTGTGAAATTCTCTTCTATCCAGCACAAAGTATAAAAATGAAGTAGTATACGTCAGGCCTCTGTTGGTCATGGGTAACTCTTGATGTGAGAAATTAGCATCTTCCTTGGACCTCCCACATGGCTTATTCTAGGGTAGAGCTGAGTAGCTTAATGTGTACATATTCTATGAGCTTGGGTCCTGTACTAAGCATTAGCCTCCGCCTTATAATCAGTGTCAGAGTGATGGGTAAGTATAACATATACTTTACAGTAAATGGTACCCTAAAGGCCTTAAGACTGCATTTCTGCCATACTTCTTATAACAATGTATCATGGGACTGATTGCAGATGAGGTTACAAATGCTCAGTGAGCATAAGATATATCTTATCTGCTTTTATTACACACAGTCTAGAAAAAAATTGGTTCTAACTGAAATGGCTAACTAGTACCCAGGAAACTTAGCATGCAGTCCAAGAAGGAAAGGACATTCCAATAAAAAAAAGAAAAATATTAGTTGATGCCTTCTGGATCTCTTCATCTATAAATTCTATATTTACATCTGACATTGTTTCCTTTGAAACAGTTGTATTTTCCAACTTCCCTACAAAAGGCAATCACTGAGGAAGAAAGCAGACCATTAAATGACATAAAAGCATGGTCAACAAAAATGAAATGTCCCTGAAAATGAAAGATTAAAAAAAAAAAAAAAAAAGGAAGTACAAATTCCCAGAAGAAAAGAAAATCTGCCTACTGCCACAGCTTTGGCAAAGGTCAGTCCTGAAATTAAGGTCATAATGGAGAAAGAAGTGTTTTCTTTAACTCTGTCCAGCCAAAACATTTTCTTCCTTCCAAGGTCATAGCATCCTCAAACTTGGACAAGCCTACTGACTTACATTTCCATCACTATAACAAAATAATGACATACGACAACTCAAGGAATGAATGTTTGGCCTTGGGTCATGGTGTCAGAGGTTTGGGGTCGACAGTGCAGCAGTAAGCCAGAGAGAAGCATGTGGCAGGGGAAATTGTCACCCACATGACAGCCAGGAAGCAACAAGAGAAGAATACGGGGCCAACCACCCTATATTTCCTTCAAGAATACACCCTTAATTCCCCAGATTCCTTCCATAGCGCCCACCTTCTAAAGGTTCTATTGACTGTCTATAGAACCACAGAAACCATACCTTAGGCACATGGGCCTCAACGGGCTATGTAAGACCTAAGCCGTAATATGCATTGTCTTTGAAAGTAAATTAAGGAATGAGACTCTGGTCATTCAACAAGAATACTAGACAATTTAGATCACGTGCCCTAGTGTCATCATGCTTCAGCTGGAGAAAGTAACCTCAAGACCATTAAATACTACTGTACTCCTTGTTGGCCCACCTTTCTACTTGGGGGCTACAGCTAGCATTTTCTTTGCCCAAAACAAGAACGGTTCTGACTGCACAAAAGAGCAGCACCGAAGGCTGCAGCTGAGTAAAAACATACCTCCAAGCATGAGGCTAGACGTCTTCAATTAATTTTCAGAGAATTTTTTTTTTTAATTTATGGGAGCTATGCTTAGAATTTCGGGACAGCATGCTGTACTTTAAGCTTTAATTTTAAATCAAGTGTGTTTCTTTAGTTTTTTTGTTTTGTTTTGTTTTGTTTTGTTTTGTTTTTTTATCACACAGAACATACGCACAGTAGAATGCAGCTCACTGAGGCCTTGTCTCATCACTGCTTACAGTTCAGCAGGGAGCATTTTTCAAGTCAAGATCATAAAGTAAACTGTACAATTCATGAATGCCATTCATATTTAATAACTTTAAGCCCTGTATCTTATTTTCTGATAGTTTCTACTTTAATTTTCTTCTGTAGCATTCAAGAATAAAAGAGCAAATAAAACATATTCATGAGAACTTCCCTTAAGTATTTTGCAACTGGAGCTACACATAACTTTCCCATGCTGACTAGTTTTCCTAAAGATAGATTAAGTTCTTAAAACGATAAATTCTTCCTGGCTTCTTCGGTGTGAAACAGGCCATTGTTAGACTATACAGGCCACATCCTGTAACATAACCTAATAAATCTCCCTTTAATAATGTGTGAATGGCAGGGAGACTGCCCTTGTATAATCCCAGCACATAAAAGACAAGGAATCCCCCAGCAAGCTGACTACAAGTTCTGAGTTTATAAAGAGTTGCTGCCTCAGTTTACAAGGAGAGTGAAAAAGGAAGACACCTGATGTCAACCTGAGTCTTTCACATGTATCTGTGCATACATGTGAATAAAACACATAGGCACACCATTACTGAGCACATGTTTGATAAACAATACCATCTGTGTCAGTGGAGACAGAAAAACATATGTGATGTATATCTATGTGTGTTCAAGAAATTTTTATAAATACTATAAAAATCCAATAGTATCAAATTTCTTGAAGTGTCTATGGTGGTTTGAAGGAGAATGGCCTCCAGAGGCTCACATATTTGAATGCTTTGTCCCTGGTTAGTGTAACTATTTGAGAAGAGTGCAAAGATGTAGCCTTGTTAGAGGGAGTGTGTCACTGGGGATGGGTTTTGAGGTTTCAAAAGCCTGTAATGTTCCTAATGTTCCTTCTCCCTCTCGGTCTCCTCTGCTTCTCCCTTCCCACTTCTCTCTCTTTGCTTCAGGCTTATGAGTAAGCTCTCAGCTACTGCTCCAACTCCATGCCTGCCTGTCTGCTGCCTTGTATGCTCCCTGTCATAATGCTCATGGTCTCTAACTCTCTGGATCTGTGAGCCCTCAAATTAAGTGCTTCTTTTAAAAGTTATCTTGGCCATGCTGTCTCTTCATGGCAGTAGAAAAGTCACTAAGACTAAGACAGAGTCCATATGTAAAATAGCATAATAATGCTTTCTGTCTCTGTTGACACAAATGATACTGTATGTCAAACGCGTGCTCAGTAAGTAGTAGTTTTTAGTTTTCTAAGACTGCCATTTACAAAGTTTTCAGTTCAAAAGCAGAGTAGAGCCTGATGATGTTGAGACTACATTGCCAACAGTTAGCCTGATGCCATCATTTATAGTGTGTATTTCCTGTGCTTTCACCCATCAATTCCATGGCAGATATAGTAATACTTTTATATTGGCCTTTTCATGGTGCTTCCATGACAACTTACTACAAATTTAGATGGGTGACCAACATATATGTATTTTCTTACCAATCTGTGAGTCAGAAACACAATAGAGATCTCAGCAGGCTAAAGCTATGGTGTTCCTGGGCTGTTTACTTTGCTAGAGTTATAAGGGAGAATGTTTGTTGCTCATGGAAGGAAATGGTGGTATTTTGTAGCTAGCAGTTCTAGGACTGAGCTTCTCATTTCCTTGCTGTGACCAACTGGGTCATTGTGGTTCCTAGGCTGTTACAGTCCTTGAGTCTTGGACTCTCCTTTCCTTAAAGCCAATATCATTAAGGTGGTTCCCCATTGTGTTCAGATATCTCCTGCCTGATTTGTATTTTAACTTTTCTTGTTGCTATGACTAGATATCTGACAGACCAACTTCAGGAGGGTAGATTCCTTCTGTAAACGGATTCAGAGGGTTCAAGTCCATCATGGTAAGGAAAAGAGGAAGGAATAATGTAGTTCCCATTGTGGTGATCCAGGAAACAGAGCAAAGATGAATGCCAGCATTTTCTATTTTATTGCTTTTTTTTTTTTCTTTCAGTTGCCTCCTCTATCTGGGGATTCATCTTCTCCTTTCAGATAATCCTTGTTAGAACAGTCTTTACAGACACATCCAGAGGAATGCATAGGTGACTGGAAATCCAGCCATGTTACCAATGAAGGTTGATTTTGATCAGGAAGAGGCCCCTCTTTTGGGAGTCTACACAAATAAAAATTAGGACTAGTTAAATAATCCATAACAATCTCCCCATTGAAATCTGCAAATTACATACTATATCTGAAGATTTCTTTTATCAAGTAACATAACCCATTCTCAAGCTCCAAAAAGATAGACACAAGTCACATGAGATTGACATGGAGAATGTTCACCATTTATCAGTAACCACTTTCCCCATTTTATATATGTAATCAATAAAAACCAAAAAAATAAGGAATTATGATGAACATTAACTAAACAGCAGAGAATGAGCTTAAGTCTCTAAATCATTTTATTTTAATCCCAAGTCAGCATTCTTCTAGTGAACTTTGTTTTATCCCTCCCCTCCAAAAAAAAATCCAGAATTATTCTGTTGCTTATTTGCCCCTAGTCCCTACCTGCATTTAAACCCATGCCTCCAAATTCAGTACCAGGTATGGCATATGTCCCATGAAGTGGTTTGATCAGTGATGTCATACAAACCTCTAAAACCATATGGGCTACTATCATTGCTCTTGCTTGCCTACCAGAACTAGATGGTAAAAGCCTATTGCTGATACAACATACTCATCACAGGATATGGAAAAATCAAGTCACTACTGACCAGGAAGCTTTCTCTCTGCTAGCTATCTTTCATAGAACTGGATTTTGTAAGAGGGCTGCTGGTGGGCAGAGAAGTCATCAACCAGCTTACCCAGCTGTAAGCTCCAACAATGACTCACATAGCAAAATATGTTCATGGAAGAGAGATCAAGTGGGATGAGCCAACTGCTTGGATGTAAGGCCTGCTGCACAGACAGACAAACATACCTGGCCCTATAAATCTAACTAAAAACCCATAGCTGAAAAGCTCATAGGCACCAGGAATGAACCTACTACTATTATATTGCTAAATCTCCACAGTATCAAATTGCCTTCTGAATCAGTAGTATATGTCTACCCATAAATTAGTATAGCTCTCAGAGCTTATCAGAGAAGTTTCCTTGTGCAGTAGAAGGTGGTTTACACAGAAACTCACAATTGATGCAAGTGCAAAGGACAAGTAATTGAGGAGGACTCAACCACACAGGGGACATCTGTATCATATCCTTTCCCAAGGCACAGTAACCATCTTGAAAGAATAGGATGGAATGTTGTAAAGGACAAAGATCTGGGAGGGCTAAGGAAACTCCCCGAAGCTATGGTTCCCTCCCACAAACCTGGTTAGCATTTTGTGAACTTTACACATGCCAGGGTCATCTGGGAGAAAGAACTTCAATAAAGGAGAAGTGCCTCCCCCAGACTGGCAAGTGTGTGGGACACATCTTGATTGTGATTGATTTGGGAGCTCAGCTTACTGGAGGCAGTATCACCTAGGGCAGGTAGTCCTTGGTCATATAAGAAAGTAAGTTGAGCAAGCCAATAACCCGTGTTTGTCTAGAGTTCTGTTTTCGTTCATGCCTCCAGATTTCTGCCTTGAGTTTCTAGCTTCCCTCAGTGACGGACTCTGAGTTGAGAAATACAAGAAACAATCTCTTTCCTCCTCAAGTTTGGTCATAAGCAATAGGAGGCAAACTAGAGAATGTAGATTTATAAAAAAAAAATATATAAAAGAGGGGAAAGGGTGATACTTTTAAGGAATAAATACAATTCTTCATTGCTTTCATTACAGAAGATAAAGTTTAGCTGCACTTGAACTAATTTTGTTCTAATTTCTCCTAAAGCATAGTATCATAAATGTTACCTTTTCCTGAAAGTAGACATCTTTTTGGCTCAATTTGTTTAAAGGAAAATACCTATTTCCTAAACTGGGTGTGGAAGCACATGCCTTGAGTCCTCAGCACTCAGAAGACTGAGCCAGGAAGGTCAAAGTTCAAGGGGAGTTTGAGAGTAGCTAAATGGCATATCTAGGATCTGTCAAGAAGTCCGGGGAATCAAATCGCTGACAATAGAGGGGTGCAGGTTTGTTATATTAAACTTGTTATCTCCCCAAATAATTTTCCACTGAAGATACATTAACAATCTGATCTGGATATGAATACTATTCATTTGAGACAAGATTGATCACGTGCTACTGTCTAGAAGATACAACATTTCTAAACTTGATCTTGTCGGTAGGATTTAAAAACACAATTTAAATTTATCTTAACATAAGAGACATCCAGTAGATGTCTACTGGTAATTATTAAGTTGGAACTGTCTCTTGGCAATTCAGAGAAGTATGTTATTAAAAGGCACATTGTGAATCCCTGTTTATACTCTGAAAATAGTCTTGCTCCTGAAATACGTGAGACTCCTGGTTAAAAGCAAAAAGTGCTTTTTATTAAATGAAGGACAGGCAGTAACTATAAGGTGGTCATACACAGAGATCTTAGGGCATGCCCACTGCCTCGCCATGACCAGTTGCTTACAAGTCCAGCATTTAAGTGATTTTACTGACTAGGAATGATGGTACATGCCTTTAATCTTGGCATTGAAATGGCAGAAGCAGGCTAATCTCTATGACTTCAAGGCTAGTCTACACAGTGTCCCTGATCAGCTTGGGATACCCAGTGAGATCCTGGTTTTTGTTGTTTGTTGGTTTGTTTTTCTGAGACAATGTCTTACTATGTAGATCTGTCTGTTCTGGAACTCACTATGTCTATCTGACTGGCCTCATTTGTACTCACCGAGATCTGCCTGCCTCTGCTTCCTAAATGCTAGGATTAAAGGTGTGGTGGACCACCATGTCCCATAAGACCATTTTAAAATATAATAATAATTTTAAGAGTTGTTTTTTTATTGAGTTCCAAGTCTTAATATACTTTATCTTGCTGTAGCAGTATGTCATGAACTTTATAGAGAAAAATAAAGTATTGTCTACAGTTCTGGAGCCTTTAGAGTCTAAAGAATAGATGAAAGAAAACAGAACACAAAGAGCAAGATGAGTGTATGCTGAGGTGGAGGGGTGGCACATAACTTCAATCCTACCACTCACAGGGTAAGGCATTCAGATCTCTAGTTCAAGGTCAGCCTAGTTTACACAGCATGCATTAGGCCAGGCAAGGCTACAGAGTGGAACGGAAGGACTGGAGGGAGGAAGGGAGGAAGGGAGGGAGGCAGGGAGGGAGGGAGGGAGGGAGGGAGGGAGGGAGGGAGGAAGGGAGGGAGGGAGGGAGGGAGGGAGGGAGGGAGGGAGGAAGAAAGGGAGGGAGGGAGGAAAAAGGGGAAGGACAAAAGGGAAGGGGAAGGGAAGCAGAGGGGAGGGAAAGTAGGGTAGACCTCACTTTTATGGCAACCCACACTCATAGAAGCCAACACAGAATCACAAATTTATCACGCACTTCTTGAGAGAAGAGCCCTTATGAGCTAATTAATTGTTCTAAGGATTAAGTTTTTATCATACAGTCTATTTTTAAATAAATCACTCAATTCTGTATTGCAAAAGTAAACCCCTCACCAAGACTTGGTTTTAAAACTCAAATACTAGAGTTTTGAACAAACAGAGACATTTAAACCTGTTTAAGACATTAAAACTGTTCATTAAAAACTGAAAATGAAAGTTAAAGAAAAAATAGCCTGACATCAGTATCTAGTCTGAACAAAGTGGAAAAACTTAAAGAGAAAGAGAAGTCTCTCCGCCCTCTTGGCTTGTGATGCTGAAGACAATCCACCCTAATGCTTGGTTGACTCTGGATTGAATAAACATTGTTTTAAATCCTCATTCTTGTACTTATCAGCTAGCCACTTTAGGCACGTCACTTGCTGTTCAGTTTCCTCCTAAAATGAGAAAGGAAACATTATCCACATGCTAGAATTGTGAGATTTAATTGTAATATAAAAAGCACATAGTATCTGACACACTGGCAACACTTGGCTTCTCCTTATTGTTATTATTATTATTGAGAACAGTGGCCATCGATGTAGAAAGTAAAAAGAAAAACTAAGTTATAGGGAAAAAAAATCATTAGGGGATTGTTAATGGCTCCAGTCTTTCTTATGATCACCCAAGCTGTGTTGTTTTAAAAGGGGATATAACATAAAAACATGTGATCTAAACCTCTCTCCAATGTGTGTATGTCCTATAGTCCACTAAGGGCAGAGTCTAATTAGAGCCAAGCTCTGGAGCCTTCAGATTTAAAAATATTGTCCATTCAAGCTACCTGCTCTGGTACTTATGCTCCTTGACTGAGCTGTCCAGTAACCAGAGGTCATAGCTGCTGAGTACCACTGAGGAATCGATGTTTATTTCTACTTAGAAAATGTATTTTATTAAGTTGGTTGCTTTACATTTGACTCTAATGGAGTCTGAATAGTTTCCTGTGGCTTGTAATCATGACCTTAAACAGCAAGTTACATCCAAGATTGACAGTGTCTAGGATGCCAAGGGACCTAAGATGTATACATACTACATATCACTGGAGACAGTGAGAACTGAGGATGTGTGTAGAGATTCTCCAAAGATAGATTAGAACAGCAGCACAATCATTTTAGTGTTAGAGGGCCTGGCTTCTCCCTCTGTGGAGCTATTTATAAAGCATACTTCCACTGTTCTGTAGTTTATTTAACTCTGAGAGATAAATGAAGCAAATATTCTAGGCAGGATGAAAACAGGCGAGAGAGACTGAAGACCAACTACTAACTTCATCATCACCTGTCTTCTTCTGCAGTACTGATAACAGAGGGAGTGGTCTGGATGTTCTAGAAGTCCGTTTGCCTCTGTATTGTGAGCTATGGCTGTATTCTAGTCATGCTTACAGCTCCATTTCTCCCCCCTCCTCCTAGATCTAATCAAATCCTCATAGTCTTTGATGTGTGAGAAATAAGCCCAAGACTAAGCATTAGTTCATTTTTATTCCATCTTAAGTTGAGTTTCCCGGTAAGTGACGCTCGAGTATGTGTTTGCATGCAGGGAAAATTGCAAAAGCAGACATTTTTTGATGCCGTGTTCACTTCAAAATGATACATATGAGAAAGAGAGAGAGAGGTTAAATTTGTCAAACAAAGACATAGATTTACCTTTAGCTAAACACTCAAATTTTTGTTCACCCACCCACCCAAAGGAATTTATATTTATAAAAACCTTGTTGTCCTGGAAATGTTCTGGAAGCTATCCTCTTTCTGCCTGTATGTGATAAAAACACAAATGTTAAATAACCTCCGGATTTTTTACATAATACAATCAGTATTCAGCTTTAAACTAAAGTACATTTTTTAAATTAAAAGTTAAATAGTTCAATGATAAAATAAAGCTTAAAATGATTTAATATAAACAAGTAATAATAAATGTTAGCTTTTATTGCCTTGTGTCCTACATAACAAAAATTTTCTAGAACCAAGAGATGACTGGTTGTTCAGCTGATAACATAAACATACAGTTTCAGAAATAAGTGGGAAGTCTTAGACACTATTTCTCCCAGTTACCTATTTTATTTTACAAAGAGGATGAAACCGAGAAATACAGTTCACTATCTAGGATCATGCAAGACTGTCAGGAAAAGTTGCTATTCAATGCTATTTCTATAATCACATTTCTTTCTTTCCCAAATGAATCACAGTGCTCCAGGGTAACAATTACAGCAACCATGCCCTTTGTATCAGGAAGCTGCACCCACACAAATCAGGCCAATATTATCAGGGTGGAGACAGCCAAATGCCTCTGTGCTTGGAACCTTCTTTCAAGGAAGACTAGATATCCAGAACAATTCCATCTCTCAGCATAAAAGTGCCTAGTAGCATTCATTCATTATTAATTCACTTATCATACTTGCTGGTGTCAAAATCTGCAAAGGAAAACTGACCTATGCTTGCAGGTTATTGTCTACAAAGTCTCTTAAATAGGTAGACCATAACAATAAGCCATACGACCATAAGGTACCCCAAAGTCCCAGAAAGCAATAACACTTAGAATCAGGAATGTTTTACTGGATGAAAAAAAAAAAGGAATCAAAATGATAATACCAATCTTAGGAGATATGGTTACACTTTTTAGAAATCAAAAAGAAAATCATCCCATACATATGATGGATCATGTGATATCCCATACTTGGCATACTAATATTTATGCTGCTTCATGTGTTAAATATAGTTGAACATTAGTTAGACTAAACATTAGTTAGTTTTTATCCTGCCTGAAGTCGAGTTTACTGACAAGAGATCTTAAGTATATATTGGTATGCAGGGAAATTGACAAGATGCCATATTCACTGGGAACTGACAAGTATGGGGGGGGGTGGAGAGGCAGGAATGGGGAGGCAATCTTGTTAAGTAAAGATAAAGATCTACATGTTAATATAAATGTTTTGGTAGATCTCACAGATGGTTGACCTGTTATATTCATCAGAATAAGATTACACCTTTTAACTGCCACATGGGCCAGTTACAAACTCTTGGCTTCATAGAAGGAAGAGGTGCAAATTTAGATGAAGGAGATCCCCAGAATTGGCACACGGGCGCACACAGCATCCAACGCTCACAACAGTTGAAACACCTTGATCAGGGTGGAGCGTCACTGTACTGGTTTTGCTGTTTGGATCAACTTGCTTTATATATGTAATGTTCACTTCCCAGACAGGAATAAGGCACTCCAGATTCAGGATGTTTTATATTTATTCCTAAAATAATCTTGTAAGTCAGAGGGCTTACTTCTGACATCTTGGTTATCCTCAGAGCCATAAACAATACGCACTGTCTCCTTGACCTGCCCATTTAGATTTTCCTCATTAACAGACAATGCTTCTGCTGTCCTACATAGCAATCTGTTGAGTTGACAGTTGATTCACACCTTTGCCTCTGAGAGACCTGAGCTCCCAGGACAAAGCTCTTTTCAAACATTGAGACGCGAGTGTCAATTTGCCATTGAAAATGAGCACCATTCCCTAATGTGAAATATCCTGCTTCTAGAACTCAAAGAAGCCCCCCACCCACCCACCCCCACCAAGACGTGTTTTCTCCTTGGGGGTAGGCAACACAATATGTTCAATTTTCTTTGAATTTGGGAGAATATATTCTTGCATCTCCTCAATGACTGAGCCCTCAAAAACTTCACTCAGAAGTCCTCTAAACTTGCACTGGGCCTTCCCCTACCCAGATCATCGCAAGGAGTTTCTCTGATGTCAGAAATGTTCTGCCTCTGTTCTTTCCAATAGAATACCATGAACTACTCATGGTTATTGTGCAACTGAAATGTGCTAGATCTGACTGAACTTTAAAAAGGTTTCCAATCTTAAGGAATTTTGATTTAAATCGTCATTTTAATTGAGGCGACAGGCTACAAGATTGAATATTGTAATTCTAGAGCTTGTCTGTCTTATAAAGATTCTTAATATAATGCCATCACTCTGATTAACAGGGTGTCAGCCATGTTTTTCTGATGTGTATTGAGCAGAATACCCACACAGTTCAGTTCTCATCAGACTATATCATAACTGATCACTAAATAATTGATTTTGCATTTATACAAACTCTAAGAATGTACTGCCACCTCAAACAAAGAAGCAGCATTGTTGGATTGGTTTGGTTTGGTTTGGTTTGATTTGGTTTGATAACAAGATCCTACTCTATAGCTGGATTTGAATTAATAATCTGCTTGGGTCTCATCACTGCTGAAATTACAGGTGTATGCCATCATTCCATGTGACAAAGGATGTTTAATCCTCCTTTTGGTAGGGATAAAAGTGACCCAATCAAGTCAATGGCTATATCCCACAAATTTGAGTTTGGGTTAATGAATTCTAACAAAGAATGACACCCCCCCCCCATATACCACCCATAACTGAAGCTACAACTTGGCTGACTTGGCCAGGTTGAAACCAGTTTGTGTGAGTGTGTTCCTATGTGTTTGTATTATTTTATTTGGGGGAATAAGATAAAAATAGGTACAAATGAGATAGAATTCAATTTTAAATCCCTAGCATATAATTTTTTAAATTCACCTAGCACTGTGTATCAGAATCTTCAACTTGGATATTCCCTTTGCAATGGTCTCATCTACAAACAAAAGGCACTGAGTTCTAATTTAGTGAGTGCTAATTATGGCCTTTCGAATTATATTTGAAGGACAGATAAATAGCCAACAGTCATGTGTAGAGCCAGAAAACTCATGGTAAATAAGAAGTGAAAGGGCACATAGCCTCTGACTTAGTATAGTCAATATAATATTTCTGTACAACTTTACAATGGTTCAGAAGTAGTAGATGCTCAGTAAAACTATACTACAGTTTTAAATTTTTAATCATATCCCAGGCCAGCAACAGCCTACCAATAAACTCTTGTGTTGCCAGCATCAAGCAGTAGGCTAGAGGTCTCAGTCACCCATGCAAGCACAGAGATAAAGATGGGTTTGTGTTAACCTGGACATAATGTTCATCAGGTAGTAAAATGATATTCATTTGAATTATAATATTTTAATTTAAGATGAATTCATTCTATGTAACTCCATTGAAAGTCAAGGAAACTCCCTATTAATAGCTGAACCAATAACAGGTTGTTGATATATTAAGGACAACTACCCATAACGAGGTTGTCACAGACAGCTGGCCAATGAATAACCCACTTCCACTTAGAACTGTCTTCTGCAGATCACTGGTGGCCTAACTACCATATTCCACGTCCCCAAGAAGTGAATTCAAATGCCGATTGCTCGCAGTAACCTTTTAGGGAAGTAACCAGACAAATACCTGCCTGCGAAGGGCTAAGAAAGCGAAGCTGGTCAGATGTCAAAATCCAACCATGAAGCAATGGAAACAAAAGCCTCCATGGATTCCTAGAGAACACTGGAGCTGGCACAGCCCCTAAGGAACTCTGTATTTAGGCCAGAAGTTTGGTTCTTTGAGTTTTCCTCAGTACTAACAGCCATTGGTCTCTGAACACAAGCTGTCTTTGGGGAGGAAACACCGACTTACACAAGGAGACAGCCTTTGGCAAAGGACAATGCCCAGAGAAAGAGGGTGATTCCTGGAAAGGAAATCAGCTGCTTGCCTCAGGAACCAACAATCCCAGCTGTTGACAGCTGGAATGAGCTTCTCACACAGAAAAGTTAGCAGTGGGTGCACGGAAGGCCTGTAAGCAACGGGAGCCCAACAACCACCAGAGGTTCCCTGAACACCCCATCCTGCCTCCCTAAGCCTTCTATTGCTCATCTGGATGCAAGGGCAGAGAGCTGAATTCCCATTGATTGCTTTTTACTTGTTATTCTAATTTCCTCTTCTATAAATTTATAATTTTTCAGATGATATTTTTCAATATAAGAAAGAGGGGGTTCATAGAGATACTTTTTTTTTTCTGATTTACACACGCTTCACTTAGCCTCAAAGTCAGTATTTAATTTTTGTTGTTGTTGCTGTTGTAAAAGACACTTTATTCAGAGGTGTGGGGAAAGAATGGAGAAGTCCACGCTGTCTGCTGTCTTCCACAGGGCCGGTCTTAGCGGTCTCCTCATCACTAAGAGACAGAATCTTATTTTTATGACCTAAGGATGTCTTTATCACTTTGCATATTCACAAGGTATCTTAAATCTTACTTTCCAAAATCGATTTGCCAAGTATGCCATGGAAGCCATTGGTTTATTTGTTATCAGAGGTCATATCTATCCAGCTTTCAAATACATACTGTGTACATATTTGTATATGCACAAACACGCATGTGTGTTTGTAGACAGACAGACAGACAGATAAATAAAGATAGATCAGCAGACAGATGTGTCAACTGTCTCGCTGATGAATCTAGAGAAAAATCCTCAGAATCTAATCTTGTGAATGTCAATGAGACTGGACAGGCTTACTAACTGCTGTGATTAAACATAAGGACCCAAAGCAGCCTATGGAGGGAAGGATTTATTCTGCTTACAATTCCACATTGCTCTTCATCACCAGAGGGAGTCAGGACAGGAACTCAAGCACGGCAGAAACCTGGAGTCAGGAGCTGACACAGAGGTCATGGAGGGGTGCTACTTACTGGCTTGCTTTCCCCTGGCTTGCTCAGCCTGGTTTCTTACAGAACTCAGGTCCATGAGTGCAGGAATAAATAGCACTGTCCACAATGGGCTGGGCCCTCCCTATCAATCACCTATTAAGAATATGGTCTGCAGCTGTGTACCTTCTATGGAGGCATTGTCTCAATTGAGTCCGTCCTTTCTGATGACTCTTCCTTATGTCAAGTTGGCATAAAACTGGACAGAATAATTTTCATTCCCCAAGGAAAATATTTAGATCCCATTCTTAGACATTTCTATGTACCTCTTTAAAAAGTGACCAGCAAAATTCACAATTAGCAAGTTTTCTCCGATATCTAGCTAAGCCCTTCCTACTGCAATTTCACACCAATTCCATTTTCGTGCTTATGAATTGAGAGAAGCCACCAACCACTGTCTATTGAGAGTCATTATTTTTCATATGCTGAATGTTATTATGATGAATTTATGGCTAAGCAATCTCAGATACGATGATGTATCTTACTTAGTTATTGCCTATTTTTAAATTATTTAGTAATATTAATCGTATTAATACCTTCTCTATAAATAATCTTCCAAAGTAAAAAAGTTCATTTTGTCCAATAGCATTGGAAAGACAAATGTTTGAGGTATTGCTAATTCAGTAGTCAATACTTGGAAATATAACTGTTTCCTCTCAGTGGGCCAGTGAACAGATGAGAATTTCTTGATGTGATCCCTCATTTGTGACAGTGTTCAATGTAACATGTTTCCAGGTGTTTACAAAATTAGAAGAAGAAAATAAATAGGGCTGTCAAACACGACTTTTATTTTATGTAGAGTTAAAAAGAATTGCCCACACAAAGACAAAACAAAGGTCAAAATTCACATTTTGAGGAACATCTAAAGGAAATAGTTATCAGAACTCATTTTTACCCGACATGTAGAAGATAAAAATCCTCTGTGGGGGTTTCTAAGGTCTTTATAAGTTACAGGTACATGGGAAGTGAGTATATAGCATACTCTGTCACGTGTCAGGACACAGCTTCCAGCCCTGAACTTCTACCTACCTAACTTTGACTTCTCATTCTCCAAGTTGCCTCCCACAAAAGGCTGTAAATCTGAGAAACCTCTGTATGCTGTGCTTGCGGTACCTCTGCGGGACAATGAAAGGTACCTTTGCTTTTTTTATTTCATATTATTCTCAAGCACCTGCTAACTCTGACTGTTGTCCGTGGGCCGGTGTGTCTGGGGCTGCTTCGAACTGCAAGTGTCCTCACACTAAGCAGCTGTGCAATGCCCGCTACACAAAAACGCCTTCCCTTCTGCCACACAGCCAGTCAAGCGTGAAAAGAAAGTTCTACACTTGGGTGATGGGGCCTTATATGTGTCAGTGTATCTTTGTTACAGCAAAATCTGAATGTGAGTTATATTGTGTCAGAGAAATTAAACATTATGCCCAAGCCATGTAGGAGGGAGCGGGGGAAGTGAGACTTGAACGTGTGTCCAGGATTTCCCATTAGGCCCTGCAGATCTTCTCTCGAGTTTTGGCAGGACATCCTAATGGTTTGTAATAGGATCTGTGGAACTTAACTGGCTTTAGACTTCTAGTTCCATGATAGTGGAACACAGTTAATACAAATATATAACCTAATATTGATATAAAGATAAGAAAGTGTAATAGAGGAATAATTAGGATATAGAAATATAATTTGGAAATATTATATTTATGTAGTGTAGAAGGCGATATCAAATTAGCAGTAAAGGCGCATGCTGAAAATATAACAGTGTAAAAGCAACGCACTAGTCCAGCTGTCCTGTTTTAGAGTCTAACAACCTTCAACTGGCCGTCCATTGGAGCACCCAGGGAAATGAGGATGACAGGATACCCTGCTCCTCTGTTGGATGTGGAGGAGCACTATAGGGTCAGGGATGGGGTATAAGGGAGTCCTAAAGCCCAGGAAAGGCTGGAATCAAAAGAAGGCAGCTCAGTGTTTCTGCATTAAAATATTGCTCAACAACTGTCCTGAATGTATTTGATGCCATGTTCTTGTCTTGCCGTTCGTTGACTTGATCATTGCTTCAGCTCACCTTAGTTTAGAACCGACTGTCTTTCTGCTGGCCCCTAGCCCTTCCAGAATGCTTGTTTGGTGAGAAAAAAAATGTCTTTTAACTTGGGAACAATAGTAGAATCTTGAAAGGTAAGTAAACACACTCAATTTTGCCAGAATGCGTGCATGCTGGAGCAGCTCTATGTATACAGGAAGGTAGGTATGTATGTGGAGGCCAAAGGTCAGGCCCAAGTATTACTCTTCAGGAGCCATCCTTCTTGCCTTAGAACTGAAATCGGATTTTCTCACTGGCCTGAAACTCAAAGAGTGGACTAAGGTGTGTGGCCAGCAAGTCCCTGGGGATCCTCCTGTCCCTAAAGATTACAAGCCCCCACCACCACACCAAGTTGTTTCTTTGTTGTTTAGATTCTTTAAAATGTAGACTCTGGGGTCAAGTTCAGGTCCTCATCTATGAACAGCAAGAGTTTTACCTACATAGCCATCTCTTCTGCTTTTATTTTTTAAATTTAAAGTTAAATATGGTAAGCATGAAAAAAAATTATGTGGCATTAATATGGGACCTCTCTAAATCTAGGGCTTACATTTTTCACTATTTTCCTCAGGATCTGGTGCCTAATAAAGTTCACAGCATGTCTGACAGCATTTTAAATATACATTATTATTTTTTGTGATTTGAATTGCAACTTCTTTATTTAGCATTCAAACTCTTCACTGCTTCCTGACTCAAAGGATGATATTCTGCCCAAATAGCAGACTTGGTGATAGTTTTCAACTGTGTTCCATGTCTCTTACTGAAACTTTAAAGTCCTTGCTATCAAATCACTCGTCTAAAATTAAAGTCTCTGTGGTATGATCAAAGGCTGAGATGCCATCGGAAACTTCTAGTAGGATTTCCTCTGGCCCCTGTAGAGCCTGGATGCAAACACAGAATGAAGTTTATGAGTTCTCAATGATTCGTTGTGAAATAACTGTGTCAGGCAAAGAGGTGAGAGTCAGGGAAGACTGAATCATCAGAGTGGAGATGGATCTCCTTCCACCTTCCCTCCAACAGCTGGTACATGAGAAGCGAGAGGAGCCCAGGCTGCCAACCTCAATCCGAATAAGCAGCCTCGTTTTTTTAAGAGTACCAGGAACCTGAATGTCTACTCACAATACAAAGCAAGTGTACGGAAACCACACTGTTATGAATGCTTCTGTGAATGTTTAATAATATCTAATAGTCACTCTTTTCCATCTCTGCAACCAAAATAAACTCAGTAGGAGTCAGGACTATAATGGGATGTGTGTTGCTTGTGCATTAAAGATATCAACTAGTATTACTTTAATTCAAGTGTATGCAGTTGACAGACAGTAAGCCCTCCTCCTCACATGCCAACACCTCAGGAAATGCAAAAGCCTAGCTTTTTGTTTTGCTTTGCTTTGCTTTGCTTTGCTTTGCTTTGCTTTGCTTTGCTCTCCTTTGCTTTGAGATAGGTTCTTGCTGGGTGGCCTTGAACTCACAGTCTTCCTACCTTAGATTCCTAAATGCTGGGATTACAGGAATGTGCCAAGACATTGGGCTTCTGAGACGGTTTCCAGCAACACTGTTTGATTTGTCATCATTAATCCCTACTGCAGGGTAGTTGGGGACAGTATTATTGTCCTCATTTTTGCAGCTTAAGAACAAAAAAACACTTCAAACTACTTTGCCTAAGGTTAGACCTAGGAAATTATAGGGCTGGGCCCCAAGATCTCAGATTTTTGACTGTGACAAAATATACCCGAAATATAGTAGAGTCTTGAAATGAGACAGATAATAAATAACATGTGGTGGCCCAAAAGACGAGGAAAGGCTATATAACTCTCAGAATAAGAGACAAGAAAGGTCCTTGGACTCCTTTTCTTGGTGACAAAGAAAATCTTTCCCCAAACAGCTGAAACTTAAAATGCACAGAAGCAAGTGAGGAAAAGCCTGGACCCTGTTTCTGGCCATTGTAGATAAGATTAGCAGCAGCCATCTGCCTGGGGGTCATAAGCTACTGACCATCTTGGGGTGGGTGGGGAAACAATATCTCACCGCGCACAGTCGCAAATGCCAGAAGACAAAGCAGATGATAAAATGATAGAGATCTTTGTGTCAAGATATTTGGCTGTGTGGACGCAGGGAGCATTGGGGAACCACAGACAGTTGGAGTAAAGGTAAAAATCTAAAAGACTGTTTTGTGCATGGAGACCAGTATGTGTTAAATGCAAGAGATTTTGCTAGCTTTAAGGAAAAATGCCCGTACGTACTTGAAGAAATGAAAGGAAGGCAGCTGACAGTGGTTAGGAAGCTTATAGGAACAAGATCAGATGTTCTCTGAACAGGATTGTAGTTTGCAGACTCCTCTATGACTGGAGAGATGGTTCTCTGTGGTTAAGAGCACTGGCTGCTCTTCCAGAGGACCTGGGTTCAATTCCCAGCAACCACATGGCAGCTCATAAGTGTCTGCAAATCCAGTTCCAAGGAATCTAACACCCTCATATAGACATATATGTATATATGCAGGCAAAACATCAATATGCATAAAATAAAAATAAATGATGATTTATTTTACCAGAAAGAAAGAAACAAACAAAGAAACAAAGAAAGATCCTTTATGAACAGAAAGCAAGGAAGAAACTCACAAATACCAAGGACTATTTGGTATGAGAGGCCTTTGCATCTTTCGTCCTGTTGCTCTGGGGGACCCTTATTGTAATCATCAACAATAAAGCATCTGACATTGTAGGTGGAAGTAGGACTTTGATGAGGATAAGACTGTGTCTCCTGAGAAGGTAGCATTCTGCCAAAGGGAGGAGTTCTCATCTCTAAATGACATACACAAAAGAGGAACATTTCTGCCTACTGTACTCACAAGAGAGAAAATGAACACCCTGTCATGGGGCATACTGACAGTCCCAGTACTTGAGAGGCAAAGCCAGAAGATGTGAACATTTAAGGAAAGAAAGAAAGAAAGAAAGAAAGAAAGAAAGAAAAAAGAAAGGAAGAAAGAAGGAAAGGAAGAAAGGAAGAAAGAAGGAAAGGAAGGAAGGAAGGAAGGAAGAAAGAAAGAAAGAAAGAAAGAAAGAAAAAATAAAAGTAATAAAAATGAACACACTAGAAAAAGATACCACTATCCCCAGTGTTTAAACAGAAAAGTGGAAATTTGGAAAGTATTTAAGATAAAACAATAGATTGTTTAAAGATATGGACAAAAGGTTCTCCAGAGTCTCATAAACTTGTTTTTAGTGTATTATGTGTCAACAGAACCCAAAAATTGTCTACAAGAACATGAAGAGAAACTTCCTGAGGTTAAAAATAAAAGATTAAAATGGGTGATACAATGCCTTAAATCTGTCGTTTTATACTGAGTTCTTCATATTATTTAGAAATTGAACACTTCTTTTATCGGAGAGTGTCAAATGTCTTGCTGTGTCTCTTCCTCAGAAGCACATTGTTCCTCGGCATTCACCTCAGTACAGGGCTGTCATTACGTCCCAGATTAGTCATCCAGTTCAAGACTGTCCATATAAACGAATGATTAACCTGTACAGCGCCACGGAAAACAGTGCGGCTCTTTCTAATGGGTGAATCACAACACAATAGAACCCTTCCCTCCAAGGAGGGAAGCACCTTAATGTACTTTCAAAGAGCTTAGTAAGCTCTGAAGAGCTCAGTCAGAAACCCTTTGACGAAGTCCTTCCATAGGCTGTTCTATTCCAGAGAGCCTCCACCTTGGAAGCAGATCCTTGTCTCTGGCAGAGCTTTGTATGACACACACTGAGTCAGGGCATGCAGCCTGGCCTGCTCGTCTAAGAGCTCCACAACTGGTTCTCAGGCATAGCCCTGCCTGAGAGCTCCGAATCAGGCTATGTAAAAGAAGTGCAGTGGGTTTTCCTTGAACGAAATCTGTGAGGATATTACCCCGCAAAACTGTTTAAAAGCCCTCTCTGATAAAAAGAAACTGCCTGCTAAAAAGAGTTGCACTAATTTAACTGCTCCCTGAAGTTGCTGTGGCTACACAACCCGTGCACCTCCAGGCTATTCCACTTCAGCAGTAGTGATAAATTCCAAGCATATTTCCAACGCAAGCTGACCTGACCTTTGAATCTAAATCTCTCCAACTCCCTCCTAAAGTTTAACTGTAAATGTTCACTTCGGTTCAACTTTCCGTTTGCCCTGTATTATTAGTCAGCAGGTGTGGTTTAAACATTTATAGGTAGAAAAGTTCAAATGTGATTCAAGTTTTGTTGTAATCAAATGCTAACTGGCTTGTTTATGCTGCTAAGTCTCTGACTCCTATCGACCTCGGAGAATAATCTTATTGTCAAAGAACCTTGAGGATTTTGGTCTTTAAAATTAACAACAGAACTTACATAGGTTCGTAAATATAGGTGAATAAATATACAGAATATCTATTGAGACAGCAGCTCATTGTGTATACGCTGGGGATATATAATCATACCCTAATTTACTCACATTCTAATAGAAAGCCTTTACTCATCTAGCTTATTGTATTGGTGTAAAGATACTGTCTTACTTGGAGTTACTATTGTTGTGATAAAACCCCATAACAAAAAGCAAACTGGGTAGGAGTTTATTTCACTCACAGTTTTATAAAACTGTTCATAAAAGGCAGTGAAGGTAGAATGTCATGCAGAACAGAAACCTGGAGGCAGGAGCTGATGCACAGGTCATGCTGGCTTTCTCCCAAAGCTTGCTCACATGGAGAGATGCTGCCTACTGGCTTGCTCCCAAAGCTTGCTCACATGGATGGATGTTGCCTACTGGCTTGCTCCCAAAGCTTGCTCACCCTGCTTTCTCATAGAAACTGAGGACCACCAGCCCAGGTATAATAACATTCACAATGGGCTTGGCCCTCCCCCATAAATTAATAATTAAGAAAATGTCTTATAGGCCTGTCCACAGCCTGATCTCACAGAGACACGTTCTCGATTGAGGCTTCTTCTCTGCTGACTTTAGCTTGTATCAAGTTGACATAAAACTAGCCAGTACGGATATCACTGCACAAAGGAGCAAATCTCTGTACTAAGACTCCTCCCACTTGGTGTCAGGATAGAAGTGACTACAAAGTACCATAGGATCACAGAGGAAGACAGATCTTTACAGGAAGAGTCATGGGAGACCTTACACAGAAAATGACATCTGTATACAAATCTCAGGGAGGGGGAGGGATATAGCACATTCAAGAATGAGTGAGAACAACGTGGAATTCTTTGCCCATGTGATGGTCTGTTCAGCTCCACCCTTGCAAGCATTTTGGATAGTTTCAACAGTGCTGTAGTTATCATCCCAGTTTCCTGACTTCTAAGCTCGTTATTTCCAACAGTTTCCTCAATTACCCCAAGCTCTGGCTTCCACCCATGGCAATGTCTGTACAATGTCTCTTAGAAGCTGCAAAGTTAATGTTTTAGGCACTCTGAGCACAGGGCCCCACTCCATTTCTATTGCCATGTAGTTGTCTTAGAAACCTTCAGAACTCCATTAGTCTGGTTAGATCTCTAGTCAACTAACGTTCTCTACCACTTCTCCACTCTCTTCTGGTCTGCATCACTCATGTTATGGCATGCACCCCTAACCCCCACACCCTGTTCTTCCTCATTGGATCAAAGCCCTGATGAGGCTCAATCCTCTATCTACTACAGACCCAAGCACTAACAGTCTAATACAACGGAAGAACAGCATTGACTATATTGTCTAATTCTGCTGATCTCAAGGGCAGGGGTTGGGGGTGGAAATTACTTTCTCTATTCTTTTGCAATTGATGGTCTTTTGCTAGGACACTTTCCCCCCAGATCTTGACAGGGCAAGCTACTCTGATTTACTCAAACATTTGTTTATATGTCAACTTCTTAAAGAGGCATTCTCAGACCATTCTATCTGAGTGTCATCTACCCCAACCTAGCTCTTCTAGCTGTGTTCTTTTGCCCTGCTTTACATTTCCTCATAGTTCTAGGAAACATCTTTATCATCGCTGCTGAAACATATGAGGACAGCAAAGGCAACTGCCATGCTCATCACTACGTGTCTCTGTGTGTGCCACATAATGAGGGATGTGGTAAATTATGTTAACAACTAACTGGGTCAAGGAGTACTTTGATATTCAGTTGGACATTATTCTGGGTGTCTGAGAGGATCTTTCTAGATACTAACCTTTAAATCAGTAGTGTTGAAAAAGGATGGTTGCCTTTTCCAATGTGATCAGACGTCATCCGCTCTCCTGAAGTCTTGTAGACAAAAAGGCAGAATGAGGAAGAATTTATTCCCCCTGACTGATTCCAAACGGGGACATATCTTCTCTTGCCATTGGACTTAGGAATACACTAAAGCACTCTTGGCTCTCTTGGGTACCCAGTTTACTAACTTTAGATATTAGATCATGCAAACCTCCACAACTACATGATATAATCCTTTACAATAAATCTGGGAACATGTGTGGTAGATCATTGTACATAGAACATAGCTTGCTTTCAGATGACAACCTGAAATGCTAGTCAAGGCTAGCAATATGCCTTTACTTTCCTACTTCAGAGGTGTGTCAGTTCTTAACAGTACATGATAACTTACTGCAAAAGGTTATTTTCTTACTCAGGGACCATGATGAACCTTGGATGACTTGCAGCCTTCCAGCCAACTGGGAGCTGCTCCATCCAGCTCAAAAGCATTTTGATTGTTTCCTTGCTTCCACAAGCTATCACCATTGTCCATAATAAAGGGGGATAGCTACTCTAGATGTATTTCTAGGACTTCTGTATGTCCCACAAGAATCTGGAATCTTCTACTTCAGTGAAATTGTGGGGCATTGGCAGTATGAAATATATCAGTATGAAGAACCTCCCCCCCCGCTTGTTATTAAATTATTTTTTTCTTAAAAGATCTAATTCATTTTTAATTATGTTTATGTGTGTATCTTACATGTGTACAGGTACCTGCAGAAACTAAAAAAGGATGTCAGATACCTTGGAGCTGGAGTTACAGTTTTAAACACATGGATGTGATTGCTGGAAAGTGAATCCGGGTCCCCTGGATCTTAACCTCTGGATCGCCTCTCTAGCCCCCAGAATACTCATTTTCAGATTAAGAATGAATGGTTGTATCTGGTTCCTCTAACCCTAACACTCACCCTGGTACAATACCTTTTAAGTCTATTTTAAATTTGGAGGTAACATATTTCTCCTCTGGTGTGTTTTTCAACCCATATGCCAAAACAAACAAACATACAAAACCTTGTTAGTTCAATAAAGTCGAGAACAAGAGAAGGTTTTGCTATAGGTCCAGGCTGCTGACCACACTACTCTGCAGCCATGTCAATGTGACAATAACAGATAATGACCGTGCTCAGCGTTGATGAGTGAGCGGCTGTTTAAAGCCTTTGATAGGGCTTTGCAGATGAACCTTAGTGCAAGCTCAGGGTGTTGGAGCAAAGCTCTCTTATCTTTCTAGGGTAATGATCTCCTTCTGAGAAATAGTGCTAGGCTTCTTTATAACTACAGGCCACCATGTAAGCAAGTAGTCTAATCTACACATCAGTTACTGAGTGTTATCTCACTCACCAGCCATAAATCGGGTGTGAACAGCATTGAAAGCACAGGTAAGTAACATGCAGAAGTGTTTCAAATGTCCACAGTTCCCACAGCACTGCTCTTTTCCTTTCTGTATCTGCATTTATGGTCCGTTGGGGAGTTCACTCTAATCACTTGACAGGAAAAGATGCTGCTGACTACAGTTCTAGACAGTGTATTTCCTACAATCCTAAAGCTGTATGGAGATATCAGGGATGAGGCCTTGACACGCCTTTCAGGATTAAGAAAGCATTTTCCAGAAGGTTGTATATGGTCTGAGTCAGCATCTCACACATGGTGCTATCAGTTATACAGCCTTCAGCACTGGCGCTATAGGTAGAGAGGTGTGGCCATGGAGTGGCGCCATTAGATTTTCTCCCACACACCCTCGTCAACTATCATCAACATTGGTGCTTCCTGCTCCTACAGCCACATGCTTTGCTCTCCTAGAGGTTTATACTCAAAAAGAAATAAGACAAAAATCTGACATTAGAAGACCCAGCAACGATCCCACTGGACTGGAAGTGAAGACTGCCATCTGCCCACTTTGGACTCCCCATGCTTGTGAATCTATAGGCAAAAAAAGAAAGATGCTCCCATCAGGGGTGAATGATCCTGATATCAAGGTGAAATTAGGCTGTTTCTCCATAATAAAGAAAGGGACGGCCATATAATTTCAAGGCATCACATAGTATTGTGATGTTTTATAAGTTAGACCAAATTAAAAATAAAAACAAAAAACACAGCTTCAGCCAGGCAGAACCATGAAGGACCAAGAGTGACTAAGATATTATCTAACATGTGCTTCACGGGCCATGGATAGCTATTAATGTCGCCCAGTGCAAAATTATAAACTTAGTTAAAAGAATGAGGGTGTTGTTGTTGTTGCTGTTGTTGTTTTATGTGGAAAGCCACCATAGCATTCGCCATCACCAGATGGCGCTGACTTCTGTTGTGGCAGCCTGGCCCCTCCCTGTAAACAAACTGTGTGCGCATGTGCAAGAGTGTGTTCGAGACCAGTCCTTGCCCACCCCGGGGCGTGCCAGTGAGATCATGAGTAAGCGACCAATTAGACGTGGACACGCAGCTTTGGGGACTATATAAGGGACAGCTCCCGGGGCCTCGTGGTCTTCCTCTTCAAGATGCAATAAACGCTTTGCTGCAGAAGGATCCTGGTGTTCCCTGTGCGTTCTTGCTGGTGAGACGGTAGCGCGGGACAGTTTTACCATTTTTAAACATTTGATTGTGTGGCTCCCAAACATAAATTTTGTACATGAGGCTGACAATGCCATATTTTGATATCAAAAGGTGGGCACACCTGATGCTAGCTAGACCTTTCAAGAATGGGGGGTTAGGTCTCTCCACTAAGTAAAGAACCAGACCAACTCAAGTGCTTTCTGAAAGCAAAGGAAATTCATACTGATTAGTTAATCAGGTAGGTGTGAACAACAGCTATAACCTTGGAGCCAGCTATAGAAAGACAAGAGTTTGTATGAATATTTCCTCCTTGTTTGGCTTGGCCTGTGCTTGCATATGTGTTTATTCGAAATACATATGTACATGTAAGCATATGCTTGCATGTGTATTTACATACTTAACAAACAGCATTATTTTCTGTTCTTTGTTGTTCACTTATGTAATGTCATACATACTAACTTTACATCAAGTATTTCAGTGTTGTTATTTTTTGTGTTGTAGTGTTTAAAGGGTAGAAGACATCAAGAACAAAATTATATATTTCACCTCCAAAATTGTTGTTTCTATTCTAGGGAAAGGAGTAGAGGGTTTTTCCTTATACACAGCATAACTTCACAGTGTCAGTTGGAGTTCACACAACTGACTCCGTCTGGGAAACACATATGCTCTAAGGAGATTCACAGGGTGTCAGGTTGACATGGAATGTGGAATGGAGTTGCTATTCTTAATCTTACATGTCAACCTGACTGGGCCACAGAATGTTTGATTAAACATTATTCAGAGTGAGCCTGGGAGGGTCATTCTGTATCAGATCAACATTTCAAGTCAGTAGATAGACTGAAGAATATGGCCTCTTTCACTGCAGGTGGGCCCGGTACAAATCTAAACAGAATAAAGCAGGGTAAAGAAGAAGCCATTGTCCCTGCCTGCCATTGATCTGGAACTCATTGTCTTCTGCCTTTAAACGCTAACTCATAATGGAAACTACATCATCATTTCTCCCTGTTCTCAGGTCTTTGGTTATACTATTAATCAGCTCCCACACCCATGAGTACGTGAACAGCACAAATTCACCTCAGTGAATTACAAAAACAAAATGGAAAGGAACAGGAGATGAGGTAATATGAGTGGATCTGGGATGAATCAGGATGAGGATATGATAGATAGATAGACAGACAGACAGACAGACAGACAGATAGATACTGTGTCTGTGTGTATGTGTCTGTGTGTGAGTGTGTGTGTGTGTGTGTGTGTGTGTGTGTGTGTGTGTGAAGTTCTCAAAGAGTAAATAAAAATATATGAAAGATTAAGTAGATCATCGGCTCTCTTCATTGTCAAGTCCCTACACTTGAAGTGAAACTGCATTTCTGGTTCTTAAAAAGTTGGCATCTTAAAAGCTACATTCATAAAGGCTCCCCAACAAAGCTACCCAAGCATGAGCTGAACAAGGATGACACCAATAGACACACCAAAGTGAACAAGAAAAAGCCTACAATGTCTCAAGCCTAAACCAAGAGCTACAGGGAACTAAGGACCACTAGAGAGGGAGAAGTGGTCTTCCTGGGAAGCACACACTGACTAGTTACATTCAAGCAGCATTATACGGATTGAGCAGGTTATACTTAGGAGTGTGTGTGTGTGTGTGTGTGTGTGTGTGTGTGTGTGTGTGTGTACCATAAATGTGAAAGAGAACAAGGAGGGGTATAGGGGAGAATTTGGAACAAGGAGAAGGAAGAGACACATGTCGTAATTATATTCTCAAAAAAAAGTTGGCAACTTCAGACCTTAGGACTCTTTAGATTTCACATAATTTTTAGAATAAATCTCTATATATTTAAATCTTCTATTGGCTGTAAACTTTAACTGAATGCATGGGTAAATTAATAGTTTTTCTTATATCTAAAATATATCAAAGAAATTAAGTTATGAAGCTAAAGAAATAATATTATTAACAGAAATTAACTGTATTATATCTAACTATAAACAATATACTCAACACATTTAAATAAGCTATTCTATTTATTTTTCATAATCCCATCCAGTTGTTATTTTTACAATCTCCACTTTACAGTAAGCATACAGGAGGTAGGTCCCTGTCTCATATCCTATTATCTTGAATTATTTTTCACAAATAGAAGCAGCTCTAATATTTATGTTCTTTTGAATCAATCACCTAATCAATTAACCAGCAAGAACATACTGAGCTTGATCTCCTTAACCCTGTGTGACTTTCTGTAAGCAAAACAAGCCACCGATGATGAACACAGATAACTTCCTGATTTCAGAAAACACAGGGTCAAAAACTCAGAACATATAATAGTTTTGGCCAACCCTTCCACTTATCAGTTTTGTAACTCACAATTCCCAATAGAAAAAAAAAATCATATGAGGTAAATAGCTGCTAATTACAACCAACTATAAATTTTTAAAAATCAGCTTGATTAAGCATTTTAAATCACGTGGACCTTTTCACAAGTATGGACTCATCAGCAACGTAGGAGCTGTGTTTTACTCTAAAGTATAAAAAGTCTATCCACAGAACAAATGTGTTCACAAAACAAAATTCCTCCCACAACCACGGCTACCGTGATTAAGGGTCAACAGTTTCTTTTTTTTTTTTTTTTTTTTTTTTTTGTAAATGTTCAGATAATAAATAATTCAGGCTTGTGGTTCTTATCGCATTAATTTCTGCTCCTGTCACATGAAAACAGACATGGACTGGTAAATGAACTGAGAGTGGGATATTATACACACACAGAGGGGGGAGGGAAGGAAGGAGGAAGGGAGGGAGGGAGGGAGGGAGGGACAGAAACAGAGAGAAGGAGGGAGAAAGAGAAAGACACACAGAGAGAGACACACACACACAGAGAGAAAGTGACACAGAGAGAGAAAGAGAGAGGGGGCGGGGAGGGAGGGAGACTAGACTAGTCATAATCTGAGTTGTAGTTTGTCTGAGGCCCCATATCTAGAAGTATAGGAACCATATGGCCAGATCAGAAAAACAAGCAGGGTGAGAGTCTTCATTCTGATGCAAACTATGTGTTGATGAATTCTAATGGTGATAACTTGGAGTGATGAATACGTTGAGAAAAGGTAGAGGTGGCAGATGATACCAGACTTTATCATCTACTTAACTCATCTTCATTCATTAAGAAGATTTTGTCTTCTACTTAATCCCTAACTAAATGAATTCATCCAAAAACAGCAACAAATACTTCATGACCAAACTTTCAAGTTTACTGATCCCCACTGAGTTTTAAATCCTAGAAACCAGAATCCAGAGTTGAAGCTAAATTCTAAGGGAATCAAACACCACCAGGACTGATTTCTCAGAAGCAACTTTCACCACCTACATGGTTCCCAGGGAACTATATACTCCACCCACAAGCCATAACTAAACTGCTTTTTTAAAAATTAGTTTTCTGGGTTACTATAACAAAGTATCATACACTGGACTGTATACATGACAGAAATGTATTGTTTCCAGTTCCTGGGGAGAGATGTTTGAGAAGAAAATGACTCCTGAGGAATGTGAGGGATGATCTTACAGGCCTCTGACCCAGCTCCTGGTAGTTTGCTGGCCTTAGTCTGCATTCCTTTGTTTGTAGGTGCATCATGCTCTCTCTGTCTCCACGTTAACATGACATTCTTCTCCGTGTACTGTTCTGTTTCTGCACCCAAATATCTTATTTTTACAAAGACATCAATCTTAGTGGATTAGGACCCACTTGAATAAAATCATCAAATTAATAATATACAAAAAAGTAAGGTCACATTCACAAATAGGACTCAAAAATTCAAAATCATGTAGAAATACGCAGTTTTTATGAGTTTTTAACTCATAACATTTCTAAGGCTCCCAAGCAAGGCTGATAAGAGACTTTCTGGGGATTTTTAGAAAGACAATTGAGATATCTCTGCCAGATAACTAATGTGGTGCTATATTAATCTCAAGAGCACTTAGTAAACATGATTTTGCCATGTATAGAAATTCCAGCTGCAGTAATAAGAAAGTTAATATACATAAGAGATGAAATATTTTTAAATTGCTAAAACATACAGAAAGCAAAACATCACCTGTGGATGTGACAGCATCTGAGTCACCAGCTCCAGATGTTTCACGGAAGAGCCTCCAGCTGCTGTGCCCATCCCAAGGTTTCCTTACATCTCAGTGTTCTTCCAAATTTTTGACATTAATATGAATATTTTTGCTTCTTTTGGTCTTCAATTATTTGTCCTCCATTGTATTCACTTAGGAGAATGCATACATGATGTGATTATTAGGAATTCTTCATACTGTTAAATTTTATTATAGAAATATATACCACCAAACAAAGGATAGTAAGCTACCCAACAGGCTATTAAATAATAAATGTTCTGGTCTACAGGAAATAAAAAATCATCCAGAAACTTTAGGAATGCTAATAATAAAAACAAAATCATCAGTTGGGACTTTGATGTTTGGATAGAGGTTGCCCTGCATTTAGACTTCTACAGGAGAAGCTTACTTTTTTCACGAGAGAGAGTTAGGTAACCATTCTCTGTTGGATGTACCTTGTCTTTTCATAGACTTGATACATACTTCTTTATATATTTGGCAAGTGTCTATGATCTTGAGTGATGTAAAGAACCAGTAAAACAGGAATTCTAGGGGATCATTATTTACTCAGAGTGTAAAAGCTAAAAGGGAAAATATCCATCTCAAGGGCAGTAAAAACCAAAGGCTAATCAGAAAGTGGTGGCCACTAACAATTTTACACAAGCTCTGCCTGATGGAGCATGAAAACTGGGAAAAGGCAAGTTTATTCCCTTAAGTCTCCATGAATCATTGAGAGTTCTGGTCAACCCCATTATCATTGTATATTTCTTGGCAACAGTACAATGATACTGCAGCCTGCTATTCATGTTTACCAATGTCATTGACCAACCAAAGGTGAATGGTACTAGCAACATTAATACCAATGGTTACCAACCCCACATCAGATAGAAGCCTAATATCCAAGGTATACAAAGAACTCAAGAAGCTAGACACCAGAGAATCAAACAACCCTATTTTAAAAATGGGGTACAGAGCTAAACAAAAGGTTCTGAATTGGGGAATATCGAATGACTGAGAAGCATCTAAGGAAGCGCTCGACATCATTAGCCATCAAGGAAATGCAGATCAAAAAAACCCTGAGATTTCACCTCACACCAGTCAGATTGGCCAAGATCAAAAATTCAGATGACAACAGATGCTGGCGAGGATGTGGAGAAAGAGGAACACTTCTAGACTGTTGGTGGGGTTGTAAACTGGTACAATCACTCTGGAAATCAGTCTGGTGGTTCCTCAGAAAATTGGACATAGTACTACCTGAAGACCCAGTTAATTCTACTTCTGGTCATATACCCCAGAGAAGCTCCAACATACAACAAAGACACATATGTACCACAATGTTCATAGCAGCCCTATTTATAATAGCCAGAAGCAGGAAAGAACCCAGATGTCCTTCATTAGATGAATGGATACAAAAATTGTGGTATATTTACACAATGGAGTATTACTCAGCTATCAGAAACAATGACTTTATGAAATTCTTAAGAAAATGGATGTATCTAAAGAATATCATCCTGAGTGAGATAACCCAGTCACAAAAGAACAGACATAGCATGCAGTTACTGATAATTGGATACTGACCCCAGAAAGTTCTGAACACCCCAGAAACAACTCACAGACTATATGAAGTTCAAGAAAAAAAGAAATGAAAAACCATTATGCTTAATCTTTACACACCAAGAAAACTTTGACTATTTCCAGGTTACATCTTGTTTTACATGTACTTTATGCTCATTGTAACTAGTAAGATCTTAATGCACACTATCAAACCTTTAAAAAAAAAACCAAGCACTGACAAAAATGTATTTGTATACTTTTGTGCAAAAATGCTTAAAATCTGTACATTTATCTTTGTTTTTTAAAATAAAGTTGTTCAATTAAAAAAAAAAAAGAGTCTCAAAACTTTTAGTGTCGTCACCATAAAAAGCATCAGGGGAAAAATGAAATGCACATACCATATGGTAATTAAAACTAGTCTGGAAGTGTATACAAAACTACTTCCCAGGAATGTTCCAAATTATTTCAGAGAATATATTAAGATTTTTACAGCCTACACAAAAGACAAAATTAAAAATGGACTAGTCCTGTTTGTGGCTCTTATTATAACCTGACTTTCTTTTCTGTTTTGACTCAGCCCAAAAAAAGGACATTCATTCTTTTGAGATGCTCTCTCTATGAAACCTGGGCTATCCTTTGCTTCAGCATCCCCAGTGCTAACATTAGAAAGCTATGACAACATTCTTAGCTAAAACTTAATATTTTGAAAGAACAGTGAGGACAACTTTTATGCATTTTCAATTATTTTCTACTATTTGTAGTTTTATATTTCCCTTATAGTTATATTGTGATTAACTATATCGAAATTACTTTTACTATCTATGAAGAATTTTATTTCAAAAGTCTCTAAGGAGAAATTTGAAAAGCACTAGTAGACAGAGTAACAGCAAAAAAAAAAAAAAGAAAGAAAAGAAAAGAAAAAAAAGAAAAGAAACAAAACAAAACAGAATAATCACTAGGTGTAAAGTGAATTTCTAGCCCAGGGAGGCTGAGAAACGAGGGGCACTCCAGGTTCCTGGGCTACAGAGTAAGATCCTGTATCAGAAAACAAAACTAAAAAGGAAAAAAAAATCTCTTGAAAAAATGAGCTATGTGGTACAGCTCTGTTATCAGCTCTTAGGACATGGAGGCAGGAGGCTCAGGGGTAGTTCAAGGTCACCTTCTGCTATATATTGAGTTGATGGCTAGCCTAGGGTACAGATGACCTTGACCGTTAGGGCTGGGGGACGTAAAGGAATTGGAACCCACCACCTCTGCCTATGTAGGTATTCAGCTCAGGCAGAGGCAAAAATCACTGAACTTTCCCTCTATGATGTGTGGACCCGACAGGTCTACAAGAGGCTCTGGCAAAGATTTAAAAATCCTCAGAGCCTGCTTTATTTCCTGTCAGCTGTGCCAGTCCTGTTCAACACCAACTCTTTCTTGACACCCGGGTGTTGGAGCAGCGAATTTCATTATTCTTAAACTTCAATCATGGTTTGTAAAGTTTTGTCTGAATATACGTTTCAAAGACTAAAAACGAGGCATGAGAAACTCTTCAGTGACAAATTTTGGTATTTGTTGTTGTTGTCTTACATTTGTTGTTGTTTTCTTTTGTTTATTTTGTCTCTTTCTTCTTTGGTGCTGGAATCTGAACCCAAGGCATTGTACAAATTAAGCAATAGTTCTACCACTGGGTACCATCCCCAGCCCCTTTAAATAAAACTAGAAAACTTTCTTGAGGCAGATTCTCAATATGTAACCACATTAACCTTAAACCCAAGGTCTTTCTGCCTCAGTGTCCTGAAGGCCAGAATTAGACATGTACCAGCAGGCTAAGCTCTTGTATGAACTTCAAAACACTATAAGTAAGTTCTCATAAATTATAGTAAAAAATCTAAATCATAAATCCATTAAATATCTTTGAGTATAATAAAATAGTAAGTTTTCTGTTCTAAATGTTATTTTTCACTATTAAATAAAATATCATGTAGCTAGAATTCATTTTAATTACTCTTAATATTACATTCAGATTAGTAAACTGCTTATTTTTACTTACATAAGAGTATTTACAGCATGCTATGATATTTAATGCTGAAAATTAGATTTTACTAACAGGCAGCCTTTAATTATTTTAAATGTGGAACCACCTTTAAAAATTATTTGATGTAGGCCTTAACATCCAGCATAGAGTCACGAAATTTTAGCTTCAAAAGGACCTCTATAAAGCCGGTGTCACCGATTTCAATGAGTTTTGTTGTTTAAATACATGCTTCACTTTGCATTGCCTTATTACATAGAAAAATAATGTTTACAAACAATTAAGCTTATAAAACTCTTGGTTAACATTAAATAAGTTTATAAAGTATCCTCAAACATTTACTCTTCTAAATCTCATCTGCTCCGTATGACATGCTCTGTGTTAAGCCTCAGTAGGATTATAGGAATTAAGTTAATATCTTTTACTTGGAAAAACAAGGCAGACATAGGGACAAGTGCATCTCTGAGAAAGGGCTCATCTCCCTCAGCTCTTTTCCTTCCCAAGCCTTGAAACTCACTGGCAAGCAATGCCACGGGCTGTACCAATGGAGACCTTCTCCTATCCTTCCGCACTGCTGCGTTCTCTAAGTTTTGTGCAGAGAATCTGATTGAAAATTTAATCAGCTAACAAAAGTCCACCTTTCAGTGTAAAACTATATCATGTTCTATAGCATTGCTATTATTATTTTGAGTTATAAACTATTTAGAAATAACTGCTAGGAGATTGTTTGGAAGTTGTGGGATTTTTTTTAAAGACTGTTTTGTAAACATGTTACACTGAGGGACAAAAACTCTTTCTTTAAACAATAAAGTGAATGCATCAGGGAGATGGTTCAACAGGCAAAGATGACTGTCACCAAATCTGACCAGCTGGATGTGACCTTCTGACCTCCACACATACGTACATATACTGACTTACACACACACACACACACACACACACACACACACACACACTTTAGATCATTGCCAAGGTTCACTTTGTAAATTTTAATTTTTTCACATTTATTGGTGTATGTGTTTGTGTGTGTGTGTGTGTGTGTTGTGTGTGTGTGTGTGTGAGAGAGAGAGAGAGAGAGAGAGAGAATCTGCTTGTCTAGTTGTTGTTTGTTTGTTTGTTTTTAATACGGTCTTACCATGTAGCTCAGGCTAGCCTGGAGCTTATGTAATCCTGGGCTGGCCTCAAATTTGTAATCATCTTGTCTCAGCCTCCCCAGTTCTGGTTTACAGTGTGTTCCACTACACCCAGTTGTTTGTCATTGTTACCATAGAAACTAGATGACTGGAGCGTTAAGTAGACACCTTCTCGAAGTTCCTCCCCCTCATTTCCATAACCCTGCAGTGTGACTTTGTACATAACAATGAGTATCACAACCTGCTTCTGCGAAACCTGCCTCCAAAAATGTGGTAAGACACCACCAAGAAAAAAAAAAAGAAAAAGCAAGAGCTCTCTATTTTTCAGCTTTAGAAAAAGAAAGGGTGTGGCTGGCAGAATGATGCCTTTTTAAAAAAAACCAGAGTGCAGCTGGGAAACTGAGTTACCAGAGGAAAGAACTGTGACATCTTTAAAAATGCATTTTTTTTCCTAAAACTGTTCTTTATTTTTTCTGATGTGAAGAGCTGAGCCGGGATAGTGTATGTCATAACTAAAAGTTGCTTCCAACTTTCTTAAGTCCTTGTTCTACCAAGAAAAGCCAGCAGGACAATTCTTCTAGAAGAGAAAATATAGGAACTGGTCCCTTAGAAGAGATAGACTGGAGAGTGGGAAACTCGGAGAAAATATTCAAACATATACTTAGTGACTTTGAAGGGAAAAATAAAAAAGATCAGGAAATGGGAGGAGTAGGGGCAAAAAGAAGAGAAAACTGTGCTAAAGGGGTTGCGCTGGTTTAATTCTTTTATTCTTCTCCTAAAAACACTTTAAAAAAAAGAAAGAAAGAAAACAGAAAGAAAGAAAACTAAGTTATGGAAACTGTCTCCACCCCAAAATTACAGAATTGAAACTCACTGTCACCGGAGTCACAGAGCTGCTTCACAGTGACATGCCCTGACTTCCACTGCTGGACCCTGGCATTGCCTGAACCATTACAGCCCCTGCATCTAACTCCATTGCTTGCTTCCTGCATCTTCTACCAATGCAGAGCTCCAGGAGTGTACGATCCCAGCACACCAGAAACAAGGAGAGATAGCGGGGATTTGGTACCCATCCTTGGTACAACAAACCCAGGTTAAAAATCCTCTCTGGATACTGATGCTCTAGGTTCAAGAAACACTCCACAGAATATGTTAATCTAAGATGAGAAAAGATGACCTCAAGATGAAGACTCTTGAAGTTCCCCTTTGATGGACTGTTGAGGCCCCCAGCACAGGATCATAACCTGACACTCAGCTGTGTGCTATTACTGCCCACAACACTGAAAAGACTTTAACCTAAATCTAATTCTGAAGAAGCAATCAGACAAACAGAATTTAGGACTCTCTATGACAAGTGACCTGGGCTTTTCAAAAACAGTATTCTTTTTTAAAATGGAAAATAGTTCTATTCAAAGAGATGGAAGATACTGTACTCAAATATCACACAGGATTCTAGATCAGTAGCTACAAAGAAAAAAAAATATAGCTAAAAATGATATTTTGTGCCAGTCCCACATTTTAAATATAGATGGCATATGAGATAATAGGTTTTAAAATGATTATTAGGTGTCTTGTATGTGAGATTTATTTGGTAGGCTAATAGCCTAATTCTTAAAAAATATAGGTTAAATATGCTTGGATATGACAGAATGCTTGCAAGTTACTTTCAAATAGGCCATCAAAAACATGTATGATTTTCTGTATGTGTGTGTGTGTGTGTGTGTGTGTGTGTAAATGATATAAATCAAATCTGCCAAAATAACAATTAGTGAAATACAAAAAAAGAGATATATAAGTGTTCAGATATACTATTAAACATTTTTTTAGAGTTTTTAAATGTTGTAAATAAAGAGTTGAGTGACAAGGAGCTATTGGGAAGTTCTTGGCTTGTAAGTCAGAGAATCTGAACAGTTTGACACTTAGCACCACCTCCTTCCCTCAGAGCACACAAAGGGTAACCTCACCGACTTGCTCAACAAAACTGTTTAGAAGATGAATAATGATATTTTGGCTAGGGAGTCTTTGTGAACTACAAAATCCTCCCGGGGTCTCAGCTGTGGGCAGGAACTAGGAAACTCAGTAGCCTCTAACTGCAATTTAACATCTCCTTTGACTACGAAGGTAGGCGTGGGCTAGTGTGCCATGCATCTCCGGTGCAAGAAGAGCTCAATAGTTCTGGCTCTATTGTTACTGCAGTTAGTTTTCTTCACCTGGATAAAGTACAGTCACAAAGAGCATGAATCAGCAACAGAGCCACTGATACTCCCCTATCTTTTTTCCCTTCTACATCTCAAAGACACGCCCTACTCTGACCCAATACTGCAGAGATACTTTCTCACTGACTCATGCTTTCCATGGCCCTCACTTGTGCAACTTACATAAACACATCATGATAACAAAACTAACGCAGAATGTTCCACACTCAACTCTCAATCACCACAGCCACAAAGCAGTTCACCAGGTGCCTTACAACACGGTGGCATGCCAAAATCTCTGACACCCAGGACAAGACTTTGGCTGCATCCTTGATTCCTCTTTTCTATTAGCTACCTCTGGTCATTTAGAAAGAAATGTCGTTGGCTCTTTTAGTATGTATGTGTTTGTGTATGTGTACATGTTCTGACTATTTCTCACCATGTCTACCTCCACTACTCAAACACAAGCTATTTCCACCTCTCAGGGAAGATCAATACACCCTTCCAGAAGGCCTTCCTGCCTCCCCTCTTCTCTTCCTACTTAATTATATGCCCTCTACGTATAATTATCCTTTTAAGAAATGCCACGGTATCCTTTTCTCTAGTTCATATCTTGTAATGATTCCCATTTTTCTTCAGAGTAAAAGTCAAAGTCCTAAAATGATCTTAAGACTATGTATCTGCATATGTGATAAGTACAAACGACTTCCCCTTACCCCTGTGACCTCAACTCCCGTCTCTGCTTTGCATGCTGTTCCAGCCACACTCACTTCCTTATAGTCCCCTGAGCACGCCAACGTGTTCTCACTTTAGGGCTTTAAACTAGTGATTCCCACTGCTTTAAAATGCTTCCCTCAGAAGGCTACACTCATCATCTCTCTGCCTCTGGGCAATCCTTATGCATGTTCTGGCAAGCCTCTTAAGAACCAAATACTAACCGACTTGCTATTCCTAATCTCCCTTATTCCTTTCTATTTTCCTCTGTAGTACTTGTCATCTTCCAAAATATAAGCAAAGTATATGTTGTCTATCACTAGATTAGATGTGTGCTACATGATAGTTCATATGCTTCAAAAAATGATTTCTTTGTTTTTGTTACTGCATGTTGTTTTGAGGCAGGGTATTGCTTGCCCATACTAGACTCTATCTCACTGTGTAACTAGGGAAGACCTTGAATTCCTGACCCTCTTCACTGCTGTGATTACTGATTTCCATCCAGTACTGCCATAGTTGGCTTCACTGATAGTTAATCGTGTTGGTTTCTAATGTATATGTACTAGCACACAAAGGGTGTACGGTAAACCCATATAGTAGCATACAACTTTAATCCCAACAAGAGGCTAAGGAAAGATCACGACCTTGAAGTCAGCCTGGGGTACATGGCAAGATCTTGTCTTAGCAGCACCATAATGAAATATAGTATCTGAATCACGTTTACAGTGTCTGAACAATCGGCAGCATTGTTCCGAGACAGCCAACATGTGTTTAGTATCTGAATCTGGACTTCAGCAGTATGTATCAAACATTCATGTTGTGTAAGCATCAGCACCATCCCTCTGCTTTCCTTCTTGCAGAACTGAAACCATCGACATTAACGATTTCCCCATTCTCATGTCTTCACATTTCGTAAGAACCTAGAAGCGTTTCTGCCACACGGATGCTTACCATGGTTTTTTGTTGTTGTTGTTGATTAAGTGAATAAAATACTTCACGCAGAACTTCAGAGGTCATCCATCTCTATGGGGAATATTTTTCAGATTCTAGGTCAAAGTCTTCCAGCTTTATCTAGATTATGCCCCCTTGCTGCCATCAGAAGCACACTGTGTGAAGCATCTGTAGCATTTATATTATTTCAAGTATTGGCTTGCATCTCTGTGGTCTCCATTATCACAAACAGGTCATCTTAAGTATAGCACACCTTTGCTAAGATCCCAGAAAATGAATAAATGACAATATCAGGATTATGAGATTTGGCTTCCCCTTGACCCACAAGTCTTAGTACTTACTCCATTTTTCCAAGCCAGCCAACATATGTTAAGGCTGAGGTACTCTGAATAGGAAGAGAATGGGTAGAAATGCATAAAACTATTGCTTTAGTGTTATAAAAATCAAAGCTTAGTATTCTTAATATCCTTAATATATCAATATTATATATACATACAAATGTATGTAGGTGTGTGTGTGTGTGTGTGTGTTGAGACCCAGTGATGGAGAAGATCCTGGAAGTACAAAAGAAACAATTCAAAATACTCACTCACTTTGAAAACGAAGTATAGAATGACAGGTTCCCAGGAGACTGAGCTGCTGGTGAGACTGCTGCTTTCCTTGAGGGAAATATTGAGGTGGAAAACTTGGGAGACCACAATTGTCACTCTCCCACCCCACCTAAAGCAGAAGAAGGTCACGGTGTCTAGAGTCCATCCTGGGAAGCCTATTATTAGCAGCGAGGAAGCAAACGTTTTAGGAAGACATATGAGTGTGTCAGTCAAATTTACTTGCATGCAGCTGGTAGGAAAGGTTCCAGAATCTCTGGCAGACGTGCCTGTAGACCAGGGGGCAGGATAACACTGGGATCCGGAAACAAAGCTGCAAGCAGCAGTGAGAAAGAAACCCTTCCTCTCCTCTGTAAGAGTAGAGGGGTGGCAGCTGCAGGGGAAGGTGCCCCAGAGCCAACTGGGTAGAGACCCAGCAGAGACGAGCAACAGCTGCTACAGCCAGCAAGTGGAAGGGTTTAGGGGCTTGCACAGGTCAGTTTATAATTAGACCCTTGAAGCTCTTCTTTCCCTGCTCCTTGTGCTACGGTTTTGTTCCAAGGAAAGAGGTACAATTCGATCAACTCAGATGAATTATTTCTTCTTTGGATTTGTCAGCTACAAAATGGGTCACAGAAGGCCCTAACTCCTACGTTTCTGTATTCCAAAATTTCACTGAAGCTGAATTTTTCTCAAACTGGTAGCTAAACAGCCCCATAACCTTAGATCTGAAAAGTTGGAACTAGCTTCTAATAGCTGTTCAACAAAAAGAGATGGCCCCCTTTATAACCCGGACCCTTGTTCCTCTATTTTTAAAGCCCTCTATGCTGGCACCTAGATGAAAATCTGTAGCATTTTAGAGGACGAAGAAGTAGGAGATTGTATGGTGATAAAATAATAATAACAACAAATCCATATCTAAAACCTTGTCTACTCTCTTATGCCCCTTAACTTGCCATGAGGCAAATACACAAGCAGTTTACAAGAAAATTCCTCCTGCATCTTTCTTAGACTAGCCAGGCCTGTGGGAGAAGGAAGCCAGATGCATGAACAATGTAAAGCCAGGAGCATCCTTAGCACACGTTACGGAATATTTTTTAATGATGTTCAACCAGTTACTGTAGCACACATTTGTAATCCTAAGAATGTGAAGGTAGAGCAGGGAGGATCAGGAAGTGAATGTCAGTCCCGAGTGAATGTGAAATTTGAGGCTAGAATAGGGTACATGAGACCTTGTCCCAAGTAAGTATGGGGTTTGGGAGAGGGATCAGTCAATAAAGTATTTGCTGCTCAACCATAAGAACCTTAGGTCAGCCTTCCCAGACCACACGTGATAGAGCAAGGCACAGTGTTGCACATTTGTAATGTGAGTGCTGAGGACACAGAGACAGGAGGATTCCTGGACTTGCTGATTAGTCAGTCTAATCCACCTGGCAAGTTCCAGGTCAGTAATACCATGACAGACATACACTGTCTCAAAAACAAGGTAGATGCTGTCTGAAGAGTAATGCCTTGGTTGACTTGTCCTCTTTGTGCATAAACACCGACGTGCACCCATCCACACATGAACATTCACACACACATGAACACACACATGTGCACACACACATTCAGTTTTACTCAATTATTAAATCCTATGTTATATTCCCTCCAGAGCCTTGGAGTCTGAAGAATTCCTAAATTCTTATAGTCCAAAAGAAGTATTGAGAAAGAAAATAATACATAGAGGAAAGATATTGCCAAGATTTGGGTAGTCTGGTGTAAAGACAAGGGGAAGGCTCTAAACTGAGGGTGTAGGAAACGTTCTTGGCCAATTGTAGACATTTTCATTAACTTAACAAGTTATCATATAAGTACCAAAGGAATCTCGATTCTGGTTGTCATCTGAAGTTATTCTTATTTCTTTTTGTTTAAAGGTTCTTGGTTTTGTAGTGTCACAGGATGAGCGACAGTCTAAATCAGAGAAGGAAAAACTTTCTGTGCAGAGCCAGGTAGTAAATATGTTACACTTTGCAAGGCAGATGGTTTCTGTCACAACTGACCAACTTTCCTGTTCTTGTACAGAAACAGTCATAAGTGATATAAACATGAACATGTATGCCTGTGTCCCAATAAAACTTTATTTCCAAAACAGGCCCCAGCTGGGTTTTTCCACTATCCACAGTTTGTCAACATTTGGTCTAAGACCATGACAGAAACTTCACTTCCTTTTGATTGATCTAAGCAGAGGTAGGTGACCTAGTTCTACAGAGCAAGAAGGGAAATTCTGCTAGGAGGTTTCTGATAAAGATTCTATTTGATGATAAAAGAAAAGGAGCTATAAGAGGAGGTTGTTTTATTGCCCCCCCCCCCTGCTTCCTTTCTGTTTTGGATACTTGTTCAAGGACATCCAGCTTGAAGGGGTGGTAGTCATCTCGGCCTTTGAGACATTACGTTGGAAGACAAAAACTAATGCACTGAGGGAAAGGAAGGCAATATGAAAAGATCCAGGATCTGCTCAGTACTGACTCACTACACGTCTACCTATCTCTGGGTTTCTTAAGAAAACAGTAACAATCCTGGTGGCTGAGTCACGGCTGCTCTGGTTTTGTTCCTTGAAGAGAAAAGCAAGGATATGCCTATCTGGCATAGCCACAAAAGGCCTGGTATGTGAATGAAGTGATTGTAACATGAGCATTAAAGCTTTCTGCAAGATTTGAATTGTTTTCTGCCATATGATTGGGATGTGAACTCTTGACTAAGGAACACAAAGACTAGGAACAACATGTACAGGATCTCCATTGTCAATGCTAGAGAAGCTTTTCTGATTACACTACCATTGGCTATGGGCACTGTGGAGGAGTCACCATGCCTGTAAAAGCAATTACTTTCACATGTGAGATAACATGAGGTGTATATGTACAAGGAAGGTACAAAATAATGATGGACTAGGCTTGGACCTGGCCAATCACAGCCCACTTTTATCTAATAAAATGATATGTAAATGCTTTTATACCCATGTTCTTAAATACAGTATGGTCCAGTTATTGACTGTTTTGCTTTCTGCAGTTATGGTCGCTGGCCTCTGTAGGATGGAAAGAAGTGGAAACTGCCAGAAGTGAGCAGTTCATAAGTGTTAAAGTCCTTGCCGTTCTGATTAATATAATGGGATCCTACACCATCCTAGCCATCGTTCCCAGAACACAAATAATGCTGTCTGCCTCTTAGTCACTTAGTGCTCTCAGTTATCAAAGAATAGCCACACAGTCACACTATTGTTGTGATTGCCTTTTGGTATTTTTCCTTCCTCTGTAAGTCACTGTATTTTTAAATGTCTTACTGTGCTTAACTTATAAATTAAATTTTATCAAGGGTATGAATATATAGGAAATCTCTTTCTCTCTCTCTCTCTCTCTCTCTCTCTCTCTCTCTCTCTCTCTCTCTCTCTCTCTCTCTGTGTGTGTGTGTATGTGTGTGTGTGTGTGTGTGTGTGTGTGTGTGTGTGTGTGTGTGTGTATAATTCATTACTAGCCATGGTTGGGACATCTACTACTTGTCTTAGAACATATCCAACACAGATAAGAAGACAGGACTGTGTTTTCTTTGTTTGTTTTGAGATACAAAGGACAAATTGAGAAATGGCAACAACGTACACAGGAACTGCAACCATATAGTCCAGACTACAGTTACAATTACTCCCACCTAGTCCTGAGATTTGGAGATTATTCAGTCAGTCTCTTCATGCTCCAGATAGAAGAACAACGGCCTAAAGCCTTGCGCAGTCTTGTAAACACTTAAGGCAGAGTCAAGACTCATTACATATATCATAAAGAATAATCATCAGATGTTACAAGCCAAATGCTTCTAGTACTTTTGAGCTTTTTAAAATGTATTTTAATGAGCAGGCTTTCTGAGCTTTCAGTGGCTTGCATTTCTTTACAAGAACGCATTCTGTTCCAGTAAAATCTGTCCACAGTGTTTTATTTTCATTCCCAAACATTTGTCTTTGAAATAGAGGTACAACAAATTTTGCTAGTACTGAATGACTTTCTATGTCTCTCTTATTATCTATCCTTCCTTGTATTCTCTTCAACAGCTAAGCCTGAATCCACTCTAAACTCCTCTGTTTAGAGCAGAACAAAGACCCTAGAAGTAATCCAAGAAAATAACTTGTAAGTGTCTCAACAGTCATACGGTTGGGTTCAAGTACCTTAATCAGGAAAGAAGGCCCAAGATCCTCAGTAAGAACCTACATACTCTTATTTGGGGTAGAATTATTTGTTGATGTAACAGAAATTTAAAAAAAAAAGGTTCATTAAGACAGAGAGGGAAAATACTAAAGAAAACAACAGAGACCAACATAAAAATCTGAATCCAATGAAATACTTACAATAAAAGAGACAGACACCTAGATGTAAGATATAATTTTGTGACTAAAAGTATTTAACTCTTGCACAAGACAGGAAACTTCTTGAACACTGAACAAACTAATCTAGAATTTACCACATTGTTCTAATGAAAGAGCTCCCTTAGAAGATGGCAGTAGGAGTCACAGCAAGATTTCATAGAAAATTAAATATAAACACACACAACGTACACTAAAAATAGTAACATATCAGAAAACACATTAATTATGTGTTTTGGAAGCCAATGTTTCCCAGCTTCGTAAATGATGAACCCCATACCTTTGTACTTTAAGAAACAAATGGCTGTCAGCATAAGAGAAACATTTAGTTGTAAAACACACATTTTGAAAGTGACTAATGAAGGTGATGTCTATGTTTCTCTTACATTTTAAATATCACGTTGTTGCTGTAAATATTAAAAATGATGGCTTATCTTTTATTGGCCCCTAAAGTCTCACTCCACGGATGTTGCTTTAGTGTAAAGCCAAGCACACAGACTCTACCACACACACGGTCCACAGGCCTTACTCTCCACACTATTTCTTTTCCAGGCAGTTGGTTCACTTCAGTCATCCTGCTGTTTCTGTCCTGCGTCGATATGACCGTCCTGGCAAGTTCCCTTCCACTACCACCCAGCACAAATATTACTCCAAAGCCTGATAACTTTTGACGTTAGGTTTATATATTAAATTCTCAATCCACAAACCCTCTACATAATAAGATTAAATCTGATGGACAAAGACACAAGCTGCCCTTCTATATAGATAAAAAGACCTGTAGAACCCTTAAGAACATTCATATCTACCTATCGCCAATTACAGCCACCAGGATCTATGTCTGCTTTCTCCAGTGCCATCTTGATTTCTTCCTTCTGGAATCTCCAACTCTTCTGTTTTACTTGCCATTTCCCTGCCTACATCTCCACTGCCCAAACATATATCAACTTAACACAAATCTCCATCAAGTATTTGGGGTTTTGTTGTTGTTTTTGTTTTTGTTGTTTACTCAGCAGGTATTGTGTGTAAAATATTATAGGTACCATAAACAAACAAACTAACAAGATGAGGAGATTTCTGCCCACATGGATGGGTGTGTTGAGGATCAAAATAACATTTACAATATAGAACATAAGTTCAGTGAGTACTAAGAAGTATGACCACACATAGAGCATGATAAAGAGTCAGGAGTGTGAAATGGATGCAGGAATTGTGGGGAGCGATGTGGGCAGGTCTCTTTGCGAAGGAACCTCTGGGCTGAAGCATGGATGGGGTGAGTGAGGCTGTCAGAGATGGATCTGAGAAAAGGAATTACAGTCAGAGGAAACAAAATTCACTGCAAACAGGCCACAGTGACTACAGCAAGGTGAGAGAGACAGAATCAAACATGTAGTAGGGGGTCAGTTCACTTTAGTTTAGTCTAAGAAAATTTAGAGCCAAACACAGAACATGAGGCTTTTTTTTTTTTTTTTTTGTTACAAAATAGTCCTCTAAGCCTTTAGTTCCTAGGATGATGAAAACATTAAGCATTAGCCTCGAGTTCCAGCCATATACAAACTACAAAACTGGATAAAATAAACCAAGCAATACTTTAAGGCAGTGACCAACTGAGAGTGCATGGCTGTGACCCTAGAGTAGAGGAACTGTGAAGTTCCTTAAGGGCACATTTTCAGCCAAGCATGGTAAAGCAGAGTCCCACTATGGCCTTTTACTAGATAGAGGATAAAGAGATTGAAGTTTGGAGCTATTACGGTGACTGAAGTTTATGAAGTTCAATGGAAGATTCCATCGTGCACTTTGGTAATTCCCAAACTTTTATGTACCTAGTAGACTTTTATGAATACACAAAACTGCTATAGCAGTTCTGTAGTGCATGTCTGCAGTCCTCACACTCAAGAAACTGAGGCAGGAGGGCTGCAAATTCAGTGGCTAACTGCATTATGTAGCATGGCTAGACCAGTGGCAGCATCTTGGTCTTAGTTCAGCACCACCCTGGGTTTCACTCTCAGCACTGAAACACCAAACACAACTGGAAAGGAGAAACAGTCAAATCGCAATGACCAGCCCCCTTTTTAAACAACTGAACATAAAAAAAAGATAAAAATACCAGCGCAGTGAAAAACTATATCAACAGCATCAATGAATTTGACCTAATGACATTTACATTTAAAATAAACTAATTTTTTTAATTTACCTTAATGATGTAGACCACTATGGCAGAGCTGGAATGCTCAGGGCAGGAGTGACAGCTCTCCACAATTCATCCTTGGGACAACTCTGGATATAAGGGTATTAGATTATAAGTCATCTGACTACAAGGAGCAGAATGTAGATACAACATTACTTTAAATAAAGAGATGCCATTTGTGTTGTTGTAGCAATGAATCAATATTTTTAAAGAAAATTGTTTCTAGGATATTGCCGAGCTTTTTTTCCTTATGAATATTGAGCCACAAACAAATGATTTTTAAACTATTAGCTATACAGTACAAGTAGTAAACCCTGAAACCATGTACAATCAGTAACATGTGGACTGAGCAGATAGTGTTTATATACTTAGAAATATATATATACCTGTTTCTATGTGGATAACAACAATTGGAAAGGCCATAAATTTGAGAGCAAGTAAGGGGGCTGGAGAGATGGCTCAGTGGTTAAGAGCTCTGACTGCTCTTCCAGAGGTCCTGAGTTCAAATCCCAGCAATTGCATGGTGGCTTGAAACTATCTATAATGGAATATGGTGTGTCTGAAAGATAGCCACAGTGTACTCATATACATAAAAACAACAAAGAGGGCAAGTAAGGGACACAGGGGAAGGACTGGAGGGAGGGAACAGAAGGTGAAAAGTGATGTAGAGTTTACTTTTAAATATTAAATGAGAGACAAAGAAGCAACAAAGGACTATATAAGATAAAGCCATCATGTCCATAATTCAATGTAGAAAATGGAAGCTTCAATGGGATAGTATCAAATAAACTCTTCTTAACAGGGTTTTTAAAATAATTTTTGAAAATAAAGCTTACAGAGAAATTTAATCTAGCAACATGGGTGCTCTGAAAAGGGATCATATCTAAATACCTTCTAAGTCTATATAATTTGGCTGGAATGCAGACATACCCTTAGAACATACCCTTAATCCCTAACAATGAAGGTAAAGTTAGTTTGTAGAAGGAAGCAGCCATGTTTGAAAGTGACGTCTAACTGAGGGGCAAAGTGATGAGTCAGAGAAAGATGTGACAGAATGAGTTAGAGATAGGATGCGCCCAACTCTAGGACAGACAGGAAAGCAAGGCTACTTGTGGGGGAGGCGGGCAGTTCAATGAGTGTAATGGAGTTTAGTTCATGAAGTTCATGCATTTCGGTTCCATTCTTGTCCGCTGAATTTAAGCAATGCAGCAGAGCTCAGTTCAGTTCAGTTTGGAGCAAAGCAATTCAGTCAGAAGCTGAGAGAAGCCAGTTTGAATCAGTTAGTTGGAAGATTGGGTTGTACAGAGAAGAAGCTTCTAGACGTAGTTAGAACAGAGAAAGAAATGTTCTGGGTTCAGTTAAAGCTGTGTATTTGCACAGCTTGGGTATAGCTCTCATCCTTCCATCTGATGAAATAAAAGTTTACAAAAACTTCTAGAAATCCCCCAGCAGGTATCTACTCAGATATTGTTAAATAGAACAGAGTGTCATGGCATCCTTGCCTTTAGGGGAAGCTGAGAAAGAAAGAAAGAAAGAAAGAAAGAAAGAAAGAAAGAAAGAAAGGAAGGAAGGAAGGAAGGAAGGAAGGAAGGAAGGAAGAAAATAAGAAAGAAAGAAGGAAGGAAGGAAGAAAGGAAGGAAAGAAAGAGAGTTGTTTTGAATAGCCTACACCAGTGCTTTCCAATTATATTTAATGTATATATATAATTTTAAAGTAAATAAATAAGTTAATTAATTATATTAACACATTTAACCATATATTGAAACATAATTATTTCAATATGTAATCTATATAAATTTATTAATGTGGCATTTTGCTTTTCATACTTTGTTTGCAAAATCTATCATACATTTTATACTTAAAGCATATTAATCTGGACTTGCCTTAGGCTGTATGTTCACTGGTCACATATGATTAGGGGTTTGTCACATTTCATAATTGGATATCATGACTTTAGAACAATCAAATTCATTGCCTAGCACAAAGCATGTTGAAAATATATATATATATATATATATATATATATATATATATATATATATATATATAATTTTTTAACGCAGAGAGCAACGTAGGGTGCATGTGTCCACAGGCAGTGAGTAATGACAGTGGCACTGGATCACCAACTGGCATTATTGTGCATTAGCTGGATCTGTCAAGTAGAAGTGAAAGGCAGTTGCTTGTGTTTACATGCTTAAAAGAATCCCAAGCTGATTTGGAAAGTTTGTTTCACAATTCAAAAACTGTAGATAGACTCAGATTCCCAAATTCACTCACTCAATACATGTTTGCCGGTGGCTTTACAGTATTTTTCAATCCCTTCTGTACCTTCCTTATGAGATCTGGGATTTTTTTTCATAAGCTATTTCCTTGGAAAGGAATCTGTCCCCCACCTTGTCCCACCTTCCCATCTCCAAATTTGAATGACTCCAATTCATCTCCTGAGTCTCAGATTAAATGTTACTGCCTCGGGAAAAGCTTTTTCCACCTGTGTATAATTACATTTCATTCTTCCATGGACTCCTGTCACTGCCTGTCATTACGCTCATTGGGATTTACTATAATTATTTCTTTTATTATCCTACTACACAGCTATTATATGTCCCACAAGGTCAGAAACCTTGTCTGCTTTCATAAGGCACTAAAGCAGACTATCTGTCCCATATTTAATATAAGCTCATTGAATAAATAAGAGAATTTCAAAATGCATGCATTACACTATGCAATGGGAGGGGGGGTTAAGAAAGATTTCAATATAAATAAAAAGTATGGTATGATCAATACCATTTTGAACACAATGCCTGCATTACAGAAGGTAAAAGCCTTCAAGTACATTTTAAGACGTGTCCGGGTGGGTAAGAGCATTTTAGGCGGAAGAGGGGACAGTGCCTTTTGCTAGGAAGACATAAAATCCTGAATCAAGGCAACCAGAGTATAGGTGTGCATGGCAGGAAATTCAGTGTCTATTTGGGAAGTAGAATCAGTAAGATTTGAGCTCAGACTGTGAGACTTAGGGAAAGAAGAGGGGATCTAGCACAATTTCCATGTTTTTGACATCAGAGATGAGACCGGTGATGATGTTATCTCTTGAGGAGGAATTTAGGAAGAAGGGAGTAGCTGGGAAGAGGTGGGAGTGGGAGGAGTAACAAGTAACTCAGCTGAAAGCACAGAGAAATTTGGGGGTTTGATCTTCGAAGGCATGACAGGCGCACGGATCATTGAGGACACCACCTCAGATGAAACAAACCTCTCCTGCTTGAATCCCCACCAAGCAAGGTCAAAAAGTGATGAAATTTTCTTCCAAAGAAAGGGTATCGTTTAAACTTCTACATGAATGATGCTTCTTCCATAAGCCATCCTGGGAAGTTCTGATCTTGGAGCTGTAGAGATGGCTCAGTGGTTAAGGGCACTGTCTGCTTTTCCAGAGGACCTGGTTCAATTCCCAACACCCACATGGGAGCTCACAACTGTCTGTAACTCCAGTTCCAGGGCATCTGACACCCTCATGCAGACTTACCTGTGGGAAGACATTAATACACATGAAAGAGAGAGAGAGAGAGAGACAGAGGGGGACTGGTCTGTTCTCGGGCTGCTGATCTTGCTACTGTAAGAAAAAAATAAAAAATTTTCATACCTTGGTAAAAGATAGTGATACCGCAGACGTTTACTGTTTTAGGAAAAACTCAGTTGAGGAAACAAAAAGTTGAGGAATAAACCTGTCAGGCGGAGGGATTGGTGGCTTTATATTACATAAGAATATGATGGCTCTGATAAAGCTGTCTCCTGAGAGGCTCTGCCAGATCATGACAAATGCAGAGGCGGATGCTCACAGCCAACCATTGACTTGAACGGGATCCCCAATGGAGGAGTTAGAGAAAGGATTGAAGGGGCTAAAGGGTTTTGCAACCCCACAGGAAGAACGACAAAACCAATCAACCAGAGCTCCCAGGGACTAAACCACTATCTAATGAGTACACATGGATGGACCCATGGCTCCAGCTGCACATGTAGCAGAGGATGGTCTTGTTGGGCATCAATGGGAAGAGAATTCCTTGGTCCTGCCAAGGCTAGATGCCCCAGTGTAGAGAAATGTCAGGGTGGGGAGGCAGGAGGTCGTGGGTGGGTGGGGCACCCTCATAGAAGCAGGGGGAAGGGGGTGGGATAGAGAGATTGTGGAGGGGAAACTGGGAAAGGGGAGAACATTTGATATGTAAATAAAATATATCCAATTTTTTAAAAAAAATATGGTGGCTCAGAAAGAGAAGATGGGAGAGGAAGATTCTCTCATTAAACCTTAAAAACTGGATCCTACAGTCATCTTAATTCAATAGCCTCTTAAGTGATAGCAGTATCAATAGCTGAATAAATACAATTTTCAAATCAATCGCAAAGCAACAGGAAATTTGTTCCCTAATGGCTAACCTTCATAGTGCCAGAAGGTGCTCCGCAGGTTATTGATGGAGAAAGACAGTGATGCTCTTACCTAGAACTGGACCTTTCATATTTTATTACCAACCTACCAAGGAAATATGCCCACTGCTACAACGGTGGCACAGCTGTAGGTAACCACCTGCTCTCCGGTAGGATCTGAGGTCTATTTTACAGAACAAACCTCGTGACTAGTACTGTAAAGCTAGTCAAAAACCTCTAGCTGGGGAGGCCTTAGGCACAAGAATTTATTCTATCATTGTTATTTTACTACATGGGCATGGCATCATACTACCTTCTAATTGTCTGTTTATACCCATAGGCCAGTGTATCAATTTTGACCAGAGAAGCTTCTTTTAGCACTGGGTAGTAGTTTATGCAGAGACTCGTATCTGGTCAAGGTGCCAAAAATAAGTAATTTTGAGTACTTAGCATGGCTGAATCATCTATATCAATCTCTAAGGCCTGGTAAACATCCAGAAAAGGGAGGCAGAAAGCATTTAAGAAGCAGAGGATAGGTCAGAGTGCTGTGACATTTTGTCTTCTGAATGTGACAGAGCTACTGTGCTCTTGAACTGGTGGCAGCTGTGTTGACAAGCATACAATCTGTACAGGATCAAGGCGATCACCATTCCAGTAGGTATGGGAAAGGAGCTCACCAGACCTTGCCCCTAAGGGATAGCTGCCGAGGGAGGGAGAATCATTCTTCTTTGAAGGTGTGGCCACTGGCAGTTTTCTCAGGCTCCAGTGGATGTTCCCACACACATGTGCAGCATTAATTGGACATGGTAGGCTTATTTAAAATAAAGAAGACATCAACTTGGAATGGGATATGGCATGGAGAATCTATGAATAACCGGGGTGTAGAGATTGTATATAACCATATTTGGCTGGATGCATATATGAAATCCTCAGAGAACACATATCTTAAGTGAAAAGGGAAGTTCTGATGTCCTCATGACTGAGCTAAATTCCATTTTACTGTGCCATAGATTTCTAGGTGCGTATCTCTCTGATAGCATATTCCTAGAAGGCTATTGTGATAAAATGGTTACCTCAGGGTACATTAGGGTTAGCTTGAGCCATACTAAGTACAAAGTAGTTACTAAACATTTGTTGGATTAAGAGGTCAATAGATTAACGAAGAATGAATGAGTAGCTTGTAATTTTTAAATTCCCTTCAATTTTCTACCAATCCCACAGATCTCCCCAAATAAGGAAGATTTGTGAATTTTGGAAATAAAAACTTTGATGTATCTATTATTATTGTCTGTGAGTTTTGTAGAATGGGATTGAGAGGGTTAATTTTAATGTAATTAACTAAATACATTAAATACATTCTGCTAGGCGTGTCTGAGGGTGTTCAAAGAAAGTTAAACTGGTAGACTGAGCAACACACAGGGTAACACTTTCTAAGATGGTTAAGATTCCTTCAATATGCTGGTAGTCTGAATTTAAAAAAATAAAAATAAATAAATAAATAAAAAAGCTGTGAAGGGGAAAAGTTGCTCTTTTTTTAAAAAAAAATACTTTATTTTACAAAACAAAGATAAATGTACAGATTTTAAGCATTTTTGCATAAAATTATACAATACATTTTTGTCAGTACTTTTTTTCAGATTTTAAAATAATTTTTACATAAAACTATATGAATATATTTTTAGTCAGTACTTGATTTTTTTAAAGGTTTGATAGTATGCATTGAAAACTTAATAGTTACAATGAGCATAAAGTACATGTAAAACAAAATGTAACATGGAAATAGTCAAAGTTTTCTTGTTGTGTAAAGATTTTTTTGTTTTGTTTTGTTTTGTTTTGTTTCTTTATTTCTTGGACTTCATACAGTCTGTGAGTTGTTTCTGGGGCAGTGCGAGCCTCTGGGGTTAGCATCCCACTATCAGTGACTGCATATTATGTCTGTTCTTTTGTGACTGGGTTATCTCACTCAGAATAATATTCTCTAGATGCAGCCATTTTCTTAAGAATTTGGTCAAGTCATTGTTTCTGGTGGCTGAGTAGTATTCCATTGTGTAAATGTACCACAATTTTTGTATCCATTCATCTTCTTAAAAAAAAAAAAAAAACTAGAGCTGAGACATACAGTTTCTCCTACCCTTGAATCTCTAAAGTTCCTGGTTCCTAAGTTTTGAAACTTGGACACCAGTCCACCCATGGGTCCTTACGATCTTTAGCCTCAGGCTTATTACCAAAAGATTCTCACTTCTGTAGATTAAAAACAACAGACCCCAAAACTTCTGGGTTTCCATGATGTATTTCCTACACTGAATCTCCCTTTGTATGTACCTTTATTCTAAGCCTGGTGGTTTTATTCTCTCAGTACCATGCATCTATGGGGACCATAATGACAGCAATAACCTTGCTTAGGTCACTCATTGATAAATCCACCCCCCACATGAGAACAACTACTACTGACACGTAGTTGAGTTTTAATAAACAAAAGTAAAGAAATAAAAATAAATCAAAGAAACAACTAAATTTTGGTTATTCGTTGTTACGTAATAAATTAGTCCATGATGTAATAGCTCAAAATAAGAAGCATTCTGTTAGATTTCGTGAGTCTGTGGGTCAACAACTGTGGCAGGGCTGTGAGGAAAAATCTTCTTTTTACTAAAGGCACCCAATAGAGGGGGCATATGACCTTGTCTGGACGACTCAAGACAGCTTTACTTGATAAGGATAATAGGAAGAATGGGTTTATCTGGATCTGATGGCTAGGGTCACCCCCATTTCCTCATCGTGGAGGGCTCAGCGCTATTGTTTATTGGAGACTGAGAGTTTCCTTAGTGAGCATTCAGAGACATGTGGTAGCTGTGTACCAACACACTTAGCCTGAAAATTCTCTCTTTACCTTGGCCTGCTCATTAAGCAGGTTACTAAGCCTAGTCTTTTTTCAAGAGAAAGAACATTCTCAAAGGGAGGATTAGTGGAGAATTTATTGGCGATTTTTAATCTTTGCATGCATCAAAGAAAAAAAATGAACATGTAAAATCAGGTAGGAATCTAAAATATAATAGTGACGGCCAACTGAGCCAGACACAGGTAGCCAACATGAAAATTTATGGCTTATGCATGCAAAGAGCCAACTTTTTTCTAGTTTCAGGGATCAAGCCCAAAGCCTCAAAAAAGCCCAGCCTCAAACACTGACATTTATGAAGAGATTAAACTCTTGGAAAATGTGTATAAAACAATACTATTGACCACTTCATTGATGACTTTGTGCATATTTACTGTGTCCTTATAAACCATACTATGGAGTGGACACTGCTATAATCCCACCCATTTTACAGATTATGAAATAGTAATACTCACTACCATAATTGATGAGGGACAGGACCAAGATAGGAGTCTAAGAATTTCAACTCCAGAACCTCTGTTCTTTTCCACCAAAGCAGTGGGCCCTGGTGAGCCTTATAATTTATTGCAAAGCTGCTCTCCACCCTCAGAATGAGCAGGAAGAACCTATTTTAAGAATGTGAAAAAGGAAACAAACTTTAGAATCAGCCCTGTGTTGTAATTCTGGTTCTTCCTAATACTAACTGCAACTGTGGGCAAGCTATTTAACTTTAATTACTCATCTGTAAATTAAGGGTGATAATATCTAGTTTGTAAGGTACAATGAAGATTAAAGAGAATAATTTCAAGTGCCTAGAATAGAGTCATCACTCAGAAAGACTTAGAAAGTGTTAGTTCTTTTTTCAGATCTGTAACTAGTGCCCTACTTACAGGAAGAATCAATCCCACCACGTGTCACAATTTCTCATAAGGATTTCTCATGACACAATTAAATATTTATAATGAAAGAGAAAGAAAGTGCTACAAAAACTTAGATTTACCTGTCTTCTGACCAGTTTGGTTGCTATCCAACCTAGTATGAACAATAGAACAAATTCTTTAAACAAAAGCAAGGTTACCATGAGTAAATTAATAATAGGGAACTGTCAATGCAATTTTTCATTGGCTAGAGAAATGGCTTTATACAGTGCATTTATTTTACTTAAAATTGAAATCAAAATGAGATCTGCAATATAACATTGGAAAGCAAAACAAATGAGTGTCTAATTTCAAGTACTAAGCATCACAGGGAAGGGGCCATAGTACCATTAAGATACTGGCATTTCTAGCTTTCACAATGTTACCAGAGTTATTAGCCTGAATACTTTATCACCAACAGTATGTAATCAGATTTCTTGAGATGGTTTCATTGAGACACCCTGTCTAACCTGTGTAGCCCAGACTACCCTATAACTCATAGTAATCCTCCTGCCTCCATCTCAGACTAGGATTACAAGTATGAGGCGCCAAGCTCAGTCCCTACACTACTACTTTAAATCTTTCATTAGCTAATTCCCTATCAAATAATAAAGAATGTCAACTGTATTTGCCATGTTCAACTTCTGTGCTGTCAGCGTAGAGAGATAAAGTTAAGACCAGGCAATCCAAGATTTCAAGATATAAGCATGCTGATTGACAAGGGAGGTAGAACACCTTACACAAGCACCGAGGAAGAATCTAGACAAGACAGATAGATATGCAACAAACACAATAGAAGAAAACTTTTTTGACTTCTAAAAATGTTCTATTTGTCAGCTCCATGTTTAAAACTCAGAACATTTTTCTTAGCATAGGTTTTACAATGGCCGAAGTTACCAAGCTACAGCTTTGAGTATTAAAGTGGAACATCTCTAAAGCCATCGATGTGAGAATCAGAGTAAAACGGGAGAAATGGGCACAAACAGACTGGTGATTTTGACCTTCGTGAAACTGATGAAGTTCTGGTTTTTACACAGGAGAAGCACACCGGAAGTTGGGTTGTGAAGGAAGCAGTTGGCAGGGAGCACTGGAACAGGGGCCACTTGACTTTGAAGAACCAATCTCCAAGGGTGAGACTCCACTGCTAACCCATAGCAACAGGAGAAGTGACTGTAATTATTATATTAAACCAGACCTTTTATGGTCGATGACTTAAAAGGAATCACAAATCTCTTAATTATATAATAAATGCATTTCTAAAAGCCTCCTAAGAATTAGCCAGTGGAGACCAATTAAAGCGATAATAGTTTAGTCTTTGCTCATTAGGTTGCTATCAGCAAGCTTGGCAGTCAAACAAGGAAACAGCAGAGGAAAATGGACTTTTGTCCACATAGAGTATTAAAAGTCTAGGCGTCTATGCAGTCATGGAAAACTTTACAAATTAGTACACAAGATGTCTGCAATTAGCCCATGCACTACATGAACTATAGTGGAAAATGACACGAGGGAAAAGTCTGAAAGTCACATGTCTTTCAATGTCCTGAGTCACCATCATCACCACAATAATGTGAGCTGGGCAATTGCTACACATCCCTTTCGGGGAGAGGAAGCAGATAGAAGAAATGTTTGCACAATAAAAAGTCACTCGATGGTAAGGTAAGTACTGAGCTGTTTCAGAAGGAAAGAACTAAACACATCAATGGAGGTAGTTTCTAAATAGTGTATTATTTGAGACCCATCAACGGAGCGACTGCTTGCTAAGTAAAACTATGTCCCTCAATAGTTGGGTCCCTAAAATGTATACCATCAACTACCCCTTAACTGTATAGGATGAGAAGGAGAATCAAGAATCCAGGAGTGAGGCTGGGAAGAAGCAACAGGAGGAAGGAGCCTGGGTTGCAAGAGAGTACCTTCTCTTCAAAAGATGACACCAGCAGCTAAGAAAAAACAGAACAGCTCCAGAAATAGATCTCCTGAATGTTGACCAATACTTTGCCCAAACAGAAAGAGCCTGAGGTTTCCCATCACTTTGTCTTAGTGCATAGGCCATTTTGGGGCTTCCCCACCCCTTTTTTTTTTTTTTTTTTTCTGCTTACAAGGTTGTGTTTTGCTTTGTGTTTTTTATTATGAAGGTTTTGTTTCTTTTTGGAAAATGGTTTTGCCATTTGGCTCGTTCCTAGATCAATACTTTCTAATTGTCATTAATGGCAATTGATTGAATATGACAATTTTAGCTTCAGTAGATATTTATATCAAATCCAAAATATATTTACCCATATCTTTAGAGTTAAGTCAGTTACAGCATTTATAGGAACCATGTGTATATAAAATGGTACATTTTATATGTATAAAATTTTCATCGTGTGTGTGTGTGTGTGTGTGTGTGTGTGTGTGTGTGTGTGTACGCGCGAGTGTGCATTTTATACATTGCTCAAGAATTTGTCCTAAAGGAGAGTTCTCTATTTTCTATTCTTTTATCTTAACCTCTAAGTTGTTCATTTTAGCCTGTCTTATGTGTTTGCATTTCTCTCATATATTTAAATATATTATTTTTAACTCTCTTACTATCTGTCTTAGATAGGGTTTTACTGATGTGAACAGACACCATGACCAAGGCAACTCTTTAAGGACAATATTCAGTCGGGGCTGGCTTACAGGTTCAGAGGTTCAGTCCATCATCAAGGCAGGAGCATGCAGCATCCAGGTAGGCATGGTGCAGGAGGAGCCGAGAGGTCTACATCTTCATCTGAAGGCTGCTAGCAGAAGACTAATTTTCAGGCAGCAATAAGTAGGGTCTTAAAGCCCAAACCCACAGTGACATGCCTACTCTGACAAGGCCACATCTACTCCAACAAGACCATGCCTCCAAATGGTGCCACTCCCTGGTCTGAGCATATACAAACTATCACCCTATTCTATCTCCTTTCCCCCTTTTACTGTTCCCTACACATCACCTAGGATTATCAGCAAGGACACACACACACACACACACACACACACACACATTCTTTAACATTCTAAGATATTTTATTTGATTCGGATGTTTCAGTTGGTATCAATAACCAACAAGAGAAACGACTTTTGTTAAGTACAGCCATTAGTGAAGAGCAGAATCTTATAGAATACAAATCTTTACATGTTTTTCCTTGTGTCTGTCTCTGTGCTACTGCTTTCCCCATCTTGCTGTTAGTATAGATGGCGATTGAGCCTTCATCTGTTTGGAGGCAGTGCCTCACTCTGTAATCAATCTGTCTTAGAACTGGTGAAGTATCCCAAGCTGCCCTCCGTGCATTCTTCCTGCCCCAGCCTCCTAAGCAATGCGCTGTAGGTGCTAAGCATCACAACTGTCTTGAAAGTTTAAGGCTCTTCCCATCACATTTAGGATTCTGCTACCAGCCTGCCAAGCTCTCCAACTTCATTCCAATAATCAGCTTTCAATGCATTCTATGCTCTAGCCATTATGAATAGCCTGTAATTTGTGGAAAAGCTAGTATTTCCTCAACTTCCTTAGGTTTGGGTTTTGTTTGTTTGTTTATTGGTTGGTTGGTTGGTTTTGGGGGTTTCTTTTTTTTTTTTTTTTTTTTTTTTTTTTTTTTTTTGCATATATGCTCCTTCTACATGAAACCTCTTTTTACCCTTCATGGCCAAGCTGATCTTTCAAAATGGGCATCATCTCTTCTCTTACGTCGATACCTGGCACTTACCACACTAAACTAGAATTGCTTCTCTTTGTTCTTCCTACCAGACTCGGATCCTTGTGTCTCTCGTACCTACCATATTATTATGGTGCTCAAAATGTAGCCAGTGACTTACTGCTGAAGAAATAAGAAAGATTGCTTCGTCAAGCAAATAATTACCTCTGGGTAGATAAACTATCCTTTCCCAGTTAATATACCTGATACTTGAAGATACCCTATTATGTCTCCCTCCCAATGCTCAGTACCTCCACTAATGTAACATCCTGATTGTCTTCGCCTTGGTGAGTTAAAGATCCTTTGACTAGATTTCCCCTAAATTCACCATGCTTTCTCTCCTTAGCACACTATCTAAGGTTTAATCCAGTTCATTTCCTGATAGCAGCAGTACACTTCATTTTCTCAATCATTTCTCACTCTAAAATCCATTTCCATTCTGTTACTTTGTCTTTATCGTGCCATTTTTGCCTCAGGGCCTTTTTCCAAGCTATACAGCCTGCATATGAGAAGATGACCCTTCGATCATGGCTGAAGCTGGGGCTGGAGAGAAAGACAAGAGCTCACTGTAGAATCTTATCAAGGAATGGTCTGGCATGTATCAGTTAGAGAAGATATTTGCAAAAATCCACGATTTTTTCCAAACTGTTAAATCTTATTGAAAAAACTACCACTACAATGAATACTCATATAAACTGTTTTTATTTTGGTAGCTTATAAAGAACAGTCTTGAAGAAGCTATGATTCCTACTTCAAATTTTTTAATAAGGTGTTTGGAGCCTCTAGACAACAGTATGACATTCTCCTATACTAAAGAAAGTCTTGAGTTTACATCTATAAAAAAAATCTTCTAGTACACATGGACATGGACACACACACACACAAACACATACACACAATATATAAAATTTTTTTTGACAAGCCAGATGAGGTACCTTTGTTAAAGTTTTCCATCAGATGCGTTCTCCCCTCTGGTTCACATACCTTTGTGATCCTGTAAATGCATCCTATACTCCTCTGTAGACGTCACTGCCTCCTACTTGTAAGAGCACATGCCCACACAGGTTGGATACCTTCCTTGTCTAGATGAAAGGTCTTTTTGTACACAATGATTTTTACCTGTAACAAGTTTCAAGGATGCTGAGCTATTCCAAACCTGTGATCTCACTTTATTGTGTCACCAAAAGAAATGTAAGCTGAGTGTTACTTCTCCTGTTTTAGAGATAAATAAGTGGAACTATAAAGAATTCACCATTTTTTCTCCACATCCTCTTGAGTATCCACTACATTAGGATGCATGAACTATTAGCTGTCTTCTATGGCCTCCAAAATGTCCTGTTGGCAAATGGCTCCATGTCTTCCCTTACTATGTGCAACAACTTAAATAAAACAACTTGACAGTTGTCAGAACTGAATTATGACATAAGATTTTATTTATTGTTTGACTATTTGATATCGATTTTAAGGCTTAACTATTAAGATTAATTAATGAGAAAAGTATAGTTCACAGTGACTTAAAATACTCTTTCCTCATATATTCCAATTATCACTGGTATATCTCTAAGTAAATTAAGTACAGAATTGCTCCACATTTCAGCACAGAGAGATTCCAGTATATTAGTGGTTATCAATGTGGCTTTTATCATTTTAGAAATGACCATATAGAGTATAAATTTACTTTTCCAAGTACTCTTGGCTTATCTAAAGTGCTATTTTTAGGTTTTAGTCTCAGGGCAATAATCTCATTAGTTGGCTTAGAAATTCACTGCTTTACCTCTGAATCTATACGAAGGATCTCATAGACCATGTCTATAATAAGCAGCTTATCCAGTATGTTAATTTTAAGGGCTGCTTCTGATGAAACCCAGGCTTTAACAGGCATCCTCTGAAACCCTTCTGTAAAGGCAGTGCTGAAGTTCAGCACAGCAATCTGAGCTATTTAATTAGCTCCCAGCTGCTGTGCTGGGATAGCGTGGTGTTCACTGGGCTCTGGTTCAGAATGCAGTGGCTCTCTTATGTTCTGATTTACATTCTTAAAGAATGGTGTGGTGGTTTGAATGAAAAAAAAAGTTCCCCCGTAGTGCTCAACAGTTTGAGCACTGTTTGGGGAGACAGCCCAGCCTTGCTGGAGGAAGTCCATAGCTGGACTCGGGGCTTTTGAGTTGATAGCCTCACCCTACTTCCAGTTCACACTCGGCTTCATGTTCACACTTGATCTCTTCTTCCCACTCCTGTTGTCATGGCTACCCATCGCAGTGGACTCTTATCCACGTGGAACTGTAGGCCAAGATGGAGTTTTCAATAAGTTGCTTTTGGCCATGGCATTTTAGCATAGCAATAAAAAAGTAACCAGTACATAGTCTTCACCTTTATTTTCAGGAGAGCCCATATTCTCTCTCATTTAATCACTACTAAAAAAAAAAAATCTTTTTTTTTTTGAGTTTTTGAGATTTTGTTATGTCTATCTAGCTACTTAACTGACCTTAATTTGAGTTGTAACTGTCTTTTAAAATGGAAGAGAATATTTACCTGATCAAAAGCAATCTTAATTAGCATATTAATTATGTCATACAAATCTCAATGTCTTTACTATTTCAAAATTTCTTAAACTTTTCAAAGTCTCCCTTGAAGTGATGGATGTGGTTTATAAAATTTAAAATTTCCCTTTGAAGCTGTAAAATTTTTAACTAAATTTCATTCATTTCCATTAATTACATTACTTTTATATGCAATAGGTGCGGTGGTTCTCAACCTTTGAGTAATGACGCCTTGGCAATCCTGAATCTCCAAAAAGAATTACATTACGATTCATAACAGTAGCAAGATGACAATTATGAAGTAGCAATAAAAGTAATTTTATGGGTGGGGGTCACCACAACCGGAGGAAGCATATTAAAGTGTCGGAATGTTAGGGGGATTGCAAACCACTGCACAATTAAGACTTCCTCCAACATGTGACAGATGACGTAGGGCAGCGGCTAAGACCTAGTCAATAAATCTCTCCTATGAAAACTGTATTGTGTAACTTTATTCTCAAAAGAGACCGAGAAAGTTGTTGTTTCTATACAGAGGAAAACTAAGCAACCAGAGATAATAAGAGACTGGTTGAACAAGATCATATAGGTAATAAACTTCAGGACTGAGGTTCTAGTCCAGGTGACCTCGTATCTAACCTTATCTTCCTCAAAGTTGCCTAATATATCCGTTCATTAAAACTTCCTCAGCATAAGTTTGTACAGTACATATAATACCATCATAATTCATGTATGATTTTCAGGTTCTCTTTCTTACTATTTTGTGAATTCCTAGTGCTACTAGAAGTGGTGGGATCTTAAGTTGAGACAGCACATCCTATCCCATCTCTTTTTTCAGCATTGTAACTACTTTGCAGTAATTACAACAGCTTCCTACTCTGGTTATGCCAGGAAGCGACTGCAAAAATCTGTCTCTTGTACTTCATGGGTCTAGGTTATTAGATGTAGAAACATACAGGAATGCATGCAGGTAACTGTGTACACTTATTTTTTGAGACTGCCCTTGAACTCACTTTATAGTCAAGGATGGTCTTGAACTTTGGTTTTCCTGTCTCCATTTCTCATGTGCTGAGATTATTGCATGAGGCACCTGGTTTGGGCTATTTCATTATTAAATCTCTAATGTTGAAATTCAAGTTTGGAAAATACATATATATATATGTGTGTGTGTGTGTGTGTGTGTGTGTGTGTGTGTGTGTGTGTGTGTATAGTTTCTATTGCTGCGATGAAACACCATGACAAAAGAAAGTTGGAGAGGAAAGGGTCTATTTGGCTTATACTTCCACATCACAATTCATCATCAAAGGTAGTCAGGACAGGAACTCAAACAGAGCTGGAACCTGAAGGCAGGAGCTGATACAGAAGCCATGAAGGGGTGTTGCTTACTGCTTGCTCTTTATGCCTTGTTCAGCCTGCTTTCTTCTAAACCTCAAGACCATCAGGACAGAACTAACCATGATGGGCTGAACCCTCCCCCATAAATCATTAATTAAGAAAATGCCCTACAGACTTGCCTACAGCCTGATCTTATAAAGGCATTTTTTTAAATTAAGGTTTCCTCATCTAAAATGACTTTAGCTTGTGTCAAGTTGACATAAAATGATCCAGCAAAATTGACCCCCTAATTACTTGACAGCAAACACATTACCATTAACCCACAACCCTTTTTTACTCATTCATTTCCCAGGATCCCACATTAAAAATATAAATAAATTTAACAGTCCCACAGTCTTTACAAATTCAAACACATTAAAAGTTCAGTCTCTTTAATATAGTAAATCTCTTTTTAAACTCCAGTATTATAAAATTCAAATTGTCTCAACTGTGGGATCTTGGGAAATGAAAAATAAATGGAATAGTTTCTTAGTTCAAGAGGGAAGAACCAGGGCATAGCCACAACCAAAATAAAATAAAACCAAACTCCAAAAGTATAAATAACTCAATGTTTAATATCTGGGATTTGCTCACAATCTTCTGGGCTCCTCCAAAGGCCTGAGGCTTTTTGGAGCTCTCACCTCTGCAACACACACAGCTTGTCTTCTGGGCTCTGCCTTGACTCTACTCCACTGATGCTGCTGTTCTTGGTGATCATCCCATGGTACTGACAGCTCCAAAACCATGGGGTCTTCTGCTGTAACGGGACTGTACCAATAGCATCTCATAGGCTCTTACCCTTGGAAAGCAAAGTTTGAATTAAGATTCTGTACTTCTGGTATATTGTTAATCACAGATGACTTTTCAGCCCCAGCTAACCAGAACTACAGAATCTTAATTCAAAGTAACAGGTGGCCCTGACCGAGTCTCTGAAACTTCACAGGTCAGGCTTCTACCATCTGACCTGCTCTCAACATACCTACCTTCCAAGCTCCTACAGAACAGCCAACTAAGTTCTTAATATGCAATGAATCTTCTAGCCCAAAGTTCCAAGTCCTTCCACAATCCTTCCCAAAACAGCATGGCCAGATCTGTCACAACAATATCCCTCTATCCTGATACCAACTTTTGCCCTGCCTAGAGTTTCTGTTGTGATGAAACACTGTATCCAAAAGCAAGTTGGGAAGAAAAAGTTTATTCAATTTACACTTCTATATTTTTGTTCATTGTCAAAGGAAGTCAGAACAGGAACTCAAGAAGGGCAGGAACCTAAAGGCAGGAACTGACACAGAGTCCTTGGAGGGATGGATACTCAGCTTGCTTTGTTCTAGAACCTAGGACTACCAGCCTAGGGATGCTACCATCCACAAGGGGCTGAGCTCTCCTTCCAGCCATCACAAATTTAAAAAATATTAGTTGTGTCAAGTTGACATAAAACTTTCTAGTACAATATATTATATATGTAATACACACTCATTGCAGATAGAAAAGAAAGTTAATTTAAAGATGTATTGTGGTAAATATTAAATAAGGGTCTGTTGCTATCGCCCCATCGTGGTCTCACTATACTGAAGCCCCTCCAGTGCAGAGCCAGGCACCTGATGCTATCACACAATCCACAAGCCACCCTCTTGACTCAGTTCTCTTAGCAGGCGATTCACTCCACCCGCCCTAGCTGTTTCTGTCCCTGGTGGTCCATGACCGCCCCAGCGTGTTGTTTGTACTTACTTTCCCTTAGTGTGTTGTTGCCAAGCCTTGCACACAACAGATCCCAACTCCTTCACAGGTTTTGTGCATCCCATCACTACACCTCTTTGAACTCAATTAAGTTGCCACATCAAAGAGCACACCAAAATACTCTAATCCAATTGGTATGATATACTCTGTCCACCTAGTTATGTCAAATGATCCTGTACAATTCCATCCCTTATAAAATATTCATAACAACCTTATCCATATAGAGATGCGCGGAGAGAAACATCCATGTCTGCTTCCATGTTGACTCCTCTTGAATCTCCCGGTTTCTCCTTCTCTTCCACCTTCCCTACTTTGTCCCCGCCCACTCTCTACTGTCCAATCATGTATCACCTTGACATCAACCTACACACTGTAATTATTTTTTATTATAACAGTGACAGATAAGACTCCAAAAATCAGGAGAAAGATGTCTAAGACTCGGATGTAGGAAGGGTTTGAGGCTATCATGGGACCCTCCCTTAATTTTTAAATTGATGAAGAGGAATTGTAAATGAGGATGTGAATGGATGTCACAATCAGAAAAGGAAGATAAAATATGTATAAAGCAAGCATTAAAATAACAGAAAAGAAAGGCTTACCATTTGTAAGCATATGAAAGAAATGAAAAATATGATCTTTAGCCACACTAAGACTACCTTAAAGACATTAACATGCATATATACATGTAAGAATCATATCCATATAATAAGGGAAGTAGAGGAGTAGCAACCCATATGGAACTGAATACATTCAAGTAAAAACAGTCACCATAGCAACCCATAGAAAACTGAATATATCCGAGTAAAAACAATCAGCAAATCTTCATATCGTTTAACAGAGAACTGTGAAATGTTCCTGTAACCCTATAAACAAGTGCTACTGCTCGAGGCTTGCCCTAAATTTACTAAAATGATACTTATGTCCAACAGTACACTAAGTTCACGGAGGAGATGGAGAGGGGAGAAGGGGGAGGAGAATCTGTGTGATGGGGTACAGGGGGCTGATATTGAGATGTAAAGTGAATGAATACATTAATAAAAAAGAAAATTTAGGGCTGGAGAGGTGGCTCAGTGGTTAGAGCACTGACTACTTTTCTAGAGGTCCTGAGTTCAATTCCCAGCAACCACATCATAGCTCACAACCATCTGTAATGGGATTTTATGCTCTCTTCTGGTGTATCTAAGACAGTGACAGTTTACATATGTGTGTGGGGGGCGGGGAGAGAGAGAGAGAGAGAAGAGGAGAGAGAGAGAGAGAGAGAGAGAGAGAGAGAGAGAGAGAGAGAGAGAATGATTTGCTAAATTAGGTGAAAAAAGTGAAACCATGGGACAAATGACTTATTTTAAAATGAATTTTTTAAAAAATGTCTTTATTGACAATTTCATATAGGGATATAGTAAATTCCAGTGACTTTACCTCCCACACTCACTTATCCCTCTCCTTCCAAAGTCAAAGCCTTCCCTGTCCATTCTGCAAGCCCCTTTCCCACAGTCATGTCTTTTTGCTTGGTGTGACTGCTCATCTCCCAGAATCCATCAGTAACCAATAGTTCAGGGATGGGCAGGGCTTGAGATCCCCTCCTTAATCAATAATTAACTGTTGACAGACCTAGTATTATTCAGGCTCAGTACCACAGTTGTCAGATCATAAGTGCAGTGGCTGTGTTGTGACCAGAAAAACAGCATTTCACGGCCCTTCTCCCTATCTTCTCTCTTTTACCTTCTTCCTGTCTCCTGTTCTGCACGGTTCTCTGAGTCTTATAATGGGTGGTTCAAATACACTGTTGAGCGCTAAGCCCTCAACAGTCATTATTCTCAAGCACCTTAAGCAGCTATGAGTCTGTGTTCAGTGCCATTGAGACCTAAAGAAAAGCTTCTCCAACTAAGGTGGAGACTAGCATCTACCTGGGGGTATAAGAAAATACTGAGAAGGTAGCTTATTGTCATGTCAATTTAGCTAAACAATAGAGCACTCATTTAGTGCCTAAGATCTCTCCAATAGAAGTGTTTTGACTGAATGTCCATCACCAGGCATGAAGTCCCTCACGCAGAGTGATTGGTTACCTCCAAAGCTGCCATGCCACTATGGTACCAGTGAGTGTAGTCTCTCTGGTAGGTTGATATTATAGTTCATACTGTTCACAGCTGGGAAAGACAGCTGTTACCTTTTCTCCCCTAACAGCTTGCTTAGCACTGTCTATCACTTTGTAAACTAACCAACGAAGAGGGAAATTCCTTGTCCATGTACTTAAGATAGCTAGGCAAGCTGTTTTCAGGAGACCTGGGTTTGCAGTTCCTACATCTTTTCCAGTTTTCTTACGTCTTCTCATTTTAAACACCTGTGCCTACTCCGTAATGGCTATAAGCACAACGGAAGTATTTTGCTTGGAGGATAATGTTAACAGTTAATCCAAGACCTAGTGCATCTTCCATGCCTACTCATCGTCATCTGAAAAATACTCTTTGACCTTCTGAGCATTTTCAACAATCAATCACCGGAACCAAAAGTTTTCCCTCCTCATCACTGTGTATATTGGGAAAGAGCTGGCTCACTCTCTTTACTTCTGTGTCCTCTCCCCTCTCCTCTCCTCCCCTCTCCTATCCTCCTCTCCCCCTCCCCTCTCCTCTCCTTCCCTCCCCTCCCCTCCCCTCCCCTCTCTTCCCCTCCCCTCTCCTCCTTCCCCCTCTCCTTCCCATCCCCCCTCCCTCCCTCCCTCCCTCCCTCCCTTCCTCCCTCTCTCTCAGACAAGGAGCACAGGCAAGGAGAAAGCACCAAGTCTCTTTTCTTGGCAAGGCTCCATTTGTAATCTGGCTGGCTATGTATGGCTTCTGAGTGGCAGGCATCCAGACACTCATCAAGGTGTATGTGGGAGTCTGGGGGAGGGCACAGAAAGTCTCTTGCTTCTTATCATGAGCTATAAGCTGTCTAACCTCTTGCTCCTCCAGGCCCAACTCCTTGCAGTCTTCTGATAAGGACCCTGCAAGCTGTCCATCAGAGAAACTAGCATCTATGAAGAGTCACATCGTGGGCTTTTTGTGAACTCTTTTATCACGTCTGTGTTCACTGTGGCATCCTTCTCCATTTCTCTTTATTCTGTGAGGTGACAACTATGCTGATATCTAACTAGTACATGCAGAAACCTCCAGTGACTGCGTCTGAGTGATTCTCTTCGGAAGCCAACAGCACTTCACCTAAATATGGAATTCTGGGAGAGTTATGTCCTGATGAACTCCGAAGAAAACACCCTTTCTCTCTCCATGTCATTGTCAATACAAAGGGAGCCATCCGGCTAATTGTTTCTTGTTGCTGCTCCGTCTTTGGCATCACCTGGTTTCCTAGTGAAGCTTTTAGGCTGGTTTTCTTTAAAGTCTTACATCATCTGTGCCTCTGTTTTCAGTTCTAGGCAGAAGTCAAGCCTCCTGATAATGTTTTTACCTGGCGTAAGTGAAATGAGGCAGTACCAGCCCACCATTGTGAGAGGCAGGGTCCTAACTTTACATGGTATTATATGTAGCCCATACAGAATGCTAACAAAATACCAGAGACCCAATATTTTATAAACAACAGAAGCTTATCTCTGCAGTGCTGAAAGCCAAGAAGACCAAGATCAAGGTAAAGGGACCTTAGCTTCAGGTGAGGACCAGCTTTCTTGTTCATAAACTGTCACTTCTGTGTCCTGAGTTGGTAGAGAGAACAGAATAAGTCTTCTGGCCTACTTCATAAGCAAATTCATTCTACTCATGAAGGCTCTTCAGAATTCTCACTACTTGATCAGTTTGGGGGCTTAGAACTGAACATATGAATTTTACGGGGACACAACATTCAGACAGAACACATGCACCCACTTCGCTGCTTCAGTCATAACCTGCCACACGTCATCAGTAAATTTCGGGGGTGGTGTGCATCTGGCTTATTTGCAGGTTTACTAATCCCTCAGGCTAACATCTGTCTACGGTGAGCCTGTTTCTCTGCCTTTGGGTTCTCTATCCCCAGACTCACAAATTTTGAGTCTTTATGTTCTGCTCCATATCACTATCGGTTCGTTCATCCTCAGTACCATTTATATGCACCGCCCACAAACATTTGAGGAGCAGAGTTACATAACGCAGGAAATCTAATCCAGCAGATCTGAAGAGGCTTCATATGTGAACTCTAAAAACTCCTTACCAGAAAATTCAGTTTATGAACTGAATCGGGGCCTCTTAACAGTTATGTGTTGAAATCCTTAGCACTCACTGGGCCTGCATGAAGAAGAGCCCTTTACACGAGCAATTCAAGTGGAAAGAGCGTGTGACGGTGTGTGCTTAACCTAGGGCCGATGCTCCTGTAAGGAGACATTCTCTTCCCACTCACTTTTACCGATAGTGGTGTGACGTGACAGAAAAGCACACCACGTGGAAAAGCCTCACAAGCAACTCACCAGAGGCTCTCAAACAGTGAGAACATACATTTGTGTTGTTTTAGCGATCCAGTGTGTAGTACTTTGTTGAAGTAGGAAAAAGACTCTTAACCCTCTGACTATCAGGCTAGGGTGTTGTGCACCACATTCTTGACTTGCATGAGGCCAAATGGGGGCTGGAGTAGAGTGGGGTGGGGTGGGGTGGGGAATCCCAATCTGGAGTTCTGACAAAATGTCATGCAAACTCATATTGCTGTAAAAATCACTCGGAATTTACCAGGCCTTGGAAAAAACTACTCCTGACTTGTTTTTAATCATCTTTTAAATTCCTCCAACCTACCCATCTCAGGGTGTAGGCTCAGTTCCTGCTGGCTGACAGCTTTAACCAGTGTGTGAGCATTAGCATTTGTGTGCCTGTGTCTTCTTCCCTCTGAGCTCCAGTGTTTCTTCCTTCTCGTCTGTCTCGAACGTTCTAGATTGCACTGGCCTCTCGTTCCCCACACTTATCAGCATTCTTCTTGTACTGCCTGTTCCACCAACACAAAGCACAGCGATCAACAGTGGAGCCTCCAGTGACTTGTTCTTGATGACTGGTTGATTGCTTTCTTGCTATATTTCTATCTGGAAGAAGAAAAGTTAAAGACCCTGAAAGAGGTTTCCACACTGCTTAAGAATAAAATCAGGCTTTGTGCCTAAACTTAGAATTCATCATCAGAGAAATGATACTTCATTGCTTAGCTCATTCATTTGATCTTAGTGAATTGGCAGTCACTCGGCACCAAATTCTGCTAGGCCCAGCATATAGTAAGTGCTTAATAAAAGTATATCTGTGTAAATGACTAGATGAGCAATCGCCCTGATACTAATGTCTCCTAAATAGAATATTTCTTGTTTTCCTATCTTAGTGACTTCGGAGGACATTGGTCAGGCTCAATAAATACAAGTGTAAATAAAACAGCATTACCTTGTCATCAAGGAACTGAAGTTGTGGAATGGCATACATTGTATCCTGTTAGAACAATGCTGAAGAGCAAGAACTTACTATTAGAACTAGTATGAACGTGGAAAAACACTAAGTGGTGGGATGTATTTGCAATTCCAGCACTGGGAAGGAATGGACAGGTAAATCCCTGTGTCAATCTAGCCTAATGGGCACACTCTAGGCCATTGAGAGACCCTGTCCCCAGAAAGTGGATAGCCCTTAGAAGACGACAACAGAGATTCTCCTCTGCCCTCCACATATTCAGGTATATGTGAAGTCTCACACACATGCCCCAACACATATACACACACAGGAATGTTACGACAGAGGAAGAAAAGAATGTTCCACATAAGAATCACCTAAAGGGACTGTCTACTCTGGAGAGATCCAGTAAGTTCTGGCCCAGAAATCTGCATTGCTTACCAAGGCAATTCTTCACTATAGCTCTTCTTGAAAGGTGGCGTGGCGTGCAAATGAGACAAAATAAGAACAAAACAAAACAAAAATGTTTTTAAATCCCATGAAAAACAAGCTAACAGACTAAAGCAATCAGAATTGGCTGTCAATATGATAACATTCTGCTGATTTTCCTAGTGTTAGATTGTATCAGAGATGGTAAGGCAGAAAGCTAGGAACCTGCCTTGGCTCTTGTTCTGAAGTCTTGGTCCCACAACAGTGCTCATTAGATCGTGAACACTGTAAAGTCATCAATGAATAAATCCATTAATGTGACTGGACTATAATAAAGTCAGGCCTACCCGGAGGGAGAAGGGCAGCAGGAAAGCCAATTATCTCTGAAGCCTGTATCCTGGCCTCCCTTCCTCACTCTTGTCTTCCTTCCAGCCACCAGGAAGCGAACAGCTTTGCTCCAGCATAGTCCCCCCACTAAGATGTTCTGCTTCAACATGGCTTAGAGCAGAGGTTCTCAACCCATGGGTCATAACTCCTTTGAGCTCTCATTTCATCAAATAGATTTTATATCAGATATTTGCATCATGATTCATAATCATAGCAAATTACAGTTACAAAGCAGCAATGAAATAATGTTATGGTTAGGGTGTTGGTTCACCACAGCATGAGGAGCTGTATTAGGGTCATAGCATTAGGAAGGCTGAGAGTCACCGGTAGACCACGGACTATGGGATAAAGGCAGGAGGTCAAACTGCTCTTCCTGTGTATTTTCTCCTTTTCATTTTCCATAGCAAGCTAACATAACCTGCATTCAGAAAAACCACTGTTAGCCCACTGTCTTGACTAATGGTAGCTAAAATTATATCTCATTTAGTAAATTTAGGGTTTTCTTTGCTGGAGAAGACTTAGACTGTATCAGTGAAGTGAAGCAGTGACCTTAGTTAAGTGTGCTGTGCGGGGCTGGAGAGATGGCCCACTAGCTGCTCTTCCAGAGGTCCTGAGTTCAATTCCCAGCAACCACATGGTGGCTCACAACCTTCGATAATGGGATCTGATGCCCTCTTCAGGCAAGTGGATGTATATGCATAAGAGTACTCATACACTAAATAAATGTGCTGTGTTTTAAAGAGGATCACAGTGTCTGTCGTACAAGCAAGTCATTGTGGCCTATAGTTATCTGACTCAACACATCAAATGTGCATTTTTGTACTAACATTTAGTCTGTGATGAGAGGTAAACAATGAGTATTTCTGATAAGGACATTTCTGGAGAGCGTGTACTATACATCTGACGTTGTTTGTTGGATGAGAAGAACCTTGGTACACACCCAACACTGACAAGGCAGACATACAGAAAAGTGAGGCTTCAAAGTAAGCCTGGGCTACCTTTGCAGGTTAGCCTCGGAACCAGAAATGTCCTAAAAACAACAACAGAAAAGCAAGAAACTAAAACTGCATTGAAACTTTATGTAACTATTTAATCCGAATATTATAACTTTATGATGTATCACAATTCATGATTAGTAGTGTAGAAAGCAGTGAGTTCTAATTAAGGGAAGTGACCATCAGTTTATGCTTGAATAATAATGGCAAGGGAAATGACTGTGGTAAAATTGTTAATTCTCAGTAACCTTCTATATGTCTTTTCTATTAAATTATGTCTTTTATGGTGCAAGATAGATCTAAGTCTTCCATGGGAAACCTTCCTCAGCGTTGAGGTATCATCTGTTTGTTGGGCTTTAGATTTGGGGGGTCAATCCTATACACTTAAATTATACAGTATTTGGGATGGGAAAATGCATTTTCCATAGGAGGTACAATGTAGGCACTCAGCAACTCCTGTCAAATATCATCCACTGGTCTTATGTTTTTCATATATGAACATGTTGCATTATGTGACTTGAAGACCCTTGTTTTAGGCATACCTGTAATCTACTTAACCCAGCAAATGGAATTAGTTTGTTACCAATCGGTAACTCTTTGTGGGGTGTTTTTAGTTAAGTAATGTTCATCTACGTCTGTCTGTCTGTCGGTCTATGCCCAGGTTAATGGAAATTTAAGAACATATATAACCGTGCTTTAGGAAGCATTTGATATTCCTCCAACCGCTCCCTCTCTCCATTCCTCAGTCCTTTTGTATTACGATCAGGACTGACTCACATAGAAAAGTTCATTTAGGGGATGTATCTTGTTTTAAAAAACATATTGTTGGTGTATTAATTTTAATGCTTAACACGTGATACTTTCAGAAAGACTCTATTTTATGTGCATTGGTGTTTTGCCTGCTTAAATGTCCGAGAGTGTATAATCCTGCAGTTATAGTCACTTGTGAGCTGCCATGTTGGTGCTGGAAATTGAACCCCAGTCCACTAAGCTATCTCCCCAGCACCCACCCCACAGACTTCATTCTTTTAAAGGCAGAGTCTTCATATGTATGACCAGACTGGCCTGGAATTCTCCATCCTCCTGATCTTTGCCTCCTGAGTGCTGAGATTATGAAAGGGTGAAATCATGCTAGGCTGGGATTCTTAAGAGGATAAAGATCCTAATGTTTCTCTTCATATTTAGTTACATTGAGGAGTTTCTGCATGAGTTACACAGCTTGAACTAATCAATTTACCAGAGAGATGTCAATACAGTTATACCATTAAAAGGAATGAAAGGCATGCACCTATTAAAATTGCCAAACATGTTATTGCCTCTTCAATACAACAGGGACTTTTGTAACTAAAAAGCTCATTTACAAAACTACCATATTATTTAATAGAAAATTATATTGTGTTGCTCCTAATGTATACTAATATATCTCCAGATCAATGAAATCCATAGGATAAATTAAGCTGAAGATGATACACTCATGTAATACACAGGGGCCTTCCTGACTTGAGGCAGTTCAATATCTTATGAGGAAAAATGAAGGATGAGCTCTAGTACAGTACCAGGGTCACCATGAGCTCCAGTTCCATCTCTTGCACCAGAGGAAATCAAGGAAACCTAATGAAGCCACTCAGCATTTGTACATCAAAAAAGTATGTCATTTTGGGAGGCTTCAGGATGAAGCCCCGCAGGAGGGGAAAAAGAACTGGACTTCTTACACAGTTGCTTCTATATTGGCTTCAGCTTTAATTTTGTATCTGAAGAATAAAAACACACAAATCAAATATACAGTACAGTTTTGCTGGCTGCTGGCTTTATGAGTAAGTTTATCATATATGCAATTCACATACAATTACGTTCTGGGACATACATGTTTTCACCTGTGGTACACCTTTGCATGCAAATAAAAATTTCATTGCAATAATGTTCTATGGTAAGGATGCTCAATGACTTTTCATGAACATATACTTTAAGAACACTCATTTTATGAGTTAGAATTGCAGCAAACCTACAAAGTGAACAGATTCCAGTCCAATCTATTATCGGTTTTGCTGGTGTAGCATACAATGATTCACTTAATACTTTAATGTCAAATCCTTGATTAAAATAGAATGCATAATTCAATTTTCTATGGGGACTTCCTTGGAGGAAGGTTGGGAAACAGCCAAGAGTTCATAAATGTGTCTGAGTTATTCTGGAAGATATTTCAGGGGGAGAAAATATTGGAAATTACCTAAGTGCAATTTAATTAATTTGGTTTCTAATTGTAGATTTGAAATAGTATCAGGAAGGGCTATTTATTGTACCACGTCAACCAATTCTCTGTGATAAACAGAGAGAAATACCCAGTGCCAGTTTTACATGTCAAGGGCACAGCTCTGAGGTTGGTAATGTCTACCGTGGTGGAAGATATAAATGGAAATATTATTTTCAGCAGTTTTATCATGGAAAATTTGCTTTTAAACTCACGTATTTTCTTTTCAAGCCTTTAGAGTGTTTTAAAACAAATGCTACCAGACTGGGAACATACGTAATGCAGTACTTGCCTTATCCGTGTGCTTTTGAGAAGACTATGAAACTACCAATTCTTCCATTTCAGGGTTGAAAAAAAAAAAAAGAACACTACAGAACACGGTTTTTTTTGTTTGTTTGTTTGTTTCTCGGGCTAAGAGGTACTAAAAAATAACACACAAAAAAAGTCTAAATTGTTCGGGGAGTGGGCCCTTTAGTTCAAGCAGAGATTACAGAAGGATGGAGCAGGATACACAGCTTTAAATGTGTGGATCTAGTCAAGATCCTTTTTTAAAGTAGCTGCAATGACGAGCGGTTTTCTTTTGAACTGCAACACGTTCAAGAGGTTGGACCAGAATCGGCTGTCTCTTACCATCTAAATACTGAACGGTACTCTGCTTTTTTTTTTTCTTTTCTTTTCTTTTTCTCCTCGGGAAAGAAGAGGGTATCGTTTAAGTGTTATGAATTAAAGACCCACTAGCTTGCCACAGGTTGGGGGTGGGGGGGCTGGAAGCAGCAAACCCAAAAGAGAAACACGAGGACTTCAGGCGCGGACCTTGCGAGGCCTGCTTGCACCGGCTAGAGGACACCGTTTGGGCGCTGCAGCGGGGATCCCCGGTGTCTGTGGCCCGGCCAGCGCGCCTACAGGGCGAGTGGGCTCCCTTCACAAAGGGCGAGTCACTTTGGCTGCCCGGCGAGTGCGTCACTGTACCGGACAGGAGACAGGTTCGCATGGGAGTGGGCACCGAGCCGCTCTACCATCCGGTGACCCGGCTTCGCCTCCCCCGGGGGAGAGGGGGTGAGACTCGAGCGGGACCCCAGGTGAAGGGCGTCCCACGGCTGCGGCAGTCGTCGCTCTGCTGCTTCCTCACGTTGCAGGAGCCGCCCGGCCGCGCGCCCGGGCACCGGCGGTGACTGACGGAGTCGCCGCCCCCTCCTCCCCCGCCGCCCCCTCCCGCGGCCCTCCCCGGTCCGACACGTCATGGAAACACAGACGTCAGAGCCCGACGGCCAATCGGAAGCCGTCGCAGGAGGGGAAGGGGGGGAAGAGGAGAAGAGCGCAGGAGGGGGCGGGGGCAGCCGAGAGCCGGGCGCGCAGAAAAGGAAGAGAGGGAGGGGCGCGCGGAGGCGCGAGTCGTCCGCTCGGCACTCCAGGCCACCCTTTCCGCACCGCGCGCTGCAAGTTCTAGTCCCCCAACCCACCCACCTCTCCCCCGGCGCGCGCTCGCCAGGCGGGGACGCGCTCGCCGGATCCTCCCCTTAAACGCCCTCTCCGGGAAGCGCCAGTCTCGGACCGAGCCGCGTTACCTCCGCTCGTGCGCGCGCGCGCGCCCGCCCGCCCTCAGGCTCCCCGCGGGCCGCGTCACGTGACCGCGCCCAGCCAAGGCGGCAGCGGCGGCCGCGCGAGCATCGGCAGCGGTGGCAGAGGCAGCGGGAGCAGCTGCGCTGCCAGCGTGGAGCGGGAGGTGTGGAGGTGTGGAGAAGAAGGGAGCGTCGGACCGGAACGGGTGAGCGCCCTCCTCCCCCTTTGCTTGCTCGGGCGGTCCCGCGGGTCACCCGGTACATACGGGCCCCTGGCCGGAGCTGGCCGGAGCCCCTGGAGCTCTGCCGTCTGCGAACCGGCGTTCCCCAGGACCCCGCCCCGGGTTGCACCCCGCCCGTCGCTGCTGCTGCTGCTGCTGCGGACGACGGCGCGGGGCCGGTTGAGCTGCTGTGCCGAGCGCGGCGCGCCCTGAGCGCGGCTTTGCGGAGCGGAGGAGGCGGGTCCTGCGGGGACGCGAGCGGCCACTCGGCGGCCGCCGGGCTCTGGGCGGGGGCCGGCCGGGAGCCGCCTCCTCCTCCACCGCCGCCGCCTCCTCGCGGTGCAGCGTGAGTAGGGAGCCCCGGCTGGTGGACGCCGAGTCTCTGGGCTCCGCCGCCGCCTCCTTTTCGAGGTGCAGCCGCACCTCCGCGTGGCGCCCTGATCCCAGCGAGCCGGCTGCCGGCACGTCCCGCGACCCCTCGCCGCCAACCCCGGGACCCACCCGCCTTATCCTTCCTTGATTCTTCCCTCGGAAAAAATGGTTCCCGCTGCGGGCGAGGTGAGTGGCGGCCGGTGGCTGCCCGCGGCGGGGGCGGCCACCTGCGGGGGAGGCCGGGTGGGGCGCGCAGGGCGCGGCGGGGGTCCTGACAGCTGGGCGCGGGGTGGAGCGCGGCGGGTCCCCGCGAAGTTGGCGGCGCCTCCGGGGTTCGCTTCTGCTAGGAGACCGTAAAGGTGAGAAGGCTTCCTCGCCGCGCGCCCCGGCGCCGGGTCCAGCTTGGAGTCGCCGTCCGGGTGGCTTCTCGTCTACACCCGGGGCTCTCCGACTTAGCGGGGCTGCCTCTGCTGCCGCCACAGCCCATCTGAACACGGGTCGCCCCCACCCTGGCAAGTGGTGACCTTGAGGGCAGCGGTGGCCGGCACTCCCTCTCCCCGCGCCCTGGGAGGGTCACCGGTTTAATTCCTGGATTGGGCCCCCAGGAGGTACTGCCCATGCAAGGTGAAGGTTCGTCGGTCCCCGGGAGAGGGTGGTGAGGTAGATTCGTGTCAAACAGGACGGTGACTCCCGGGGAGTTGGAGAGCCGCCTGGAAGCTCTCTTCAGGTCTTGAGTCTGGCCCCCCAGGATGTTCACGGTCGCTTCCGATTCATGTTTATGTACTTAGTTTAACAGAAGAAAAAAAAATCTGCTCTGTCCTCGGGTCCCCGGAAAGGGTCAGCAAGCAGGAGGGTGGCATTCCTATTGCGGGGAGCGGAGGGGGCGGGGGTTGCTTCTCTATTAACATCTTGCAGGAGAATTTTGTGGCTTAGCTAGTTAGCGACCCCTGGGTCTGCGCCTCGGTCTCTGCTCAGGTTTGGTCTCCGTGCGCATTTCATTCACCAGTTTACTGCGGGACCCTAGCATTGGGAGTGCTTTTGCTGTTGCGGTGATAGGACCCCAGGGGGAATCTGGGGCTGGTCTGCGTGGGTAAAGGGGTCTGCAGGACCGTGCCAAGGACGCGAATCTCCTTGGTAGGCTGCTTTTTACCTTTCCTGGGGCTTAGAGCGCTGCAGACAGCCACCTTTGGCTGCTATGCATGCTACTTTTCTGGGTTTATTAATAATCTAATGACTCCTGTTGGTATCGATTTCTGTTCCTGATAAATTAGTTATATGGATTTTTTTTCATACGTGTGTAGGTATATGCATGTCTGGACTGTCTGCTTTTCAACATGGAAGGCTTTGTTGTGTTTCACCTCCCCCACCTGAGGACAGTCTTACTTTAAAATAAGGTTCTTGCACAGCGTAGGTGTATTTTATAATAATAAGTACTTGTAAGGGCCTGGTTTGTATAAAGCGCTCATAGGGCATCCCTTTGGATAGTGGCCCATGTGAGTGAATGGAGCGCCTTCACTTGCCCTGCCACCAGCCTTCCCTAGGGAGACTCCCTGTCCTTGTGTGTGGCAGAGGCGGATTGGGAGAATTAAAGAGGGATTGGAACGGGGAGAATCTGCTTTTTGTGCTTCTTGTATGTTTCACTTAACACCCCCTCCTTTTTTTTTTTTTTTTTTTTTTTTTTTCTTCCTGGTCAGTTCGAATTTGAAATAAATAGGATTTTTTTTCCTTGTTGGGAGCTTTTGAAAGCTGGTGTATGAAATGGTCCTTTTAAGCCATGTTTTCAGGGAGATGTTTTAGTTTCTACCTTGCTTTGGATAAGACAGTTAAATTGCTGTCATAAAGGGTGGGTCTCTGTCCTGATTTTTGGCTTGGGTGTAACTGCAAAGGTCTTTGAAAAGTAACTGTTATTTCTTACCATATAGTCTGCAAAAGTGAGTCACCCTCCGGTGAGCTGAGGACAGAGCGCCACCTTTGATCTAAAATTTTGTTATCCCCCCACCCCACCCCCAACGCCCCCATCAAATAGTGAAAATCAAGAGTATGCCTTCATAAAGCCGTTGTCCCCACGGTGTGCCCCTTTAGAAGTAAGAGGGGATTTGCCTTCAATTTTCAGTATTTTATAATTTATAGATCTTGAGAGGAATTTCAGCAACTGTGTGGGAAATATGGTGTTTTGCTTTTAGTCGAAGCTTGAGACCTTGCATACCATTCTGAGATGAGGTGAGGAACTAATTTTGACTCGTGTTGATAATAAAATAAGAGGATATTGATGGTCTAGACCGACTGAGGGACGGAAGGCAATGCAGTACTGTTGTCAATATTGTTTAGCTATTCTAGCAAATTCCAGTGCCTACCAGCATGGCAGTCCTTAGCGCCCCCCCCCCCCTTTTTTTTCTTTTCAGTTTTTTAACCGCTGAGCTAGGAACGGGTTCTACGATAAACACTGAAAATTTAATAAAATTATTTTTCTGGCCTGAATACTATATAGTAATTCTTTTTCATTGGCTGTCTTCCATTTACCTGCCTTTTGTGGTCTCACTGAGGGCTTATAATAACTTGCTTGAAGATAATGAGCACTGTGAACCGGAGTGCTTATATTCAAAGTTTAATCGAAACTATGTCGGGAAATGTGGTTGCTGCTCACGGTTCCTCTCAGATGCATCTCATATTAAAAATAAATAGGGTTTTTCAGGCTTGGGAGCGAAATGCTGTACTGTTGAGAGCTTCTCTGATGAGATTTCCCTGCTCTCTGCGCCACCGTCCTCCCTCCTCTCACATCCAAATTTGAAGGCGCAACTATCTCTTCAGGCAGAGGATGATAATTCCTTATTGTCATCCATAAAACACAAAAGAAAAAGATGTAGCTTTTAAGTAATGGGTAAATTAACATGGATGTTACCTAATACCGGTTTTAATTACAGACCATAAGCTATTATTGCTGTACTGTCTGCATTTAAATTTTAATTCAACATTTGAGTTCTTCTGACTCCTGTAAAGCATTAGATGCTGAGCTGTAGATAAGTATTAAGCTATAATTAAACAAAAAAAATCCGTTTGAGATGATAGATTATTTATGCCTTCACTGCTACAAGGCCTCCTTAAAGCCATGGAAATGGCCCCAGGTTAAAGGGCATTTGAAGCCATTAAGTGGATGCATGCAGGGTAATTAATACATTGTTAAATGTATTTTGATGAAATCTATTATTTGGGGATTCACTTGACTGATTTTCTTAAGTTCAGTTTTAAATGAAACAACTTTTTATGTCAAATGAGTTTTAAAATAATTTGTCACTTAGTAAAACTTTCTAATACTGAAGATGAAAAAATTTGACCATTTTTCTTGTAGTTGATGCACATGAAGTTTGAGCTGATATTTTCATCTCTTATAGAATTTGTGATTAATATGAAATACAGGGGGAGGATCAGGAAGCAGAGACTTAAAGCTTAAGTTTTTATATCTCATGTAAGAATATTTTCTTGACCAGTTGGAATGGAAAATTATGTTCTAGTGAATGTCTTATAGAAAGATGTATCAGTAACTTATTTGGGGCTTTACAGACTGAGGTAACATTACAAGAAAAATGATATACAAGGAGGATTTTCAGAAAGAGGTAACAATTTCTTAGCTTTTAGAAATGGCATTTATGCATACACACCAAATACACTGTTTTATTAAAATTTTTATTACAGAAATTGCCAGTGAAAATAGAATGACAGACTTAACTGATCATTTTGACAACTCACAGTCTATCCCTTGCTCATATTACCATACCAAAGATAAGTCTTATAAATGGATATATTAAGTAAATGAGTGGAATTTTTTTTTTTTTATGTTAAGATTCTTACTATGTAACCCTGACTGGGCTGGAACTCACTTTGTAGACCAGGCTAGCCCCGAACTCATAGAGACCCTCCTGCTTCCTCCTCTTGAGTATTGAATTGAACTCTTATGTTTAATATTTGCAGCTTAGGAGATACTCAGTACTACCCAATTTTAATAGGATCTGAAAAATTGACTCTGGTTGTGTATGTGGCAGGGTTTCTCCCGAGAGCAGATACCTAATAATACTGCTCGTTAGGACCTCAGAACAGTGGCTTAGAAATGCTCACGCTTATTCGGTGTAGTTTTTAACATGACCGTGTGGCCTGATTCTCATAACAAGTAGTTTTTCAAAGTGAGTTATGTGACAGTTGTACCTTTCTCCCCCTGGTAGTCAAGGTGATCTATCTGGGTCCAGGGTCACATAGCTGACAGATAAATCAACCAGACTTGAACTCTAGGTTATCCAGAGGTCCCCTTACTTCTGCCCATCGCTGATCTCACTCTGTGTTTAAGTTTATGGGAGTATATGGCAGGTCAGCTTCTGATCAGTGTAAAGTTAATGATACAATAAAAATAAGTTTGCTTAGGCTTTGCTTTGTGGTTTAATTACTGCATATGCTTGGAGTTATATCAACAATTCCTACATACCCTGATTTGCTTCACTTCCCAGCAAGGGGGTGACATGAACATTTGTAAAATACTACAGTTAAACTTCATTTTTTTAAAATCTTGTTTTCAGTGAGGGTTTTTTTCCCCCCGCAATAATTTATTAAAAATAAAATAATGCTAGTGAAAAAAAAAAAAAGTGTTCCTTCTTTCAACTCCTGTAATTAAGCACTTGTCTTTCTGCCACAGGTATGTTATATAAATTTTTCTTGAATGTTAATTTGTTAAGGAGTGAAATTTAGATATTTAAATAGGACCCCAGATTTCAATTCATAAAATTCAAAACCTTGTTATAAATCTCACACAAACACACACACACAAAGGTGATAATTCTCTACTGTTCTTGCAATTACTTGGGACAGTTGCTCAAAGCATGGGTTTCTTGGCTGTACCCCTGTGGTTCCGATTCAGCAGATGTGGGGTGGGGCCAACCAGTCTGCATTTCGAAAAAGAACGTTACTGACTGTATAAGGCAGATGAAATTGTAAACATTATTAGAAATCCTTTTATGATTCAGGAGGAAATCATTGATCTATTTCCAACATAGTCACATTAGTGTTCCTAAGTGGTTTTTGACTGTTGTAGAAAAGTTTGACTTGTTGGATGGGTAGTTTTTGTGACAGTTGTAAAGATGGATAGAGACTCCTGTGTGTCTGTGGTTCCTTCGTAAGCACTATAGACTCACAGACATGTTCATGTTCTGTCTTAGTTCTGTATCTAAATGTCCACTGTCTTCAAAGGAATTGAGCTCAGGTTTCTTTTCCTAAAAATAATTCCTGTTACTTTGTTTTTTTTTGTTTTTTGTTTTTTTTTGGGGGGGGGGGTTAGAGGGAAATGTCTAATAAATAGCCATAAACTAGTAGGTAAATAGTGACCCTGTTAAATTTCATTTAGCAAACAGCTGCTTCAAAAATAGCATATTGGTGCTGGTGATTTTTGAAGAATATTAACAGTGCCATATTGACAACTTTCCACCTGTACACCAAAACAAGTCAGCGCTGCTTCCGTTGCCTATTGATAATTTGTGTAGCTAGGTAATCTACTGCAGGGTCCATTTCATATGGCTGTCACTGTAGCTTAGCTGTTGCCTATGACATATGCACAAACTGTCTTGAATGCATTTCCTGGTTAAAATCGGTCTTAAAATGCAGTTGTTTTGGTTCATATATATCATTGTAACAGTTTTACATACATTAAAATGAAAGTAGTTTCAAAACCCATCTCAAGCCTACAGAGCTTGTTTTTATTTTTAAAACTTAGGCTTATTGGCTGAGCCTTAGGGAACAGTTAGGGATCCTGGGGTATAATTGACTAATGATCTTGGAAATCTAATTTATTATTTTTGGCAAAGTGGGAAGACATTTCCCTATATTCTCTTAAAGCTGTTGTCTTTTAATTTTCCAAAACAATGTTAACTAAATAATGTATGATGTCTTAAATTGCTTCTTTGGTAAGAGAATTATTCGCTGTTTGTGAGTGTAGTGGCTTCTAGCATTGTGGTTTCTAACAGTCTGGGATTTGGGTTTTGAATTAATGTTACTGTCACCTGGGCCTCGAGAGACAAGGGGCATGCTTTTGAATGGAGCACTGCTCACTGTGTTTACACCGTGAAATCTGAGATTATTCTCTTCACCGAGAACTGGTATGACTACTGGACACACCTGGTAAATTGAAGAATGAAATGTATGTGTTTTGAAAAGTAGATCCTAGAAAGGATTTGATTATTTACCTAAAGAGGAACTTTTACAATAATTGTATTGTTAGTAGTGTAGATCTGCCCTCTTTATTAACCCAGAACGTTTTCTTGTGAGGACGTTTAAAATAAACTTGTTCTCAAAATGCTCAGTTCCTGTGCTTTGATTTACCTTTCATATTTGTGCTGAGATTTATCAGGTTTTTGGGTTTTTTTTTTTTTTTTTTTTTTGATGTTTGTTTTCTTAAACCTTACCTCATGTCAATTCACTAAAACATTTAATGGTTCCTCTTTTTTTTTTTTTTTAAATCATATACAAGTAGGTTCTGGAGGACTTGTATCAAATAAGTAATGCAGTGTTTTCTAAAGTGTGTTGGAAAGCACTGGTCCTTAGGAACAGTAAGGGTTTGATGTGAGGAAGAGGGCAGCTTTTCCATCTGGAATTTCTTCATGTCTGTAATGTGAGAATATGGATAGGACCTATCCAGATGTGGTCATTGTTTTCCCTTTATTTCACAGACCAGTGGAGCATCTGTCTCATCTGCCAGGCGCAATCTGCTCCTCACCGGGGTCACCACTTTGTACTTTTAGGGGAGGTGTTATTCACACATACAGCATCAAACGAACAGTGTTTTCTGGAGCTGAGAGCCATGGTGTATTCATAGCAACGCTGACTGCCCACTGGAGACAGTGTATAGTCTGGCTGTTGCCCTCTTCTCTTTGTTGTGACTTCATACATGTATCCTCTAACCCGAGAAAACCCTGGGCCTCCTGGTCTAAGTATGCCTATTATTCAAAGCTTAGCAACCGTTCAACCTTTCTAGTCATTTTTTTATTACTTTGTCCGGATTCCTCTTTCTATTCTCACCTATACACTTCTTGTTTTTGTGTGTAAGATTTGTTTAATTCTTACTTAAATGTATTTGTGTGAGCTTGAATAAGTTTATGTGCTCCATGTGTGTGCAGGTGCCCATGGAGGTCAGGGAGCAGTTGGATCCCTTTGAATTGCAGTTACAGGCAGTTGTGAGCCACCTGATGCGGTTACTGTGGACAGAACTCAGGCCCTTTGGAAGAGTATCAAGAGCTCTTAACCACTGAGCCAGTCTCTCAGCCCAAGTCTCTCCTGGTATGTTCTGTGTCCCCTTGCTGTGATGGAGACAGCATGGAGAAGTGAGTTCAGGAAGGAACAGCAGAGATGGTGACTTGCAGACCACAGGTGTGGGTTTAAGAGTTGGACATTGTGTATCTTTAGTTAAGGTATCAATAACAGACAAACTTGAAAACTGAGAATTGCTAAAGCTTGTTTTGTCTGACTTTTTAACCCTGCACCTGTTGCTTCACAGGGTAGTCTATCTTACTACTGGACCAAGGGTTCCTTTTCATTGACTATCACTAGGGCAGTAGAATTCAGCTTCTACAGGAGAAGTATTTTCCACTTGTGAACAGTGTGGTGTATTCATCCTTATTAGTCTTCATTCTGATTCCAAAAATAATTGCAGCTTAACTTTATATTTTTAATGAAAATGCATATGAAACTCAACTCTCAAAGAATTAATCAAAATTTAAAAAGAGAACAAGTCATTGGGGGAAGATTGTATTTTTTAACAGCTAATTTCATTTTGGGCATATGCCATCTTAGTCTTTCATTTGAATTAATGTTGAGATGTGCTTCCTGGGTCTCTATATAATTGATCAGTGTATTGCATGGTGCACAAAGTCATAATTCGAAGCAAATATTCTGGGTTATAATTGAATCTGTTTTGTTTTTTGTTTGTTTGTTTGTAGTTCCTGTGTGTTGGTAGAAATGCTTGTGGAGCTGTAATGGGTCACGGGTCCTACTGTTCTGGGGAGGTTTTTGAGAGTGAACTTAGTGCTCAGTCACCGCAGGCATCAGGAAGAAGTGTAAGGATACAGTCTATTAAGGTTTAAAAGTATGGCACTATGGTTATTCTCCTACCTGCCTTCAGGTCAAGAAAGACCACATCTATCATGACTAGTGAATGCTCATTTCATACACACAGTATTAATTTCAAACATCAAATAACTACATAAATTTACCATTGTAAAATCATCACTCTCAAAGTACTTGAGGGGAAAAAAACTTCTAACCCATTTTCCAGTAATTAGTACATTGTGCTATTGTTTGTTTAGCTATTTCAGATTTTTAACACATATAATTTTTGAATAGTTTTTAAGGGCTCATAAATTAAGTGCTTTTTTATTTAAAGTTTTATTTTTGAACATTTTATGAGGATCTCATTTATAGTGATTATATCTATACCACTCCCCTTTTATTCTTCGTTACCCCCTTCATTTCCTTCTGATTCTCTTCCCAGTTAGTCTGCCAGTGGCTACCCCATTACAGACAACCCTTAGAAACCATGAGCAGTCAGCAGCTTCTCAGGATACTTTCTCAGTAATCGCTTGGATACCTTTGTTTTGAAGGGCCAAACCTTGTGCCCTGTTTCCATGATAGCAGTGTTTTATGGAATTCCTTCCCATACTTCAGCTCAAATTGTTTCTTTCTGAAATGTTCCTTTGTGTGTGTGTGTGTGTGTGTGTGTGTGTGTGTGTGTGTGTGTGTGACAGACAGACACTTTCTTAGGGTTCAACACTCAACAGTTACTTATCCTCAGCATTTCACTAGATAGAAATCTGCATTAACTGTCAACCTCTGCTGCAGGCTGAGTGCCACACTGGTTCACAGATAAGTAGTAAACGTTCAGGGAACCAACGGTAGTATGTTCCCTTCATGGACCTCTGACTCCTCAGACAAGCTTTGGGAGAGTTTTATAGTATTAGGTATGCCTTCATATCGGGCAGGCCTCCCTCCCGTTCAATCACAGAACAGTTGGCTGTCCCCAAAGAGTTCTGCCACAATTGCACCAGGCTTTTCTTGCTTGGCTGGTCGGTACTCCAGTGCACATGGTCTACAGGTAAGTGAGATCGGTGTGTTTTCTGGCCAGGGTATATAAACAGAATTGTATAAGGTGCTATAGAAAACATGGGACTTTAACTGTCATTGTAATTGTAGTGAAGCTGTTGGTCAAAGAGATGCACAGAAATGGTTTTGTTAGTGGAAGATGAAAGGAATTTGAAGACAAGAATTAGCAAAAGTAAAATGAATTAAAGCAGTAAATCTTGATCTTCCTGTACCAGAACACACACAGGTGTATATACACTATACAGCCTGCTGACGCCTATAGATATACAATATAGATGCATAAAATTCTGTCCTTTCTCAATTCATGCCCAAAAGCAACTCAGTCATGCTCTTAACTACTTTTATTTTTTATTTTTTGAATGTTGTTCTTTTAAAAAGCGACTCATGAACTTAGGATACTTTGTATATTCAAAACAACTAAAACCATGAGAGGGAATTAGGGAGGGAATGGGTCCCAGTGTAAAGAGAGGACAGTAACTGAGGATGGCCAGTTAGTGAACCTGCAAAGATACTGGGCAAGCTGAGGAGAAGGAGCTCTCCCAGCATCAACCCCTAGTTCGGTGTTGATGCTCTCTACAGCCCCCTCTACACTCTGCAGACACTTGGGAGCCTAGGGCCTTGCTGCCTTTGAACTTTTTATATGCACAGAACACTAGGCCCTCCTGATCTCTCTGTCAGGTTGCTCCTCTTGCTGAAGCCTTTTCAGTGTACTGTTTGTGATATTTCGTGGACTCCAAGTTTAAGTTCTGTTTTGTCTTTAACACTGAAAATTTTAATGATGCTGAGTGAATGAAACACTTGAGTGTCTTTGCCACATCCCAGAAATGTGTAAAGAGGCAAGTAATTTTAATGTTTTAATTAATTTTCTCTTTGGTTTAGCTTTCAGAAACCTTTATTAAACCTAGCATAACCCCTATTCTTCCCAACCTTTTATTTTTAAGTTTTGTTAACCCTGTCTTCTAACTTTGCAGGTTTTTTTTTATTTGATTTGTGCATTTGAGCAAATGCTGTTTGGTTCCTGGAGATAAATATGTTTACTGAAAACCTAAGTTGTCTTTGGAAGAAGTTTTCTGTAACTAGCATCATCTCTGTTCCCTGTCAAGTATACACTGAAATTGTGAATAGCAAGTTTCCTACAAACTCAGAGAAAAGAAATCCATCCCAGAATGTCAGGAAGAGCCATAATAGCCAAACAACAGAACCCAAGATTGCCACTTTAAACATGATTTTTACTGCATAGTATTATATCTTAGTAAAGCAGTAAGAAAACTTTTACATCATGATTAAAAAAATAATACAAACAAGTTAATCAAAGGCATGGATATCTGTGTGTGGCTTTCTAACTACAGATTTCCCTGTAGAAGAACTGACAAAGCCTTTTTTTTTTTTGAACATGCACAAATCAGAATCCTCAAGATTCCCCTTGGTCCAGAGAACTCTCCTATGGCTGGCCAGCACACTGATAGTTTGAGATGTGGTCCCTCCTACGCTCAGAAAGCTGAATTCCAGCCCAGTGATGGGAAAGCCTGAGAGCTGCTCCGTTACCATTGCAGATGTCCTCAAAGGCTCTGGGTGTAGTTCCATGACCTTCCTCCTCTGTCTAATCACAGAAACCTGCCTTCGCCGAGGCACACAACTGCTAACCAAGATACCACATGCATGCAGATCCTAGCCACCTCTCACGGAGCTGTTAGTGTGCTGGCCAGCATAGGAAAGTCCCCCGACTCAAGGAGGACAACTTGAAAATCCTGATTTGTGTGTGAAGAAGGAAAGAAAGAGAGTCTTTGTCAGCTCTTCTACAGTGAAATGCGCAGTGAGAAAGCCACACGCTAATGTCCATGCCTTTGATTTTCCCTATTTGTCTTACGTTTTAAAAATCATAAGATTTTTTTTCTTACAGCTTTATTAAGGTATCATGTACTGTAAACATCATGTTGTTTAAAGTGACGATCTTGGGTTCTGGTTGATGGCCGTGTCAGTAAAACCACGGTCAACTATTAAGCACAGTCATCTCCCATAAAAGTGTCTTTCTGTCTCTCTACCACCTCCCTAGCTGCTGCTCTCTTCAGCCAACTACCGAATCCCGATTAATTTGACATTTCTACAAGTACTTAAATGTAGTCCGGCTTACATTCGATCTAAGTATTTTGAGATGCATCCGCGTCGTATCTATTAATAGCTGGTTTTGTTGCTGATGAGGGTGTTACTCCATAGCTGTAGTTTGTTAGTGGGAAATTGTGGACATTTTGGTTCCTGTAAAGCATAGTTTGTTATTTTTGAGCTATATTATCTCTTTATTGCTTAGATCAAAGGACTTTGGGAACCACTTGTGTTTGTGCTGGGAGTTGGAGGAAAGAGTTAGTGAAAGAAATAACCTCAAACTAGCGAAGTAGGGGGTCCCACGGGATCAGTGGTATTTGTAAAGATGAGCCTGGGTTCTGCACGGATCACCTCGCTGTCGTTGTGATGACACACCCAGATCAGTCAGATTGGAAGAGGAAAAGCTGATTTGGGCTCATGATTTCAGAGACTGCCTTGCCTCATTGTTCTGGGCCTGTGGTAAGGAGATCATTGATATTTCAAAGGAAAGCATTGTGGATCTTCGCTCTATGCAGATTGAATTTTGTCAGAACTACAGATAAATACATTTAAATGTGTAGATACCCCAGATATATTACCTGTTTTTTAATGTGTTTGCAGTTTCTAGAGACTTAGGTACACAAGTCATGCTACTTTGGGTAAAATACAATTCTGCTTCTACAGAAGTGTAAATGAGGAAAGCGGTTCTAAGAGAACATGTCTTCTGCAGGGGCATTCTGTTAAGAACTTACAGGGTTTTTTTCCTCCATCCTTGATTTCTGCTTCTAGCCCATCTTCAAGGTCATAAGTTGTGTATCCTGAGCAACAGTGGATTGCCATCTGCAATATTGTAGCCAGGTTTTAGAGCTGTGTTTCATGACACCTGAGTAATTCCAGTTACTTGGATCAGGTAAAGGAACGTAATAATTGAATTAAATGAATCGTCGTATGATGAACCAGCTTTCTACCTGTAGCATCTAAGACAGTGGCTTCTGTGGAATTTGTGGGTGAGATACTCTCCACAGAATATGATGGAAAGGGTTTGTAGCTGTTCCCCAAGACTCTTCTCAGGGTTGGGGAGATGAATGGGGGAGTAAAGTGTTTGGCATGTAAGTGTGAGGACAGGAGTTAAAATCTGGAGCATCTGATAAACGCCAGGTGGGTGTGCAGGCTCACTTCTACTCTCTAGCCCTGAGAGCTAGAGACGGGAGCTGGGTAGCTAGGGTAGCAGCACCAGTGAGCTGGTAGAGAGCCCGCCCACAAATAAACTAGACAGCACGAGGAAGGCACCTTGGTGTCATCCTCTGTTCTCCACATGCTCATACACACGGGTTTTTGTATACCTCCACACATGCGAGCATGCACACACGTCACACCCCGTTATCCACACACACCGTGACCTATTAACCTCACTTACATAAAAGCCTATGAGCACTGATAATAGAATGCTTGGAAGATACAGAATGATGTAACATCAAAAAAAAAAAAAAAAATCAACCTGGAGAGATGGCTCAGTGGTTAAGAGCTCTGGCTGTTCTTCAGGAGAGCCTGGATTAACTAACAATGCCCACATGGTGGTTCACAACCTGCTGCAACTCCAGTTCTGGGGGATTTGACACCCTTTTCTGTCCTCCACAGTCACCAGGCATACATGTAGTCTGCAGACCACGTACAAACAAAATCATTTTTATAAATATAACATGAAATCTTTTATAAGACAGTCACTCACTCTATGTCTGATAAATATGTATTTTAACATTTAATTATTTTGATATTTGAACTGTATATGCTTTAACATCCTTTAAATAATAAAGTGTGATTGTATGGTTTTAACTTTATATGATTTTCTAAATTTTCTTCTTAATGTGATATAAATTGGTGTGATCTATGACTAGTCCCGTGTATGAAATGTTTTAGTTTTCCTGTTAAATAATCTCTCATTGTGCATCATTATTTATAGATATTTATCTCTACTGATGGCCGTGCACTTTATAATTATTGAATTTTAAGTAATGTGGTTTGTGTGACCCATTTCAGTTTCTTCCAGCTTCCTAGAGTCAGGTTTTTACAGTGGTCTTTTCTTGTTCTGTATATAGTGTTTCCTCTCTCTTTACATGTCTTTCCACTACTTTCTCAAACTCCCAAAGCACTTTCTAAAATTGTATTCGTGTTTGACACATTCAGAATCTGTTCAGTCTGAGAGTAGAAGATGCTAATTTCTTTGTCACTTGCCCTTGGCGTGGTGCCTGTTTATACCTGTGAGGTTCTTCATGACATTAAATGAGCATCTTGTCTCTAGTGCTGCGCTTCTATCCATTTGCCTTCTGATTCATGTAAAATACTTGCTTGGGCCTGGAGAGTTAGCGCTGCTCACTGTTAAGAGCACTGGCTGCTCTTCTAGAGGACCTGCGTTTCATCCCAAGGATCTACATGGTGACTCACAAATGCCAGTAACTCCACCTCCAGACAATCAGATTCTCTCTTCTGGGCATAAACACACGCGGCACAGACATACATGCAGGCACTGGTACATACGAAACAAGAAGAAGGTACCTGTTCCACTCTTAGAAGCAATAGTATGCTTGGAATGAGAATTTATCGATAGCTCCTGGTTTCTTTTTTAATTTCTGGAAGACTGGCGTGCAAGCTGAGTGGCACAGATGAGAACTTTATCACAGCCATTACATGCTCTATACATTTCACTCTTTCTGTGAGGAGAATTCTCCACCTGTGTGAACAGAAAGAGTAAGAGGGAAGACGTACAGGTACCCAAGTAACTGAATTCCGAATGCCAGCACTTCCATAAAGTGCTCCAAAACGGAATGACATGGTTTGCTTTTGCTCTTTAGAACAGAAAACTGCAGATGTTCTAACAAAATTTTCTGGACAAATCTATGTGCAACTAATAATACAAAAGTACATTGCAGTAAAATAAAACTGTAGAGACGTGTCAAGGTATTTTAGTAGATTTTCATGTAATATTTTCTGAATTTTTTTTCAAACTTCAGACTTTGAGTGGAAGACAAAGTTTATCAAATAATCTGTATTTTTATTTTCTAATGGGGAGACACAAAGATCAGGAGTTCACAACCAGAATGGGCTACATGACACTCTATTTTAAAAAAGCAAAAGAAGAGGGGGACAGATGGGGGTGTAGGGAAGGGAGAGAGAGAGAGAGAGAGAGAGAGAGAGAGAGAGAGAGAGAGAGAGAGAGTTTATGTGTGCGTGCACGCCTGCTGCTTTGCTGGGAAGTCATGGTGAGAAGAGACTGCACACTGGCTGCTCCTCTCCTCGGTTCCCTTTTCTGTGAGGGTGTTTCAGATGCTGCCTGCTTCCAGGTCCCAGTATCTGTGTACATCTGACCCCTTCTTTGATTGGTCTTTACGGTAAAGGGCTGTGGCATTTCTTGCTGCCGCTTTTTCCCTACATAGGAGAGGCCCCTGGAATGTGCTTTCAGACCTCAGTACTTTTAGCTGCCTTGTTTCCCTTCTTAAACGTGACTGCTGGGGGTTTTCCTAAGTGGCACTGAGCTTGGCTCCTGTTTCCACACAGAGCCAAGGGCTGGTGAGTTAGGCTGCCCATTCATTAGTTCCTCCTGCACTTGCCCCCACCTCCTTTCCTGATACATATTAGATCGGGTGGCCATAGAATTGTGCGGTTCCCCAGGAGAGATGCTGTCTGGTGAAGATACTGGTCCTAGAATGAGGGAAAGCTGTGGACCAGGTTCTTTGGCCACGCTCCTGCAGTGTATTTGCCGCCTGCTTCTGGCCTCAGAAAGTGTATACCCCAGAGTTAAAGAAATTTACATTGGCTTTAGGGATCTTAGGAGATGTTTATTTAACTGAAAAACTGCAAATACATACAAGAAACAGGAAGCCATCGTTGAAAGCCGCAGATAATATCAGAATTGTGGGCTTTTGAATTAAGAAGACAGCTACAGAAGTAGGATGTGTTGGATGTGTGCATTTGGGAGTTCAGAACAAGCAGGGTGATTCTTTATTTGCTTTTTCCTATTGTAAGCAATGTCACTTTAAGAGAAAAATATAGGTATAAAAGGTGTGTACCGGAATGTCAGTACATACCAGTCTTGGCTGGGCATGGTGACACTATGAGTTTGAGGCCAGCCTGGTCTACATAGGAAGTTGCAGGCTACCACTACTACACAGTGAATGTCATTTTCACCAGTCATGAGGCATTCCATTGGTGGACTGGTTGCTACCTGGCGTGGGAAAGACAAAAGCTGCATAGGGCTAGAGGAAAGGTTAAGGACTGTGGGTATCTTCTGGGCTAGCCTGGGGCTGTTATCCATCCAACTTCCTGAACAGTGTAAAACATAGTAGAAAACCAGGAAATTGGCAGAACAGCCTGTTAAGAAACCAAAAGTCTCTGTGTCCAACTCTGTTCAGTTTAGGTGTTTACTAGGTGCGTTTACTCATACCTTAGACTCCTTCCTGTAAACGTTCACAGCCAGTTTCCTAATACATTGTCAGTGGCAAAACAAACGGTGTGAAGCAAGAGTGTTTGGAGGAGAGCACAAGGATTCTGGTTTTCGGAATGGAAAAATTTGACATCTTGATGGCATAAGATGACATTTTTGAATTGATCAGATTTCACAGCCGTAGCCAGTTGGCTGAAAAGCATTTGCTCTTTGCTGTTCTCCGTATCTGGAAAACCGTCACGTGGAATTTAACATTATTTAGGACCCTGCTGTGTGGTCCCAGCCTTGCTGGTACAGTCAGTCACCCAGCCATACTGGAAGGCCTTGTTGATTCCAGAGGCACACAGCAGCTGGCCACTGTTCCTTTGCATGGCACCGTCCTCCTCATTAAACCCCTCAGATTACAGAATCCTGCTCCTGTTCGAGGCCTTCTTTGAAAGGCCAGGCTTTGCTGAGCCACTATTCCAGACGCCCTCCACAGAAGCTTCCCTGTGTCTGTGATCTGTGATCATGAACTCTGAGGAAATAAAGGATGAGCTTGGTCATAGTTGTAGGCGAGTGAGAAATATGCACAAAGATGAGAGTGTACTGACTGCTGCAGACAGTTTTTTTTTTCCTCATAAAATTTGTAATTATTACTGGGATATCATCTTTTTTTTTAAATACAGAGAAAACCAAGTTCAAGCTTTATAACCCATGCTCTGTGGTCTTAATAACTTCCTTTTACAGTGGGCATGTGATGTTACAGCTTGGCAGGTCTGTTTGTATTTGTATCTCATTATTAATTTTGAATTTATTCAAGTGTGTGAGGGAGTTCCTGTGTGTGCATGCATGCAGGGTCAGAGGACAACACTTTCTGGAAGTCGGTACCCCACTCCACCCTGCTGTTGAGGCAGTGTCTCTTGGGGTACCGCAGGCAAGCTGGCCTGAGCCTGTTCTTCTCTCAGGAAGGCCAGTATTACTAATGTAATTACTAATGTACGGCAGTATCTGCCTTGTTCATGGGTCCTGGGGTTGCCCAGGTTGTCAGGCTGCAGCAGCAAACACTTTTGCCAACCAATTGAGCCCTTTTCCTCAGCCCCAAACTTCATATTTTACAACTGTGGTTTCCTCATTTTTATTTTCGTTAATGTAATAACGATCCAGTGTGCTAATGTATAAAAGAAACACTGCCCTCCCTTAATTTGAAAATCCTTTTCTGAGAATAAGGCAAATCCAGTTCCCTGTAATTGCCTGTCTGACGGGTGACAGGCAATCTGTGTAAACTAGATTTTTGGTTTCAGTGTTGTTTCTTAATTACAGACTTCTGAAAGACGCTTTAAGCAGAAATGAGGGATTCAAATTCCCATGGTCTCAACAATGACAAAAGGATGGAATTTCCTATTTGGGAGCTAATAGTGCTGAGAACTGAAAGACAGACTATTTGAGCTTGGGGAAAGAGAGAGGGAGGGAGGGAAGGAGGGAGGAAGAGAGAAAGAGCGAGAACATTATGGAGGCTAGGTGCCTTCCTATATAACTGTACTTTTCTTTTTTTTTTCACTGCACCTCTGCCTGGCCAGCAAGCCCTGGGGCTTCACCTGCTCTCAGTGCTGGGATTTTTACCTGTCACACCTGAATTCTAAGTGTGTTGAGGGTGTGTGGAGGATCCAAATTCAGATCTTCATGCTTCCAAAACAAATGCTTAACCAGCCAGCCATCTCTTCAGTCCTGAACATTTGTTAAATATCATTTGTTCTCTTAAAGTCATTTGTTGACAGGTCTATTGTTTTTGGATAGATGTGACACTGTAACTCTTAGGCCTAGCTGACTTCAGGGATATATTGCAGGTCTGAAGCTGAATAGTAATCATGAGTTTCACCTGAAGGCTTCATTGTGCTTTTTTTTTTTTTTTAATTGTCCAAGGTTAACTCGAGATATGTTGGCAAAAGATTATTATGAAAATTATTTAGTTTCTATCTTTAAATTTTTATTTATGCCATGTCTTTGTTAGGGTTTTACTGCTGGGAACAGACACTGTGACCAAAGCAAGTCTTAAAACAGAAAACAACAACTGGCTTGCAGTTCAGAGGTTCAGTCCATCATTATCAGGCGGCCTGCAGGCAGACATGGTAGCTGAGAAATCTGCATCTGGATTGGCAGGCAGCAGGAAAAGTGAATGCGGCTCTGGGCCTGGTTTGAACATCTGAGACCCTCAGAGCCCACCTCCAGTGACACATTTCCTCCAACAAAGCCACACCTATGAGGGCCACAAGTCCTAATGGTGCCACTGTATGGCCTGCAGGAGCCGTTTTCATTCAGACCACCGCATGCTACATATCTCATGGTTCACGGTTTTCCTAATAAGCGTTTTAGACGTGCGTTAGTCGAGGATGTCACTCTTTGCCCTGAGTTGAGGAGAATGGGTTTGGCTTGCTGGTTCTAGTTTTTGGTAGTCATGAGGCTAAAGTGTCTGATTTTTCTTACACAGTTGGGTGATCTTGGGAAGCACGTTGCATCAACAGCTGGTGTGCCTTCCTCTGTTTGGCAGCGTTCCTGATAAGGTGACGATTCCTTCATTTCCTTCCTGTGTAGACAAAGACCTAAAAAACACCATGAGTTGCAGTTACAGTTGATTCAGGCAATGGGAGTTCATCCAGAGGGCCAAAGATAATTTTCGATTGGTACAAAGCACGCATTACCAACCTGTATATATTCTGGTGTATTTAAAATTTTGTAACATCTTCATAACTACAAGTATAATAGTAATGACATCTGTTTTTTAAAAGTCCAGAAATTGTATCCAATGTCTAGTGAAATCCTACTATGAAGAATTCCAAGTTTCCAAAAAGTAACTAAGTAATTGGGTCTTCCGTAGTTTCCATATTTAAATTGGAGAAAAATAAAATAGTCAATATGATTTTATTCAAGCAACAGCACGTTAGGTTAGTCACAGGAATCAATTTGATTCAGAAGCACATTGCACCTTCTGTGTATAGTGATCTACAGCCATTTGATATTTAGGAGACAGTGATCAGCAGGTCATAGCGATACACATCTGTAGTCCCATCATTTGTGAGGTCAGTCGTTTCAGGTCAGCCCAGGTCAGCCTGGGACACATGAGATCTTGTCTGAAGATAAATAAATAAAGAGCAAATTAACAGAAGCAAACACTGTGTCTGTGTGATATGCCGTGTACACAGGAAAGGTACGACGCAGATGTGAGGATAAGAACTGTCTCCCCTGGGGCTATAGAGCACTGACTGAGTTCAGTTCCCAGCAACCACACGGTGGCTCACAGCCATCTGTAATGGGGTCTGGTGCTCCCTTCTGGTGTGTCTGAAGACAGCTGCAGTGTACTCACATGCATTAAATAAATAAGTAAATAAATATTTTTTGAAAATTAAAAAAAAAAAAAGAATGTCTCCCAAACTGGGCATTTGAGGTCTTTAAGCTTTTTTCAGAAGCATAATGGCTATTAGGTAGGGCCAGGAACACAGGCCAGATGGACAGTCCATTATCATACAATTCATTCCCAGTGTTTGTAAGTGTGCTGGGCTGGGAGACTAGACCGAGGTGATGCTCAGCTCTGGAAGACCCAATTTCCTTCAGAATCAAAGAAAAACTAAATTACATTTGATGTTTAATTTGTTTTAAAAATTGTTTCCCTGGAAACTGGGCTTCGTAATCATAGAAAACAGGACCAGTTTGCCAATGAATTTTTTTTTAATGTGTTCCAAATATTGCCTGGGACATATGTAGACTAAATGTTATTTGTTGATTATCTGAAGTTTAAATTGGATTTAATAGCCGTTTTAGGACCTGAAGAGACAGGAGTGAGTCTTTGCTCTGCGTTAGTAAATAGGAGCCTGAAGTACGGACTGTATGTTAGTCTTCAATAGTGTTCTGACTGGTGCTTAGCCAGTAGTGGTGGTGCACACCTTTAATCCCAATATTCAGGAGGCAGAAGCAGGCAGATCAAGGCCAGCCTGGTCTGCGGGGTGAGTTCCAGGACAGCCGAGACTACACAGACAAAACCTATCTTGGAAACAACAACCAAAAGATTACCAGTATTCAAAACCAGTTTTAAAGGTCTGCTGTTTTTTTGTTTTTTTTTTTTTTTAATTAGTACCAACAAGGAATTTTTACATTTAGGAACTAAATTCAGTATAGTGAACCAGCATTCTGAACCATTAACATAAACTCAGTAATGAATGTACATTTTGACCTTGAGGAGGAGGGCATGCATCTTCTTATACATTTTCTGGTGGAGGAAACTGTATGCAATAAGTGTAGAAAAGCTCCAAGAACCTGTCCCAACCATCTATTTTGTAGATATGACCGAATGGGACCCCACTTTGCCCAGGTTGATACAGATGAGTGAAAATTCAGGTCTCATTCCTAAACATTCACACTAGTAGTGTTCATTCAGGATAATATTTGAGAGGTAGCTTTGTGTTGTCACAGCCTTAGCTTCAGGTAGTGTGTTGGATACTGGGAAAGATAGCTGCTAAAGCAGCTTTGTCATGTTTATATGGAACTGTCTTGTGCCTCCACTTACCATAAATAGGTGGCAGCCAAATGGATGGGATGCCATTAAAGGATTTCCAGTGTGTTGTCCAATGCTGCAGCTCCTACAGCTGATCCTTGGAGCTTAGACCCGCACTCTACAGTTTATAATAGCTGCACAAAAATTTCATGTGAGTCTTCAGATATTCTGTCACTTAAAATGCCCTTGCACCTTACAGGTTCGAACTGCTCCGTTATTTGTAGTTAGCATGGTCACCTCGGGAGGGATTAATACTATCAGTGAGACCTCATTGGTGGGACAAAAGAAACTGTTCCCAGGTTATAGCATTGCCCGAGACCATGAGCAAACAAAAACCTGACCTTAACTGAATGCCTCATCTTCTCCCGATGTTAGGTTCCCATCACCAGCCTTGGTAGGGACTGTCTAAATTGTAAGAAAGCCAGAGGAGGACTTAGGTTGGTTAACAGGATAGTCCTGATTTTCTTTTTACTTATGGCAGTGTTCTTAGCATGCTCTTGATTTTTTTTCTTTAAACTGAGTAAGCATGGAATAAATTAATAGGAAAGGTTATTTCACAATTACTGCATGAATCTGTTTTCTTTATTTGGCAGTCTAACGAATTCTCAGCACTGGTTCCAAAATACCGGAAGTATTGCTTGGTTTGCATTGTCAGTGACAATGCAAATGTCACTGTAACTTGTTAGACCTGGTCATTGGAATTGCCATGTAAGTGACATTTGTGTGAATCCCACGTTGAACCTTAGCACTTTCAGAAATATTAATGTTTTTCTCTCTCAGTAAATAAAGTATATGGAACCAAAAAAAGGGGGAGGTGTTCTTATTTGGGTACCACACTTTTATGATTCTCAGTATCAGTTCTTCATTATAATGCTTTTTCAACTAAATTGTTTTGGCTTATGGATATCAATTCGTTATCAGTTGGTGTTCTTTCCAAAAACGAATGGGGTGCCACAGAGATGGCTCGGTGGTTGAATGCTTGCTGTGCCGGCATGAAAATTGGAGTTAGGATGCCCAGAAAAGACAGAGACTAGGGATAGCCACAGCAAGCTGACCTGCGGATACCAGCTATAACATGAGCTCTGGTTTTAATTGAGAAATTCAGCCTCAACTGATGAAGGTGCACAGAAGATGGAGGATGATTACAAGCATCGGCTTCAGGCCTTGACATGCACTCACACCCATGTGTACATGTGCACACCTCTACACATATGTATGTACAGCACACACATCCTAAAAGAGAAAAAGAATAAAAAAAAGAACCACTAAGCCCAATGAACACTTTTATGAGATTACTTGGAGTGAAGTTTTAAATAATTTTACAACCCTTGTGTTGGGAAGGTGGCTGTGTGGATGTCTGCGCCTGCTGCCAAGCCCTATTAACTGAGTCCTGTCCCCACACAGCAAATGGAGAGAACCAACTTCCGACGAGTTGTCTTCTGACCTCCACATACCCACTGTAGAGCGAATGCTCCCCTGTGCAAGTACTTGAAAAGTAAATGTAATAAAGTTTAAAACGGAGTATTTGTCCACTTGACTAACTCTTTACGTTGAGACAGATTTTCTAATTAAATACTCAGCCTGAGTCCTATTGTAAGTTTCATATCATTTGAAATGAGCACTTTGTGTTTTACTGTCTTTATGGGAAAATAATTTTATTGGTGCTTGAATTAGAAAAGGACTGGGTGATTGGTGTGTTCGTTTCTTTAACCTTACTGCATAATAAATTAAAGGATCCTAATCATTTGTTTTAATTCATTTATGTTTGTGGAAAGTAGAAATATCCTCTAAAAGGGTATATATTAATTTAGTAGAGTTCATCAGCCGTCTTCGCTTGGGAAGTACAGCACTCAGCCCTCATCAAAGTAGCTTGTCTTTGCAATAGAAAGAGACCATCACAGAAACCACAACTAGTCAAGTCCAGAGAGCAGCTCTTCATGGAGTGCCCAGACCCAGGAGATGCATCTACTGCATAACTCTGGCACCGAAAACTCAAGGAACACTGCAAAGGAGGAGGCAGAAGGACTGTAAGAACCAGAGGACCCAAGAGTCTGGTGTGAGATTGTGTCTCCCTAAAGTGGTAGGGAAGCTTCATCCACAGGACTGCAGCAGTAAGGCTGCCCACACAAGATCCACACATACACAGTTTTGTAACAACAGTGGAAGAGGAGGTCTCAAGGAGCTAATCCTCAGACAGACACAGAACTACAACAACCTGGGGCTGCTGACAGTCTCTCTCTCTTTCTCTCTCTCTCTCTCTCTCCCTTCCTCCCTCCCTCCCTCCCTCCCTCCCTCTCTTTTTCTGTGTGTGTGTGTGTGTGTGTGTGTGTGTTTATTTGTGTAACAATCATCAAAGAAAAAGAAGCCATAGATTTCAAAGGGAGTAACAAAGGAAACAGGAGGGGTGGGAGGGAGAAAGGGGAAGAAGGTGATGATTATATTTCATTAATATTTAAATTTTAGAAATGAAATTTACTAATTTGGTAGAGGCAGGACTATATCTTTTTTCTAAATAACCCAGTTGTTTCCTTTTACTATACGTAAATGTGGTCACTGTAGAAGCACTCACTGGTCTCTTTGTGTACATTTAAGTGTATGTTTGCATGCATACAACACATATGTGAAATATGAACATACAAAGTTGTGCCATGTGTTGATGGGACACAGTGGTGACACACAAGCCTCTGCCAAGGGCACTGTTAGGCCTGTCAGTTTAATGTTTGGTCTGTGGTTTATATATTTGATTCGTAGACTGGCTTTCATAGTTTTATCAGTATTTTTAATAAAGGGTGTGCCCAGTATTGTGTTATTTATCTATAACTTCCTTGTAGAAAATGATTTGCAAGGTTCGACGATAAGTTTGTTCCATTGCAATATGCAAAGGAGGAAATAACATATATAGTTTTTAATTTTTAACCCTAACATAGACTACAGGTGTAGTCATGGATGTACTTGCCGTCTTGTATGTATGTTGTAGGAGACAGGTGTTTGAGAAATGGTGTGTAGCCTTTAAGAGGAATGAGTCAGTGATACATTGTAGATACCTCGGAGGCCACAGGTTTGTTATAGCTTAGCTGAATTACACGGTTTTGTCTTGTCAAGGGGGTCAGGGACAGAAAAATCCATTACCATCTGAACATTGATTTGATGAACAAACACTGAATTGAGATTCAGGAATAATTCTGGTGCCTTCAGTTCATACCACACAAGACAGACCACAGAAACAAGCACATTTTTATTTGTTTGGCTTGGTTTTGGGGGGGGGGGTATTTTTTGTTTCTTTGTCTTGTTTTGGGGTTTGTTTGTTTGTAAAAAGAGTGTGTTAGTTTCCTTGTGCTGCTGTTAGAAAACACCACAGCCTGGGTTATTCCTCACAGGGTAGTTCTGCTGAATTAAAGCCCCACCCTTTTACCTCACCTAAAACTTTATTACTTCCTTGAAGATGTGATCACCAGAAAAGTCATATTGGAATATAAGGCTTCTGCATAGGAGTTTTAGAGGAGAAATAGTTCAGTCTATAACTGAGAAACTAAGGAAGTCCATACTCTTCTGCAAGGCTACGCAAGGCCTTCAGAGTTCCTGATTTTGTCTCATGTGTACATATCTGTCAAGCTCCGAGGGGATGCTGAGGCTGTTACGGTGGGGACCATACTCGAGAATTGCTTTTAGATTGCAGGAGTCGGATGAGAGGTGTGAGAGAGGGATATGGCCAGAAATAGAAGACAGTGGGATGTTCAGGAGACTTTCTTGGTTCAGCTTACCACGGTGTGTTTAGTCCCAATTTGAGACATTGAAAGAGATTTGGTTGAAGCTCAGTCACTTACATTGTCTGGAAAATCAGTTCCAATTGTATTAACAATCGTACTCCCTCAAATATTCAGAATTTTGGTCAACTTTTGTCCCCCTGCCTTTGCTCCCGATCTTACTTTCCCTTCCCAGTCTAATGTGTACTCCTGAGGATCTGGCTGCTCTCGGTACATGCGTACACACAGGATTCCCACTCCTCTCCTGTTGGGTCATGTACTTCTTTTTATAAGTTGCCTTTCTTCTGCTTCACTTTTTCTGCTCTCCCACAATAAATAGACTTGCATAGCCGTCCTGTTACTTGTGTTCTTTCACAAAGGCTGGTACTTTCTCCTGTACTTGACATATTTTAGAAACTCCACCATATTGGCTGGTAGACAGCATCTTCCCTGTCTCCGGTGTGTTTGTGTTCTAATCTGTGCACGGTTCTGTTTGTAACCACTGTCTTCCATTTGGAGCTTAAGAAGGCTCCCTGTATTCTGAAGTTTAAGTGATTCAGCAAAAAATAACCCTGTACACATGTATTCCATATTACTAAGGTTCATTCTGGTTCTTTTGGGTAGAGTGTGGTTGATTTTCACCTCCAGTCCCCAAGTTTCTACCGTGTTCTTACATAGTTAGTAGACTGAGAATGCCATATTAAAATAGTGAAATTTTAAAAAATAGATAATTGCCCATGAATCGAAGTGGGGGAGGTGGTTAGTGGCCTTGATTTGTTTCTTTGGTTTTTACAGCATCTTCCATTTCCTTCCTAGTCTTGTCTGCTGCTTCTACAGAAGAACTGTTAGTGAGAGTGTGCCATTTGCCTTGCTGCTGGCTTGCAACCTTCTGTGTAATTGGGTGTTACCATGACCATCCATATTTGGATGTTCATCATTTTGGTACTTGATATTTGATTTTTTTTTCTTCCCCTGTCAGTGACTTCATCTGGCTTGTCTGTGTCATTTGGTCTCCTGCTTGTCACAAGATTTCTTGAGCCTCTTTCCTCCTGTGATAGGTGCCCACAGGCTCATGGAGCTGGTTTGTGGTGTCTTTCATGCACAGTCACTCAAAGGCGATAGTATTCGTCTGACAGTATTGGGAGCCACAAGGGGCCTTGTGTGTACTTCCTGTGGTTTTAAGCTTTGAGAGGAGAGAGATTGGGATTTAGGGCTCTGCAGTTATCCTCCTCGCTCAGAAGCTGGAAGGGAACCTTCCATAATTAAGGTTTTCAGATGCCTGTCTAGGACTTACGCTCTCCTTGTACAAGGCTCTGTGTCTGAGTCGGTTGCCCATGGGTATACGTGCCTCAGATGTAGACATTCTTACAATGACTAGATACAGGGCTAGTTCGCCAAACTGTTTACCGTAGGCCAAGGACAAGCGGACTCTTCTTTAAAAGGTCATTTGTTAAGTTTTTGAACTTACGGAAGCCAGCTAATCCTTGTGAAATGCTCAGTCAGTCTTCCCTGTCCTTTTTCCCTTCTTTCCCCTCCCTTTAAAAAAAAAGACAAAGACCATGTGTGATTTGCCCAACTTCTGCCATTTGCTATCTGTGAAAGTTTTGTTTATTTAGTTTGGCTTGATGTTCCATTTACTTCTGGTAACTTAAAATAACGTTTTCAATGTTTCTAATAGCCTTAGACCCACTCTGACTATAAATCACTAAAAACAAGCAAGAAAACAACGGTAAATGCAGGTGTTACTGGTTAGTTGCTTATGCAGCCAAGGGAACGGAACTGTCTAGGATTCCTAGACAACAGCTTAGTTTACAAATGCTCGGTTTAAATGAATGCCTTGCGTAGTGACCAACACAATGCTGAACATCTGCTGTCCTTGCAACACAGACATGACAGTTTTTTAGAGAATATGTTGTGAATATCCTTGCAGGGTTTTTTATTTGCAGTTTAAGACTGTATATCAAAATGACATTTACTTTTGTATGGCAGAAATGGAACTTTTCTGACCGAGTACAGGTTCCAGTTGCTTCTTATAGCAGCTCTTACTTTGTGTTAGCCACCCAGCCAGTCAACACACAGTAGCCTCCTCTTTCCCATAGCCAAAAGGGCATGAGTCCAAAAGCTCAACCAACTTATCTGCATGTATTAGAGGAAGAGGTCTTTCAGAGGTGGTAAGGGCAGAGTAGCACTTCCTTGGGGTCATAGCATCCAACAGATTGAGAGAGTAAAGACCGTGATGAACCATAAGACAGGGACAAATAAGCTTCCGTTAACAGATTCTCACAAAATCGTTCACCCACAAGGCCTTTCTATATCTACTAGAAGAAAACGAAGCAGAGGCCAAATGGTCACTCTTCGGTATAATTTAATCCTGCATTTCTCGAAGGGATGGATTTCCATGGTGGCATCACTGTGGTTTGGATGAGCTTTGTTTCCCCCCATCATGTTAGTCACCTCTATTTTTGCTCACTAGTCATCCTGTTTTTCATGATTCACCGATGTCCACATTTGAAAGTTTTTATGCAGACTGGTTTGCACCGGGAGTCGGAAGGCGGTGGATTAGGGTTAGTAATGCTGGCTAATGCAGGATCTTGGTAACTCTTTCCATTGTCCTAGATCACCTGCTAAGAGTGCTTACTGCTGAATCATGGTGACCGTAGGACAGATCTCAAAATCCACACAAGACAGGCGTCCTGCAAAATACCTGTAACTCCGGCTCTCAGGGAACAGACACCCTGTTCTGATCTCTACTTTCATATACCTGCTTATATGAGGCATGCTCACCTGCTCATACACAGGCACACATGATACATCAATCTTGTTTTCAGAGTTAAACTGCCAATCCTATGGGACACTTTCACTGTCCCTTTTTTTTCAGAGACACCATAATATAATAATCATAGACTCCAAACTGAACTGTGCATAGTAGACCAGCAACAAAATTGCTTGTTGGGCTCTGCAGCCCCTCAGTATCTGGGCCTTTCTAACTCACACACGAACTGGCACTTGGCTTTTGCTTTATGTATTAGTAAGTTGACCTTTCTGTACTTGCGGACATTGTAGTCTTATTCTTACCTTTGGGACGCTGTTAATTTTTTCTGCTAAGAATGCATTACACCCAGGTCTTCTTGAGATGGCTTCCATTTCTGAAGTTAAAAAGACTCATCTTCTCATTGGGAGCCCCTGGCATACTAGTATCCTTACACCTTTCGTAAGTGTTTGTGTTCTTTGAAATTATAGGCAGGAGACAAACAGATTAATAGAATTTTAAGGCTTCTTTAAGCCAGGGACATGACCACCATGTTGACCACTGTTCTGTGCTTTTGTCCCTCTGTATTTTTTTCACTTTGGATAGTTGGTCTCTGTTCGGAAGTGTACCTGCTGATCTCTCTTAATGTGGTTCATCATTTAATCTGTAGACTTGAGGGACAAGACTTCCTTAAGAAAGATTTTAGCAATTTAGTATAGTTAGTTACCGTAAGAGCAACTGACGTTCAGTTCTGTGACTTAGAGAACTACATTTGCATGTACTTCAGTGTGAATGACAGGAAATTCCAAAGTGTTCTTTGTTTTTAAGCTGGATGATTTATTGTGTGATTTCCCCATTCCTGTCTCCCCACCCCCCCCACGTGCACCACACACATTCACCCCCAAATCCTCTCAAGTTTCAGTTTCTGTAGGAATGATTTCCCCTTCCCCTGGTTGCTTTAAGCATTGACCCATGCAAGAATGAAGGGGTTTGGTTTGTTGGTCTGGTTTGTTTTTTGGTGCTTTCAAGAAATGTATTTAACCTCCACAGTTGGCCAGGTTTTCCTGGTATCAGAGACATCTTCAAGCAGAGTGCTTTTTCTTAATGAGTCATGTCCGCCCATCCGTCCAACAGTTTGCTGCCTTCTGTACTTAATGTAGATCATCATACAGTCAAGCTTCGATTTGATTTGGTAGTGATCAACAAGCCCTTCATTTTAGTGAGATGTCTCCATTTTATACTTATACACTACACCCTTCTAAGGAGTCTAAATACAGAGATTAATATTTTAACATTTTCATCCCGTTCTTTTCTACCTTTTTTAAAGTCTTTGAATATATAACCCGACTTCTGGTGTAAAAGCACTCTCTCTCTCTCTCTCTCTCTCTCTCTCTCTCTCTCTCCCCCCCCCCCTCTCTCTCTCCTTGAAATATTCTTGTTTTTTTATATTAAAGAGGATAGAGAAAGATATTACTACTGGTGAGGGTTTGATACTACAGAGAAGAAACGAATACTCATTTATGGTTTGGAACTAGGAGATGGGAAGCCCAAAAGAGTTGAAGGAATTTGTCTGTGCATATAAGGGAGTAAGTTTTACTTCCCTACCTTATTCATTTGAAGAAAGTGTCGAGGGGGTACATTGGTTCTGTGGCATCCTCAGGTTTAAAACCATAAGTTCCGTTGTAAGCTTGGCTGTGTACTTCCATTTAAAGTATAGTGGATCAGTGATTGCCATTGGAGAATTAAAAGGAGGATATTTGCTAGACAAATTAATCTCAGTTGGAGACTATTCCTTAAAATATTCATTAATGTGCTGGAAAGATTTGGGGAAGGTATAATCACTGCCTCCCACTTCCCCACACACAATTGAAATTAAACTCCTGTGGATAAATCACTCAAAACAGCTGGGCTCTGCACAGGAGCGTCTCAGAAGCTAGGCCCAAGATCTGTGTAAAATACAAGGTGTTTAATGTCCTACAGAGTCTGTGTTCAATATCATTTGGCAGTGATTAAGGAAGCTTCTCTCTGCCCTTATATACTTTCTTGGAACTATTGGATATATAAGGCCGGTGATATTTTAAAAATATGAAATGCTTTTCAGAGTAGAAATATGATTTCGAGGAGTCCTCATCTTCCTCTTTTGTTAAGAGAATGACTTGAATTTTTGAAGTCCATACAGATAATTCTACAGAATTTTGTTCAGTGGAGAAAATGATTTGTCTCTGTGGGGTGGGGGTGGTGCTTTTTTTTTTTTTTTTTTTTTTTTTGGTCTTGTAATAACAGTTTTAATTTTTGCTTTTTAAATCTGGGAATTGGAAATTAGAATTGTTTCAAAAATGGCTATTTAGAAGGGTAACTATGTTGTATAAATGTAGGAATCCGGTAGGAATCCGGAAGGTTTTGTGTGTGTGTGTGTGTGTGTGTGTGTGTGTGTGAATGTGGCAACAGCTGTCAAATGAATAAGTTGTTTCTAGTTGCAACTTTATACCTTTGGTTAAATAACAGTCTTAGGCAGGGAAGACTGAATTACACAAGCTATCCTGTAATGCCAATAACATCTACATAGTTACCCATGGCCAGACCACTCTTGTTTAAAGTTTAAAATACAGTGTTTATATTGTAGACCTTATCCAGGAGGCTGTGGCCTTTAGGGATTGCTGCAGGCATATGCAGCTCTAGAGGACACCACCACAGGACTATAACCACAGGAGTATCGCCAGGAGCTCTGTGACCATCAGTTGTGAATACTTGTCTTGGTTTCTTTTGTAATAAATACCTTGTGGTTCCCTACACTCAAGATTAGCTACAGCAATAAATTGTTGAGGATGCACTGAAAACCATCCTCTCTAAATGCATCCTTGCTATGATGGGAAGAGACTGGGAAATTCCCCATCACTGCCCCTTCCCCCAGCCCCCACCACCTAATGATTCTAATGTGTAAAATGTAAAACAAAATCTAAGCTCCTGGGTTTTGCATCTTAAATAGCAGGTCCCCTCTTCCTTGTGAGGAAATATTTTACATTTGTCTCTGAGATTATTAAAAGACATTCTTCTGCTTAAATAGATTTCTATATTAATTATTCTTTAAAAAACAACACCAAAACCGTAAACAAACAACAAACCAGGGCTTCACCTCAGCCAGATGGGTCTTGAACTCATTGTTCTTCCCAGTCTATATGTGAATGTAGGGCAATCTTTCCTGAGCCTTGGCCTCCAGCATTCTTTAACATTGTTTCCAAAACATTTTATCCTTTAATTTTGGGAAATAGTGACCTCTAAAATTTAGCCCTGCCTTAGAGCAGTATTCTTTTCCATACTGGAATTACCCTGGTGACTAGGGCAGTAGAAAGAGCTCTTCTCTACCCTGTTTATCGCAGTGTTTGAAGCAGGGGAAATGTTGGGAGAGGGTTGAGTTGTAGAGGCCACTTCTCCAGAATGTAGTTACAAGAGCATCATTGCTTCAGCTCGAAGTTATGTAATAGCCATACACTGGAGAGGTGGCCAATCTCTATTTGTGTATTTTCTCCAGCTCTGTGGTTCTGTTGATTCATTTGGCATCCATATGTCAGTCAGTGCTGTGCGGTACTGCTCTCTCCAGGGGTTGACGGCTACTAAAGCAATAGCAGGAATATCCTTAGAGTTCAGAGTCACCATTTATAAGACTAAGCAGTAGTGCTGCCTTCAGAATGGGCGAGTTAGCATTGCGTAGATGTCTTGACACGGAATTACACGAACTGCTGTTTATATAATGAGTCCCTGCATAGTGTTGCATACATGTTTTATGAAAAGCAGGAACATAGACTTATTGCTAGAACAAACTGATGCTTCCTAATCCATTTTTAATGAAGGATTCTGTTCTTGGATTGTAAACTTAATAGGACTTTTACCCTCTGCCTCTTCTTGTTTCTATAATGTAATATGACACTTTTTACCTAATGAGTTTCAGTGTAAATATTGATGATAACAAAAGTCCCCGAGTTTTAAAATGGAGATGCTTCAAGATTTCAGCTCTATGAATTTTAGTATCTGGTTTTTAAATAAATATTAGCTCTCCCTCTGGGTAGCTAGGGTTTCTGTAATACCTGTAAAAGCATTGCAGATTTGGGGGTTATTATAGCATTTGACCATTTTTTTAAGTGCTCAGATATCTGATTCAAGTGTGCTTTCTGTAATAGCATTTCCAGTAATGCAGGGCAATATTTCACATTAATGGTAGGCTATTTTTATTTTAGTGAATTGCTGTCTTTCCAAGTAGATGATCATCTCAGAGAGGTCAAGTGTCCTTTTAAATACATGCAAAGACCATAGAAATGTGGAAGGATATTTCACAGGAACCAGATGTGAACTCCAGCTCTGCCCTTATTACCTGTGTGACCTTGGAAGACTTAATTAACCTACCTCTCTGTACTTTCCATAAAACAAAACTTGCTGCTGATTGAGTCTCCTTTATCTGGAATGCCTGGGGCCAGAACTCTTCCAGTTTTTGGAGGTTTTTTTTGGGGGGGGGGGGCAGTATTTGTGCAGACTGCTGACAGAACATCCCTAATTTGAAAATTATAAATCCTGCAGAATCTGACATGACCTTCAGTATGTTCAGATTTGAGAACAGTTCAGGTCTTTGCGTTATATGTGCTTCCTATGGTATCAACCCAATAAGGCCAAATTAAACACTATGTGAATGTTAGCTGTTCTCAGTGTCATTATAACCATTTGTCCTGTAGTAAACTGAGAGGTTTTCCTTACCTTAGTAAGCCAAAGGATTATTAATGTGAAGCTATCTTTGCTATTTCAGGAACAGTTCTTAAGAATTTTTTTTCTAGTTCTGCCTGTGGCCATACTTTTCCTATCCCTGTACTCATTCAAATTCCTTGCATTTTCTTGACAGTTCCCAAAAACTAATCAGAAAGCTGGAATTACCATCACCACCACCTCCTTATTCCCTTCCATTGTTATAGAACTGTAAATAATCAAGAAGAAAAGGAAGGAAGGAAGGAAGGAAGGAAGGAAGGAAGGAAGGAAGGAAGGAAATCAACCAGCATCAGGATATGCAGCTGGGCTGGGCTGGGACAGGAGGATCATGGGTTCCAGGCCAGCCTGCCATGCTTAGTGAAATTCAATCTCAAAGAAAACACTACAAACAGTTGTATACTTGCTGTGCCTGTAGTAGGAGGCAGATGTTCTGTGTAACTTTTTTTTTTGGGGGGGGGGGTTGTCTTCCTCTCTGCCTGCAATTCCTGGGACTAAATAGATAATATCCGTGCTCTTCTCGTGTTGATGTGTTCATGGATTAAAACTAAATGGGCATGACCATCTTGAAATATGCACTACTAGTTGAAAGATGCACTAGATGGTAATAAAGTATTGGAAAATTTCAACATTTAATATTTGATAGATGATACCTGTAAGTTGTTCTCTTCAGTGTATTTTTAATTGCATTTTATCCACATGGCTTATTTACCTATGTAAAAGCCCCTAGTCTTAGCTATTATTTACAACATCAGTGCTGCCTGTTTTAAGGAGATAGCAATCCTTATGCTCTCCAAATTACATTTGCCATAACTGGAAGGGTTTCCAACTGCATCACAAAGAAATGATGTCACATGCCGTTCTTATCCTTGCGGCAGGCCTGAAATGTTGATAGCAACATTCCATAGGACAGGACCCATACATAACTTTTACATAGGACATACTGTGAAACCAGTAGTCTTCTTAGAGGCAATAGACAGAGAGTAGATGTGATTAAAATAGAGAGAATTTGATGGGCCAGGGAAATGGCTCAGCAAGTTCAGATTCTGAGAACATACGTAAAGGCTGGGGAGGGTGGCACACATCTGTAGTCCCAGCACTGGGGGCAGTCAGGAGGGTCTTTGGGGCTCGCTGGCCAGGCAGTCTCCAATCAGAAGTCCTGGGTTCAGTGAGATACCATGCCTCCGAAGTTAGCGGTTCTCAACCCTCCCAACACTGCAGCCCTTGAACACAGGCCCTTATGCCAGTCATAAGATTATCTCATTGCTACTATCACGAAGCATAGTGTAGAGATCTGGTGTGACCCCCTCCAAAGGGTTGTGACTGACCGACCGGCTGAGGGCCGCTGTTATAGAGGGACTGGCTGACTGTTGGGTAGATGCAGCCGGGGAAGTGGCGGTAGAGGAGCCTTTCTACAATATGCTACGAAACACTGGCTCCAGAGTATATTAATAGGTGTTGATGGAGAGAGGAGGGAGAAGTTAAAAATAAGCTCAAAAAATTCAACATGTATCGTTTCCCTCTTAGAGTCACATATGTGCAAGGCCGTGAAAAGGCTGAAGGGAGATGTTTAACTGGGCTGGTAGAAACTATCTCAGTCAATACCGTGAGTTAGTCCCTCTTTAGGACAACCAGAATCAGTTACTTTTATTTAGGCTTAGGGTTTGAAATTTTAGTGTCCAGCAAGTGCGAGCAACGGACAGAACTTGGAAAGGAAAATGCCAGTGTGCGTTTGCAGTCTGAACTTAGAATTGAATACACTCTGGTGGGCTGGCCTTCAGGTGTACACTAGCCTTTAACACCTTGCATGTGCGGAGTATATTCCACGGGCCCATACAGAGTAGGGCAGTAGTCTAATAAAGTCCTCAGTGGGTACTGAAGAGATTAAGTACTGAACTTGGGCTCTACTGGGGTAGGTATAGAGGTAGTGGTTGAGGAGAGACAGAAAGTGGATCAGAAAGCCAGTCAGACTCAGAGAAGGAATGCCGACGATAAAACTAGGAATTATTCATGGCATGTGAAGGGGTGGTCCATGACCAGTGTGCATAAGGAGAGAAGATGGTGTCTTATTTGCACACATAAGGAAAATGAGGCCAGCAGAGAGTGTCACCTGCTGAGGATTAAGGGCCGGGAGAGCCTAGTGGAAAATCTTGTTCCAAGTGTAGGGGAATGTCAGCGTGGGGAGGTGGGAGGGGGTGTGGGGGGGTGAACACCCTCATAGAAGCAGGGGGAGGGGGGTGGGCTAGGGGATATAGAGGGAATCCAGGAAAGGGGATCACATTCGAAATGTCAATAAAATATATCCAATAAAATCAGAACAAAAAAGGGAAATCTTGTTCTTGGGATGTTCATTCTTACACTCAGATCTGAAGGAGGAAGAGATAGCTGATGATGGGGTGTCTCATTGTGGGAAGGGGAGGATTTCACAGGATGGGAATTATCATGTTCTGTATAGATTTACCTCGTAATGAGTCAAACTTAGAGTCGCTGAAGCTTAGTGTAACTACATTTCTAGACGTTTCGCTCAATTCATCCTAGCTGTGTTGGTGAGATGGATATAAAAATCAGAATGCCAGTTAATGGATTATGATATTTAAATTCCGTGGTGTGTGTGTGTGTGTGTGTGTGTGTGTGTGTGTGTGTGTGTGTGTGTGTGTGTGCGCGCCTGTACGTGTTTTTGGCTGTGCCCATGTATGGTGTGGAGGACGAGTGTCAGCACTGGGTGTCTTTCCTGTTACTTTACATTCATACTTGAGATAGGGTGGCTCCCTGAGCCGAGAGCAATGTCAGCTCCCTGACTTATCAGCGAGCATCTGAGATCCTCCCAACCCTGTCCTTTGATGTGGGCAGTTTGAAAAGGGTTACAGTGGTAACCCTCTGCTCCTGTCTTTCACATGGCACCGAGTGTCCTGGGAATCTGAACTCAGGTCCCCGTGATTCACAGCAAACACACTACCCACTGTGCCATCTCTCAGTCCCATTTGATGTATTTTTAAAGGTCATTGTCAGAAACTCTCCGATCCTGCCTGTTCCTTTCACTGTGGACAGGTTACACAGACAAGAGTAAGAAGTTACTAAAGACCTTGTTGGAATGTGTGCTATTGTACCTTGTTCATGGGGGTTGGGAGGATTACCTAGCATGAGCCATACTTCGTATGTACGAGATGACTCAGCATAGTACCTGCCCAGCTGTACACATTAATTCTGGTGACTCCTGTTAGTGATTCTCTTCCTTCCATCTGTGGCACAAAGACTACCAAACCTCACCATGTGCTTAGATCACTTTACTCCGAATGACTGAGGCTGGGTTTCCTTCTCAAGCCTAACTAGTCTTTGCTTGCTATGTGTGCAACCATCCTGTTTCTCCCCACTGAGTTAAACTAATTTATTCAGTCTATCTAATAATCATAGATCCTGAGACACGGGCTCTATTTTATTCTTTTGAGGACGTTTACGTAACGTGTTCTTTCTGTTCACCTCCATATGCTGGATTTACCCTTGTGAAACGGCTGCTGTTTTACTAGTTTTCATCTACAAAAATGGCACTGTTGTTTGGCCTGACCTAATACAAGGATTTTACTTTTTAATTCCTCCTAGATGTTTCCGTCAAGACAGACTAAGTCGGTAGATGTCTGAAGCTTTTTCTTTTCTTCCCTAACATGGTGGGGACACTTGTACTTGGCTTTGTGTTCAGATTCTAAGAAGGTTCTTCTGAAGGCCATATGTCTCATTACTTGCCCAAATTGGCATGAAGCACACACTCTTAGTTTACTCATGACTATATTGAAGATGTTACTCAGTACCTACATTATTAAAGTGGCTAGAGGACATAGGATTAGGACATCGTGGTCATCGCACTTGGCATTTTAGTAAACTGTTGGTAGATTAAAGTCAGAATGCCAAGCACTTAATAAAAACAGCATTTTGACTTTGTGTTGTACTAATGACATTTGAAACATTGGGGAAGTGTGCTTACTGTTTATTTTTAAATACGTGTATCTGTTGTTTATTATTTAAAATATAATCTGGAAGCTATCTTCTTACTTCTTCCTAATATTTGCCAGTTCTTGTCTCTCTACAGTATTTGGTTATAATTGTTAGGTACATGTATTTCTGTGTCTCCTCCCTAAATACTACGCAGCAAAGCTTTTTCCAGGTTTTTGTCTTAGTTTTCTTTAATAGATTTTCCCCCCAATAATCTTAAACGTTTAATAATCTAAATATCTGATTTTAACCACAGGAAGACTTTTCTCCCTCCTTTATGTGATACCTGTTGTTTCAGATATGACCCAACCTAGTTTGGAAATGAGCTGTTAGAAAACTCTCCAGCTTTTTGAAATTTTTAAATTTTATTTGGAATCGCAGTATAAAAGGACTTCACATACTTTCAAATTCTTGTCTGTTTAATAAATATATAACATGTACCCTCCACACAGTACAGGGTTAATATTAAATGTGTAGTAGGAAACTAGTTAAAGTATTTTGTTGCTAGTTAAAATCATGGCAGTAAGAGTTTACAAGCGTGCTCATTATTCTGTATCCTCGCTGGCTCTAACAGCAAGCTAAGTCCAGAGAGTTTACATCAACAGTTTGCTCGAGTTTTAAAAGTCAGGAAGGGGGCTGGAGAGATGGCTCAGAGGTTAAGAACACTTCTGGAGGTCCCGAGTTCAGTCCCTAGCAACCACATGGTGGCTCACAACCATCTGTAATGGGATCTGATGCCCTCTTCTGGTGTGTCTGGAGCGAGCAACAGTGTACTCACATACATAAAATAAGCCTTTTTTAAAAACTTAGGAAGGTGAGACAAGATTTGTCAGGGTCACTCTGCTAGTTAAGGGAAATGTGACCTGGAATCTGTGAGGCTGTGGACTAACCGTCATTCCTGTCCTGATTAACTGGTGGGCCACATGGCCTCAAGTGCTGAAGGAATCCTGGCACCTGAATGAGCCTTCCTTCATGAGCTGTCTTTATTGCGGTGGCCACGTGTGCTCCAGTCCACTTTAATTACCCTGCATCGAACTGTTTCTATGGACAAAGGACTGTTGCTGGAGTGGTCACTAGAGGATGTGGAGGTGAATGACTGTCCTGCCTTCAGACCTTCTTGGGTTTAACCATGAAGAATGCGGTCCGCACAGGAGGTTGCAGTACATGCTGCATGTGTTACGGAGGCCCTGAAAGGCCAGAGGAACACAGAAATGGACTGTTTCTATGCTTTCAGCTCAGAGAAGGGGGACAATGTAAGCATCCCTTGAAAGAGAAGCCAATCAATGGAAAAGGGACTAGGTCACCCTTCACCAGGGAGCTTGCACCAGTTGGGGCCCTTTGCTAGCTTAGTCTGTTGAAGATCTCTGGAGGGCTTAATGATTCCCATTTCTATCTCTGTCCTAAAAGTAATCCTCATCTTCCCCATTCACTCACTTTACTTTCTGTAATGCTAAGAAGGTAAAGTAAGCGAGTGTTTCTGGTTTGCTCAAAAGATAGCACAGATGTCTTCCATCTGATAATCTCACTTGTCTGATAATAGCTGAAAGAATCAGTCAGCAAATTAGAGGTTTATGTGTTTTCTCATTGGTTGTGTATTTAACCTTCAGTTTCAGTTAAGTTAGGTTAAATTATATGTGTGTGCCTCTGGGGTTGGGGGCGCGTCGTGGGGTGAGGAGTGTGCAGGAGCCTGCGCACCAGAGGCTCTAAGATCCCCTGGAACTAGAGTCACAGGCAGTTTCAGGTGGCCTGTGGGGGTCCCGGGAACTGAACCCTGGTCCTTTGGAGCAGCTGTTAACAGCTCTTCGCTACTTAGCCATCTCCCCAACCCTCAGTCGATTTTTCATGTGAGTGCTACTGTCATCATAGCGTTCTGTAATGGAAGCTGAAGTTGTAATTTAGGAGAGATTAACTTCTGTGAAATTCTCTGGAGATAGAAATAATGCTTTTTATCACAAGACCAGCAATATTTCTTGAGCCACCTTCTTGTCACACTCCCGATGGCATCAGAGTGTCATGGCTGTTTTTAACCTTATCTCCCTACACTCCTGGTCCAGGTGAGCTGTATTCTAGACAGTGAGGCCAGAAGTCATTCTTGAAGTCACACATTCATTAATACTTGGTTCTTTGTCCACCATTTCCTTTGAAATGAGTCCTTGGGCCATGTTAGAAACTTTAGGAAGAAATGGTTTGGATAAGACAGCATTAAGTTTAGTATTGGTGATTTCACTTGAAATACTGCAAACTATTTAGATGGTGATCTGGGTCCACAGCTGTAATGTAACCTGGAGCAGGAGAGCAAGGTAGCAGATGGAGGCCATGTTGTTATATGAGTTGCCAAAAGAGTCCTGCAAATAGATGTGGTGACGCCATCTTTTGGGATGCTGTAAAGATTTTAAAAGCCTGTGGATTTGGTTAGGGACGTTTGAGGGCTAAGTGAATGGAAGAGAGGGATGCTGGGTAATGAGACAGCTGTGTAGAGAGCGGCGGGGGCCTGGTAAGCAACCTGAGATCATTAATCACTGTAATCTCATCTTGGTAGTATGTGCGCAAGGATGGATCCAGTTGCCAGCCTCAAGGAGAGAGTCAGGGCTGAAGTTGCATTGAGGACCGATGTTTCTAGTAGGTGTGGCAGGAGATGAAACTGGAGAGCTTGTGAGTTAAGAAAATCCAGGAGAAGGGACGCTTAAGGGAAGAGAAAGATATGGTCTTTTATGGGGTAGAATATATGTGAATATTGGCAAAGCCAAGTGAGAAACCTAACCAAAAAAGCATTGAGATGCTGTTCTGCAATGGCTATTAAGGAAACAGGCTTTCTTCGGGAGTGTAAATGTAAGAAAGTCATGAAATCAGCATAGGAGTATTCTGGGACGATAAGATGTGTCAGTCAGTTAAATATCATGGTGACATGTGTAAGTTACTAATGAACTAAAACCTGATTTTTTTGTAGCAGGGGTGGGGGGAGAGCTTGTTTTAGTTCTGGTTTGTTTGGGGTTTGGGTTTTCTTTGATTTGAGACAAGGTCTCATACAGCCCTGGCTGGCCTAGAACCTGTTATGTAGACAAGAACTTGTTCTGTAGACCAGAACTCAAAACAGTTGGCCTGGCTCTGTCTCCCCTTTGCTGAGCTCTAGGATTAAAGGTGTGTGTCACTGTGTCTAGCCTTAAGAAGTGTTTTAATTTGTTTTTCAGTGGACATGGTTGGTACAAGCAAGCCAGAAACAAGAAACATGATCACATCAAGTTCAAGCCCAAGTTGTAGGACACCTAGAGATGCATACTGAGACCTTTTCTTCCTCCTTCCTTCCCCCCTCCTCCACCCACCTCCTCAATTTTTAAAGAAGCATTTTTTTAGTATTCCTTAACCAGATGGTTTGTGTCTTCAAGTGGTCACTAATTAACCAGATGGACATAGTAGGAAGATGAGAGAAAGTCAAACATAAAGATGCTGGGAAGTTAGGTTTTGAGGGGAGCTGGTATTGCTAAGGAGTCTGGCGGCCTTAGAAGTCAGAACGTGTGACAAGATTTGGTTAACTAGTAAGAAAAGTTGTGCCAGAGAGGAAATCTGAAAATAGAGCAATTCTAGGTGATGACCTTAATGAGTTCAGTTAGTCAGAATACAAACAAAGGAAGGTCAGGAATTAGTGGGGGTGGGGAGTTAAAGGAGAAAGACTGAGAATATGTGAAGAGCTTAGAGAATGTTGGTGATGTAATGGGTCGCACTATACAGTTCAACACATTCCTAATGCCCAGACTCTTCCTTTCCACTTTTATGGAGTTAACCATAAATCACATGCTGCCTAATATCTTGTTAAAATGTAGCTGATTTCTCAGCCAAACTAGCATGAAAGGGAATATTGATTTTTTTTTTTCAAGCTCCTCTTCAGTACCTATAGCTAGAAATTGCAAAAGACCATCTACAGCCGAACTCCATAAATACAATAGAAATGAAGACATGGACAAGTCTCATCCTCTTAGCTTTGTGCTCAGTTTTGAGGTGCTGGGCCAGATCTTTGAAATATAGAATTCTCAGTTAATGAAACAGAAAGCGCATGTGGATTTACAGGAAAGAGCTGGCCTCCCCCAGAACTGCCAGCTTTATTTCTGTGAGTCTGTTCAGTGACATAATGGGCATCCTGTCTCCTTAGGCATGGAAGTGTAGGTTCTTGGGAATTGACAGGCTGGAGGCTCTTAAGCACTGAGTAGGCCGGCAGAGCAGCTGGTGTGACATTCAAGTGTTCATGGTGCCTCTTAGCTCTCGAACAGAAGGGAAAAACACTGTTTTAAATTAGAAATCTCTTCCTTGACTGTAGCTGAAAATTTCAACACCAGAGAGACTAGAAAACGATAGAACATTTGGTTCTCATGTTTAACCGGAGATATAGTATGCTCTTATATTTGGTAAATTGCACAGGGTTATATAAAATTAACTTTATTTTGAAGCTTTTCAAAAGCTCTTCCCCCAACTGAAAAAAATCTTCTCAACCAAGAATCTTACTGTAAAAATGCAAGGTTTAAGATGCCTAAGTAGATCAATAGAATGGGGCCGGGGGAGTATAGTTTATCTTAGAGGTGTGAATAAGGTAGCTATATCTAAATTAGAGAGTTTTGTTAAAATCAGTGCCTTAAGGTGTTTAAACCTTTTTAGTTTGAAAGTAGAAAATTATTCACAGCATTTGTGACATACGAGACTAAAGTAGAAAAATAACAGTGTACTTGGTCTTAAAACCAAAACAGTCCAAAGTACCAGCTCACTAAATACTTTTAGAAAATTATCTGTTTTGCATTATTCGTGCAAATTAAGAATAGCACAATGCAAAAGTCACAAGTAATTTGCCCATTTTGTCCAGGAGCTTTTGGGTCAAGATGGACATCCAACAGTTAGTTCATGAGTCAGAGTTCAGGTCACAGTCTTATAACGTAGTGTCGGACCAGAGTTATTAGCAGGACTGACATCCCCAGCATCCCAGAAGTTAAAAATAAAGTTTTCCGACGTCTGCTGCATCCACTGAAGACATTCTGAGGCGGAGCCTGGCAATGCATATTATGAGAGCCCTGCAAACGTTACCAGTGAGTAGACAGTGCCAGGAGCACAGATCTGCCGTCTTCAGTAGCATTAACATGAAAATGGTCATGCTTTGTTAACTGGGAGTTTGTGGTTTGTTGATTCTGGAGGTACATCCTTGCAAGATTAGGCCAGTCTCCTCATAGATGTGGGTGTCAGCAGTCCACTGGATAAGATCCCACTAACTTACCTGATCGTAAAGCAAACGGGTCTCTAGTCACCCTTAAGATATCTGTGCTTTGGATCACTAATGTGGAGATTTTTTTATTGTATACATCCCTTAAGTGCTGTGTTGCTGTGAACATGTAGTACTCAAAAGCCCAGAGATGTGGTTGAATGGCCAGTCTATGCCCCTGCATTGGTTGAGGCTGGCATACACTTTATAGATGAAAAGTTAATGGGAATAAGAGTTGTGTTGAAGGGAAGATAAAGAAGCTTTTTTTCATACTTCCTCTGAGCCAGATGGCTATGAGTGTTTCGATTTAATTGTGAAATTCTGAAATAAGAGAAAAACAAGCAAAACTCTTACACTTGCACTTGCAAATAAATTTTTTATTATCTAAAAGCCAATCTCATTTTCTGCGACTAAAACCAGATGAAAACAGTTTCCATCACCCAGCCCTGCCCAGTGACTTCCCCAACAGTTGTTCAAAGAAGCAAAGCAAACTGGGGAAAGTGAAAACGTGCAGCCAGAGACAACCGTGCAGTGGGAGCACATTAAAACAGCAGAAACTTCAAGAGGGGGGAGTGGCCAATGGTAGCAAAGGTTGCCAGGAAGTCAAACAAAGACTGTGTGTGCTCTTCAGGCTCAGGAACATGGGGATCACCAGTCACCTAGAAAGTGGCTTCTCCTGCATAAGGAGATGCTGGAATGGAGTGAGGTGATCAGGGAGGGGGGCGTAAATCAGAACAGGCCTTTAAAGGCCAGTAAAAATGGCCTTTACTAGATGGCAGTTTTATATCATTGTTTCTTAGGAGCCCTTGCTAAGTTAATTTCTGTACAGATTTGATATATTTCTATTTGGCACGGTTAACTTGAACACTTTATTCCTCAAATTAGCATGCCCACATCCTCCAAACTGTATGAAATACTAAGGCTCAGAACTGTTGCTTGGGCTCCTCTCAACAATCTAGGACTGTTGTTCAGAATGATTGTCAGTACTATATAATTAGTTTGAGACTCTGGCATATATAGATGTATGTATATACATTCATGTATACATGTTTGTTTGTTTGTAAAGCCGGGTCTCACTGTGGAGCCTTGGCTGGCCACTCACCAAACTGGTCTTGAACTCAGAGATGCTACTTCCTTGTCCCCATTGCTGGGATTTAAGGCATGTGTCCAAAAGCACAGCCTGAAGTACTTACTTTCTACTGTCTCAAAGGGTTTCAAAGGGAAATAGAAATGATCCATCTTTAATACCAGGACGGCTTGAAAACTCCTCAGATGCTAACCTTCTCAGAAACTAGCATATATTTTAAACATGTTGTAAGGTTTTTTTTTCTTTTCTGTTATTGAATTGCTGTTACTTTATGCAGAATTGCCTTTTCAAATAGATTACAGCTCAAAGCACAAACTAAAAGCATTTCTACTCAATAAGCATTGAACCCTCACTATATGCCAGACAGACACAGATGAGGGTTAAAAATCAATAGGACAGATCCTATCCTGAGGTCACAGTTCACTAGGAAAGACACAGAGAGGTGACTCGGGTGGTTACAGATTTGAGAGAACAGCTGTGGTGAGAGCACAGGTTAGCACAGGTTGGGTCCTCTTCTGTTCTAAGAATCTGCCCCCGCCTACCCCCACACATTTGCTGTTCATGCTGGGCTTACTGCTAGACACGGCTGCAGCTACTTGTACAGTTCCCGGTCTCTGCCTGGAATAGCCTTCTAGGAGATAAGTAGATTACTGAGGGAGCGAGAGCAGTAGTCGTGAGTCTTCTGAGATTGATTAATCAGGCATTGTGAACAGTGCTTGTTCTCTGCTGTATCAAGTCTGTGTAAATAGGAATTAACTTCTAACTAAGCTATGTAGACCTGGTGTTCTTTTAGATGAGTAGGTTTTCTTTAAGTTCTCTGAAAAATATAAAACAGAAGTTCTGAGTCATATTAAATTTGATTTTTTTCCCCTGACTTCCTAATTTCTAACCCAATTTCTAATCAATTTAACGAAATAATTTGGATGCGCTGTGATTTGTAAAGGAAGCTCCCACCATTCCCGATTTTCAATTATGTGCTCTCTGAAACTGTAGTATCAGACCACGTGCTCTTCCCACTGTTAGCATTATATCTAATAGTTTTCAGTAAGGTACTATCACTTCTTTAAAAAACAGTATTTTGGTGGTTGAAAGATTTCAGGGTTTTAGGGCAGGAATCTGGTGAAAGCTGTTTTGAACACCTGCAGAAGTAGCTGAAACGTAGCGTGATTATCGTTTTTTTGCTGAGACACCAGACAGTGGAACATTTTCTAATTTTTCAGTGTAGTAGGCAGTTGGTCTGGTCTAACATGTAGTAATTATCTACCACCCCCTCACTGGACCTTTAAGGCAGCAGTTCTGAACATGTAAGTCAAGACCCTTTTTGAGCATTGAATGACCCTTTTACAGGAGTCACCTAAGACCACAGAAAACCCAGATCTTTATATTTTGATGCACAATAGTAGCAAAATTACAGTTATTTATAAAAAAAAAGCAGTGAACGTAATTTCATGGTTGGGGATCACCACAACATGGCGAACTGTATTAGAGACTCACAGCTTTAGGAAGGGTGAGGACCACTGCTCTAAGGGGCTGAGGTTCGGGTTGTCCACACTAACTTGAATGTGATTGAGGAAGACTGGCTGGGGCAGGTTGGTTCTCTAAGTCCCAAAGCAACTATGGATAAAAAGCTGGCCACAAAGAGAAATAGTCACAGAGGTTAGTGATCTGTCTATTAACTGCCTGTCAGGGTACAAAGGAAATGGGATTGGTTTTGTGCTGGCACACGTATGTGCAACACACATGTGCACGCATATTCCACACGAGCCGAGAGAGGAGGATGTGAAGATGGAGTTCTCTTTACATGCTCTTTTGTGAGAAAGCTGCAATCCCAAACTTTTTTTTTTTTTTTTTAAGTTCTTTGATCTATCTAATGGGTCAGTTCACAGTGTGACAGTTACTTCACTGATGGCAGGTGGACCTTAACAGCAGCACATTTGCTTTGGATTTAGTGATTCATTGTTTAATAGTTGGTGGTGAAGCGTGTTTGGCTTCAGTATCTATACAATGGAAAGTTGGATTTTATCTCTCATATCCCTTAAATTATACGACTCCTTCATAACTGTTACTTAACGGGGCGGGGGGGGGGGGTTGTGCTTATTGGTAATAGTTTAAATTCATTTTACAAAATGTAACATTATTCCAGAAAATTGGTGATAATGTGATTACTATTAACTTAGTAATGCCAAGTAGTATCAAGTTAACACATATTTAGCTTTGATGAATTTGGCCTTTGTCTTTCATACATGCTGACACATTCTTATACATATTTATAAAGTTATGTTTTGGAATTAAATTATAAGATGATCATATATGTGTGCCATTAAATCTAGCCTCATTCCCATCTGTCTGTTGGGATCCTGATCCATTATCTAACATTTTCCAATTACCCAGCTTTAAATTTTTATAGATTGAATAAACACACCTTTCACATCTTGAGCTCACCAGCGTACATTTAGAATCATCAGAGAGTTGGGAGGCCCATTTAAAAGGCGCTCCTGCTGCTGATGTTCTTAGTTATAGCAGCACATGTTTTTGGCTATTATAGGAATATAATATGGTTTATGTCTTAAAATCATTTCACAGAGTGCTTTATATGGCACCATATTTCATTTCATAAGTTACTCAGCTCTTCCCCTATATTTCTTTTAGTTTGTGTAAATGATTCTCAAAGTCTGGAGTTACCTTTACTGACCTTTATTGAGTCTAGGTAACTTTCATACAACTTCCCCTGCGGTCGCTAAGTCAGTCAACCTTGTGAAAGAAGGAATTGAGATTGTGCTATTAACAGTGCTGTCTCTGAGCTTACTTAGCTGGTGGACTTCACAGTCATCCTTTGTGTTCTCCTGTGTCTCTGCCCATTCCTAGGAAAGCTTATGTGTGGGAAGAATCCACCTGATTTCCCCATTTGAAGATTATAGCTATTCTTGCCTTGTGTCAGGCTATGGCTATTTCCATAAAACCTCAGACGACGAACAGTGGTTTAGTAAAAAGTGTCATTTATTTTGGGATACATTTTATAGGCTAGGTGTCCTAAATAGAGTTGTGTGTCTTCTTTAAGACATCACCTTTCTGAGGTCTCAGCTTCCACTTACAATTTTTTTCTTACGCCTTTAAAACAGGAGGTGAAATGCCTTTGAAGAACAAAGAGGATCAAAATGGATGATCTGGTGCCTTTTGTATTTTATTTGAATCCAAAATTGGTTTGTCTTTTACATGACTATCAACTTTAAGGCTAACAAATAAAACCTTCTCTTTGTTCTGTTGTTTTGTTTGGTTTGGTTTTTTGTTGTTGTTGCCCTTGGCATTTTTGTCAGCCATTGGCTTAGATGAATGAATGAGTTAAAGAGGAAATAGCAGCAGAGCTAATAGATCATCTAGAAGGAGAAGAAAGCAGCTAATGTGTAACCTGTAGGTCACTGGTCCTCTAGGTAGTCTACCTCTGAGAGTGTCTGCTCTGCATTTTGGTGCTTGTCCTGAACAGCCTTGTCTCAGGCTGTTTCCTTAGCAGTGGAGCTGAACGTAATCAGTAATAAAAGAAAATTCAACCTCTAAAATCAATTTCTTGATAAAATTCACGATGGAAAAATCACAAACAGGACAAACTTTACTCATTGTTTAAGCCAGGGCCTTAAAGGACACCTCAGGAGGACCAGGGAGGCACGTGTTCATCTGCGCATGCACACATCTATCCATCATCCATCCTGACAGGCCTTCCCTGTTAGATCCTGTAGTGCTGGGTGAGCACGGTAGCTCTTCGTGTTGTTCACAGATTTAAACTCAGTAAAACGAAGCAAGCTGGTAACACAGGCAGAGCAGAAGTCTCATTGACAATCTATTCAGGTCTCATACATACTTGTGAAGTAGGAAGAAGATGGGAACAGTGGTTTTCTGTGGAGCTCAGTTCGGATTTAGTAAGCACAGGGGAAAGGCTGTTGATGTGACAACCAATATCCACATAGTTTCTGTTTATTATTGATTCTGTTACATAAATCATGTGTTTGGTGTTATTTGACTGCTTTCCAACCAACATAAATGCCCATTGCAACCTAGAAAGCGGGAAAACTAGGTGGAGGCCGTATTCTTCGTGTTAAGGAGCATGGTGTGATGCCTTCCTCCTAGGTCAGTTATCCGTTTTCTTAAGGTACTGAAGAGCATCCGATGAATAACGTTCTTTTATCTAATTAGAATCTGTTTAGAGAAACAGCAAATAAAAATGTAAGTGCTACCATTGCTTCCCTAAATAAACATGTCAGCAAACTGCCTTCCAGAGAGCCACTAGTGTAGCTCTTAGCCTAGGGCAGAGAAGTTCGTTTTTCAGAGCCAATTAATGCAGAGATATACTGTATCATATCACATATGGTCAGAGTGTTGAAAATAAGTGAGTCGTAAAGATTCAGCTTTAAGTGGAACATGTGTATCATCTCTCTCTCTCTCTCTCTCTCTCTCTCACACACACACACACACACACACACACACACACACACACTCAGAGAGAAAACATTACAAAAGAGTGGATGGAGTTTAAAAGCCAGAGTGTCACGAATCACTGCCATCTACATAATGATGTCATCATTGTTGCAACCATGAAAACAGCAGCTGTGGACAGCTGTACCAGATCAGTCCCTCCCAGTTTTCACCATGGATAGAGCAGGTGACTTCTAGGCTATGAACGCTAATGCCGCTAATGGCTCCTGAGGCGGGAAGGCATTGAGGGCCTAGGTGAGAAAAGGATTCAGAGGAGAACCAGAGAGTAGAAGGGTGTGTGTGTGTGTGTGTGTGTGTGTGTGTGTGTGTGTGTGTGTAAACTCAAAAATGAATAATGGTATTATTATTGACTATAAAACTAAATGGAACATGATTTTGTGTGACTGGAATGACTTCCAGAATGCTACTCTTTCTTTATTCCAGGCACTTTAAACAACAGGGGGCTTTCTTTATAACTTGTAAATCTCCTCATTAAATCTCAGTCTAAAATATGTAGGACTTACAGCCTGTCTATAGCAAGTACCTAGATAGATCATCATATTAATCACATTCATGGCACTTGACGGGAGTAGCAGGCCAGTAGTTAAATGGACGTGTGTGCCCTTGTCACAACACAATCAAGAATCTTAACTTTATCTCTTATAGTAAGTAATCTAAATTAGGGCTAATGTGATGTTCTAGACAACAGAGTGTGTAAATTAAAGGTTATCAAACAACTATACTCTCGGTAGTTTTTTTTTTTTTTAAGTTGCTTATTATAATAATTAGTGTGAGTAGGTGGGAACCCACTTGGCCTAGGAGATGAGTAAAATGGCAGTAACTGGGCAAGTGTAGGGTTTATGAGTTGGGAGGAGGAATGCAGAGAAAGGAAACTGCCTTACGTAATCTATCTCTGTATTCACGCAGACAGAGCAAGGCAAGCAGGCTTTCCTTAGCCACCCTCAGCACAGCAGATTACAAATGCTTGCTTAGCCTTTAGAACCAGCTTCCATTCTGTTCCAGGGTTGTCCGGATGCTCCCTGAACAGATAGCACCTGTACTGTGGGAATTTTATAGAATGTAAGTTGTGGACTACATGCTTAGTTCTACTAAACTTAACATTCCTGGGGTGTAGGTCCTTCCAGTTGACTAATGGCTGCTGATGTGTGTGGACCACAAATCGTGGTATACATACACCCTTCTTGCAGTTTTACAGATGAAAAGCACTTGTACTTGGCAGGGTCTTTTCCTGTTGCCAAACACTTTGTTAAATATTTAGGGGTTTAGATTGTTCTAGAGGCAGCAAGGTTGATTCAGTTCACTGAAGATTGACCTTGAATGCCTTTAATAAAAAAAAAAAAAAAAAAAAAAAAAAAAAAAACAGTGCAGTGGCAAAGTATGCAAGGGATTGGATGGATGGATGGATGGATGGATGGATGGATGGATGGATGGATGGATGGATGGATGGATGGATGGATGGTTGGATGGATGGATGGTTGGTTGGATGGATGGATGGATGGATGGATGGTTGGTTGGATGGATGGATGGATGGATGGATGGATGGATGGATGGATGGATGGCCGACTGAATGAATACAGAGGTGCTGGCATGGGATGGGATGACTTGACCAAACGTGGAGGCTAAAGTGGTTAAGGGTGGGATCAACAATAATAACATGAGTTCAGACCCAGGAAACTAAGATGATCATGGAAGGCTGCAGTATCTGTCGTGGTCTGCTGTAATTCTTGGTTCTAAGGGTGGCGTATCTTAGATAAATGAGACAACCAGTGAGAAATGGAGGCAGAGGAAGCAACTCTGGTAGATACGAGTCTGCATGGAGGAGGCAGCATGACAATAACTAAATGGACGATAGCTTTGGGAAATCAGGACAGAGCAAGGCCAAGGAGATGCAGGAACTGCTAACTCAGTTTCCGAGGCCTGTGTCCTTTCACGGCCAGTGCCACGGGGAAAGGGTTAGCAGACTAGGTGAAGCCGATGTATGAGAAGGAGTTCTGGCTTTGAGACCAGCTATTTCCATCCATTGAGTTACCTGAAAATTCAATTCAGGCCTTAGTGTTCTGGATGGAGTAAGAAATAATACTGTTTAATTTTAATAGTAAAATGAGAGGATGGGTTTAAGGCAACTAGCAAAGTTGTAACTAACTAGTTGGAACTAAGCACTTTATTGGTAACTTAATAACAGTAATAGAACACACACACACACACATACACACACACACACAAAATTCAGCAAAGATGTTCATTTTCACTTGATCCTGAGTTCTAGTGACGAGATAAACCCACATTTTAGAAATTGTACTATGATCCAAAAACCATAGCTCGTGAATATTTGTAACTAGTGTACTTCACTCAGCTTCCCGGTAGCGTTGCGTGCATAGGTAATAAATACTCTCGAGAATGAACTATTAACTATTAACTCTTTCCTTCTTACAGATGCATTCATCTCAAGACTGAGAGAAAGAAACAAGTCATGGGCCAGTGGTCAAGATACTTCTCTGGGAATTGTTGCTGCTGATACTGCTTGAGAGTCATACAATGAGTGTTTGGTTTAAGGAAGATTTCCATATTTAAAAGATTTTCATCTTGAAAATAGATCAAGTGAAAATTTCATTCTTTTGGGAAACATTTTCCTCCTAATAAATTATCCTTGTGATGGGCGACATGGCAAACAACTCCGTTGCGTATAGCGGTGTGAAAAACTCTTTGAAAGAAGCTAATCATGACGGAGACTTTGGAATTACCCTTCCTGAGCTGCGGGCTCTTATGGAGCTCAGATCCACAGATGCATTACGAAAAATCCAGGAAAGCTATGGGGATGTCTATGGAATTTGCACCAAGTTGAAAACATCTCCCAATGAAGGTAAGTCTTGTGTGGATTAGTCACTAGAGCCGAGAGTGTTTATGCAGCCCAGTTGGAAACCTGTTTCTATTGCCTTGGTTAGCCCACGACTGTGCCAGGAGTTTAGAAATGGGTTATCAGCTTGCTACGGTTGGGGTGGGTCCTTTTGTCTGCATTAGTGCCCCGTTTACAATAACAAGATTGCCCTTCACTAGCGATGTAGAAGATAGAGCTCAGAGTGGCGTCCCCCCCCCCCCCCCCCGGGGGATTCTGTGGAAAGAAACTGCTCACTAGCCTTCATTTTGCCCGTGTCTTAAAATAGTTCTCACTTCCAGTAGCCGTCAAAGTTGTTTTTGCTTATGGGACTTAATCTAAACTTTTAATAATCAGTTGGCTGAGGTCTGAATGCAAGTTTTTCAATTAGATGGCACAAAGTCTCCCACTTAGTAAACGTTTATGTGGTCAGATTATGTCGAATTTCCCTATGTTTGAAAAAAGGCTTGTGTTTCACAGAATCCCTTGTTTGACAGCATAGACTTTCTATGCTGTGACCTTTGAAATGATCTGACAGCAGCGTGAGGTGTGTTTCCACGAGATAGCTCAAGGTTTATTTGTATCTTTTCTAGTCGGAACTGCTCACAGCGTAGACTCTCTTATACCTTAGTCATATGGTAAAGCTTGAAGCTTGTTCGTTATGCAGACATAGTAGGCTTGGCATTACCCTACTTTTTGACATATCCCTAATGTACTGTGTTCCATTGTTAGGTTTATTAGTGTTCTCTACTCATATATACTATATGTCATCTAAAACCCAACCGATGGATGCTTCATGATCGCCAAATTAATAGGAAATATTATTAAAGAACCCTCCTTGTCACATATGTTTACTCATAAAATAATCATTTAAGTGGCTAGGGATGTAGCCCTGTAGCAGAGCACTTACCTAATATACCTAATCCATAGGTTGGATGTTTAGGACTGCAGAAGATGTATCTTGAACTTCAGTTTCAGACATATGACTGACTGCCCTTCACCCAGCCATGTTTTTGTATTTTGTTTCTATGAGTTACTGGAGTCTGTTTCCTAATGACTGAGTATGCCTCCCCTATGTCTTACCATCTTTTCTGAGTGATTTCTTGTTCATTTGTAGTGCAGTCTCCTTTATTATTTTTGAGTAGTGCGTTACATTGATTTTGAATTAGTTAGTGAATTAATTGGAACTTTTGCTTCTAGAGATTCTGGGAAGAGATTATTTATTCTTGACAACATGATAGAAGCCATGAGTGGTCTCTGGAGAACTGATTTGACAGTTAACATTTAATCTTTATTGTGTGTGCTTTAGGCCATTAAGTGAAATTACACACTGCTTTTCTCCTCTGATACCTTTGCAAAGTTCTTGATCATGTTCTTCACAGTACTGTGAATTAATGATCCCAAAAGTGTGTATAAATTGGTCTTTATAGTTTATATGTGCATATTTTTTTCATTTTGAAATATTCTTTTAAAAAGATTACAGAGCAGTCCATTGTGAGCACATTTGTGTTTACAGTTACGGAAATATAACCAAAATGGCGGCAGAGTTCAGAGAAACATTTCCAGAGGGCTGTTCGTAGCTTTCACTTATTAGGAATATTTCACTCCAAAATCTTAACAAGTTGTCGCTGATTATCCCAGGCAGATCGTAAGTGAATCAGGATCAAAAGTAAGCAGCTGGGGCTTGTGTGGCCAGGGCTGTGTCTAGACAGTAAATACATGCCTTTTTGTTAGAGCGATCCGTGTTCACGGAAGGTGAGAACTGAAATGGTTCTTCACAGTACATGGGTTTTACTGCTGACACTGACGGCGTCCCCTGTCCCTTCAGTGCGTTTGTTTATGAGTCACTCCCTGACAGAGCTTTTGATCTGACTTTGTGTCCCATAGATTCCATTTACCTCCCTTAGACAGAAGGGTATTGGCAATTGCTGGAGGAAATTCTGAGTATAAAATTAAGTTACACCTGGCACTCGGAAATTCTACTGAAATACACGTGCCTTAAAATTTCTCAAGTACAGTATTAGAAAGTGTCTGCTATGTGACAGGTACGTTTTAGGCCCTGGGCATATATCCATGAATAAAGCAAAGACCTGTACTTTATTCTCAGAAGAGGGAGACAGTTCATGTTAAATATATAGTGTCTAAATTAAATACACAGTGTTAGTGTTTTAGGCTTAAGAAAATGAGTGGAGAAGAGAAATCATGCTGGAGGTGCCTGTCTTAGACATTGTGTAATGTCTGAAGAAGCAGCTCAAGATTTTTCTCAGGAATAGCAACAACAAAAACATTAACACTTACATTACATAACATTTTTTTGTGCCAGATTGGTTATTAGTACTTTCTTACAAAAATGTAAGCCCATTTTATTCTCAAAACTCCTTTATCCTATTTTATAGGGGGAAAAAAAAGTTAAACAGCTTGCCCAAAGTGACTTTTTAGCTATGCTGTCTCTGAGGAGATACTTTTAACAGGCACAGGAGCTGGCTGCTTTTTATAAACAATTTTTTAAAACTTTCAGTTGGTATACCCTATGAAAGAGCTACCAAGAAAGAGCTGCTCTGTTCTTGTCTCTTCATTTTTCCCTCCGTGGAAAAACAGTTATTTTTGGAATTATGTGGTAGATACATGGTTTTGTGTGTCAACTTTCTGCCCGTGACAAAATACCTGAGATAATCAATGCTGAAAGGAAGAAAAGGTTTTAACGATTTTTATCATGATTACTTGGCCATTGGCTTTGGGCTGGAAGGAAGCAGTGATGATTAGCAAGAGTACATCATGTGAGAGGCATTCAGTATCCAGGCTGTGGAGTTCTCCTCAGCACTGTGGCCTTAGAAGCATGCCCTTCCATCCAGGAAGCTGTGTTTCTAGCTTCCTTCCGCATACTACCCACCAGCTTACTATGTGTTCTCTAAAAGTACTCCTTGAGCCTGTTTCCAAGAATGCTACAGAGGGCCTGAAGGGATGGCTCAGTGGTTAAGAGCACTGGCTGCTCTTCTAGAGGTCCTGAGTTCAATTCCCAGCAACCACGTGGTGGCTCACAAACATCTGTAATGGGATCCGATGCCCTCTTCTAGTGTGTCTGAAGACAGCTACAGTGTACTCATATACATACATACATACATACATACATACATACATACATCTTTTTTTTTAAATGCCAGAAGTATGTTGACCAGCAGAATGCATTAGGGCCAGATGAGATTGTCTCATCTTGCTGATTAACTATCACAATTCTTGAGGGGGATTGAAATTAAAAGTTCCAGGTAAAATGAAGGCATGACTTAGGAATGTCATATTTTCAGCTGTATCTTTTAGAATAAGCATGTATCTCTTACTCCTCAGAGCTCTGAAGGGTAGTTTTATGCCAAGATAATCTGTTTATAACATCCTAACACCTAAAATTATTTTAAACTACTTTCCTTTGTGTTTGACTTTTCCTATATCAACTCTATTATTCATACTCTAAATCCCATTTCTCGGTCCGCTGACTTTCACAATGGCTTCGGGTGTCTTTTCTACCTCGCCCCTCTGTTATCTTTCCTGTGCTTTGTATTGGATGGCAGAGAAGACTGTGCTGTAGCTTTCTAGAATGCATGCCTCCAGTATCATCTTTTATACAGTAATACTGCACCAAACAAAGTATAAAAGTGAATTAATACAAATTAAAGACAAATGCTAAGTTGCCAGGCATGGCTTTGTACCCCACGGAGGGAAGAAGTCAGGAAAAGCTGAGCTTTGTAAGTGATGATTATCAAAATGAGGTGAAAGAGGGGCTAAAATAAAACCCACAGAGGAAGCAAAAGATGTCAGTCGAAACAGTGCATGATGCACAGAGGTGCATGATGGGAGGCAGGAGAGGCTTGGTAGTTATTGTCATTGGTTGCCTGGTTTCCATGTTCTAAGTGATGGCTTCTATCTGTGCTCCCTAGAAGTCTGCCTCTGCTACGGGTGTACTTTGACCCTGTCTCTGTGTGGTGATACAGTTTAACTCTTTGAGAAAAATCGACCTTTCTCTAGGGATAAATCATTATTGACTTAGGAGCTAGTACAGAAAATGCTTTTATGCCGCATGGTTTGTGCTCCACTTTGCAGATTAGCATAGATGTTCGGCCAGTGTTTGCATGGCTTCGATGTGTTAACATGTATGGTTTCCTGCTTCTGGCTCCTGTGTCGCTCCTGCATGACCTTGTCCAATGTATTGCCACTGTAGTAGAGAATTAAATGTTATTTTGATGCCTGCTCTGGTCACTTGTTTGCATAGCTTACAGATTTTTTTAAAGCACTTTTAGTTAGTTCTCTACCTCTGGCATGTATATAATTGTCATACCTGAACCTGCTGTAGCATGTCATTGGTTTTCTATTGTGCTTCTAAGTTTCATTTAGGTAACAGTACATTGGATTCCCTTTCTAAACACTCCCTTTCTGTCTTCCCAACATACTCCTGGAGTTTTCTTCCTTGCTACTGCCGTTCTCCCTCTCCTGTCCCTTGGGCTATTAGTCTGCAGGTTTCTGGCGGTTGGTACACCCTTCTGGGCAATGCTATCCTAAAGCTATTGACTTTGACTTTGCAGGCCATCACCTGGTTGTTCATGGTTCCCATATTAACAGTTCCTACCCAGGATTCCCTCAGCCTGGAGGGTGAAGCCCCAATTCTTCATTCTTTTCCTACAACTCGCTCCTGAACCTCTCCAAACTTTTCCTGCTGAAACTCATACCCCTGTTGCTACCAAGTTAGAAACTTGAATGGCTTTGATTTATGTGTGAATTTTAAACCCATTCTCATACGGTCATTAAGTCTTCTAACTCCTTTCTTTTTACCAACAGTGCCTCTTTCATTGTACCCTGTGGGTGGGAACCACTGTCTTGTCTTTCAGAGATTCAGCTGGAGTAAAAATTGGTGTCTCTTCCACACGCTGCCTGTCATTTTTCCAGTCTTAAAGCCACCTATTGTTTGGCATTGCTTTTGAAAGGAAGCTTAGACTTCTCCAGTAGACCTAGAATGCTCCTTGTGATCTGATTCTAAGTTGGTTCCCCTTTTCAGTCTCTGGTTCTTAATGTTTGAAGCAGCAAGGCTTTCATTTTTCTTAAAAATGATATGTCCTGTTAGTTTCTCGTCTTTTTAGTGCTGGCCTCTAGCACACTGTATCTACAACACTGTATAAGGAGAGTGTCAAGACTGAAATACCAAAGTGAGTATATTGGAATTCCTTCGCCCACCACACCCCTGTGACTTTGGAGTCTGCTTCTTTGTGCATATTCTGGTAGTGTCCCCTCCACTGCCATCTAATATGTCATACACTGGGTGTGTCTGAGTGGTTGGTTATTAGTCATCCCTACCAAACCCTGAGTCCTTTAAGGTCACGAACCAGGGAAAGGCATCCCTGCCCGACCCATCTCTTGTGTGTTCGGCGCCTTCCCAGCGTGCCCAGCACATGGGAACGAGCAGTCAGGTCTGACTTCAGGATGGATAAATTGAAAGTTTGAGGGCCAGTGAGAGATCACCTCCTCCATCAAAACTGAAACCATGAAGAAGGATGAGCATGAACACATTTCCATATCCTTTTCAGTCTGTGTCCTTCCCTTCTACACAGGAAAGTCACGCCCCACCACCACCACCACCACCACACACATACACACACAGATACATCCATAGTCACACAGTTCCTAGTTGTATGTGGAATGGATCATCCCTGATTCTCAGCTGACTCTTCCTGCATCAAACACTCCAGTAAACCTGCCCCTCCTTTCCTAAGTTAGAAGCAGTGATGGAGATGCCGTATTTCTCCCGAGAGTCACAGAGACTTGGTCACAGAGACTTGATCATTGGCTTTGATGCTCTTGTTGCTCTATCTTACCTGTTCATAGGATCTGTTTTAGGTTATTTTTCTCTCCCCACCTTGGTGGATGAAGACATAGAAAGTGTATACATTTGAAGCTTTCTATGGATTGCAGTTGTATTTTCTCCTTATGGAGCTAACTTGGCCTTGACTGGTTGGCATTATGCTATAATCAGCCAAGCTCAGAGGACTCCACAGATTTTTTTCATCCTATTTCTTGATCGGTTATATGTAATAATTTGCTGCTTCTCTAATTGAAAACCCAGGATCAGGTAGGTGCTCGCTATGGCAGGGTTAGCATCTTCCTGATGTCTGTCAGACTGATACCCTTACATAGATTCCATCCCCCTTGCCTCTTCACAGGTCTTAGACTATGATAATATCCACGAGTCCTATATCATCCTGCCATTTCTCTGTTCTCCTCATCTCCTTTGGTAGGTGATCTACTTTAATATCTGCCACCCATCTTTGAGAAAACAAATAGTACCCTCTCTAACTTACCTTTACTTGTTTGTTTCTCCCCACTGTATTGCACTGAGGGAGGGAGGGGGGGAGGGAGAGAGAGAGAGAGAGAGAGAGAGAGAGAGAGAGAGAGAGAGAGAGAGAGAGAAATGATGGCTTCCGCTCACTCCTTCCCATTGTCTCTTCTGTTCTTTCTAACCAGGCTTTCTTCCACACTTGCTGAAAGGCTCTTGTCAAGGTCGTCATCATTAGTTTAATGAAAGAAAATGGGCCACTTTCTGCCTGGTCTTACTCAGCACTCTCACACCGCCCCAGCGTTTCCTGCAGTCAGCAGTGTCATCTTTTAGACCTCTTTCTTGTTAAAATGTTTATTTATTTATTGTATGTATGTGACTACACTGTCCCTGTCCTCATAGGGCATCAGATCCCGTGACAGATGGTTGTGAGCCACCATGTGGTTGCTGGGAGTTGAACTCAGCGCCTCTGGAAGAGCATCTGTAGTCCTGTGTGAGCATGCTTCCTTCTGTCCTGGGTTCTACCTCAGTGCATCCTTCCTTTTATCCTTCCTGCCTGCCCTCCTCTAGCCGGTGTCACCAGAATCTTTGTATGTGGCTGTGGCTCAAACTTTGCAGAGAATTCTCAATATGACTAGCAGTCAGCCTACTAGATATTGCCACTTGTTTGCTCAAGTCTACATAACAGAGGATGAACTCCTCATTCTCCTTCCACCAGCCCTGGGTTCCCAGAGCCTGCCCTGCCTTGGTAAACACCCGCCATCCCCCCTCCCACTCAGTGCACACATATTGGCTGTGCTTTCCAGTTGAGCCCACCTGCTCCAGACATCAGTAAACCACCCTCACTCACGTCCCTGTACCAGAGAAAAAGGTTAAAAGTTAAGTCTAGATGCCGTTCTTTCTTCTTCGCGCTCCCTTTCATCCCCCATCCAGTTGCTCCTTGTGTTTGTCTGATCTCCTTCCAGGGTACCTGGCAGATCCAGTTACTCCTCTCCGCCTTCCCATCTAAAACCCAGAATCCAGCACTTTGGTCTCTCTGCACAACAGCCTCTTGTAAATGACCTTTCTAAATTACACATTAGTTATCACTTCCCTACATTAAAACCTGCAAATAGTTTCCAATCACAGTTAAAGTGAATAATGATCTTCTATATCCCGCCACACACAATCTTGCCCTTTTTTTTTTTTTTTTGACCCATTCTTCTTTCTTTCCTCCTTGATCACAGGACCTTAGACACACTGCTTTGCTTCCTGGTTCCTAAACCTTGTAACCTTGTGTTGAGCTCTGGCTTTTCGTTTGTGTTATTAAACGTTCCTCCCTCTGGTCTTCTCATGGCTGACTGACTCCTCGTTCAGATGGTAGTTTGTTAGAAAGCCTAATGTAGTCCACTTGGAATTCTGGGGGCCTCTGAAAAATTATTTTCTCTGAATTCCGGGTATCTTTGAGTTTCTTAAATGTGTCTGTTTGTCTCTCTTAGATATAATTTCCACTTGCTGAGTGTGGAACCGCCCCTAGCATGTAGAACAGTGTCTGCTGTCTCACTCCATAATATCAAGATGATTAAATCTATAATTAAAGTTTCTTTTCTAAATGGACTTGACACTTGTAGCATTCAAATTTGTAACTTGCCTTCCCCCTCCCTAACTTAATAAACTTTGCCCTGTAATTTTTTTATTTGCAGAGTTGATGCCTTCTGCTTTTCTCTTGTCGGTTATTCCAACAAATAGTACTGTCCCTTCCCACAAGACAAAAAGTAAAACAAGATGGGACCTGCATCTTAGGTCTTCTGACTCCCCATCAGCTTCAATCTTGTGTGGTGTAAGCGTGTGCTTAGCTGGTCATGATGTTTAGAAAAAAAGCACAGAAATCCTTCAAGCTACCTGCTTTTTCTACGTTCTGTCTTTAACTTTGTGGCCTTCCTTTTCAATATTAACATAAAACATCATAGCTAATAAAAGATAAATGTGTGACCTGTAGTTTTGTGATGATCATGGTACTGTTTAAGCGGATCAGATGTGAGTTGTGTGATCAGTGGTCATCTCCATTAAGGAAGACTTTTAAAAAACTGTATATTTCTTAGAAAGTGGAGACCAACACGGAGCAGACAAGCTCTCAGCCCTCTTCCTCCTTAATGTGAGGTCACCGAAGCAGGAGGCCAAACAAATTACACAGACTTCCCGGAATCTAGTGTCCTCTGTCTTCCTTCTGGTGACACTGTCTCAGGGTTGAGAGTGCCGGAAAGTTGGGTTGACTTGTCTTCCAGGTTTTCTGAAGCCTTGAAGGGTGGCCGTGTTACAGTCACCACTGGAGTTGTCCTTTGGTACATTTGATGATGGCTTCGGATCTGTACATTTGTTTCTTGTTCTAGCGATGTAGTTGGGTCCCTCTGGCTCCCTGCTTGCCTCAGCACTGAGGCGTATGCACCGAAGCACTGAAAACAAGAGCCTTCTCTTCAAGGATTGTGGTCTTGTCCTGTTTTCTTCCTTAACCTTCATAAATGGGATCCTACCAGATTTAAAAAATAAAGTTAAACTAAGGTCTAACTTGACCAGTTGCTTAGAGGGACCTCTGGCAAGGTGAGCTTTGAGGCGCTGTGATGCTTTCTAAGCTCCACCTGCAGTGTATGTGCATTTTTCACCAGCGGATTCTTTCCGTACGCGTGTTTGTCTGGTGGGTAAGGTCGTACCGGGCTGGGATGTGCTGGATAGAGTAAAAGAGGAAGAGGCATTGTCGGCTCTCTCAGGCCACCTCTCCTGTCTTTCACATCCCACATCCTGCAGTCCGGCTTCTCCCGACAGCAGAGGTAGGTAGCTGCAGTTCCCTTTCCTGAGAGGCCATTGTGAATCTTTGCTTCATGAAGAATCTCACCAGTTTACTTAAAACCAGCATTTGCAGTAGAGATGCTTTGAGAGGTTGTGTTAAAATCAGCTCTTCGTCCTTCCAAAAATGAGGATAAAAAAAGCATTTTGCTGGTCTACAAATTAACTAGCCAGTGTTTGGTACCCAAAGCAGTTTCCCCCATTTTAAAGGGAAGCAACTAATTTTAACATAAAAAAAAAAAAAAAAAAAAACTTAACAAATTGGCATGTGTGGTCCTGACGTCTTGGTGACTATAAAAAGTATAGTCAAAGGAAGCAAAGTGAGTAAGTAAAGGTGGAAACTTTAAAGCCATTGGTCATCAAACTCGGGGCCTTCCCCTTGCCTACCCATGTGACCCATCTAGGGCCTTCCCCTTAACTCCCCATGTGACCCACTCTTAAGTTAGCTTCTTAAAAATGGGTGCTTCAAGTAAACTTCTGTACGTTCCTCAGTGACTTAAACTCTGTGTGTTTAGACTGAAAAAGAACAAAGGTAAACATTCCGATACGGTCCTGTGACTTACCATCTGAAGTGGAACAAATTCATATGCTTTGAGTAAAGTGGGTACTTCCACTTATAAGTTCTCAGACTTCACCAGAATTTGTTTTCTTTCTTTCTTTCTTTCTTTTATCAGGTTTAAGTGGAAATCCTGCAGATTTAGAAAGAAGAGAAGCAGTGTTTGGAAAGAACTTTATACCTCCTAAGAAGCCAAAAACCTTTCTTCAGTTAGTATGGGAAGCATTACAAGATGTCACTTTAATTATACTAGAAATTGCAGCCATAGTATCCTTGGGCCTTTCTTTTTATCAGCCTCCGGAAGGGGATAATGCACGTAAGTAGATACAGGCGGGAGGGGCTCTGTGGTACTGGCTCAGCACGTTTGCTTAATATGTAGTAGTAATGATAATAATGATGATGATGCTGGAGATTGTTTATTGACTGCCATGTGATATACTCTGTCCTAAGCACTTCAAGGATATCATCCCAAATGATTTTCACGGTACCTCATGAATTAGTGTTGGCTGAATGATATAGGGAGACACAGTTTAATTGTTCTTTCATGCATGGATCCTGGGAAGACATAGTTATACATATGACCACAACACATGTATGATACAGCCCGCTAGCGGGAGTTTCTCAAGTTTTTACATTTTGTTTTACTCTACATAGAAATGCTTACACACAGGTTTAAATACCCTTCATCCTGCAATGCTTGAGACCTAGGTGTTGGATTTCATGTCTTTGGATTCAGGAGTATTTGCAAAATGCATATATAATGAGATTCCTGGGGAAAGGGCCTATCCAAGTACCACGTGTATTTATGGCTCAGATATACATTCCCTGAAGGTAATTTTTGTACAAGGTTTTAAAGAATTATCTGCTCCATTTCCTGACTGGAGGTTTCCAATGTGGCACCATGTCTGTGCTCAAAAAGTTTCAGGTACTTGAGTGCTTTGGATCTGGGGGGATTTAGTCTATGAATGTTGGGACCTAGGGGAAAAGTAACATAGAGATGGCCTTCACCTTCAGTTTCTATCCACAGACGGTTTCCGTGTGCCCTTGCCGTCCTGTCCTTTTCTTTACCCTTTTACTGTCTTCTCTGCCTTCCAAAAGGCTCTGCTGGAGTGAGTGTACGGCCCCTATGGCCTGTGTGCTACCAAACTACCGGATATCTGGATACTGCAGTGAGATCATCCTATAGTGTTTTGTGGCAGAAGATTGACCCTTCCAAATATTTTTCATAGAAGTTTCATTCTTATGCACTCTACACTAGGAAGAAGTTAATTTAAAAAATATCACTAGCTTTAGAAGCTGTTTGTGTAACAATACAAAGAAATTTTACAAAGGTGTGCCTAGGATTTGTGTCAACATCTTTTCCTTACTGATTTTTAAGCAAATCAGTCAGAGAATAGAGGTGTTTGTCTTACATAATACAGAGCAGAGCTTCTAAGCAATGGCACTATTAAAATTTGACCAAAACCAGTCCTCATTGTTCACTGGACAGTTCCTCCACTGAGGCACCAAAAATATGCATTCAGATTTTGTACCCTGTCTCAATGGAACATAAAATTGTCCCTGGATTAGAATCACTGCTGTATATAACAAAGTATTTTGATAATATACTTGTTAGTATTTGGGCTAATAATAATATTAATAAAAAACAATTTTTATTAAGTAAATAGTGTGTATATTTCTATGGAAAAAATAGAGGAAGGAGACAAGGTAATAAGATAATATGTGCTGACTAGAAATCCCCTCGAATTTGGTAAAAATTCTGTCTAAAAAGATCAGGTGATTAGTGGCCTGGTAGCATGTGCGCCTGCGCACGCACACACCTGCATACACACATAAAACTATTCCATTGCCTTAAATACGTTTTTTGACTCGTGGTAAATCTAAATATTCATGAAATTTAGAATATAAGCCTGTTGCAGTTGGTACATATCGTGGAAAGTCATAAGCTCCCCCATCTACATAAATAATTTTGAATGGAATTATGAAAAGAACTGTGATTTTGTTGTTGTTGTTGTTGTTGTTGTTGCTGTTGTTTTTGTTTTTAACCACATTCTTGCCATGTAGCTCAGACTGGCCTCAGTCTTGCCTGCTTCCTGCTTCAACATCCCAATGAGGGGATTACAGGCTCACACACTCCTCATTTCAGTGTGTCTTTTATTTTTGCCTTACAGAGAGCTTTAGATCTCCTGTCTTGTGTCTGTGTCCAGTGTATCACAGCCCGTGCAATGGGATCTTTGCTAAAATGGGTTTTTAAAGATTATTAAATAAAGAATTTGTAAAGGAATTCATCACCTCGAGGTAGATAAGGGTAGACTATAGACTGCTTATCTGTCATTTGAATATATTTCCAGGGGAACACTTTTGGTAAAATGCATTTACAGTGGGTCTGAAAGCATTAAACCTTCTGCACCTTTGACCTTGGATTTACTGTTTTTGCCCCTATAGCTTCCAGAAAGTCAGTAGTGGAAATGGTCTAGGGATACTACTTCCTCTTGGTCAGAGGTCATTGTGATAGTGGCTAATGTATGAAGTGAAGTGTCATTGTTTCATGTTTTCTTTGAAATACTTAGTAGCTTAGAGATAAAGATGTGTTTCAGTTAAAACTGACAATTACATAATTATTTCACAACTCCTTCCCCTTATCCTCTCTTATATTGTCTGTAATTTTTTGTGGTTACCCTTTCAGGAAAAATTTGAACACATACTCCTAAGTGGTATATTTAATTATATGTATTTGCAACTGTATCTTTATAATGTATAATTTCAAAAGTAGAAATTTTGAAGAATAAAATGACTAGATTAAATTTTTATTTTTTTTAATTGTGTAGTAGTAACTGTAAGACTTCATTGACTTAATTTTGGCTTTTAGTTATTTATTTCCATGGTTTTACTTGGTAGAGTTACATTGGAAAAACACACTTACCAACCCATATGGAGTCACGCCACCCTCTGCTTTTGGCTTTTGAAATAAAGAAATGGAAGCTAACTGAGGTGCTTCCTTTGGAAGCATCTTAACTTGTTTCTGGGTTGCTGAAAGTATTCAGCACGGAATTTAGACCTTCTTGTGTTCTCGATTGCATACTTGAACTAATTCAGTGAGTTAGTCTCTTGTTATTGGTGTGTATGTTATAAATTCATTCACTTGGTTGTTGTATACATGAAAAGAATTAAAGTGCAAGCTCCGATGACTGAAACGGGGCAGGCTTAACACAACACTCAGTAAACAATCCTGCCTCTCCCTCATCTCACAGAAATGCTCTGAACCCACAAGAGCCAATTATCTAATAGCACTCAAAATCCGTCCACGCTTACTGACTTTACCCAGGTAGATCTGACTCTCACTCTTCTTGAGCGTTTCACGTGTTCCTCTCCATGACTGGTTGTCGCCCAGTAACCTCACACTCCAGAGTCTTTGGTTTCTGCACGTGTCTGGAATGTGCTTAGTCATGTCTAGAATTACATGAATTCAGTTTTGTTTTCAGTGTCATCCGGCTTTATCCCCACCCACAGTACCTTTGGACATTTCAGCTCAGGAAACATCATTTTATATAGTATTCCAAAGACTATATCCCTTCTAGTGAATTTGTAAAATCCCAAAGCAACGCTTCAGGAAAGGATTTTGACAATGACAGCGTCGGGGCACATACCTGTGACCCCCAGCACTTGGGGCAGGAAGATAGAGAGCTAGAGGCCTAGCAGGGCCCTATAGCAAAACCATAACAAGAAAAGCAAAAATTAAGACTCCCCTAGTGTGCATCTTTTTTTCATTCTTTAGAGGCTCATTGTGGGCCACTGAATCAGTTTTAGACTTGAGTAGAATACAGCTCCAAAGAACAGAGACTAGCTCTGTGACCTTCCTGTGGTTTTAGGGGCTTGAGGAATCACGCCTCATCCTTTGCAGACTGCTTGTTTCTGCCTTGGAACATTACGACTACTTCAGTTTCTCCCTGAAATTCTCTTCCCGTTGGTCTCTATGCTGGTGCCCCCGTGACCATGTGACATGCTATGGGGAACTCAGAGCAGCCTGCTTGGCTCAGTCAGCCTCATTTTATTTTTGCAATATACAGCTGTTTGATTTTCTTCATGAACTTACAGATACCTAATTGGTGGCTTACCAGAAATTCCGTATTTCATCCCTAACTACCTCGGTTTCCTAAAGCAGTGTCTGCCACCCGGTAGGTGTTGATAGGGCTGAGCAGACAAGTAGCGCTTAGCTTAAATGTGCGTGCTACAGAAGCTAATCTGTGACCACACCGTAATAGAGCTGATTATGAATAATGGAGTGTATTCCATCCTTAATTTCTTCCTTATATCTTGTCTGCCATCTGTAATAATAGCAGGCAGCCTCTTAACGTTGAACAGCCACATTGTAAGTGCAAAAGAAAGTTCCTTAAGGGGAAACTGCAGAATGTCGGTGTGGTGAACACAGATAATAACCAAGTGGAACTGCTTTAGTGCCGATACAGAGAAAGTTTTAGTGGTCTGGATAGAAGATCAAGCCACCCACAGCATTCCTGTCAGCCAAAGTGTAACCCAGAGCAAGGCCCTAATTCTTAATCCTGTGAGGGCTGAGAGAAGTAAGGAAGCTGTGGAAGAAATCTTTGAAACTCAGCGAGGTTAGTTCATGGGGCTTAAGTAAAGGGCCTGTCCGATCTGTCACAGCCTGGGGTTCAAGTGCTGGGACGGAATCAGAACACTGTCCAAAAGGCAGAGCTGATGTTGTTGGGAGAGAGCGGCTGCACAGACCCGTCCCTAGTGTAGTTGCAACAGCTTGTGTTAGGGAAACCACCATTGTGGACTGGCAGCTCAAGGTTTCCGTGCCCGGCCTGTGGGGTGGGCTCTTTCTTGTGGAAGGTTAGTGCAGTGAGCGGAAGCCAGCGCTCTCTTTGCCATTCCCCAGAGAGCTGTTTCCTCGCCCTGCATTCTGTAGGTGCAGGAGCAAAGCTTGGACCACAGTGCATCTATTCCACTGTGTGATGCAGTCTTAGGAGCTCGCCGTGGAGGTTTACTGTGCCTACTGTTTTACATACACATGAAAGTCAGCCATCAGCATCACAGAAACGCTCCACCACACACAACAGGAGCTGCTGAAGACTCAGATGGCCACCAACAGTTTAGCAGTAAAGTTTTTCATTTTTAGACTATATAAAAAAAAATAAATCACAGGTAAGCACTATTCTACTTGTATTCTGTATTATATAAAAATTATGCACACACATATGTATGTCTATATACACACATACATACATACATACATACATACATACACACACTATTTGTAACAATGCATGTGTTCATTCATGTCTTAGTCAGGGTTTCTATTTCTGCACAAACATCATGACCAAGAAGCAAGTTGGGGAGGAAGAGGTTTGTTCAGCTTACACTTCCACATTATGTTCATCACAGAGGAAGTCAGGACTGGAACTCAAGCAGGTCAGGAAGCAGAAGCTGATGCAGAGGCCATGGAGGGATGTTACTTACTGGTTTGCTCAGCTTGCTTTCTTATAGACCCCAGGTCTACCAGCCCAGGGATGGCTCCACCCACAATGGGCTGGGCCCTCCCCCCTTGATCACTAGTTGAGAAAATGCCTTACAGCTGGATCTCATGGAGGCATTTCCCCAACCGAGGCTCCTTTCTCTGTGATAACTCCAGCTGTGTCAAGTTGACACAAACCAGTCAGTACAATCCAAGTGCTCCAATGAAGATGGATGGTGAGATGAATGTTCTCACATCTGCTTATATATCTGTCATCTACTCTACAGCCTATGCACTCAGGAAGGAATAATGACTTTTACGTGGCTTTACTCAAGAAATACATTTCCTAAGGATATGGATACCGTAGGTGATTTGACAGAGGAAAGTGAACTGAAAACCTAAGGGAAGAATTCACCAGTTGAGGTCACATGAAGACTCTATCAGGGTTCATAGAGAAATGCATCCCCATTAACATGTCTGGGAGCCTCTGGTTCTGCCTGCATGGATGACTGTGTGGTCCTTACCTTGGAGCAAGTAACTGGGCAGAACGTGACAGACTTAGGACTACCAGCCTGAATATGTGACTAGGTTGCAGCAAGAAAGCAGTGCACTGAGGTGGAATTGGCTTGTGGGATTAGAATATTATGTCAACCTTAAAACTCTTCTGTTGGTAAAGTGGTCCCAAGCAGCCTTAAATGCGCCAGGAATCACTTGCAAAAAAGAACTCATCTGATGGGGCGAGCCTCGTTTCTGGCTTTGTTTTTTTTTTAAATCACCATTTTTTAATATTTAAGGGGATTACCTCCAGACCCTTCCATACGCATGTTCTCTTTCAAATTCCTGGCCTCTTCTGTTATTGATCCATGCATATACATATGTGCATGTAGGTCCTAAATAGTACGGCTTTTAATCACAACACCAGGAAGGCAGAGACAGAGGCAGATGGATCTCTGTGAGTTGGGGCCAGCCTGGTCTACATAGTGAGTTTCAGGCGAGCTGAAGCTACATAATAAGACCCTGCCTTTTTTATTATTATTATTTTTTATTATTATTATTATTATTTTATCTTATTTGTAATGGCTTCTTCATGCCTTCCCTTCAGCAACCACCACCCTAAGGAGACAGCAGTCACTGCATCACACTCCAGCACCCCAAAACTTAGGAGTTGCTGAAGACTCAGATGATCATTGGCAGTTTCAGCCACAAAGCTGTTTATAACCACGGCGTGTGCACTTGAGACTTCACACCGTTGCGTACTTTATAAGCCACAGTAGGGATGAGTTGGCAGGCACTCGAAGGCTGAAAGTCTTTATACCTTGAGATACCGAGTCCATCGGATCTCCCTGAATGAAACACTAGATACTAGCAGTAGCAGTAACTTCTTTTCAGGCTGAAGTCTGATTTTTCTCCACATGCTCACTCGGAATGGGCAGCCTGGACTGCCTTATATATCCTGAGTTTGTAAATCTTAAGGGCAGGGAACTCGAAATTGGCAGAGGGCCGGTCCATACCTCAGTGGGAGGATCAAAGCGCTGAGTAAAATTGATCAGGTCAAAACCAGAAAATACCCACCCAGTTTTTTATATTGCCGTCTTGTTTCTCTCCGAATAGTTTGTGGAGAAGTTTCTGTCGGGGAAGAAGAAGGTGAAGGAGAAACGGGGTGGATTGAAGGAGCTGCGATCCTCTTGTCGGTGGTGTGTGTGGTATTAGTGACGGCTTTCAATGACTGGAGTAAGGAGAAACAGTTCCGAGGCTTGCAGAGTCGGATTGAACAGGAGCAGAAGTTCACCGTCATCAGGGGTGGGCAGGTCATCCAGATCCCTGTAGCTGACATCACTGTTGGAGACATTGCCCAAGTGAAGTACGGTAAGCCAGGCAGACCCCTGGATCTCCTGCAAGATCCAAAGCTGGACCGGAAGTATGGATGGTTTAGCATATTGCTGGCTTCTCTTTTCAGGTGATCTTCTTCCCGCGGATGGCATACTGATTCAAGGCAATGACCTTAAAATTGATGAAAGTTCATTGACTGGGGAATCTGATCATGTTAAGAAGTCTCTGGATAAGGATCCCTTACTTCTTTCAGGTACAGATCTATCAACTTGGAACATTTTACTAAAAACCGTTAACCTTCGAGTCCATAGAGATTTTTATATAAAGGACAGACGTATTGTAGATCTTGGAAAACAGAGCTGTGTTTCACATAGGAGGATAGAATGCAAAAAGTGAAGGAATTTGAAAGCTGGTGTTAATGTCAAAGCTTAAATTTAAGCCTAATGGTATCTTTCAAACTTGTGCCGCTTTACATTTTTATGGCCTGTTAAAGTAAGATGTTGAAGAATGATTATAGGTTTAAGGCAAATAAATGAACTCTATTAAGAGTTGCAAAGAACAGGTTAGTTGCATTTTAAATGCAACCTTGAGTTAGCACCATCAACCTCCTCTCTGAACCATTAAAGAATTGGTCGGAGCCATGAACGGTGTCGGGTTATATAAGAGATTGACAGCAGGAACACTGGAATGACATTCACATCCCCCAGTTGGAAAGAAATCTCGATGTGTATGGGACGGGAAGGGCTTGCACAGGCGAGAGTGTTCCTGGGAAGATAGCGTAGATACATGTCTGCTTAGGACACTCCTGGTCAGGCCAGGAGTAACCATGCCAACTAAGGTTATTTGGGGATGCAGTTGAAGGGAAGGTGCAGAGGTGGCAAGCTTCTTTCTAAAACACGAGATGAAAAGAAACAGGCGTGCTGCAGGTCATCTCCAGAAGCGTGCTCATTTCCTTACATTTGAATTTCTGAAACTCCCTACTCTTAATTTTATCATAGTCTTTAAAGCATTTATGAAATTATTCGTCAGAACTATATTGTTAGATTAGATTTTATATTGGTGCTCAGGAAGCCAAATGTTAGCCTGTTTGTCTTCCGTTATCATCATCAGATGCTTGTGGAAGGCAAGATTTATAAGTTTTATAAGTTGAAGATTCCTGCTGACTTAATATTTAATGTCAGTTTAATAGCTTAGCAGCTATATTTTTTTCAGGCCTTGGTGAGCTTTGTATTTGAATAGATTGAACATGACTTTACTGAACTAAAGTCAAACTTAATACCTACAGAAATTAAGTTATAATCACAGCCTTAGCCCAGAACCTAAAATTAACCATTATCTTTTTAAAATTTGTAAAAAAAAAAAAAAAAAACCAGTAACTATGTATTCATTTATGAAAAGGGTATTTGTCAATTATAACATGAATTTCTTATTTAAATAAAAATTGAGGTTTGTATGAATGTTTGTCAATAGCCTGGGCCACTTAGAGTGCTCGTCCTTTGTTCCTGTTTCTGTACTAACAGCTCGTTCTGAGGATGTGTGTCTTGGGTGTGTAAGGAATGTGTGCTTAGCTTACTACTTCTAAGAAGCTAAAAGTCAATGTTGACCAGTTAAGACCCGTAGCCCTTCCAGAGGGGAGAGAAGGTATTTCCGTCATAATCTTATTATCACCATAGACTCATTGCCTGTCATATTGGGTAACCAGAGATAGCCTAGTGATGCCTTTTGATATCTATGCTTCGTGGACTTTTATGTACCTGTAGGTGGTTTACACAGTGCTTAGCTGTTTCAGGGTGGTCCCTTTAACTAAGCTCTGGTCCTCCGACAAAAATGACTGGCAGGCTTTGCATACACTCCCCATCCTAACATGCCAAGATACCAAGAGAACTCTTTAAGTTTTCCACGTTCAAAGGAAGATGGGAATAACTTTGCAGAGTCCCTTATCACAGTCTGGATGGGAAAGTTGCTCTGCATTTATTTCCCTGTTCCCAAAATGAACTGAAAATCATGACATGCATTTATTTTTAAGTTTACTCTCATGATGCCATCTCTCTCTCTCTCTCTCTGCTGTTCTTGGCTTCTTAAATATAGATTTTTTTAAAAGCAGTGTTCAGTCAGTGGTAGGATGGGACCTGAACAAAACTGTTTACTTTTCCTGAGCACATGGACTGCGAGCATTTGAGCAGACTTGGACTAAGGAGAAACACGCTCTAAAACCTGAATGCTGAAGAGATTGTCTTTTATACATACTTACCATTATTCTCCTGAATTTCATGTGTTTCGCTTGTATTTTCACTGACAAAGAATGCAGTAATTGGCAAAACACTAGGAACGTAGAGGGTTTTTACTAAGCCAGAAAAGTCGGAGACCACAAGAGTCTGCATTAGATAAGTTACCCAGTAATTTTTAGCCAAATGTGAGTCCTAGTGACTGGAGTAAGTGCATGAATTTTATAGTCTTGTTTAGCAAATTGCCCTTGGCATAGAAGATGGTGGTGAATGCTGTAGGCCCTGGCTTACAGAAGTTTGTGAACTCAGAGACAAAATACAGACAGTGGCAGCTGAAAAGAACAGCCAAAGAGAAAACTCAGTCCATACAGCTGCTTGTGTGCACACAGTAGCAGTGTGGAAAGAGTTGCAGAAACATCCATGCAGAAACCAGAGAGTAGTAAGCAAATTGGCCCGTGTACGTATTCACTATCTTGACAGAGGGCAATTAAATCCGTGCCTTGTTTGTAATAGTTGTATAAGTTTAGCCTCATTTCTAGAAAGTAATAGCAGCACCTGTCCACTTGTAGGATTGTTTGTAAAGGACATGGCCCGAGTTCAGTGTTCCTGCCCGTGTTTGCTGGCTATCTGGGTTGGAATTTTGTGTTATAGAGTTGTGGACAAGAAAAATCAAGAAGGTTGATTAGTTTCAAGACCAACTTGATTCAGTAGGCAGTGTGTAGAGTCAGAAACCATTGAGCCCTAAGAGAGGTCATCACGTTGTAGGAATATTAACACGTGCCAGGATAAACTAGGGAGGCAGAAAAACTAAGGGGCTTGGCCGTCATCTTGGCTTAGAGATTGTGAGGTTGAGTATGGGAATTTGTTTGTGCTGGGAACTAATGGTTACAAGCGTGTTTCTGTATGAACACGTGTTTATTAAATGCTGTCCCTCATGCCCCACATGCTTATACCGAATAGTGGCTTCACTGAATACCCGCACATTCCAAGCAGTGTGCCAAGTTTTTATTTATAGGCCTTTTTGGGAATTGTCATTTATAGTACATTTTATGAAGTACGGCTACTATAATCTGTATTTAATACAAGGAGTCGATACAGTATCATCTTCCTATTGTTAGTTGGTGATAAAAGTTTTCAGCTCATATATGACAAATTGCAGATTGCCTAAGCCTTAAGACTCAGTGTTGGTCTGCTTTATTAAATATTGAGTTTATTTTTAAAAAGCAGTAGTAAAATTAAAATTGGGTAGTTGGAAGGAAACCCCATTATAAGTTTTACAAAGTCCTCTGTTGTTACAGGTACTCATGTAATGGAAGGTTCTGGAAGAATGGTAGTTACTGCTGTAGGTGTGAATTCTCAGACTGGAATCATCTTTACCTTACTTGGAGCTGGAGGTGAAGAAGAAGAAAAGAAAGAGGAGAAGAAGAAAGAAAAGAAAAGTAGGTGTGGGGGGGTTGCCGTGAGAATTGGTATTTGGAAAGAACGGCAACTGGGAATCTTGAAAACTGTTAAAGGAATAGGTTTCTTCCACGAGGCTGTGATATGGAAATGTCTGTACGATGTTTAGTTACCTAATTCACTTTCAAGTAACAAAATAATAGTCCTCGGGGGGGTTGTGTTAGTGCGTCAGGCCCCTCTACCACTAGAGACAGTCAGCATGTGCTTAGTACCTCAGGCTGGCTTTATCCTGTTTCTTCCCTGGCCATTTGATCAGCAACGTGAGTCGAGCTCTGCCCTCCTGGTTGTATTTTTCTCCTTCTCTGCGAGTTTTCCGTTTCAGCCAGAGCTACAGCACACGCCTCCTGGGTTTCCAGCCTTCACACTTCGTCCTTTCATGTGCTGCATGGTGTGCGTACATGCTCAAGTGTGTGGCTCTGCTTGTCTTGCCGCGTAGGCCCCATTGTTGCATGTCCACATCTTTCCTTTTACTGCTCCTGCTGTCCCTCCAAGTCATGTTTCAGCAGACTTATAGCATATATCTAGTTTATCCACAGAAATCGTGGAGCAGGCTGACCTACACAGAGATATAAGTTCTGGTTATACACTGCAGAAGGCTCCCGCACCCTGGATGCTGGCATCTTCTGCACTGTCCGTCTCAGTCAGAGGCACCTGTCAGGACCCTTTTTTCTTTGCCTTGACAGAGTTTGCCATCCTGTAACCATTTGTTTGGACTTGTTTAATTTCCTTCAGGGTGTAAGCCTATATTTTGTTTTCTCACGAGAGTATTTTAAGATCTTCTAAAATAAATGCCTGGCTGAAACTTTTGCTTGCCATAAGTCTATCATTGTTTTTGTTTTGTTGTGGGTTTTTTTGGGAGGGTGGGAATGTTGTTTTTGATGCTGGGCATGACTTAGACTGTTTTTAAGGCAGGGTCTCACATTCTACCTCCAGCTACTCTTGAATTCAGTAGGTAGCCCAGGCTGGCTTGAATTTGAGGCAATTGTCCTACTTCTAAATACTGGCATACAGGTATGACACCTGGCTTGCAGCAGAGCTAGTGACCACACCGTTAATCCCAGCACTAGGGAAGCAGAGGCAAGCAGGGTATCTGAGTTCAAGGCCAGCCTGGTCTACAGGGTGAGTTACAAGACAGCCAAGGCTACATAGAAACCCTGTGTTGAAAACAAACAAAAAAAGGTTGGGTGGATTGTTTGTTCTTTGTGCGCTATCTTTCCATATGAAGTTATTTAAAATAAAAATGCATTTGAAATGTTCTTTGCCCTAGAGTGTAGCTCAGCAGTAGAGAATTTACTGACATACTCAGTCGCTGGGTCAATTTCCTCGCACTAGGGGTTGGCAGAAAGTTGTGGCTGAAGCTGAAGGCTGCTCGCCCAGGATTCTAGAATCCTTCATTCAGCACTCCAGACAGCCTTTGATAAGCACCAGTTTTCCTGAAACATGGTGGGAGTGGTTGCTGAGTGCTTTGTATACTCCACCTCCATCCACCATCATTCTTGGTTAGGAAAGTGAACCTCGTGGAGGTTGTGTAACTTGATTGGGTAGCAAGTATCTGATCAAGAACTCTCTCTGCTCTTTGTCCTAATACACAGGAGTCTTACATTAGCGAATCCTATGAAAACAAGAAGTATGCTAGTGAATGCTGTTCCTAACCTACAGTAACTTTTCTAATAAGCACTGATCCCTAAGGTCTTACCTGACTGTCTTTATCACACCAGCCTGGAATAGCCATTTTTTACTCCTTTCTCCTCCCTCCCTCCAGCCCTTCTCATATCTTGCCTTTGTTGGCATCTCATCAGACACAGGCTAACCTGTCTCAATATCCTGTCCTTTTGCTTGCCAGCCTGGGATGTGCTTTTCTGGTCTCCAAACCTGAGCTTCTCCGAGAGGAGCCAGGTATTCGTTTACTATCGCCTCATCTTTCCCAAGCTTCTGTTCTTTCCTGCCCACATTTGTTCCAGGTTTCCCAGCTTGAAGATGCTCTTCTTGATAGAGAAGTTGGAAGAAAATAGGCTCGTTTGCTTGTTTTGAACAGTCGGCCCCTTCTTGACTCTCGCTTCAGACATGTAATCTTTCTGTGCTCCACGAATCTGGTTTAGGGCATTACTTTGACCGCTCACCACCTTGTTCATTAATGCTGCTGCCCTACCCACTTGCCTGCGTGCCTCTGCACCCTTTCATTCATTCCCACTCCCACCAGAGCTCTCCTGTATGCCTGTTTTCTTTTTATAGCATCCCCTCCCCCCCTCCATCCTCTCTTTCTGCTTTCTCAGGGTTATGTCTGTATTTAGCTTGACGATCTCTTGTACCATATTCGGGCTTCTTATAACTTATCAGAGAATAAAGCCTTATGCAGAAATACAGTATGCATACCCTAAACTATTCTGGGGTATTCTCCCATGGTAGGACCTAGAAGTGATTGACGGGTCAGTAAGCTGCTGTTTTCTGTTTGTATGCCTATACACCATTGTGTAACAATTGTCTTATAGAAATGTGAACCACCTCTGCATAATTTAGCATGGCCGTATTCATTTCCTCTGGAAAGCCCTAACTCCCGTTTTGTTCCTACAGATAAGAAACAAGATGGAGCCATTGAGAATCGCAATAAAGGTAAACTCGGGAAGATAAAAAGTACAGTTAGCTTGTTTTCTTTACCTCCAAAAATAGATGCGCCATGTACTATATTTATCCAAAATTAGGGTGCACGTGATAGGGAACATAAACAGTGTTAACTTGGATTAACCTCTCCGGCCAGTGCTGTGGTCGCGCCGTCTCTCCAGTCCTAAGAGGGTGTAATTACGATCTGTGCTCCGTGCTTAGGTAGCTTCCCACATAAGTGTTCCAAAGTGCTTTAACATACCTGAAACGTAATAGTCGGTAGAAAAAATTCCCTAGAGTGTAAATTACATTTAAAAGTCTATAAACATACGCATGTTTTTCTATGCATAATCATATATAATATTGTGCGTTTGATCATAAATGACTTGAGGGGGATCTGTAGACTTTATATAATAACCCCATGCCTAATGTCACACGAAAAGAGAGAAATTTAGTATTTTTAGTTCTTAGTTTATGGACTGTCTGTATATGCTCCATCCCTATCACTGAACGTGACATCCTTAAATCTGGAGCAGTGCCACCGGCTAATCTCACTGCTGTCTTATCCCCTCTGTGTAGCCCCCCACCCCCAACCCCCACACACATACGCACTTGAATGTTATAGTTCAGCCCTTTTTCTATCAAAAACTGATTATGTTTAAAAAAAAATGAATGAAAAGAGTTTCAAAATGTTTATCGTGCCTTTAAAGTACAACAAAATTGTCTTTTAACTTAGCAAAAGCTCAAGATGGCGCAGCCATGGAGATGCAGCCTCTGAAGAGCGAAGAAGGAGGAGATGGGGATGAGAAAGACAAGAAGAAAGCAAATCTGCCAAAAAAGGAAAAGTCTGTGTTACAAGGGAAGCTCACGAAACTGGCCGTTCAGATTGGCAAAGCAGGTACGACACAGGAGAAGTGACAGAAGAAAGGGGTGTTTGTTTTCAAATACCTGTGTCTGCTTTTTACCACAGCGAAGGCTGGAAATTGTCATTGTGCAAGCGTCAAGGATATTAGAAGACTATTTTTAACTTTGTACAGGCCCTTTTGAATTTCCGTAAACTCATAATGTGACTGCAGCAGACAGGCCCTTATTCCTCTGCCGGTGAGGTCATCAGGGCTCAGGATAAAATTAGTGCCCAAATTTGCTTAATTTACAAGTCCATGCAGTCACCTCTAAATTTCTAGGGTTAGAAATGAAAAGGGGCTGTCAGGGAGATTGTTTAACACACATTATCAAACCCTGTAAGTTTCTTAGCACGCATTCTGCTCAGACTTTTTCATTGGCTGTCTCTGGGGAAAAAATGGATTTTTCTGAACATGATAATTTTGTCCATCTGAAAATGCTTGTAGTTGTAAAGCTGATTTACTAAAGTGCTGCCTTTACTAGACAGCACCTACGGAACCCACACAGCTTTCCAGAGGGGCGGTAAAGGAGAGCCTGTGCTGAGGCAGTATTCCCCAACATTGCTGCCTTTTGACAGGCGTCCTATGAAACTTGCATCACCAGAGTCGCGCAGACAGCATCCTTGAGCAGCTGGGAGTAAAACCAGCGAAGCAGCCTGTGCCCAATACTCTGTAGGCTTACTCCCTAGTAGCTGACGTACAGTTGACTGGTATCGTTGGGAAGGGTGGACAGGAGTAGTGAGAGCACAGAGGAGCTGCTGGGTAGAATTTTGGACCCCGATGTTCAGACTTGCTTTATGCTTAAATACTTATTTGTAAGAGGCTATACAACACAAATTGTAGGGGCTCCATGTTTTATAATAGGTAGTTAACATCTCTTTCCAGGTTAATGAATCAGTAAAGATAGACCAAAAGTAATTTAGGAAATGATCCAGGTGCTGGGATTTTATGTAAATATATTTTTAAACGTGGAGTTAATTCAACTTGACCTGTCTTCCCAACATCTTTCGGAGTGTTGAACATAGCCGAGCAGCAGCTCACACTACCTGACCTGTGGGTAGTCACTTGTGTTTGCTTCTTAGACAAGGTGCAGTTATCAAAGGATCGCAGAAGCTTGTCTCACAGTTCTCGGGGTCATGAAGGGTGTCAGGTATGATGAGTTAGTGCTCCCTGGGGGTCCCAGCTGCTCAGAAAATCGAAAAGGGCCTGACTTAGCTGGTTACAAGAATAGCCATTCGGCCAGAGTTGAGCAGCACTTAAACCATTGCCCCGTTTCCTGCCTCTACAGGTCTGCTGATGTCTGCCATCACAGTTATCATCCTAGTGTTATATTTTGTGATTGATACCTTCTGGGTTCAGAAAAGGCCATGGCTTGCCGAGTGCACACCGATCTACATCCAGTACTTCGTGAAATTCTTCATTATTGGAGTCACGGTTCTAGTGGTCGCGGTGCCGGAGGGCCTCCCTCTGGCTGTCACCATCTCTCTGGCTTATTCAGTCAAGGTGAGGGGGGGACAGTTACACAGCCGTGTTGTTCAGAGACTCGGCTGGTAGAGAAAACGCTCCCGCCGGGTATCCTTTCCTGGCCCGGAAAGTGGAGGGGTTTTTGTTTCCTCCGAGGAGCAGGCAGTGATTCCAGGATTTCTGGGCACAGAGAACTGTTCACTTCACGAAGCGCAGCAGTGAGGTCTCAGCACACCCTCTCTCCCATTCATAAAGCTGGGATGGAATCGGGATGTGTGCAGATCGGTCTTTGGCACAAGAGCAGGGATGCTTTGCTTGGGCCTAGTTCCCGAGCCCTGAGCCCTCTTGTTTCTGCCCTGCTATACCTACAAGGCAGATTTATATTTCCGGAAACAATTCAGATATTATTTGCATGTGTAAAACCTTTTGACTCCCTTCCTGTGGCTCACAAAGTCCTGCTTATCCTGGCCCTTGCTCACAGTGCCCATCTGCCCCCACCCCACTCTCCTTCCAGCCCATTTAGTTAGGATTTACCTTTACAGTGGGTTTGCAGGTGACGCTTGACAGAAGAGTACTGCTCCTGTAACTTGTGGAGTTAGGTAGCGTTTCTCCTTAAATAACATTCCTGACAGAGAGAAATCTAACAGTCACAGTACCCGTGCTGACATTTTCCCTTCGGAGTCCAAAATGTTTTGCAAACAGCTGGTTGTAAGAATGCGTTTGGCTTACTGTGTGTGTGTTTGTTTTCAGTTGATTGTGTCTGCATGTTTGTGTGTCACACAGTGTGCATGTGTAAGTCAGAGGACAATTTGCAGAAGTCACTTCCTCTGTGTGGGACCCAGAGATCTGTATCAGCTCATCAGGGTTGATGGCAAGCAGCTTTAACCACTGAGCCGCCTTGCCAGTCCCCACTGTTTATCTTTCAGACATTTAACACAGATTTTATCATTTAACACTTTTAATATATTAAGGTGTTACAGAACACAGTTTAACTATCCATTTGTACTTTTTTAATTGATTAGAAATAATTAGAGTTCAGGTCTTTTTTAGACAAACCAATCACTCATCAAAATTGCCATCCGTTCATTTTGTGTAGTCTTTAATGATGTGAGCTTTTCAGGTGATCAGGAAGATAGCGATGAGCTGGTCTGTGTTCCTTGAATAGAGAAGTGAGATCATTGTGCTTCAAGCTCTTTAAGCTGGCATTCAATGTCTGCGTGGCCCTGATGGGATCGGCATCTATTCCCCTCACTGTGGCGTGGTGCTCTGCGTGGTTCTGTAAAATTGAACAGGCTTCCTTATCTGCAGACTTCATTCTTCTATGTTCTCATATTCCGGTCATAAGTAATTTGGGAGGTGCACATTTCTCTCTTCCACGCTTATTCAAAAACTGGATTTTTATATTCTCTTGTGAATTTATTACGGGCAGGGGGACTTTGGGAATGAATTCCTTGTAATTTCCACCATGGATGATTTAAATGCCCTTTGTCACTGTTGTGAAAACTCGTGGCATCTTTGCAGCCATCCTCTTTAGCTGTAAATGAAGCAGTGGCATACACTTTGATCCTAAGAGTGAAAACCCCCAGCATTTGGATTAGTGAAAATGACCTGGTAAAGTCTCTGAAGGTTAACTCAGCCTGAAAAAGTCGAGGGAGACAACTGTCACCCAAACACCTTCATACTCGCGAGTTTTCATTTTGTCTGACTAAAGCTCTGCTTCTGTTGGAAATTGATAGGGGGTCTCTTATTTGCTACTTAGTGAAACTTAGTCCTTTATCTGGCTTTATCATACTTACCACTATACCTATAGGAAGTAAGACATCTCACTAAGCACATCAGAGGCCTGTGGTACCTGATCCTTGATGCTGAGATCTCTGTCAGATTATGTAATACGTCAGAAACGTGCTTGAAACCATTGCTAGTAGGATTCTCTTCGGCCTATTTGGGTGGGCCAAATATTCTAAAATCCTTCTGGTGTTAAGCTGATACTTTTAAGCTGTGTTCATATTGATTGATCTTATCATTGCGATATCATGAGGTGACTGTCTTTCTGTGTAGTTTAACTATCTTGGCTTGTGGTTTTGTTTTATTTTTTCCACTGTAGAAAATGATGAAGGACAATAACTTAGTGAGACATCTGGATGCTTGTGAGACCATGGGGAATGCTACAGCTATCTGTTCAGACAAAACGGGAACCCTGACAATGAACAGGATGACGGTTGTCCAAGCTTACATAAATGAAAAGCATTATAAAAAGGTTCCGGAACCAGAAGCCATCCCACCAAATATCCTGTCCTATCTAGTGACAGGAATTTCTGTGAATTGTGCTTATACGTCAAAAATATTGGTAAGGTCCCTTTAATTTATGGGCATGAAAATGCTGCTGTGTATAGTATGCTTACTATAAGATCTACTTAACCTGTTTGTTGTTGCTGTGTGTGCGCGGGGACACAGATGCCACGGAGCACCTGTGGAGGTCAGAGGGTAACTCTATGGAAGCGATTCTCTCCTTCCAAGTTTACTTAGGTTCCAGGCTTGTACATGTGCCATAACCCCTATACCATGGTCTAGCCCACACTTGTAATTTTTAAATCCTTAATTTATGGTATTGCGAAACTTCGAAGCCTTACAGTCAGAATGTCTGTCTGTGTTCTCAAGTTTATTCTTAATTTGCAGTGGATAGTATACAGCAAAGTGCCTCGTACCTGTTAGGTTAGTGTTCTATCCCCATTTGCTTCCCCAGCCCACATCCTCACTGTGCTGAATTACCGCTAGCATGGTCATGTTGTAAAAGCCGGGCTGTCTCACAGGAGAATGTCACTGTCCGTTTAGAGACGCCCTGGAGAGCCGCCATCAGGGCCAACTTTCTCTGTGCTGTCCTGCTGGGTGTTTCTTTTTCTACCCATAAAGTTGTCTTTAGGCATTTTAAAAGCTCATAAAGTAATCGTAGATCTTGTGAGAACTTTATTAAGTTATTTTCAACTTTGCAAGCTTTAAATTTTTATTTAAGCAGAAAGCGTAGTAACATGTATGTTTGACTTTTTATTATCTAGTGACTTATTAAATCTGTGGGCAAAAATTATATTGCAAGTTGGCTAATGGAAACATGGGTGAGTGGGTGGGTGGGTGGATTAGAAAGCTAGGCAATTCTGGTCCTAGGCCTGGTCTTGCCATTTACTATCAAAAAGTCTGGGCTTTTGCTTTCTGTAAATAAGGACCTTATTGTGAATCCCTTAATATAAAAATATAAAATAAAAGTGGAAAAATGGAATTAAGATTAAGTCCTATTGTGTATGAGGAATGAACTATAAAATACATGCATCTTATATCATTTAATTAGAAGGTTGTAAGTACACCCATTTATAGCTACTAAAGCCACCATAGCAGTTAGAAAGCTTAACAGAAGTTCACTTGACTGGCAACTGCCTGGGCTCAGGCGGAAGCCATGTCACCCCTCCCCAAAATTCTTTCTACCTTACCTGTGTCTTTCTTCGAAATTCTCATATTATAAAACATTTTATACTATACATCATTTTGTTTTAGAATGCTATGTTCTTTATTGCGTTTTAAGTTACATTTTTTTAATAGTGAAGCAAAATAAATGTAGCTTTTAATGTTTGTGTTTGTTTGTTTTAACAGCCACCAGAGAAAGAGGGTGGATTACCTCGTCATGTGGGTAATAAGACAGAATGTGCCTTGTTGGGATTTCTCTTGGATTTAAAGCGGGATTATCAAGATGTTAGAAATGAAATACCAGAAGAAGCATTGTACAAAGTCTATACCTTCAATTCTGTTAGGAAATCCATGAGTACAGTCCTGAAAAACTCAGATGGAAGTTTCCGGATCTTCAGCAAGGGTGCATCTGAGATAATGCTGAAAAAGTAAGCATGAAGGGCTCAGATGAGTGAGGCTCGAACATGGGACACCTCTGTGTGGGCCTTAGGAGTACCATGCATTTGGATAGCATCGCAGAGCTTCGCACCATCCTTTCTGGTATCCAGATTAGCTGCTGAGTGCTGCCTTGTGCACTCTAGCTCCTTATGTCTCAGCAGTTTTCCCTAGGGAAAATAAGCCCATCATATTTAGTGTGGTAATTTTAAAAAACTAATCTTTGTGGTTTTGTGAGACCTAGGCTATAACAGCTTTCTCTCATCCCCATCACACTTAGTTATGTGGTTTCAGTGTGACAGGTTAGAAACCTGTTACATCTCTGCCTTACATGGTAGCAGATAAATGGCAAAGGAGAAATTTTGTTTTGTTTTGTTTTTAAATCAAAGTCAGTCAGGCCTTGACTTCTACCTTTACAACTAAGTAGCTTTGAAATCTGAGGCAGAGGTTTTTTTTTTTCTCCTTACTTTCCATTTTCCTTCATTAGAAAAGGGGATGGCGGATACTCTGAGAGGGAGTAACTCTGAGAGTGAAGCAAAGCAGTGTGTGTACGTATTTTATACGGGCTGATTGGAGGTAGGTTTATAGTAACTTACTGTAATGTTTACGCTCTGCTTTGAGACTGAGCAGGTAAGAATGAATAAACCAGGTAATACCACTAACGTGGTTTTTTTTTTTTTTATATCGAAGCTCTGTATGGTGGCACCTGCATATGACCCCAGTCTTTGAAAGTCTCAGAGATTACAAGTCAGACACCAAGCCAGATGACATAATGAAACCTTATTTTAAAAACCTTGTTTAAAAGACAGAAGCACAAAAGGTGTGACTGAAAGTAATTGTTGAATGAGGAAGTGAGGTGAGCAGGGTGAGAGGCGTGGCAGGTACCAGGGACTGTTGAGGAGGCTGTTCTGTTACAGTAGCCCTAGCTGGGAAAAGAGAGCCACGGAAGAACTTGGCATGGAAATGAATGAAATTTCCAAAGAAATGAGCGCATCGCTGTACACGAGAGAGGAAGGAATGTGGGCTTAGGAGATGGATGGTACCTAGGGAATGAAGAAGCAAGTGTTCAGGTCAAACCTTTACAGTTACCAAAAGCACTGGGGTGACGCTGACGCCACATATACAGCATATGGGTGACCTGCGGTGTTGTGCCTCTGGTAAAATACTTCAGCATCGATGGGAAGCCCTAGAAAACAGTCAGAACAGAAGGTGTGGGTTTAACAGACACTTCCCCCCATGGAACCAGAGGAAGCACATCACCAAGAGAGGCAGATAGTACAGTGTGACTTAAACCACTTACTTTGGGAACAGTTAGGTTTAGACTCACTACAAACTAAACTGTTTTGACGTAATGTTTCTCATAAGATGCCTGTTTGGTTATTTTAACAAAAAAAAAAGATTCTTTTTTTCCTTTACGGCTAAAACCGTGTAGGCGATGAGATGGCCTGGAAGGTAAGGGGTTGGTTGAATTACCACACTTATCTAAGAGGAGAAAATATTTTATGTGGCCGCTCGAGAATCTTGGTGAGAATGTTTTAAGAACAACATTTCCAAAAAGGAAAATTTAGGGATGACCTGAGGTAACTGGTTAAGAACCATAAATAAGAGGAGTGTGTTGTGAAGGGAGAGTGAAGGAGTCTATACAGGGCAACATGTAAGAGGCCTGATTTCCTGATCCCAGATCCCATGGTTTTCCTCCCACCCCGCCCTTGCAGAAATGGCACCAACTCCTGCTTTTGTCAGTTACTGATGTTTGGCTTCAATGTTTCCCTTTAGGTGTTTCAAAATCCTGAGTGCTAATGGGGAAGCCAAAGTGTTCCGCCCCAGAGACCGAGATGACATTGTGAAAACCGTGATTGAGCCCATGGCGTCAGAAGGCCTGAGAACCATATGCCTAGCCTTCAGAGACTTCCCAGCGGGAGAGCCAGAACCAGAGTGGGATAACGAGAACGACGTCGTCACCGGCCTTACTTGTATTGCTGTTGTGGGGATTGAGGATCCTGTCAGGCCTGAGGTGGTCAAACGTCCCTTCTGACTGTGCTTATGAGTCTAGGCAGTAGCCACGTTAACCGGTCTTTCTGTCAAACGCCTGGTGCTGGTGATTTTTTTTACTCTGATCCAGAGATAGATGAAATGACAGTCTTGTGACCATAATAATCTAGTTAACCTATATTACCCTTTCCCTGGTTTACTGTGAGTCTGTAACTTAGCACAGTGCCTCAACGGCGTACAGTTTTCAGTCGCTGACTATTAACTTACTAACGAATGCCTTTGGATGATTAGGTGTCATTCTCCAGAGCAGGACCATCTGTTGGGTGCAGACAAAAACATCTTACTTTTCTCAGCACAAAAGCTACTGGCCATGTGCCTCTGTCACGCTCTTGAGGTGTAACTAGTACAGTTAGGACACTCTAATGTTTAAGAAAGATCCATTCAGTTTTATTTCATGTACATTGGTGGTTTGTCTGGATGTATGTCTCCGAGAGGGTGTCAGATCCCCTGGAACTAGAGTTACAGACACTTATGAGCTGCCATGTGGTTGCCAGGAATTGAACCTGGGTCCTCTGGAAGAGCAGCCAGTGCTCTTGACCTCTGAGCCATCTCTCCGGCCCCAGAGAACTGAATTTTTAACTTAAATTTAAACATTTATCATAATTAATAGCAGAAAGTGCTAGAAATGTGTGTTTACTTGCTGGCTTTTTGGTTTCGAAGTATATCCCAGGAACTATTCTAGGTACTAGAGACAGAGTTCAGAGATTGACTCCCTGGTTTCAAAGGGTGACAGTGGCCACAGTACTTGATGTTGGGTCATTGCCAGCTATACAGAGACCACAGGGTATCAACCTAATCTACAGCCATACCATCCTTTTATTATTTTTTCTCTGGCTAATGACACGTTGAGAGCATTTCACATATAACTCCATTTAGTGTTCAGCCAGTGATGGGCGTATTAATTGCTCTTACTTGGCTGAGGGAAAAAATGAAATGTAGTGTAGAACTTTAGACAATAGGCACAGTATGGCCAAATCCCAGTTCTGTGGGACAAAAGTTAAAAAAACCACTAAGCTAGATTCCCCCTCTGCAGGGCTCAGAGAGGACCTCTGAAACGTATGTTACTTGTCTGAGTCCTGAAGCGCGGGGTATGAGCTAAGGAAAGGGACACGGGGACCTTAGAGAGCACAGTAAGTACAGCTAAGCGAAGAGGGAACAGAACAAGAATTACTTCTGTTTAGTGATTTTTGTCACGTAATTTATTCAGCCTGTCAGGCTGAGAACAGGAAATACTGATTTCAGTGAGCAAAACGATCAGAGGATTTGTACTCTGGGAGAAAACACCCGGCTTGTACAAGGGTAGCTGCCTAGATAGATGGCCAGTAGGTAGGAAACACCCAAATAGGTGCAGGGATAGATCCCAGGACAGCATGCCAGTGGGAAGGAAAGGATTAGGGAGGAATACTGCTAGTCCCTGCGCTCAACCCTTACATTTTAAACTGGGGTGGGGGGAGGGGTGCAGCTATGAGGCTGGAAAACGGCATTATATGGGACTCGTAAGAGGATAAGAATTGTACAGTATATGCACGGGGTCATAAAATAAGGTAGTTGAGGAAGACCATATTAAGAGGTGGAGCTGAAATGAAATATGGTGGCATGCTATGAGCCAGGCATATAAATAGCTACAAGAACATTCCAGGCTGTATTAGTCATGGTTCTGTAGAGGAGCAGGACTTACAGAATGAATCTATATCTATAGGAGATTTATTAGACTGCCCTTCGGGCTGTGCTCAGTCTAGTCCAGCAATGGCTGTGTGTCAACCAGTCTAGGAATCCATTAGTTGTTCAGTCGATGCGACTGGCTGTCTCAGCTGGTCTTCCCCATATCCCAGAATCCTGAAGAAGTAGGCTCTAATGCCTGTGGAGGAATGGGTATGGCGGTGGGATGGGGAGAGCGGGCAGGCAGAGGAAGCTTCCTTCTTCTGTCAGCAGAAGGTGTGACCTCCATTGGAGGTGGGTCTTTTCAGCAGAAAAGAGCCAGGTTAAAAATGGATCTTTCCACTTCGAATGATGCAGTTAAGAAAGAAAAAAAAGTCTCTCACAGGTGTGCCCAGCTATGTAGGTTTTAGTTAATGACATATGGGGTCAAGTTCACAACCAAGAAGAGCCACTGTACAGGCAAACAGCAAAATGTGCAGAGGACTGCGGGTGAGAGAGTAGGTCTGAGCTATCTTAAAGACGGGAAGGAAGCAGTGCGGTGGCAAGAGTAAAGAATGAGAGATTGCCCGTGCCATAGACTGCGAGGCCTCTGGAGGTATTCTTCTAAAGTGTAGGCATTGTAATTTTTTATGCGCTAAACGATTTTGAATACTAGAAAGAGGTGTAGACGCAGAAAAGACAGTGAGACTTTTACATCGGTCTCCAGCAATACTCGAACTGTAGTTGTGACAGAGAAGATGAAATGCAGGATGACTTCAGGGGTGGACTAACAGGGCGTTGGGTTTGAGTATGCTGGGTTTTGACCATGTTGAAGCATGTGAGACATCCTGTGGATGTGATGTGAGCATTTGGACCTAGAAGCCACAAAATAGTCGAAGCTGTAGAAATTAATTCATGAGACAATAGAAACCTGGGGAAAATATATAGCCAGAGAAACAGGTAGAGGCTGAGAACCAATCAGAAGCCTTACAGAGGAAGAAGAGCCAGTTTCCTTGTGTAATTTGATGGGGGTTAGAGGGTATTACCATGTCGGGTGAGTGAAAGAAAACCATAGTTTGAGAGATCAAGATAAATTTAGCTTGGTTTTTTGCCGTGTTATAGGCTCACCCAGATCTTTGCCAACCTTTGTTCATAGGAAAGCCACTCAAAAGTTCTGTGCATGGCCTGCAGGTTAAATTTCATCTAATAGAATACAAAGTTAGGACATGTGTAAATTTGTCTTTTGGAGAAACGTAAGTCTTCTTCATTATGTTCTTGGTATTTTGGTTAATGGAGAGTTTCTTTTTTAAAAAAACAGTTTTTACCCTCCTAATGCTGCAACCCTTTAATACAGTTCCTCAGGTTGTGGTGACTCCCAGCCATAACATTTTCATTGCTACTTCATAACTGTAATTTTGCTACTGTTATGGATTGTAATGTAAATGTCTGTGTTTTCCCGTGGTCATAACTCCCGTGAAAGGGTTGTTCTACAGCCCCCAAAGGGGTTGCAACCCATAGGTTGAGAACCACTGTTTAAAATACATTAACTGACCTTTTTTTCACAAGATAAGATGGTGCAGGAGAGATGGGATGGGAAGATGTGGGCCGGCTGCTCTGATGTCTGGCCTTTACAGCCCTGAATCTGAAATCAAAACAAATGGAGTTTTCCTGCAGCTGCCTGGGAACTTGAATGAGGCTCGTCACCATGCTTTTAAAAACGGAGGCAGTGTGAGAGTTGCAAGTTAGAAATGTTTCCTTTTGGGTGGGCAGAAGATAAATATTTATCATTATTAATCAGCTTAACTAAGATATAATTCCTGTATCATACAATTCTAAGTCTGGTAGTCCTTCTCTTACTTACTGATAGTTGTGGAGGTATCACTATGGTCAGAATAGTTTCACCCCCTGAGACAGAAATTTCATAATCACCAGTACCCGTCCCTCATTCTCCCATCCTGCATCCTGTGGTGCTAGGCAGTCATTTGTCTGCTGTTGATGTCTATGTTTACCTGCCTAGACCTTTAAAATATATACATTCCTCTTAGCTCATCATAATCATGTTGACTGGCCTACATCTTGCCATGCCCTATACCCTTAAACTCTCAAGTTATGGGAAGCAGCATCCACCCTGCCCTTCCTAAGTCCTACTCACACATAGTTTTAAACCAATCCCAGTCTCTTACTGTTGTTCCCCCACCTAAGTAATCCTACATAAGTTTCCAGTCAGAGATTGCCTAAACATTTGGGATAAAATGTGCCTTAACCTTGCACGAGATATTGGTAGGTACATTGTATTTACACAACTGTCCACTGCCTTATAAATCAAGTTCTGATTTAAAAATAGATATTCCAAACAGTGTTGCTTCTTGAATTCATTACTGCATCATCCAAATGGTACCTGGCACTTAGTAAATGTTAGCTACCATGAATGTGGAGATGGTCTCCTTCCATTGATACAGATAAGGCCAGTGTGGGGAAAATAACAATGTAACCTTTTACACTTAGATGCATGTATCCTAAGACTACCAGGTACCCTGCTGTTTGTACCTCCCTTGAGAAGTAGCTCTGTGGTAATTATTTCTCCAGAAATATCTAATTTAAAAGCTCAATAAATACTAAGCTCTAGTAACTTACCAGGTATTTATATATGTAAGTAAATGAAAGAAATTGCATTGTTGATTCAAAGATAAAGGTCCTGCCTTTGCAGAGGACATAATAGGTATCTGTAATCTCACAGGGTAGTCAATAATACAGATACTTAATAAATAAATGAAGGCCAAATGCCTACATAGGTACTCAGTTCAATGGAGCTCCAAAGAAGTTACATTGAAACTGGACTAAATAGAAGTCACAGGCACAGGGCTTGGAAGACTGGTTTAGAACTCCGTCCTCTGCATGCGTGTCTGGGAAGTGTACGCAGTAAGAGATTTCTCTTGAAATCGTAATCATGCTGACATTGGGCTCTCCTCATTCCGCCTTGAAAACCAAACCAGACAAGAGTTGGTCACACTTTCATTAAGTGTTTCTCTCGGGTGTGTCATTACCAGCATGTTTTCCTCAGTGTTGCTCTCTGCATGGCCCTGAAGCCATTTGAATTTGCAGCTTCTGCTCCAGTAAGATCTTTATGGGTTTATCCCCCTAGAGGAGCAAGAAAGATTTTTCTGAGCCAACTACAGTAGGAGAAGTACACCCTGCCGTGTCAGTCTATATGTAGTAAAGTTTAGTAAACCTAGAAAACTATTCCAAGGCCATCTGTTACTCTGTAGTGCCGGGAGCTCCGTGCTTTGTGTGGAACAGCTGAGGAGTCATTTCGTAAAAGAATTTTATCAGAAAGGGTATCAGATGTTCTAAAGAGTAAACGGCATCCAGACAGGGACAGCAGTTAGAGGCTCTTACAGTAAGTTCTGGGAATCGCACTGACTCAGAAGTGTGAGGTAAAGTATGTTAAGACCTGTCAGTCCTTACGGAAGCATGGGGGAGAAACAGATAAGGACTTAGAGTTGACTCATAGGTTTTGATAGACACTGAGGTTTAGAAAGCCTGCTGTACCGGACTATGAGGGCCACTTTGTAGACGGAACCTTGGATGCAGTTCTCCGTGTGAGAAGGAAGGATTTTAAGTCATCAGCTCACAGATGATTTGGAAGTGGATAAAAGATGAGCGTGTGCTCCTCAGCCTTCCTAATGCTGTGTACCTTTTAGGACAGTTCCTCGTGGTGCGGTGACTCAAAACCATAAAATTATTTCATTGCTACTTCATAACTAATTTCGCTACTGTTACAAATTGTAATGTAAATATATCCGACGTGCAGGATGTTTGATATGCGACTCTCCCCAAAAGATCATGACCCACAAGCTGAGAACCACTGGATTAGAAGAAAGGGAAATAAAAGTGGGCCATCTATAACTAAGTACCAGAATGGTAGAAAAACCTCACTTGAGAAGATGGTCTCCAGAGAGAAAGAGACCCTAAATAGTGCCGAGAAGTTAGGGTACAGTGCAGAGCGCAGCTAAAAATGACTGGCAGTAATAGAAACGAAGACATTATTGGCAGTGATGGAAGACATGTTGGGTATCTTGAGATACATTTGTCAGTTGTGGTCTGGGAAGTCATGTTTGTGCAATGAGATACTTTTCCTTGGGGGGGAAAATCCATCCTGATTTTGTTTTTCCTGTGTAACCCAGGTACCAGAGGCAATAAAGAAATGTCAGAGGGCTGGGATTACTGTGCGCATGGTCACTGGTGATAATATTAACACGGCTCGGGCCATTGCTACCAAATGTGGTATTTTACACCCAGGGGAAGATTTCCTTTGCTTAGAAGGTAAAGATTTTAACCGAAGAATACGAAATGAAAAAGGAGAGGTAAGATTTTTTTCCCTTAAGTTTTAAGTTGATATTCCTAGTACATTAGTAGTTTCTTCGACCAAGATGTATTAAGTATACACTTGTTGTTAGGGACCATACATCAGTCATGGTGTTCAGAAGCAACACAGTCCCGCATTCTAGGGGGACAAGACTGGTGGTTCTGAAGAGGCTTGTGTCTTACAAGAATGTTTTGTGAAAGGAGCTACCACTCTACACTCCCTCTAGTACAGTACTGTGAGACTAGTAAGGTGGGCTGGAAGAGCTGAGAGGAGAGAATTCTCGTGCTAACGAAGTTCCTTTGCATAAGTGATGGGGAGGGGTTCATCATTTAGCCTTGCGGTATAGATAGCAGTGTATTTTCAACCTTGTACACAAATCAGAGTCACCAAGAGCATGTGTTAAGGCACAGTTTGGTGCATCCAAAGAGTATTTACTGTTCCACCCGAGGCCACACCCAAGAACTTGTAAATGTGACAAGTTCCAAGGAGGGCTATTAAGTCTTCAGACCTTGAATAAGGAACTCCCGGTGAATTTGGCAGCTAGCTAACTTGGAATGGAGACGAGTTTTGGCACATTTTAACCTTGATAAAAATTTATAGATTGAACAGGAGAGGATAGACAAGATTTGGCCGAAGCTTCGAGTCCTTGCAAGATCGTCTCCGACTGACAAACACACACTGGTGAAAGGTGAGCACACTCTACGGCCATCTCGGTTTCTCAGCACGCGAACGTGCCGCTTCCTTAAGTTACTACAAACCCTGAACATTGAATTCAGTCACAGATGGCACTTTTCTAGTAAGATGTAGAAATACTTCTTTCTGATATATTGGGCAAATCACATTTGTCTTCAGTGATTACCGTAAGATAATCAATCAGCCTTTGTTGCTGGAATTGGTTTTGTTCCATAGCGAAACCGTTTGCATTTTTACGTTTAAGTATGTGTGTTTTAACTTTGAGTCTACAAGCCAGACTAGCGAGGCTGTTTCTACAGAGTCACCTCATCCATCCTAAAGACTGACAGCCTGCTGTTTCCTTCTGTAAGGTATCATTGACAGCACAGTGTCCGAGCAACGCCAGGTGGTGGCTGTGACGGGCGATGGCACGAACGACGGGCCTGCGCTGAAGAAAGCAGACGTTGGCTTTGCAATGGTAGGAACCCACGTTGACGCTTACATACTGCTTGCTGTCTGGGTTGTCTGTCTGTCTGTTGCCAAAATTGCCATCGACTTGAAACAGTGTTCCTCAGAATTAGTGTTAAGAGGTAATGGCTAAGCCTAAGTGAGTTTATAGAACTAATTATTTTATGTGCTACCTTTACTAGACACCGTCAAGTCTGTCCGGAAGGTGATTTCTTTCTTTGAACAGCTGTAACAGTGTACAATTTGCTTTGTACTCTGGGACATGTTTAAACATTAGTCAACTCACCTGCATCTTACAACCACCTTCTTAAACAAACATACTGATGGTGACCTAGCGGCTTTTAAGGAGTACTTAAGGTCATCATTTTCTATAAGGACACAGTCTCCTTCGTGTAGAAGATAGCGTGTTTCATTATGACATCGCGCTTGTGCATATGACATGCTCTGCTCATAGTCACACAGCCACTACCCCTCCACTCCCCCCCCCCCCCCAGGCCTTTAGCCTCCACAGTTTGCCCTTCTACTCGGATGCCTTACATAGTTTTTCTATCTAGATTCCACATACAAGAGATTTGCTTTAAGTGGGGGAGGTGCCTTTTTTTCACACACTCCTCAACCAGAGTGCTTTCTTTACTCTTTCTCTTATTTTTAGAAAATAATAGTCCATAATCCTAATGACCAAAGCCAAAACTTAACCAAACCAAAAAAAAAAAAAAAAAAACCTTGAAAATTTGAATATTTTTGTTTAATATCCAGCCCATTGTTTTTATTTTTGCATTGGACTGGAGAGTTTTGCAGTGTACTGGAAAAGTCTGTTCTGAATAGTTATGTGTTCCACTTAATGTGACTATTCATGGTCATTGTAGAAATATGAATGTGTTTCAGAGGTGCTAAATTTGTCTCCTTGTCAAAGTATAAGAGGCAATGAATTCCAAAACACGGTGTGGCACTGAAGGCTCTGGGGGTGAGGATCTTTCTGTGTGCCAGGCTATTCTTGCATAATTACCCGCCTATATTTTGTTGCTAAAATAGAAACAATAGGATTCGTGGTAGGATTTAATCAAGAGAGGTGGTAAGAGGAAATTCCCATCAAGCAAAAATAAAGATTCCAAGGACTCATCCTACCTTTCCCTACCCTACACTACCCTTTCCTACCCTATCCTACCCTACCCTTCCCTTCCCTACCCTACCCTACCCTTCTCTTTCCTACCCTACCCTTCCCTACCCTACCCTACCCTTCTCTTTCCTACCCTACCCTACCCTATCCTTCTCTACCCTACCCTTCTCTTTCCTACCCTACCCTACCCTACCCTTCCCTACCCTACCCTTTTCTTCCCTACCCTACCCTACCCTTCTCTTTCCTACCCTTCCCTACCCTTCCCTTCCCTACCCTACCCTTCTCTTCCCTACCCTACCCTACCCTACTCTACTCTACCCTTCCCTTTCCTACCCTACCCTAGACAGCTGTATTGACAAGTAATGTTGAAACCTGTGAGGAGTTCCTGACATGGGCCGAGGGATACTTGAGGGCTCTGCACTATGCTTTAAGCAAGCGACATTGTCCTCTTTGGGAACACTGCAGTCAGTAACTGTTGCTCCTCGGTGTGTGGTAGATTCTTAATACTTCTGTGACCCTGACACTTAACCAGGACGGCAAAACTAGTACCATGGAGAAAATTCTTCTTTTCCTTAAAAGTTGGGCATGAAACAGATACTGAGGGTTTTAAGCAAACATTAGCAAAGCTCACCAGTACAGACAAAAATACAGTAACATAAGCCATGTTGGTAGTGGTTTTGTTTTTAGGGTTTTGCATGATTTAAAATTAGATTCAGAAATTAAATTTATTTCAAAAATAAAGTGAAGGATTAAGTCTGGGTGGCTGGGGAATCAGCCATGTTTTGCCAAAACTTGACTTCTGAGAAAGCACAGATCAGTTCAGAGACACGTGCTCAGGAGGTCACACAAAGTCCCCGTACCAGCTAACCTTTTACAACCATTTCTTAAGTTTATAAGGGTCTGAACAAAGCTATGAAGGTTTGCATTTTATAACCAGAATGACTAGATAATATGAAGCAAAGGCAATCACCTATAGGTTGGAAGAGAAAACCATGACTGAGCATTTTGAGAGAAGCATCTTGGCTTTTCAGTGTTGATTCATATGGTGCACGTAGCATTTCTAACGTGGCTTATCAGATCTTCCTACTGCGTGCCTTCTTTTTTTTACCCCTGTCTAATTTTTGAGTCCCAAAAGGAAACGTGGCCATCCTAGCTGTTGTTTTTTACCCCCATCTATACAGACCGTAACGATTCAGTGCTTTGTCAGCATTGGCGACTGGCTTTTCCTCAGGGAAGATGAGGACATGCACACAGGTGGCAGGAGCCCAGGCACCGGGCCACATCTGCTCCACGTGCACGCCCCTGCCTGTGCTCCTGGTCTTCCAGTACGGCGACGTTGTCATTTTGGTTAGACCGGCATTCCGTCTGTGCCATGACTATCGGTGCCATCTCCCCTGAGCCACAAGGTCTCCTGCAATTATTTTTCCTTTTCTGGACAACTTTTTTTTTTTACCTTCAACTTAATGTCTTCCTTATATAATTAATTTTTTCCCTAATTTTTAACATACCTGGAGCACACTCATTCTCAGATTCTTTTTGCAAGGACTCAGAGACAGTGCACTTACCAAATTCATCATACAGATCTCCTTCCCCACCTCTCCAGCCTTCTGTGATCTGGCCTTGGAGTGGAAGTGACAGGTTCCTGAGCGTGTGAGTTGAGAAGGAGCTCTGAGGATCTAGTTGCCTCATCTTGTAATTTCATTAACCTGTAGGACACCTAACAGAGAAGCATCTGAATCATAAATACACAACTGAACACAAGTACGAACTGTTCTACGCAGGACAGGAAATGCGTGCTACCAGTGACCCCTGGAGCTTGCCACCCCTGCCTGCTGTAAAGTCTACACAGAATCATGTACTGCCTCCTTGTTTAGACTCAGCATATGAACATTATCTGTGACGTTTACAGTTAGAATTAACTTGTTCTGATTAACCCGCAGTCTCTTAACCTACCATCCTGCTGTTGGTAGTCTGAGGCTTCCCATTGCTTCCTCGTGTCTTCAGGTCTTCAAAAGTGCCTCAGTGCCTCTCATTTGTTCCCAATTGTCCCTTCAAACTGCAGGGCCTGAGCCTGTTAGGAATGCTATTAATGGGGTGTGGGGGAGCTGCCTCTGCCTCCCTACCAATGGCTTAAGCTTCGATTCCTTTGGTCTCCTGAGTTGTTTGCCCACCCTCATCTGCTTCTGGTCCTTAAGGTTTCCTTGCACACACTCCCTTCCCCTCACATGTATCGCTTTTAGTCTTTTCTCATTTTCAAATAATATTTTAAACTTGAGAATCCATACGCTTGTGCGCGTGTGGTGGACATCTTCACCTTCTCCATCTCATCCCTCCTGCCTCCCTCGTCCCTCCGACGCGTCGTCCCACTGCCAACTTCTCGGCCAGTCTTTCTTCATTTGTATATTTTAATACACTCTTGCATGGCCCTGGAAGAGACATCTCTTTATTTACCACAGTATTTGCATTTTGCTTTGCCCGCTCCACTCCCCGTGTATGGTGTCAACTAAGCCTGGAGGTTCTTCTCGGTGGCATCTTAGGATGACAGAGTTATCCTTTTATTCAGTGTAATGGTACACGTGTGCATGTGTAACGCGGTGCTTTAAACATACAGTCTAATCCACAGACTTTCTTAACAGGGCATTGCTGGAACTGATGTGGCCAAAGAAGCATCTGATATTATCCTCACAGATGACAACTTTACAAGCATTGTTAAAGCAGTTATGTGGGGACGAAACGTCTATGACAGCATCTCAAAATTCCTTCAGTTCCAGCTAACTGTGAATGTAGTGGCAGTGATTGTCGCTTTCACGGGCGCTTGTATCACTCAAGTAGGTGACTGTTAATATTCATTTTTCAAGCAAAAAATTCCATGCTCTACCTTCTTAAAGTCCTTAAGTATTTAAATAAGGCAAAGCTCTATACCATAGGGTAATTAACATAAAATGTAGTCTGTTGTGTTCCTTGAGTCTTTGTGACCCTAAAGGCTCTCCCAAAGTTGCTGCCCCCCCTCAACAGTTGTGAATGTCTATTAGGAAGCCTGTCTTTTCTAGGACTCGCCACTCAAGGCCGTACAGATGCTGTGGGTCAACCTCATCATGGACACTCTGGCTTCCCTGGCTCTGGCTACGGAACCACCCACCGAGTCGCTCCTGCTTCGGAAGCCCTATGGCAGAAACAAGCCTCTCATCTCACGCACAATGATGAAGAATATCTTGGGCCATGCGTTCTATCAGCTCGTGGTAGTCTTCACACTCTTATTTGCTGGTAAGAGTTCACGGTGACCATGTTCCAGTTACAGTTTCTGTGGCACAGTGATGTCACTCAGTATGCTTTGGTGTGACAGAATTTTCAGAGGCATAAGGTCTGTTCCTGTCCCCACTGCGTATCTCTAAATTTCACTTACTTGGATGGACCGTGGGAGAAGTGAAGAGGCCTGGTTTTTATCCGGAAATCACTGCGCTTAGGTCTGTGGTCCTGACATGTCTCCTGAGTGTTAGGGGCTGAACTAAATAACCCCAGGGTCTATCCCAGCTCTTTCTGTGTGGTCATTGCACGTCACAGATTGGCCAGGCTTTGTCACTAGGCACTTTGCTAAGTTACATACTGAGTGATTTCGGTGGTAATTACAAAACAGTGGCATCTGGTTTCAGGAGAGAAGTTTTTCGATATCGACAGTGGAAGGAACGCCCCTCTGCACGCGCCGCCGTCAGAACACTACACCATCGTGTTCAATACCTTCGTGCTGATGCAGCTCTTCAACGAAATAAACGCCCGGAAAATTCATGGGGAAAGAAATGTGTTTGAGGGGATCTTCAACAACGCCATCTTCTGCACAATTGTCTTAGGCACCTTTGTGGTGCAGGTGAGTGGATGGGAAGGTAGTTTAGATTTGATTATTACATAAGACATAGTTATTAGTAAACAAGTTTGTTGTCCACACACTACTCCAGGAAAGGGAAGCTTCTGTATGCTGGCTCGTGATGTCCACCTAGCTTGATGTTGCTCTAAGGTATATTCTGAAAACCATTGCAACTTGTCCCTGGCTTTCTTAGAAATTAAGTCCACAGCTTCCTAAACAATTAGCCTTATTTCTTTGAACTATAAAGAACTGTTTTTAATGAGACCAAATCAGCCAGTCATTTAATTATTGGTTTTCCCTGGTATCTTAATGCCTTTCTTTCACATCTTAATTCCACCAAAGCAAAGAAGTCTTTTACTTTAAAAAAAGAAAAGAAAAATCTAGAAACACTGAACATTTTCTCATTCCCTGATTTCAGTTTCACACCTTTATGAAAATCCAGACCTGATTACCACATCACCTGTGATGAAACTGAATACTAGACTCTGCAAACCAATGACAACTCTACCTGGATAAATGCACAAATATTCTTGACATTAATTAAAAAAAACAATAAAATTAACCAGTACATGCCAAGAGTGAGATTTATCATGCCGTTTAAAGTATTAAAATGGTAACCACTGTCACATGCCAAATGACTTTTATCTCAATATCTCATAGCTCCTTCCATCAGAGAGAGTTGTCAGACTCAGACAAAGAGGAACGTTTTGTTCTTTAATACCTCTTATTCCTAGGTGTGCTATTGTGGGACACCCAGGTCAAGAAGGAATCGTGGTGTGAATGTTGTGTATATACGTCATTGGACTTGAGGCTCACTGTTGAGTGGACTAGCAGAGCTAGCCCGTGTTTCATAAAGCATTGCCAGGTTGTGTTTCTTTTGTTGTAGAGCATGTATAGTTAACATGTAAATGTCAAGTAGGAGGTGACTATCCATGTCCACACAAAGCACTTCCTGCCTTTCACGAAAGGCATGAAGGAGTCAAAGCATAGCAAGGAATGTAGCAATGTGGGATGCATAGAACATACAGGTATTCCTTTGGTCATGAAATTTTTACTCTTAGTAAACATAACCTACTATATGTATTTAAAATTTGGGGCCAAGATTTTTCTTTATTTTGGTTGTTATTTAAGTAAACTTACTCTTGATTATTCCTCCAGATTATAATTGTGCAGTTTGGCGGGAAGCCTTTCAGCTGCTCAGAACTTTCAATAGAACAATGGCTGTGGTCAATATTCCTGGGAATGGGGACCTTACTCTGGGGCCAGGTAAAAATCTCACTGTTTTTGTGGTCTTTTTAAACATGCAACCATTTCTGTTACTACTCTGGCTACCACTTGAGTCACAAAAGGGGATTCTGAGTGACACAACATTTGTTTCCCTTTCCTAGGCGGCTCGTTGTGCTCCGGTCTTTTGCCCGTTACTAAGATTTTAAAAACAGATTACTGCAGTTACAAAGGGCACATACATGACTGGTTAGGATACCCACACCTGTGTCTATATCACTTGCTTTTATATTTTCAGGATTAACATACTTCCGTTATGTTACTATATAAGTTAATATTTTTAAAAGCCTAAGAGAAATTTTGAGTCTTACCTAGCAAAAAGTTTCTTAGAAACCATGGTATCTGGAGAACACGGCCGCAGAGAAGGGGATTTTTTTCAGGCATTGGAGTGGTTTTGAACAGTGTGTCCATCAGTGAAAAAGACAGAAAAGTAAGGTCTCTGCAGCGTTCCTGAGAGGCGGCTTACCTGCAGTCACACGCCCTTCTTTAAAGATGGGCTGCGGTAGGGCCGAGCACTGCTGACTTCCGGCTGTTACCGGTGTCAGAGCAGCTGCTGAGGAATCGGCACTGACAGTCGTGTGCAGCAGTGGAGCCAGGGAGCTCTGCCGCTCTGCAGATCAAACCCGTGTTATATTTAGCTGAGCTTTTTCTTATGGGTTCTACATGGTTTTTTTATTATTATCTTTTTTAAAATATTCTCGGTGATCCATAATTGGTCCACGTTTCTTTCTTTGATTTCCGTTCTAATTATTTTCCAGTGTCCTCCGATAGGCAGAGCCCAAGCCTACAGTCTAAATAATATGCCTAATGTCAAGAGGAAGAAACTTGAGTGCTATGCAGCAGTGGGCTTCTGTTCATTTTGTCTTTTAAAAAAAAAGTGTTGGCTTTGGTGCCCAGGAGGCCTGGAACCTTAGCCATTTCATGAGCAAGTCACTTGACGTATCTGAGCCTGTTTTACCTCTGTGACCTCAGGCAGTGGGAGGAGAAGGGCTCCAGGCTGTTTTGTGTCTGGACGCACCTTGGTCTCCCCATGGTGAACTCTGCTCTGCACATACTACCCGCTAATACTCCACTGCTAATATGTACTGTTGATATTTCTGATACTCTATTATCAACCAGTGTTGATCCAATCTGAAATAGCTAGGTTTTCCAAAAATAATTAACTAAAATATTACATCGTCGCCTTAATGGTTTTCTGAATTCTGATGTTTTCATTTGTTGACCTTTCTATAGCGTGCTTTGCATCCAGTAAAGACCACTTTCATTTGAAGCCAGTGTAATTAATAAAAGAGATCAAGTGGAAATTGTATATGCATACACATACTTGTCCAGTTCGCTGTCAGTGAATGCCTAGAATATGAGAAATGCAGTCAAGTTAATTTGTACTCAGAAGATATGTTGTTTGTATAACTGAATAATTTTTTTTTTGTTCTGGGAAAATCTGACCACCAAGATCTCATTACTTCTCTGGTAAGGATAAAAGAACAGTCTGCAGTTTTTAACACCTTAAGTTCTTTCCCCTGTGTTATAGCTTATTTCAACCATTCCAACCAGCCGCTTAAAGTTTCTAAAAGAAGCTGGTCATGGAACACAGAAGGAAGAGATACCCGAGGAGGAGTTAGCAGAGGATGTTGAAGAGATTGACCATGCCGAAAGAGAGTTGCGGCGTGGCCAGATATTGTGGTTTAGAGGCCTGAACAGAATCCAAACACAGGTATGGGTCTGGTAGAGAGGTAGGTGAGCTGATGGGGTAAGGACCCTGACCGGGGTAGAGGTCCACCCATGCTCTGTACTGCCTTCCAACCTTCCCCACCCACAAAATGTATTCTTTAGAAAAATCCTACTGGCGGCTGAGCTGAGCGAAACCTTAACTGGTTACGAAAGAATGTCTCTTACATGCCCTCAGCTTCTTCTTCCCTAGCTTTTATCTCCCCTTTCATCTCCAAATGCTACAGCTTGCCTATTTATCTGCTCTGTAAAAGTGCCTTTTCCTTTACGTTTTAAATGTTGGTTGATGGAACGGTCCTTTCTCTTGTTCTCTCTCTCTTGCTGAGCAAGCTGTCACGATCTCTGATTCCTTGCAGATGGATGTAGTGAATGCTTTCCAGAGTGGAAGTTCCATTCAGGGGGCTCTAAGGCGACAACCCTCCATCGCCAGCCAGCATCATGATGTAACAAATATTTCTACCCCTACACATGTAGTGTTTTCCTCTTCTACTGCTTCTACTACTGTGGGGTGTGAGTGTGTGTTCCTAAGTGCATGAAATTAACATTTCCTACTCCACACACCTAACGTTTCTCATTCTCTCCTTTACTGTTTAAATCCATTGTTCGGGCTTTTCATAAAGCTTCCTTTTTTGTAAAGTGGACTGAGATCTCAAGTGTTGCCATTGTTGTTCCATTTCTTAGAGGGTTAGAGGACAGGTGGGTCATTCGCAACCAAAGATTACACACAAAGTCTTGGAGCGCGTCTCTGTGCTAACTCTTAGAGTTCATACAGGGAATAAAATTACAGCATTTAAGAAATGACTATAAATGTTTGAGTATATGCCTTTCAACATATTCATACTGCATGGTTCCGAGAAGCATGTGATTTGAAACTGAGCTACCAGAGCCAGAAAATTGCATTCATAACGCTAAAGAATGAATTTGGCATTTCAGCTTTTACATTGTCCACTGAGAAAGTAAGTCAGCAGCATGAAGCAAAATCCTCCACAGCTAGCCAGTTGCTTGCCTTCCTAACTTGAACTCTGTCTGCCTGGATCCTGTGTGACACTGAATAAGCTTTCATTTTTACACTCCCTATATTGGTCAGTTTCTTGGGCTTTTTCCCCTTTTGTACAATCAGTTCAGCTTGAAAGTGCATCGTAGATAATATTCTGACATTACAAACAAATTTGAGAGTGCATTCACTGCTGTTAGTCTGTCGAGTTGAAATAGAAACGCATGATGAAGTAGAGTTATAAAATGGCATAGTAAAGAAATGTGTACAGGCTGCGTTTGGTTGCGTGTGTGCGTGCATGCATGCAGAAATGCAGACTGTGTTGGGCCTCTCCTGGATCAGAGTCTGTCTTACCCCAAGGATTCCCCAGTCAGGTCAGATGCACACTAGAGTCTGAGATTTCTTGGGGTTGATTATGTATGCTAACACTACAGCACATTTCATAACAAACCCATGGGGTGAAGGGACATTCCATCTGCTTTACTGGAGAAATCCCATTTGGCTGTGTCTTCCCCCCTCCTCTGGTACGCAGGAGGAGAGCTCATTTTATGCCTTCCTTTCTCACTCATCTGTGTTTACGATCTGTAAAGGGCCAAGTTAATTCAGAGCAGTGGTCCTCAACCTCCCTAATGCTGCAGCCCTGGTGACCCCCATCATAAAATGACTGTTGTTGCTACTGTTGTGAATTGTAGTGTAAATGTGTGATGAGCAGGATATCTGATAGGGGATCCCCGCACACACCCAAAAGAGCTTGTGACCATCTTGTTGAGAACCACTGATTTAGACTAATCCAGCCTAGAGATGGAGTGGGAAGTCCAGAAAGACAAACATGAAGAAAGATGGTAATTTGAAGGGATACATGACCTAACCCTACATGTTTTTAATAAACATTCAATTTTCTATTTGTATACGTGACTCAAACATCATCGCACTGTTCAGACAATTTTAGTGATGACTGTTTTCTCCCAGAATGTTAATATCAGGTCTCAACTTTATGAGTAGATGCTACCTTCATTCTTAAAATTGTTGAAACAAAGGTAAAGATTTCTATGTTATGAAAATATTTGTATTTTAACTAATGTAAGTGCTCAGCTGAATTGATTTTATCCTCTTAAAAATAACTTTGAATGACACCGGCTTATGGCACTGCTGTGACATTTTTAGGCTAGTCTTTTAATACAGTTTTCCTGTATACAGCATACACCCATGAAGAAAGGCAAATTGTTAGGCCACATAAGTTCAAATAGTTACTAGAAAGAAAACTTTGAAACTTGGTGTCTTTTCCTTGAAATTTTTTTTTCAAAGAGTCCTGGAGGGTGTGTGTTTGGAATCTGTTCTTTCCAGAAATCTATAGTGATTAAGTTATAATCTTTTATACCAAAAAAGAAAAAAAAGCACTAACACTTGTGTAGAAAAATGGCATATACTCATATATTTATAGCTGTTTAGTAGCATTTTATAGATACATATTTGGGTTTGTCTTTATCTTTAGTTAAGGAAGAAGTGGGGCAGATGTGAATTCATTGTGGCATTCAGCTTATATTTGCTTGGCTTGTTCATAGTTGGTGACACCCTAATTCCTGGCATGATAATAGTTCGCTTTGTGCTTGACATTGTTTAGCTTGAGTTGTTTTGAGAAATATGTGCTTTTTGATTTAAAGATAATTCAAGTAAGCTTGTGTATGGCTAAGTTCTCATTTTGTTTTTTTGTTTTTTTTTTCGTTTTTGTTTCTGTCTTCGTAGGGAAAAAAAAATCCTACAAGATGGCTATTAAATTTTTAGCCAATGACAATGAGATTTTGTTAGTTTCTCCTTGAATGTATACCTCTTAATTAGAGTACGTGGTTTTGTTGTCCTGTAGTGTCCTACTAAAATATTCATTTTTTTACAGTGTATTGCAAGTTCCACTGCATTACATGCAAATACGATTCACTCATCCCTAGCTGTTTGTGGATTCAAACTCATAAATGAGCCATTACTGTGGTTAAGTTTCTGCTGTTCTGACACCTCTCTGTTTTGTGCTGTTCACAGATCCGAGTGGTGAATGCATTTCGTAGTTCTTTATACGAGGGGTTAGAGAAGCCAGAATCGAGAAGTTCAATCCACAACTTTATGACACACCCTGAGTTTAGGATAGAAGATTCAGAGCCGCATATCCCCCTAATTGATGACACCGATGCTGAAGATGACGCTCCTACAAAACGCAACTCCAGCCCTCCACCCTCTCCTAACAAAAATAACAATGCTGTTGACAGCGGGATTCACCTTACAATAGAAATGAACAAGTCTGCTACCTCTTCATCCCCAGGAAGCCCACTACATAGTTTGGAAACATCACTCTGATTGTAAGCTGAATGTTAACACACTAGCTGCATTGTAAAGAAACAAACTGAAACTGAGTCTTTTCACATATTGTGACGGACAAGATCGGATTCTTGTCTTTGGACTTCAACAGAAGACACACTTGTACGAATGTAGATTTATTTTTTTAAAAAAAAAAAACAAAAAGCAAAGCTTTCTGCCAGACTGAGGGTGCTTTTTTGGGGTGTGGGAGAAACGAACTGACAGATCAACACCGGTGACTCGATGTGAGTGGCCTGTCAGTGGTACCTGACGTTGTCCTGACCATGTACAAGCAGAGCTGTGGTTTATCTCAGTACTTGATGGGAGGGAGGGAGGAGTGGCGCTGGGTGAGACAGAGAACCCTGGACCATTGAGTGAATACTTTAATTTCTGCTGTTGGCTGTTAATAATTTGGATTATTTATGTTTATAAATGATACAGATCTGTTTACAAGGTTTGTAGATACTTTTTTTTTTTTTTTTTTTTGTTCTTCATAGATGGGAAGCTTCCTTATAACCAATGCAGAGAAAAATTAGTCGTTCAAATACTGCTGTATTTTCAGGAAAAAAAGGGGGGGGGTGTTTCTATTGAAACTGTACTAAATTTTTGCCTACAATTTATCTTGTTAAATATGTAGATAAATTGCTAATACTAATAGCCAAATAGATAACACTAATGCTTTGTTTAAAAAGAAAACAAGACAAAAAAAAAAAACAAAAAAACAAAAAAAAAACCCATGAGCAGTGGTGTTCTAATGAAGTTATGGCATCTGTCCTAATTAGTTTCTTAAATACATTTACTACTTAATGGTTTTGAAAGAACTGTTTAATTTTTAAATTTTTTGAAAACTTGCTAATAACCTTTTGTTCAGAATTTAGTAGATTGTTTATTGCGGGACATCAAATACACAATGAAAGATGCTTGAAATGCCTTTGTTATTTCAGGCCAATCAAATTAAACTATCAAACTACAAGAGAACCTTTAGTCTTTTTTTTTTTTTTTTTTTTTTTTTTTTTTTTGTCTGAATATGTTAGTTCAGTGATGTCTCGGTGAACTGTGAGTTGGCTGTATTGATTTTTCTAATAACTCCGTAGAGACTGTCGGAGGGCTGTTGGCATTTTGGAAAAGGTTAATAGGTAGAGGCACCCATGTTTTCCTTTTGTTTTTGAAACTTGTTTGTAAACATAAATAAATATGCCCTTTTATTAAATAAACACATGGTAATGGTTCTTCAGACAGCTCAGCTCCTTGGTTCTGTATGTGTACTGCAGCGGCCTGTCTCCTCTAACCACAACTAGAAGACATTTCAAGCTGGTAACAGTCCCAGGAACGGCCGTCTGAATTCTTTCGTGGCCACCCCCTAGAGTCAGGCAGAGACAGTACAGTTTTGCCACCCAGCATACTCGTCGTAGAACCTAGTTTTATCTAAAGTAAAATGATAGTTTCAGCATTTTATACGAAGTAATGACCACCGTTGTCTCTATTATATGTGTTTTTATTAAGTGGCCCAATAACAGATTAGATAAAAGGGATGGTACACAAAAATATGAGGAAGCTTCTAACGTGATCTATGTAGATGTAACAACCAACTATATGCTGAAATGCCCATCTCCGAGACAGTTGTATTTCCGGGCTCTCTGCTTCTTTTCTGTCTCCCTTCTTCCCTTGTTTGCCTCTTATCTTGACCCCTTTAGAAAGTGGTATCATTTCAGGGCGCAGATCTCACCAGATAAACAATCCTCGGGCTGACATAAAGTTTATGAGGACGACTACATCCAAGAATGCTGACTTGGCAAAGAAACATCTAGTTGATGGTGCTTGATTATTATTTTTTATTTTATTTTATTTTTGGCGGGTGGGAGGAAACTTTCTCCATCAGTTGCCTGCGGTCATCGGCTCTGTCACACTGGTCACTGTACATTTTTCCTCATTGGGTATCTGTAGCTATTCATACTGTAAAGACGTAGCATGATACGCTGGGAAGCATATTTAGACCGGGAACCCAGACCGGGCTCCTTGTCTTGAATTTCCCATTAATGTGCTGCATGATCTTGGGGAAACGACTCACCCTGAAGGAGGGTGGGGGACTAGACTCCTCTTGAAGAACCCTTTCAACTCTAAAAACTGACCCTATCCACTGAAGAAGCCTGCGAGGCATAGGGAATAGAGAAAAGGGAAATGTTCTCAGCTTTCTTTTTTATTTGGGTTATGCTTAAATATGAATGTAATTACCAAGAGACTTAGACGTGCATGTGCTTTGGAGGCTTTGTGTCCAGCTTTTCTGGTCTTCCTGGGTTTTTTTTTTTTTTTTTTTTTTTTTTTTTTTGGGTTTTTTTTATTTGTTTTTTGTTTTTTTGAACTCACGGCAATGGCTTTCTGCTCCACCTCTAAATCCATAAACGGGTCTTAGGACATCCGTGAAGTAAAAGCAAGACACACTCGGTGTGCGTTTCTCTCTCTGAGACACTGTAATTCTACCAGAAATTTCCAGATCATTATGTAAGTAGGAAAAAGTAAAAGCAAGCTGTTAAGGATCTCGGGTCCCATTATGCAGTGTGTATAGCTAAATCAACATCTGTAATTCACATTTTTCTCCTTTATCCTCTAACCAAAATCGAAAAAAAGAAAAAAAACTTGTTTAATTTTGCATCCCAAATGTTTTTAATCTTTGTATATTTTTTAAAATCCCTTTTCTCCTCATCATTGCCTTTCCGTGGTTGTAAATACTTGTTGCACTCTGAAGATGAGTTACTCCTTGTCATCTTACAAATATGTGATATGGTAATTTTCATAACAGATTATCAGTTTTGAACCAAGAAATGGTGATTTGTTTATAAGAAGAAAAAAAAAAAACCAACCTGGCTTCATTTCTGTGAAATTGCTCTTTGAAAATTTCCTTTCCACGTGTAAGCCAACTGAGATATTACCGTGATGGTGTTGATTTCTTTAAATGATGCTTACCACCTATTTTAGCCACTGAGCCTTTTATTATTTGTCTATTTGTAAAGTTTATTTGTCTTAACTCATTTAATAAATATACTGTTTATCTGTTTCTGAATGGGGACTGAACTTTTTGGAACTTGGGATGATTTGAACAATGTATTTTGGCATTGCTTTTTTCTACTCGAGATTTTTTTTTTAATCTACATAATGTAGATTCTCTTATATACTGGGAATGTTATGACAGATACAGTGACTTGGTGTTCTCATACCTGGCTTCCCCTCTAGAAGGGAGGTGGGTATAGTCACCACCCAGCTCCTGCCCACAGCAACAGATCTGCCATCCAAGGAGAGGAGTGCGTTAGTTTAGAGCTCGTGTTCCACTGGATTAAGAACATTTTACTAAATGGTCCAGACGTTTTAGTAGCAATTACCTTAACTCTGTGATTGGAAAATAATAACAGTGAAACTTACACTTAGGTGGCTGACCTAGTAAATGATGACCGTTAAAGACACAGAAAAATGCTGAGCCAGCAAGGCAATTCTGAAGGCCATATTTTTGATAGCGTAAATTGTTAAGTGATCGAATTCTATAACAGGAAGGGAATTTTTTTCATCTTGTCAAATTGGGAGCTTAGAGATGTATTATTTGTCAGAGTAGAATTTTTAATTGTGTTCTATTTGTCAAGCTAAACTAAACAAGAATAGTCGGTTTCTTTAGCCTTCGTTTCTTGGGGGTTTTCCCCTTCCTTTAGAGAACTTGGTTTCTTGTGCCCATTCAGTCTCCAGCCTGCACTGCTCTGAACCGTGCCGTAGGTCCACAGCACGCTCTTCTTTAAATTCTTCTGACAGTTGTATATCTGTGTTGCTATCCTGCTCTCTTAGGTGTGTGTCAATAAGAAAATTACCTTCAACCAAATAATTTATTTATCAACATATTGGTAGCTTTTTCGCATAAACCCTTAATCCTATATACTTTAATCCTAATGAGGATGATTTCCACTTACTTGTTTTTTAGAAAATACAAAGCAAGGCTTATAGTCTATAAATAGACTACAAGCAGGCTGGCTTATGGGTTTCTCTGAGTTTCAATCGTCATTATTGAACGTTCAATTCATGTCTCCAGAATAGGGGCTTAAAGTTGATATGTGTGCTTATACGGTGTTGGTACCTGACACAGTTTCCTTTATTTATTTAATAGGATTTTATTTACATTTCAAATGTTATCCCCTTTCCCGATTTCTTTAAGGCTACACAGTGAAATCCTATCTCAAACAAACAAAACTGCTTGGATAGGTAGGTAGTAGGCAACCACTGAACTTTGAACCCTGGTGAGAATTAAGCTCATGAACCAGTTAGATGGAGACTAACGTATTCCAGTTTAGTCTCTGTCTCCTTATTGCCCCCATGTATCTGCATGTGCCCGTTTTTCTTATCTGTGTTCATTTACATTTGCCCTGCCCATCCTGTTGGCACCAGGATGGTACCATTTTTAAGCATCTCAGTGCTTTCCTGTTTGCTTCATCCTGTGTGGATGTTTCCCTGTGGGTAACAGTAACCATTCTGTTTGCTGTTTTTCATTATGGAAATAAAAGAAGGCCGTTCTCAACTCTCCAGACTAACATCATCCAGTGTCCTCCAACCCACCCTTTGGCTTCTTGTAAAACCCTTTGCACCTCTGTTGGGATTTTCCTATGGCATGACGTCATCTCCCATCTCTCATCTTTGTCTGCTGACCTGTGTTGGCTGCTTCTTTGCTATGTGTTTGAGTTGGCTCCCTCATCCTATTCTGTCATTGAACTGGAGGCCTGGGAGGCTTTGCCACCTTGATGAATCTGAACTCCCTTCTACGTCGTACCTCTTCCCAACCTTACAGAACACACATAGTCCTGATAGAGATGGAAATGCATCTCCTTGTTTCCTGACTGACGCCCAAGCCAACCTTTTATTCCTGTCTTTATTATCCTCGGCCTCCATTCCTGGTGTGTCCGGGAAAGGCAGAACCCAAGCCCTAGTTTCCCTAACTGGATCCATTCTGTGTTATCCTGTGGAGCATTTTGCTGTCAGCCTCTGGGCTTCACGTTTCGGCAGACATCTGCTGCTCATTCTCACTGTGTTAGGCTTTAGTCCAAAGCAACGATTTGTATCTGTCTCTATTAAACCATATTAAGATTTGCTACTTTGCTGAAACTACTGCTTTCCTGGGACTGGGGGTGGGGAAAGAAGCATAAGAAAGCAAGATCTGCAAACAAGCCTGTGCCTGATTTTCAAAAAAAAAAAAAAAAAAAGCCAAAAACCTATCTACCAAGCTGATGTTTAACCCCAATCATTGATTAAAGCCCACCTGGTTAAATACTCCATTATGTTACATGTCAGTAGCCATTGAATCCAGTCATAGATAAAGATTTATTGAAATGCTCTCTCAGCTGCTTTTCTTTTGACCTCTTCTAGTTTCAAGTCTTTTTTTTCCAATATCCTTATTTTCAGTTATTATTGCCCTAAATTCCTTGTGTCTCAAGTTCATATAAAGTAGGTTCCTGACTGTTGCCCCTACCCTACTAAATCCATGTCATACCAAAAATTCTCCATTATCACGAGACTTCCATCATTTCCTAATAGCTAAGTAGGTGACCCCCGGGAAGCTTTGAATAGCCCTTACCTCCAGGCTCTAGGCTATCCCTGTCCCCATTTCTCTGCTGGGAGCAATGTGTGTTCATCTGTTCTTCCAGCACCCCCAAAGCTCTTCTGGGCCCTTTCACACTTTGTACCTCTTTGAGGTACATGTTCCATCCTGCCTCTGTCCTTCACACAGTACAAACTACAAGAGAGGTTGTTGCCGAGTGTGGTAGCACTCACCGAGGGTCAGAGGCAGGAGAAACGAGCACTTAACTAGTCTGATACAAGACATTCTCTTAGGAGACTGAAAAGTGTCCCAGCTGTAGAGCACTTTGGTAACACCATGGGTTAGGTTTCTAGCATCACCCAAGAGAGAAGCATCTATTGGGGGAAATCATCTGGAAGGGGACACTGAGGCTCTGCCTGTGAAAGGTAACCAAATGTGAGAAGAGCAATTACCCAGAGGTCCATAGACCTGGCTCTGGCCTCAACTGTCTTGTTCTAACAAGGTTCTGAACCCCCAGTTTTCTCAGCATGAACATGGTCCAGGCCCTGCCCACTTAGGCTCACTTGAAATTGGAGACTTGGAAGCTCCTTAATGAGTCTAAGAGTGCACAGTGGCAGAGCAAGTTCCACAGCAATCGAACCCTACAAGGAATTGTTCCTGCCTCCCTCAATGTAGTCTAAATTTAAAAGTTGGAGCTGCAAAGAATTTGCAGGTTCTGACTGGGTCCGTAAACTACCAAGGAGATTGGTCCGAGAAGTCGGTTCTTGGTTCCACCCCCAGTTGGGTGTGTTGTGTAGTCAACAACAGAAACTTTTCTCGAAGATGGTGTAGCTTATGTGTTGCACATGTAGGAAGTGGAGAGCCAATGAGTGTGCCAGGGACCTAATGAGGATGTACCATTTATCCTGTAGCTAAATAGCACTCCATGCTCTGATTTCTTGGGTCTGTTATCCAGGTTTTATGACTCAGGCATATGATGAGATATGCCTTTATTCTCCCGAATTTTAAAATGTTGCTAGTTCCACCTCCAAAAGTCAACACTGTGGCCAGAGTGTTGGCAACTTTTAAAAAAGAGCCACATGATTCAAATATGCGGAAGTTTGAGAACTCAGATACACAGCATGGTAGTCCTCAAATGCAGAAAGGAGCACAGCACGGAGAGAAATGGTAAGCTCACCCCAGCCGCAAGGATGCTTAGTGCCAGAAATGAGGGTTTCTCACTTAAGATGCTTTGAAAAAGAAAAAAGAAAAGGTCTCTAGTGCTCTTTAAAAAGTGTACAGGTTATAGGTTATAAAACCTGTTTGCAGTTAACAAGCACTTATAAACTAGCCTGATATCTGAATTGGGTGGAGATATGCTAATAGCAAGTTTAAAATCTCTCAAATGCAAATAACTTTAAATTCACTTCCTTACATAAAACAAAGGTGCTTTTCAAATTCACGTTCTTACTAAGCTGCAGCCTGGGCTGGAGAGATGACTCAGCAGCTAAGAGAGCCTGGTGCTTTTCACGGACTCGGGTTTTCATTTCCAGCACTTAAATCAGGCAGCCCACAACCACCTGTAACTCCAGCTCTAAGGAGATGTGATAGATCCCTCTGACCTTTTGGATACATGCAGGCACACATGCACACACATACACACTAACATGCACACATGAACACATATTTAAAAAGTAATGCATTTTAAAGATGCACTCTGAAGCAATCTATGTCTAAAATGTTTTCTATAACTAAAATAAAACAGTATTTATCCCTTGATAGATACATTTTAGACTTCATGGTTGTTAGTAAACACTTAAGTGTGATCAAAATATAAGGACTATATACTTGATTGAAACAAGAGTTTAAGTAAAACCTTTGTTTTTTCCTTTCCAAGAAAAAATGATTTAATTGAATTTTTATTTCTGCCTCGAAGGGCAATTTCTAAGTCACTTTAGTCTAAGAAGTTTGGCTACACTATCCGTTCGGTTAACGGCTGAAATATCCCACAGTATCCTACACTGAGGTCTGTGCCTTGTTCCCAGAGTGCACTGCAGGTTCTTGCCGTGCTGTGTTCTGGATCCCACAGGGAGTGAGTCTCACCAGGCGACTCTTTAATAACTGAGAAGCAGCTGCTGTTTGAACATTCACTGCAGCCTCTGAGGCCTCTTCAGTTTGGTCAGCATCACTGTGCTAAGGCAGCTTTATGTCCCCCAGTCCTGATCGCTAGCCTCCCTTTCTCATCCCCACACTCAGGAATGCAGTACCAGGACCTGTTCCTCACAATGGAGTACCATCTGTTCCAGTTTGCCAATGTGGTTCTGGCCCATAAGCCTGCCATCTCGGTGTGATTATTAATACACCCCACTAAATCATTCTTGTTGAATGAAAAAAGTTACATGTCCAGGTTTCTTTATTGTCTCACTCTGGCTGCCCCAGAGAGAGAGAGAGAGAGAGTGTGTGTGTGTGAGTGTGTGTGTGTGTGTGTGTGTGTGTGTGTGTATGGTCTGTGTCTGCAGCCTCTGTGCATGTGTGTGTATATGTGTGGTCTGTGTCTGCAGCCTGTGTGTGTGTGTTGTGTGTGTGTGTGTGTGTGTGTGTGTGTGTGTGTGTGTGTGTGTGTGTGTGTGTGTGTGTGTTGCAGAAGGGAATATAGATCCTATAACTGAAAACTTTAGGACCATAGGGAGGAGCTAGCTCTTTGGGTCAGATATCCATGCTTTCCTCAATTGGATAAGTGAGTTAGTCTCAGATTGACTGTACCTTTTTGCCCAAGGCTCTTGTTAGAAACAAAGTGGAGGGTAATTATTTAAGGTACAATGATGTTTCTATCCATGTTTATTGGCCTTTAAAAGGGTTTTCCTTTTTAAGCTTGGTGTAGTGGTGCATACTTGTAATCCTAGTACCAGGAGGCTGTGATAGGAGGATTACAAATTCAAGGCTAGCCTGGGCTCAATAGTGACACTTTTGACTAAAAGAAAAACAAAAGTCTCGCAAATGTTTGTCTTTATTTTAAGTTACAGAATTGGTATAGGCTAGTTCTCTGTAGAGCAAACTAACTTTCTAGTGCAGCGGTTCTCAATCTTCCTGATGCTGCAACTCGTGAATACAGTTCTTCATTTGTGACTCCAACCAGAAAACTATTTTTCATTGCTACTTTATAACTGAAGTTTGCTACTGTTATGAATCATAATATAAATATCTGTTTTCCCAATGGTCTTAGATGACCCTTGTGTAAAGGTCTTTTGATACCTTCTCCCAGAAGGGTTGAGATGCACAGGTTGAGAAACACTACTCTAATGCTTTTCCCACTGTGAAATACTATATAATTTGTGGCATTCCAAAAGTACAGTCTCTGACAACTTCAAGGAGCTATCTAGGTTACTAAGCTCTAACTTTGTTCCAGGGTTTCTGACCAATATGAAGAGTGAGTTTGAAAGGTGTGCCCTTGAGTCCCTGCCTTCCCTCTCTCGGCAGTGATTTGATTAGTTGAGGCACACAGCCCTGCAGCGTGCACATGACAGTGGTGGTAGGTGTGGGGTTGTAGGTATGGGGTAGTTGTAGGTGTCAGGTAATTGTAGTTGTGGGATGGGTGTAGGTGTGATTGTAGGTTTGGAGTGGTTGTAGGTGTGAGGTGATTGCTGATTATACGTTACATTTAGTAGATCAGGAAAAACATGATGGCTAATGATTTTCTGTGGTTTGAGAGACCTATAAATAGCAGATCCACCTCTGCCTGGAATTTCAGCTTTCTTCTCTCAAAGCTCAGGATGCAAACAACAGTGGATTACTCACTTTATGTCTGCATACCAGGATGGATTTTCAGTCCAGAGAGGTTGGGAAGCTGGTGACAGACGGTTCACACTTGGATCGCTAGCAAAGACAGGAGCTATTATCCTCATGTATAAAATATGAAATGGTCCAGTATATAATCTATTATTAGAAATATGTATAATATAAATATAATGTCACATATTATAATAATGTTTAATTACATATTTTAAAGTATTATTAAATAATTAAAACTCAAAGCTCTTTTGAGATTTTTCATGGGACTAATTGAATATATTTGAAGATGTAATTTTTAAAAAAAGTAATAGTTCATTAAGGAAACAGCTTTTCACACTGTCCCCTTGGGGGGCATTTACCTAAGACTGAAAATGTGGCCTAAACTTCCCTGCTCCTGTAGCAGATGTGCAGTTTGGTCTTCATGTGGGTCCTGAACAACTGAAACAGGGACATCCCAAAACCTGTTGCCTGTCTGTGAGATATGGGTTGCCTTCTCTGGCCTCAGTGGGAGAGGAAGAGCCTAGCCTCACAAAGACTTGCAGTGCCAGGGTAAGGAGGATATTCAGGGGGCCCACCTGCTCAGAGGAGAAGGGAAGGGGACGTGGGGGAAGGATTGTGGGAGGCAGTGACCGGAAGAGGGCAGTGAATGGGATGTAAAGTGAATAAGTAAAAAATAAAATTAAACTAAAAGAAGAATAAGTACAACAATGAGAAAAATGGGGGGGGGGTAAATACAATAAATTTGGAAAATATAGAGTATATTAAAAAACAGTAACAAGGGCTGGAAAGATGGCTCAGTGGTTAAGGGCACTGACTGACTGTTCTTCTAGAGGTCCTGAGTTCAATTCCCAGCAACCACATGGCAGCTCACAACCATCTGTAACAGGGTCTGATGCCCTCTTCTGGTGTGTCTGAAGACAGCTGCAGTGTACTCACATACATAAGATAAATAAATCTTTTAAAACGAAAATAATAACAAAAAAGTTAAAGCACGTAAGGATTTGACTACACGAACGTTTAATAAATAAGTCAAAACTAAAAGAAAAAAAGAGGAAACTTTTGGAGGAAATTGTACATTCTATTCATTCCCAAATGCTTCCAAATAAGGAGCTTCAGGTTTGGTTTGGTTTGGTTTTTCAGATCCATGCTCTTTATTAAAGTAGAGATGTATCTAATGAAAGGAAATCTCTTACCCTCTCTTTCCAGGTTAAATTCTGGTATTGTCTATGTTTAGAAACCATTGCTCTATGCAAGTAGAACCCCTTGAGGTATTAGATCTTGACTTCCTTTGGTGATGAACAGCAATATGGAAGTGTAAGCTGAATAAACCCTTTCCTCCCCAACTTGCTTCTTGGTCATGATGTTTTGTGCAGGAACAGAAACCCTGACTAAGACACCAGAGAAGCATTTTTTCTTCAGAGAGGAGAGACAGCGGGCAGCAGAAGCAGGCTGGACCAAAGGACTTAAAGCTCAACAGTCCTAAGATGCAAGTTGGGAGACACAAGTGGGCAAGCACGCAAATGCCCCTGAAACGAGAGCAACAAACCATCTTCTTACACTGAAACCTCAAAGTGAGACTTTTAACTCTGTTTCTGAATTGTGCACAGTATCCTTGGCAGGAACCACACTAGGCAGAAGGGGGGCCAGGCACAACTCCTGTATCTGAGGCTAATACAGAAGGTAAAATAATAAGTATCCCTATCCCAAGCATTAGCAGGATAAATTCCAATAAGCAGAAAGAGTCAGGGTTAAAGAGTTAAGAGAAATCCTCTGGGGGTGGGGGTGCTCAAGAGACGGGAATCCAGACAGGAACCAGACAGGAATCCAGACAGGAACCAGCTAATGCAGAGGATCAGAAAGAGGTGATGTTCTCTTTTTGGTGGACAAGACAGTACTGGGCTTACTTACCACCTCTTAGGACTTAATGACACGTGCTTTAAATGTAACAAAGACTTGAAAGGCATTGTTGATTAACTAGGTTCTCAGAGACACAGGCTGAACTCTGTGGACACAAAGCAGCACTGCGAGAATTCTGGGCTGGATGATAAAACCTCTGGGACCTGACGATGAAACTTGGCTAGCCTGTAGGCGTGTGCTTCTGGCATTTAGCCTTTGGATCCCTAGTTATGTGGCATGGCATTCTGAGTTCCCCCTTATAGCTACAAATTCCCCAAGGTCACCTTCTGCTTCTTTCCTAATGAAATACCGGTTCCAATTCCAAATAATATGTACTGTACTCTTTTGCACAAAAAAATAAATAAATAAATAAAAGAAAATAGTTTGACCACCAAGAGAGCATCCTCCTTCAAACAGAGTAATACATGTTGTAAATATTTTCTCATGCATTGCTTTGGCTCCAGAAATGACAAGAAGGCTTTCAGATAAGTATCTCTGAAGTTAAGCCTTTAATGTCAGCCACACAACATCATGTCAAGACCTAAAATAAGTAGAAAAAGAATTCTCTATCTTATTCTGACACAGTGAACTCCATGTCATTTGGCTACGCATAACTTGTTTTGTGATCTCTTCTAACTAAGTTTTGCTGTGTGTTCAGCTTTATGGAATGCGGAGGCAGCATCTGATTTAATATTTTTATTCGGACTGTTTACTTTGTAGTCAAACATTCTTCAAAAAAAGCATTTTAGTCTGCCCATATTTTCCATCCAAGGCTGTCGGTTTCTATTTAGAAAGGTTAATTGAGGCCCAGAGTCTCAAAGTCCCCGATACAGAAGCAACTCCTTCCGGCTTTAATAGTCATCTTTGAATTTGTTGCCAGGGCTGATTCTGCATGTAAATATTTAACTGACTTTCTTTTTTTTTTTAAACCGAAGTCAGAGAGCGCAGTTACAATAATGCAGTGTGTGAAGTTGGGAAGGCAACTGTGTTTCTGCTTCTCTGCTTTGCTAATTTTTTGGTTATTGTCACATTTACAGATGTCTTCTTAACTATTCTTTGTAACACCTTTGACATCCTTTGGAACTGCTGAGTGGAGCTGGAGATGATAAAGCCTACGTGCAAGGAGCCGGTGATATTTGAATCAGCCCCTCTGAGTGCCACTGAGGAGGCTGGGTTGAGCAGATTCTATGCCTTGACTCCTAACTCTTTTTATCCCCCAGTCATAATTCTGTATCATTTTTTAAAAATTTATTAACCATTCCATTCGTTTACATCTAATATGATATCCCACTTCCTGCTTATCCCTCCTCCACTAGCCCCCATCCCGCATCTGCCCTCCCACCTCCTCTTTGCCTGTATGAGAGTGCTTCCCCACCCACCCACACTCTTCCACTCCACCCTCCAGCATCCCCCTATGCTGGGGTATTAAGCCTCCCTGAGACCAAGAACCTCCCCTCCTGTTGCTGTCAGGCAAGTCCATCCTCTGCTACATATGTATCTGGAGCCATGAATCCCTCCAGGTGCACTCCTTGGTTGGTGGTTAGACTCTGGGAGAACCGGGTGGTCAGGGCAACCTAGGTTGTTCTAATGAGGCTGCAATCCCCCTCCCTTCTCCATTCCTTCCACCAGCTCCTCAACCAGGTTCCGTGAGCTCAGTCTGATGGTTGGCTCCAAGCATCCACATCTGCATTGGTCAGTTGCTAGCTGAATCTCCTCAGGAACCTCCACACTAGGTTCCTGTCCACAAGCACCTCTTGACCATGACAACAGTGTTGGGTTTGGTGTCTGCAGACATGATGGATCCCCAGGTGGGACAGTCCCTGGCTGACTCTACCTTCAGTCTCTGTTCCTTTTTTTTTTTTTTTTTTTTTTTGTCCCTGTTCTTCCTTTGGACAAGAACATTTCTGGGTTAAAAAACGCTGAGGTGGGTGGGTGTCCCCATCGCTTGACCGGGGCCATGCCTATCTGCTGGAGGTGGTCTCTACAGGATCTATCTCCTCCTTCTCTGCGCATTTCAGCTAATGTCATCCCTCTTGGGTCCTAGGAGCCTCACGTGCCCCTGGTGTCTGGGACCTCCCCCCCCATGGCTATCCCCAGTTCCTCATCCCCCCACATAGTTTTGTTCCACTTCCTGGCCCTCTGTACCTCTCTCACATCTCCCCCAGATCCTGACACTGACACCCTTATGTCCTCCCCTCCTTTCTCCCTTCCCAGTTCCTCTCTCCCTCCACCTCCCACAATCCTCTTGTTCCCCTACCCCAATGAAGGACTGAAGCATCCACACCCTGGTCCAGCATCTTTTAGGGAAAGTTGCCTTTGAATATTATGTCTCGGCAGCTGACATGAGTCTTTTTTGAAACTTTCCAAAAAGCACAGCCTGCCTGGAATGTGGTAGAAACAGAGCTCCGCACAAAGAAACCCACTTGCGAGTTGAAGCGCTCACTGTGAGTGCTGTCTTTGCCACAGCTTCTTGCTGAGTAGGAAGAAAGTTTGTCCCTTCCCACTACCTCTTCCTCTTTCCAGCCAGGGGCCACTGAATTTAGACAGGAAGGAAGGTAGCAGCAGAATCAGGCCCGAGATGCCTGCTCTGTGCCCAAGTTATCTATTAATCATGATACAAGCCAAGTACACAACTTAAGTCTCTGGGTAGTCAAATTCCTAATGCTAAAAAGAAGGGACTAATTTGAATAGTATATCTTGACCCAGGATACTGAAAATATTTAACATGCAATCCAGGCTTCGGTATGACGGCACACCTGTAATTTCAGCTCTCAGGAAGTGGGTATAGGAGGACCGGGAATCCAAGGTTATCTTCAACTACATTATCTGTTCAAGACCAATTTAGGCTACAAGGTACCGTCTCACCACCACCCCCCCCCCAAAAAAAGAAAAAGAAACCCCAAGAAATTTTATCAGTGAGATATTTTAAGTATATTTACTTAGAAACTAAATGTTCAAAATGTGGTGTTTACTTTACACTTCAAGTATATCTCAACTCAGATATTAAATTTTCATTGGAAACACACATTTGGTTATGTAGCTCTCATAAATTAATAGTTAAAACAGGAGATACAAAACAAACCTGTTCTAAATAAGTTAAAATCTGTTGTTGCCAGTAACAAATCCAAGTATCAGATCATTTTTTTAAGATTAATTGGAATTTGATAAAAGTAAAAAAAAAAAAAATATTTTCAGGTCTCTACACAATCACAGAATTCCATTCCCATATGGGGGATTTTAACACAGAAGACAAAAGCCACAAAGAGAAAAGGCAGGTTTAGACTGACACTTCTGACCCCCTGTAACCTGCAGGTCAGTCTCACAGAATAGAGACTGGGTAATTCCCAGAGGGCCAGATAGCCAACAAAGGCCACAGGGCTAAGGACACAGGATTTAAACTCCAGCCTGACTCCAAAGCTTAAGATTTTAATTACCCTGTCACACAGTAGATTTGTAGAACATGCATAATTTGTAATAAAGACTGGTGTTGTTTTATTTTCGTTTGGGGAGTGCAGAATACATGCCTGCTACAGTGTACAGATAAAGGCCAGAAGACAAGTTGGGGGAGTCAGTTCTGTCCTGCCACCACAAAGGTCTTAGGATCAAACCCAGGCCATCAGACTTGGCAGCCAGCTCCTTTACCCACTGAGCCATTTCTCCTGGGATGATTCAACCTTTTATGCATAACCACTAATGGCTTGGGTTCCAACTCTCCTCTTTTTCCTCTTTCTCCTCCTCTTCTTTCTCCTCCTCTTCTTTCTCCTCCTCTTCTTCCTCCTCTTCTTCATCCCCCTCTTCTTCCTCCTCCTCTTCCTTCTCCTCCTCTTTATCTTCCCACTGATTCCAGTCCATGTCAGACACATACTTCACCACCATGCTATATCCACAGCTCAAATCGATGGATCTTGTTCTTGCGTTTGCAAAGTGTTTTGGTCTTAACCTTGTCTAGTTATTGTGAATGGTATTGGTAGGGGAAGTAGATTTATCTCTCTCTTCACTGCAAACTTGCCTCAGCCTTTCTCTAGGCCATTTCCCAGCTTCAGGGAGCAGGGACTGGTAACTGAAAGGGTGTGTTCCTTCATGAGGATTCTCATTCATATAAAAGTTAATCTGTCCTATAGTGTCGCAAACTTTCCATGGTCCCGGACATCTTCTTGGTGTACCCTCAATATCTCCCCTATTCACTTAAATGAATGCTTTTAACCTGTGTGTGTGTGTGTGTGTGTGTGTGTGTGTGTGTGTGTGTGTGTGTGTACGTGTTGGGGGTAGGTGCACATCCAGGTGTGTGTACACTCAACACTGAGTGTCTCCCTCAGTCACTCTCCACCTTAGTTTCTGTGACATGATGTCACTAAATTCAGTAAGTCGAGGACTGAGCATTTGATTTAACAACATGGAGGTCACAGTCTCTTTTGACAGCAGCAGTTAAGTGGAGAAGACAGAAAGATGGCCCAGTAGTTAAAGTGCTTGCTGCATAAACACCAAGATCTTAGTTTAGCTTCCCTGGCATCCACCTAAAAGGACCCAGGCCTGGTGATGCCTGTACTCCAAATTCTAAGGCAAGATCCTTGGGGCTCACAGGTCAGCTAGTATTATCAAATTGGTGAGCTCTGGGTTCACTGAGGAGCTTAAGGTGCAGGTAATAACCAGAGGCCTGATGCGTGTCCTTGCTCCACCTGCATGTTTGAGGCTGAGAGACAGTAATCGCATATCTTTCTGCAATCATCAGGAAGCAAATCTTGACTAGAAAGCCCTTATAACTCTCCATAGTAACCATGACCCCTGAATCATACAGCTTTTCATCAATGTGGACACGGCTCTGAGAGCTTGCTACAGAGCAGATACATCAGACTCGGGGCTTATTGTCCTTGTTAGCAGCAGGCATGAGCACCCTCCCTGCCACTGGCTAAGGCACAAAGCTCCTGCTTGACACTGCCACTCAAGCTCAGTAGCCTGCCATGCTCCAGAGACAGCAACAGGAACCTTGCAGGCAAGACTGGGAGCCAGGCAAGCAGGCTAGAGTGTGGAGGCAGTGGCGGTGGCAGAGTGGGGCTCTGGAGCTCAAAGAAGAGCCCTGCAGAGCAGCCCAGTTTAAATCCTGCCATTTAAATCCTTAGTGTCTTCTAGGCCTTGTGTAACCTACCCACATCCTTTACCTCTCCTTCCCCATCTCTCTGTGACGCTCCTTCCATTGGCCACACTGGCCCCTTTGCTATTCCCCAAGAACATTCTGTGTAGTATCACGTACATTCTTTGTACTGTTACTTTGCCTAGAACTCTCCTCACACAGACACCACATAGATGATCTTCAGAGTCTTCAAACTTCTCTCATCATGACATCCTTAGTGCCAATAGTGGTTATATTATATTCACAATAATATCTCTGTCATGGTTTGAAGTTGAAACAGGCCCCATAGCTCATATATTTAAACACGTGGTCCCCATCGGTTGGTGCTGTTTGAGAAGGTTGGAACCTTTAAGAACTGGGACCACCCTGGATGAAGTAGATTCTCTGGGGTGGGCTTTTTATCCTAGCCTCACTTCCTCTTGATCCTCTGCATCTGGGGTGTGGATACAATGTAATCAACCAGCCTCCTAATCCTGCCACTGTATTCTCTCTGCCTGCTGCAAACCTTCCATGATGTGGTTGACTTACTCTGCTATGATAATAGGCCAAACCTTTTTTCCCTTAAGTTGCCTTTGTCAGGGCACTTTGTCAGGGCAGCTGTAGGGGTGATCTTTTTGTGCACTGTGTAAAGACTTCCATTGCATGCAGACTGGACTTTGGTATAGTTACTCATATGGCTATGCCATGTTTTCTAAATACTCCCTCTCACACCTCCTGATGGGTGTAATAAAAAACCAAGGGCCTATAACATACGAGAAGAAAATAGGAGGGACTTCTAGCAGACATAGGAACTTAGAGAGAAAAAGAGTAAGGTGTGAAAGAATTCTCTAGCCAGATGCACAGGAAGAAACAGGCCGGGATGAAGGAGAGAAACCTAACAAGTCACGTGGCAGAACTTAGATTACAATAAACAGGTTAATTAGATTATAAGAGCTAGTTAAGGATAATAATAAGCAAAGGTCTAAGCATTCATAATAAATATAAGTCTCTGTGTCTTTATTCAGAGCTGAGGCAGGCATAGAAAAGGTATACTTACAATATAAACAGAAAAGAAGAAGAACAAGAACAAGAAGAAGAACAAGAACAAGAAGGAGGAGGAGGAGAAGAAGGAGGAGAAACTAATATACTATTTGTACACTGTCCCTTTAAGACCCAGAATGTCTTCCCCTTTGACCTGGGTGGGCCTCTGCAACTTATAACCAGGAGAATTTTTGTACCATCTGGGGCTGGATGTTCTAAATGCCATTGTTCCATTTAAAGAAGAAAAGGGAGGTGGGGCTGGAGATGGCTCCGTGGGTGAAAGTACTGAATAAACACAATGTGAGTTCAGTCCCCAGAACACGCTGTGGAAGGAGAAAACCGATTTCCAGTGGCTGCCCTCTGACCTCTGAGTGTGCACTGGGATATGCACACCTGTGTGGACTGGGACACACACAAATGCAACAGATGATGATGAAGGTGATGTAAAAGTAAAGCTTTTAAAAGACTTTGTAAAATGATTGACTTTTGGGGAAGTATAGGGAAAATTCAAGAGAAGGTAGAGCATCCTGACGCGCCAGGATATAAGGAAATGATGAAAACATGAAAGATGAGACTATATAAAAGGAGCACAGTTTAGTTCCAAACTAAAGAAAACTTTTGTGCCCAACACTGGAAATTTTTGAACTATAAAATAAATCACACAGCCTTGGATTATCACTTAGATGATAAAATAAATATACATGAATTCATGGTGATATAAATAAATCGGAGAAAAGACAAATCTGCCATATAGAAGAATTTCAAACAAGTTATGCAGATGTACCTCCTGCAGGAAGTGGAAAAGCCTCTCCTTCCTTTCCCTTTCAATCTTGCTTAGACTTGTTTCCAGGACACAGAGCACAGGGAAAATGCAGCAATTTTATGGATTTACGATGATTTACAGCGTCATCGTAACCATCAGATCACAGTTACCATGACCAGCAATGTCACCGTAGTGCTATGCATTCCCAGATGCGATGTGCTAAGTAGGGAAGTACTAGGAAAGAACTGTAAGTTACTGATGGGTCTGGATACAGGAACCAATGCCACACGAAGGAGAAAGTGAGGTAGGGGAGAAATAGGGTGTAGAAACATGCACTTGAAAGGTACCCCAGAATAAATTCGGATGTACTTACAAATAAAGGAGCTATTCAGCCTCTACTTACTTCCTTGTGTTCTCTCTCCCCCACCTCACACACACACAAACCACACTACACACACCATACACATACACACACCATACATCACACACACACACATTCACATACCCCCACACTCCATACCACATACACACTACACACACACTCACACAATACACACCACACACACCATACACCACACACACACATACACACACACACACAAAATACTCTCATCTATTGTCAACCTCTTGAAGTGCTTGCTTTCAGAAAAGGATGCTGTTTAGACAGTGTAATGTACACAAAAAACTGCCAAAATACGTCATCCATGGATCCTGCTGATGGTCATGTGACGGTCAACATCGGCCATCACTCAAGTGAAAAAGCCTTTGAAATGACCCCAGGCTCTGAGTGTGACCCTTCTAAATGAGGCCAGTAGGTGCTCAGAGTTACTAGATAGCATCTATTGAGAAACTGTTTTTATGCTTCCGTTGGGATGGCTCACAAATAACATCCCCAGAATTCTCAAGTTAGGTAATGCTTTGTTCTTTTCCATCTCCACTCAGAAAATCTGGGTAGATGACAGATACTGTGAGTGTGTGTGTGTGTGTGTGTGCGTTTCCATGAGGACATAGTAGAAGAGAATTCACTTCTACTCCAAGCTGTAGTTCCATACCAACGTTGGCTTATACGAGATAGGCTTGAATTGGAGAAATATTAACCATCTATTTTATGGCATTTGGAATCCCATTCTAATGTTTTCCATGTGCATAGCCCAAGGGAAGACTAGTTCAAAGACAACTCTGGCATGTTAAGCATGTCTAGGTTGTAGCATAGTACACAACCCCTATAACTCATGAAATTCCTCACCCCTCACAAACCTTCGTTATGTCTGTGTACTAGACGCTGCTGCTTATCTGATGATGGGAAATGTGTCTATCTTTTGTACACTGTGGTCTATATGGAATTGATGATATAAGACGATTTGTAAACAGAAGATGGGATTCCATGCATCCAGTATCCACCAAACTGTCCCAGGAGCCAAGGTGCCCCTGTAACGCTAGTGGCACATTAATGTACCATGGAGAACAGTTGAGACACTCTGACTGTAGGTCATCAATCTTACTAGGAGGCATTCTATAAATGTCAGCCACCTAGAAAATTGCTAAGCAGCTCTGTGGAACAGGATGAGAAATAAAACATGCTCCCTATCTCTTTGTCATCATCAGGGGTGTTTGAGCAACCCAAGAACCAAAACACTTTGAAGTATTTCCAGGCAGTAGATATTGGGATGTAGATTTTTATCGTTTTTTGTGGTTTGCAGTGCCATTTACAGGTAAAGTCATCAGCAAGAGAAGAACAGGTTGAACGGGGCACTAGTTTTTCAGAGACTATGAACATCCATTTGGGGACACCCAGGGGGGAAAAATGAGAAACACTTCAAGAGATTTATTGGAAGAAAATTTTATGCCAAACTGATATGAGTCATAGGAAAACATCTTGGAATCGTTGGGAGGATTGGACAGGCTAAGTCACAGGAAGTCAGGGATACATCCAGTTCTCCAAGAGTAGCCACTGAGGTTATGTGTATGAGGTCTTATGTTTATTGAAACTCCAGCTACAAGTAACAGAACAACTCAAACATGGTTAGAAGAACAGAAAAACTCTGTGGGATGTAGATACATGTCTTAGTTAGGGTTTTACTGCTGTGAACAGACACCATGACCAAAGCAGCTCTTATAAGGACAATATTTAATTGGGGCTGGCTTACAGATTTAGAGGTTCACTCCATTATCATCAAGGCTAGAACACGGCAGCATCCAGGCAGGCATGGTGCAGGAGGAGCTGAGAGTTCTACATCTTCATCTGAAGGCTGCTAACAGAATACTGGCTTCCAGGCAGCTAGGGTGAGGGTCTTAAAGCCCACAGCCACAGTGATACACCTACTCCAACAGGGACACACCTCCTAATAGTGCTACTCCCTGGGTGAGCATATACAAACCATCACAACATCTATATTGTTCATTGTGAGAAAACAGTTTCTGGCTGGAAACTCAATCCAAGAATTTACTGGGTGCTCAGGGGAAGTTGGATCAAAGGATGGAAAATATCCTACATTTAGACAACTTCAGCAGGGATATTTCTCAAGATTAACTTCCTTTACTGCTCATCTTACTTAGAGGGGAAAATGAATCCAGTTCCTGGTTTCTTCCCCCCTCCAACACATGAGGGGGATTTCTTTTTTTTCTCCTTCTTTAGTGTTTGTTGTTTTGTTGTTTGAGACAGTTTGATGGGACTCTTGACAATCTTCCTCCTTCATCCTCCCAAGTGCAGGGATTACAGGTTTTGAGCCACCACACCAGGCCATGGAGAGTTTCCTTTTAAATATTTTTATCATGTATTAATTATATAAAGTAATGGGTTTCATTATACCATTTCATAGATGTACGTAATGTATTTTGAACATATTCACCCCCCATGCCTTCTTCCCAACTAGTCCATCTTCCTTCCACTTTTTTCTGTGTGCATATGCATATGTGCTTGTGTGTTCTGCTGTGCATGTATGTGTGTATGTAAGTATGTGCATGTGTGTATACATGTGTTTTGTGCATATGTGTGCATATGTGTGCATGTGTGTGCATGTGTTGTAGGGGTGTGCATGTGCATGGGTGAGGGTATGTGCATGTGTGTGCATATGTATGTGCATGTATGTATGTGGGTGAGTATGTGTGTGTCCTAATGAGTTTCACTAAAGTTGTTCATAGGCGCAGGAGAGACACTGATGAAGAAAATGTTCCTCCCTCCATCAGCAACCATTAACTACCTTCAGATCCTCAGGGAGGGGTAGAACTTTACAAGTAATTCCCCTTCCTGGACATTAATGAGTTAAACCTGTGCAGATGGTCCCTGCTACTGTGAATCCAGGAATGCCATACACATATATCCTGGAAGACATATTCTGCAACATGCCAACCTGTCTTCCAGGTCTTACATCTCTTCTGCCCTCTTTCTCACAATGCATAGAAAGTTTTTGAAAGCAGAATCTCAAAACTGAGTATCTGAACAGCCTAATTTAGATCAGGTGTACAACTGTCCTTCCGTGTTCTTTCCCCTGGGGTGTGGGATCCCAAAGGAAATGCTTCCAAGACAGAAGTAGTATGGTGCCCAGTGCTTCTCTGAACCAGGCCTGATAGAATGCCCACTTCAGTATAACTTGAGAAAGGACTAATAAAGAAGGAGAGATTTATAAAGGACTTTATACAGACGTGTGCCAGAATGGGGGGAAAGCTAAGCTACTACTGCCCTATGCCTCACCAGAAAAGGGGCAAAACAAGCTACCAAAACACAAAGCCAGAGAGAAGCTCTGAAATTCTTATATGAGCTGCAGCAGTTCAAAGCGACCCTAAGAAGGAACCTAGAAAACAATTTCCACCTCCTAGAGTTTATGCCACTGGCTAAATTGAAAGGTGGAGACCCTTGATAGTTCAGCCACTGCAGACCTGCCTGCCAAGGAGAGGGGTGGAAAGCTTATTTGAGGAGCAAGTGACATTTGTAGTGATGTTTCTTTAATAATATGCGAAGGGAATTGCTCCTTTGCCTAGTTTTTTATGGCTCCCTTTTGGAAAGCATCCCAGCATGTTTACAGCATCACATTGCCATGAGACACCCCCCCCCCATGCCTTCATTTCCAATCAGCCAATATAGGCTGGTAGTAAACCAGTCTACTCCTGCAGACCTATTTCGGCCCCAGCCTTGCTGCCCTACCGTCTGAGACCAAGTTTAATCCTGCACACCTCCTGGGGCCATCAGTAGGTCGGGCTCTTGCTCCTCCTGTGTGAATATTTTGTCCACCTTGCATCTTAAACAAATTCCCAACCTAAAAGTAGTAACATTTGCCTAGGTTCATGTTCATTCACCCCTGCATTCCTGTTTACCCATTATGGATGCTGAGGAATATTCATGAAGCTTTTTGTGGCAGAAACAGTTTTGCAGATCTCATATTTTCTAGGGTGGTGTTCACTTTTTCTCAAAGATTGCTTAACAGGCCCGGTAAGTTTCTAACTTGAAAATACATACTGTTCAGCAAGTTGAAACATTTACGAAAGGAATAATGCTTACCCCACATACTGGAATAGCTCAGCTCTTGCCTTAGGGTTACTTTTGAAGAACTTTTATTTGTAGTTTGACTATTCCTGAGAAAGGATTGCTTGGTATTAAATAACACAGAAATGACTCAGTCTTGTACCTTGAGATAAGATTTTTTTTACATATATTTATTAGAAGCCAGTGAATTGCACAGAGTATAAAGAGAGGTGTTTTTAACCAAAAAATAAAGTCACAAATAAATATTTGAAATGAGTGTATGAAATATTAACAATATTCCATTGTATAACTCTCTAATGTTAGTTTAAGAATTCTTTGGGGGGGGTGATCTAAAAGCTGTTCAACTTCTCAAAAGAAATACCAGAGTAAGGAAAGAATCCAACATTTTTAGCCTTGTATTTTCTCAAGCTTCTCCAGAATGTGTGTGCTTGTGTAAAGAGACCCACTCCTGAATTCCTGGTTGCTATTTAAACCCACGGTATTAAAATCAAAGCTGTTGGCCATTCTCTTAGTTCAACCTGCTTCTTCTTATCTTGTCCTCACTACTTTGAACTTGTTATGGCAGGTTCGATACACACTTCTCTGTTCACCTACCTATTCAACCAAAATTCATACCACTTCTCTCATATCTGTATACAAATCACTCTTTAAAAAATATTCCCCACCTAAAGTTATACTTAATAATAAAACACAAGGAAATCATACAAGAACTTAGTAACGGGGCTAATAAGTCCCGGGAGATGCCTGCAACATATTAAATAAGCTGACTTGGAAGCACACAGTGAAACAGAGCAAACCTCAGTTTGAAGGCAGAGAAATGAAAAGAGTGTCTAGCCTGCTGCCCACAACAGTATCTACCTTTGGAGTTCAGACATCAAACCAGTGTGGCATGCAAAAGATGCAGGACTCGGTGTCACGCCCCTGCTGGCTTCAGTCCAGGACTTGCTTGCTGGTGGGATGAGCACATTTGGAAGGGAATGACCTTGGGCTGGGTGAGATCATTTCTCCTACATCACCCGTGATAGCATCTAGAGAACAAGAGTGCCACCTCCTACACATCTCACACCAACGCTAAGCATTTCTTTGACAGATCTCATCTCTCTCAGGCTTCAGAGTCTCAGCCTTCTAAGGTCAAGCTTCTGTGCCAGTTCCCCAGCCCTGCCTAGGCAGTGTTCTTAAACACAGTGTTAAAAGGCACTTTATCATCCAACCAGAGAATGTGTTCAGAGAAGATGGCCTCAATGGCCAAGGTAACCAGGATTAGGGGGTAGCCAGGGGAAGTCAGGAGAGTGGATAGCTAATGCAGAAAATCCTCTTCTTCATAATCACAATTTTTGTCATTTAACCTTCACTTGTCATCAAGTACACTAATGATCACATCTTCTGCCTGTCCAAGCCCAAAACCTTTACAGAAAATTATGATAATGACAATACCCACCAATTACCCTCTGGGAAACCTTGAACCCATGGTTCTACTTGGTCCTCAAATTAACTCTATGACATCAGCACTGATATTATGCCCATTTTACAGTTGACTCCTAAAGAGTAAGGCAGCTAGTTTCCCAAATCCCATTCACCAGTAAAGATGGAGACATTTGTGAACCAAATCCAATACATTGGCAAGACCTCGAGGCCTTCTCCACTCTACACGGCATCCTCAGCTGATCAAGACTGGATGATTTTCTGGACAATAGACACTTAAGTATCTTTCTTCTGTCATTGGCTTGGCTGCATGTTGAATTGAGGTCAACACTCAACACTGTAAGCTGTCTAACAAATACAAAGATTACTACTGCTTTAATGTTCCTCAACTTGAACTTTCTCCAGCCAGGGGTTGATCCTATCCCAACCTTGCTTCATAATCCAAACAAAAATCAGAAAACTCATAGCAACGTGCATGGTATATGGCATCCAATTTTGGTTGTTTGGTGTGATTGCCTTGCGAAAAGACCATTAACATAACCCAGTGATCACTAAAAACCAAGTTTATTGCTCATGTAGTGGCTCCTTGCTAGACTCTTAATCACATCCTCAAAGAACTTCAGAGGTGGGTCCCTGTTGGACTTAGAAAGCTTGTGTTATTATGACATTTTCAGCGTGTGGGGAATCTGACCTGGACTGTCCCAGTTCAGTGCAGTAATAATTGGGACCCAGCAAGTTGACCAAGGCCTGGATTTCGAAGTGACTCTTGATGAGTGTCCCTTTGATATGCAACTTGATACCCAGTTGAATATTTTATGAAGATATATGAATTTTTTTAGATGAACATTTTACAGCTTTATCTTCTTAACCCAAAACTACCCAGAATAGAAAAGCTATGCTGGGGTAGCCCATTGTAGCTCGTGTAGGTGCAAGCAGTTTCCGTTCCGTATTTATGTTCCTTATCTGCAAATGGAGATGATTAAAGCAGTTACACAGACAAACACCATGAGATTTAATGAGTTAATTGAGCTCTTAGAAGGTAGTTAGCACACAGAAGACCCTCTGGATGCTTTCAGTATCATGTCTATAACTCAACGCATGTAGTCTTGCCCCAAAAGACCAAGGCAAAGTTTTCTCTGATAAATCAATAGATTATGGACAGAATTGTGTCTTCTCAAATGTGTATGTTGCAACATGAAGTACTTAAGGATAGAGCTTGCACAGAGGTAATTAAGGTTAAATGAGATCATAAGATTGGGCCTTTGAAGCAAAGGAACTGGTGTCCTCATAAGAAGAGTAGGAAGTCCTGGACAGACCTTTCTCAACACAAACAAGCAAGAATGACCACATAAGGGCAGAAATAAGCTACCTGTGAACCAGTAAGTGTCCTCCACATCGCTTTGAGTTTTAAAAGCGATTTTGAACAGATAAAACCTGGAAAGTTTACATCTTTTGCCTCCACTGCATTCTATCAAGCTCAGTTACTCTGCAGTAGGACTACCTTATTTTCTCCAAAGCTCACCTCGTAATTCCCAAAGTTGCTCCCAATCAAAACAGAAGCCCAAACTAGCTCCAAATCCTTCTCCTTACCCATTCACTCCCCACTGTCCACTCAGACCACTGCCCAAGGTCTCAGTCATACAGCAAGTTGCAACTGGATACCTGTTATCTAACAGGTATCTGTTCAAGTTACATGGTGACAAAGCCGGACAGGGAGCTTTTGCTCCAGAATCCATGGAGTCTAGGGACCAACAGATAATCCATCTAAAGCTGCAGTTGCCACACCCGCTGGGGAAGGGGCGACACAAATGCAGGTGCGTCATGAGAACTGAGACTGCCTATAGCCACATTCCTCAATTCAGGGGAGGGACCAATGCTGCCTACTTCAACATGACATCATAACTGTTCCAGTCAGCCTTGCTCAGGGAGGTAAGGCTAAAAACCTCAACACCTTTATCGTTTTATTTTAAAAACTTCCTTCATATCTACCTAACTGTAGCTTCTCCGACAACCAATCCCTCGGGATAGAGGCCCATGTAAGTCACTTACCAAGCAGCTTCTCGTGTATCAAGATTTGCTTCAGGATTCTCTTCTTGGTCTGTGAGATGTTTCTAAATTTTATCAGCTCCCCTTTAGGCTGGTACCTGAATCTAGACTTCAAAATCATAGGAACACTGATTCCTGACCCCTCCCCACACCCATGGAGAGACTTTACAATTTACCTTGATCAACAGCTTGAGGTGGTCTGTGGAGAACCTGTGTGTCAGTCACCGGACACCCTGATGGGTGCTAGAAAAAATCACAGCACGGGGCAAGAGTGGATTTCAAGATTTGAAAAAAAGGAGAAAGGGGAGTAGGTAAAGGCAGGGGTCTAGAGGAAGTAGATGTTTTTAAAAAGTGGATCTAAAAGCAGAACGGCGGGATATAGCTTGTGTGCTTGAGACATTTAAAAGAATTCTCTATATGTCTTTGTATCTACATAATAAGACCAAGGGATGGAATGAGGAATCCATGCCTTCGTCCAGAGAGCAAACAAGGTGGCTGACAGAAATCCAAGAGAAATCCCCTGGCAGGAAGAGCACACTTCCCTGAGACCATGCGGAAGGTAGTACAGCACAGGATTTTGACTGGTTCCTGTGATCTACCCATTTTTGTTTCATCTGATCTTGATCTAGAATTCTGCCTTGTCCTAGGTCTAGTGCTCACTCCTGGGTGGGGGGGGGGGTGGAGTTGAGCTGTCAATCATCCTGAATCATATTCACTAAGCCATATTTCCAAGGGCTACACAGAGAACCCCTGACTTGATTTAAAAAGAAAAGAAAAGAAGAAGGAATGAAGGAAGAAAGGAAGGGAGGAAGGAAGGAAGGAAGGAAGGAAGGAAGAAAAAAGCAAGCAAGAAAGAAAGAAAGAAAGAAAGAAAGAAAGAAAGAAAGAAATTAAAAGGAAGAAGATGGCAAATGATTTTCCAGCATGAGAGAAACCTAAAGAATTTGTAAATTTTATTTTATTTTTTATAATTTTAACTTCTTACATATTTACTTTACAACCCTCTCACTACCTCCCTCCTCATCCCTGCCATTGCTTCTTCTCCCACTGGGGCCAGACAATGCAACCTATCCAGAAGAACATATCCCACATGCAGGCAACAGGTTTTGGGATAGCCTCCCATCCACAGCCCTGAGCTCTGATTGTTCCAGACCTACCTAAAAGCCAAGCTTCATGTCTGCTACATATGTGCAGGGAGACTTAGGTCCAGCCCATGTGTTTTCTTTGGTTGGTGGTTCAGTCTCTGAGAGTTCCAAAGGTCCAGATTAATTGATTCTGTTAGTCTACCTATAGAGTTCCTATGCCCTTTTGGGCTGCAATCCTTCCTCTTATTCTTCCATAAGAGTCCACAACCTCTTTTGTGGTTTTGTGGATGGATTGGTGCCCCTATTGTTCCACTGGGGATCCTGCCTGGCCACAGGAAGCAGCGTCCCCAGGCTCCATAACCCCAGTGTTGTGAATCACAGCTAAAAACAGCCCCACTGATTCTTGGGTACCTCCTTTATCCCAGGGACCCATCTCTTCCTGGAGATGTCCCCTTCCCTGCTCCCTGTCAGTTGCAGATTTTCATTTCTTGTCATGGCCATTCAGCGATCCTCCTTACCCCTCTCTACATTTGACCCCAAACCCCCTACTCCTCCCAACCAGTCTGTCTATCCATCTGCCTTCCTTGACCATTCCATTTCCCCTTCCAAGTGAGACTCAAACATTTTTGCTTGTGTCCAGTCTCCTTGGGTCTGTGTAATGCAAACTGGACATCCTGTATTTTATAGCTAATATCCACTAATGAGTAAATACACATAAGTACATGTATGTCATTTTGGGACCAGGTTACCTCACTCCAGATAGTATTTTCAAGATTCATCCATTTGTCTGCAAAATTCATGATGTCTTTGTTTGTAAGAGCTGAGTAGTTTCCCATTGTGTAGATATACCACATTTTCTGTATCTATTCTTCAGTTGAGGGAAATCTAAGTTGTTTCTAGCTTCTAGCTATTATGAACAAAGTTGCTATGAACATAGTTGAGCACGTGTCTCTATGGGATGGTAGAGGATCATTTGGGTATATTCCCAGGAGTGCTATAGCTGGGTCTTGAGTTAGAAATATTCTTAGTTTCCTGATTTTCAAAGTGGCTGTACAAGTTTGCAGTCCCACCAGAAGTGGAGGAATGTTTGTTTTAATCTGATGAAAGTGCATTGGAAAATAGTGGTGAGAATTTAGACTCTGCTGTGGAATAAAAGAAGGGGGGGTACTGACAAGAATATGGAGGAAGGGATTTAGGTATTAATGGGAATGTAAATTACAGTAATCATTATGGAAAACAGTATGGGAGTTGAAAATATTTCTATCACAGCACCCAGCTATCCTACTTCCGCATGTCTCCAAAGACATAAAATAAGCATAGTGAAGATATGGCATACTCAAGTGTATTATAACACAACAGCCAAGGCATGAACTCAGACGGAGTAATAGTGAGTGAGTAGATGCAGAAATGTGTGTGTGTGTGTGTGTATACTGTTCAATAATAAAGAATGACAGTACATAAAACTACAGAACATTACCATAAGTAAAATAAGCCAGACACAGAAAGGTGAGTATTACATATTTTTCCTCTCATATGCAGAAGTTAAGAAAAATCACCATTGCTAGAGGTTAGTAAAGAGACTGAGTTTGAACAGTGCACAATGATTACATGTGCTGAGATGTCATGATGAATTAGGATGTACACGTGATAGGAATTAGTCAAAAAATGTAATGTAAACACTACTGAAAAGAAAGAAATCAGTGGGGAAAAAATAAATGAGGAAGAATAGAAACTAGAAAGGAGCCTGCTGTGGTGGTGCATGCCTTTAGTCCTAGCACTGGAGAGGCAGAGACATGTGGATCTCTGAGTTCAAGGCCAACCTCGTTTGCAGAGTGAGTTCCAGGCTAACCAGGGCTGCACAGAGAAACTTGTCTTGATGAATAAAGCAAGGGAGAGCAAATAACCTAGAAAGGGCTTTAGTCTTGAGGCAGGGTGCTTCACCCTTTGTTATGAGAAAAAAAGAGTCTGGGTGGGCATTGTAGTAAATATTTAATCTCAATCAAGAGTTTCTACCCTGGTTTTGGTCATTCAGTTCACAGATAAAAGACACAATGCTTTTATATTTATACATGTTTATTTTATGTTTATATAAAAGCCTTTGAAGCACTAGAGCTGGGCAGATATCTACCCTCTGTGCTATGATCTTCCCTGCCAGTAACCCTGAGATATCCCTTGACATATTCCATCGGGGCTGCCCTTAACTTCTGTTGGCCAGCCCTCAGGACCATGTTTTCATGATTCACATAGCGTCTTCTCTCTCCACCATCTCTTCCTCTCTCTTTCATGGTCCTTCTCAGACTCACAGCCTGTGAACTAAACCCCGCCCACCTCTCTTCTGCACAGGTATAGGTTGTCTGCTTCTTTATTCAACCAATAGTTTTAAATTAAGAAGCAAGGTTATATAGCATTACTTGGTGAGCATGAAGAGTCTCTCATTCCTGAGTCAGCCAGATCTTGAGGACCAGTATTACATAGCAAAAGACCAAGCCCCAAGAATTCCCCTTTTTCTCTAAATAAAAAGGTTCTTTCTCTTAAAATAATAATCAAAATACAGTAGGAATAATTATTAAACAATTAAGAGGTAAGAGTTATATTCATTATGTCTGGTTCATTTATATTTGGCAACTTGATAAAGTATATTATTATCTATCCTATTATGGTAAGCTCAGAGTTCTATATCTAAGTCAATTGCTAGCTTAACTTGCATTATTAACTTAAAAACATCTTCTCAAATCCTAAACAACTTATGCTTAAGTAAGATTATGGCTACCTAGTCTTCAACCTCATCAGAGAACTGAGAATGAATAAATATTCCCTGACTATGTAGGAAGCCTAGGAAAGCAGCTTCCAAAATATAGAAATGGCAGGGACAGCTAATCACAAGGAGAGTCCCCAGTAGTCTCAATAATGTTGGAGCATCTGTCTTCAGCCTTCTGGCCCAGAATATCTGACAGACCTTATGTAAAGCAGGAATTATGATGGACTTTTTTACCCTGTCTTGACAGAGCTTGGCAGTCAACTATCCAGTTGAAGTTGGGGCATTTTCTTTTTTGCCCAGTGGCTAGCTTGCCACAGTTAGAGCAACTCTATGTGGAGGCTTTTGATGATCATTATCCTTCCTCAAATCAAATGGAGGTATTTCAGGAGTCCACATGTCTCAATGTAAGATTAACTAATTAATTAATTCTTAAAGATCTATTTATAAAATAAAATAATTTATAAAATTATGCTTAAATGCTATATTCTGTGAGTCTCTGATGTTGTTGAAGACCAACTAGCAATTTATAGCATATCTGAACAAGCAAATGTCTGTGTCCAGCTACCTATTATCTGTTTTACCCAAGATGTATATTTCTGCGATAGTCCCAGACTACTAACATGACTATGGGTTTGATTAACTTGCTTTACTTAATTATTTTAAGCAATTTGTAATAGCAGCTTTTAAAAGGATTGGCACTGAACCTTGTATTTTTTAATGCATAGGCATAATACCTATATAAGAGTTGAAATATATAATGTTTTAACAAAATTAACCTTAAACTCTTTGTATGCTATCAACATACAAAGATTCATATCAATGAAAACCTTAAACCTGTAACAAAATATAAAGTTCTCTACCAATATAAGAGTATGCCTATGAAATGTTTTTGGGTTTAGATTCAATAATCTACCTGTTTGTCTAATTTCTTATAATATTTTCATAACTCCCTTTTTCTTTTCAGCCCCCCTCCCCTTACCTAAGGGGGAAAAATAGAAAAAAGGAAAGAGCAAAAAGCCCAGAATCTAAATTCCTATTTTGTTTTCTCCTTGTCCGAGACCATAATTTACTTTTAAATCATCCCGTAAAATGACAACATATCTATAACTCATAAAATGACCAAAACCATCTATTCCATCTTAGGGACTAAGACAGCAGTCTTCTTATAGGTGGGCGTAAGTGCATCGTGTTTTAATTCATCTATTTTTCTTTAGCACAGCTTGTTTTCCCATTGATATGTTTCTTCTGCAGGAATAATGTTAGCATTTGTGTTCCTTTCTTGTTGCTATGACAAAGTGCCTGATGAACCAATTTAAGGAAGAAGGGACACATTTGGCTCACTGAGAGTCTAGTTTATCCCGAGCAGAGGCAGGAATATATCCATCACCTAGGGAAGCCAAGACAGGGATTCTAGCAGGAATACGGAATCAGGAGCTAGTAGCTGATTCAGAGACCATGGAGGGATGCCACTTACTAACTTGCTTTTCATACTTTCTTATACAACCCAGGACCACCTTCACAGGGATCTGGGCACTGCCTGCAGTAGAGTGAGCCCTCCCACATCAACCAGTAATCAGTAAAATGCCCCACAGATATGCCCAGAGGCCAATCCAATGAACACCACTCCTTACTTAGGCTCTTTCCAATGAATGTACTTCTATTGTGTATTAAATTACTAAGAAAAATCCAGAGCAGAAGGCACGGCAGACTCCATGACAACCTATTTTGCCATCTTAAACCTCACTTTTGGGAAGACCAGGAAGTGGAAAGCAGACTATGTTTAGCAGCACCCTTTCCATTCTCATTCTGCCCACTAACCCATGGGATGGTAACACACACGTTCAGGATGGGCAGTCCTCCCTCAGTTAAACCTCTCTGTAAACACTTTCACAGAGCCACCCAGAGCTGTGCTTTCTATGTATTTGTAAATGTCATCAGGCTGACAATCAAGTTTAACTATTTTAGCATTGTTCTGTAACTTAATCACAGCCTTTGTCCTTAGTTCACACAAATAAGAGTGTTCCTTGGAGAGTTGGTGCAATTTACCTGGGGGCTATGTCTGTAATCTGAGTGCTTTCATATTAGACCACCAGCACGCTCTGGTCTTCTAAGTGAATCAGGGGATGGAGAGAAGTACTTTGCTAATAGATACTGGGTTGGATTTTTGATTCAGCTGGTATAGAGTCCTGGCTCTGGCTTGACCTTCGGTGCCACCAATTACCAGTATGTTAAGCTGCACGGTGTAGCTGGGCTTTGGGTATCTATAAAACAACAGTCCCAGCTCATATACACTGGCTGTGATGATCAAGTGGGATCCATGTACTAGGGAAAATATTGGGCCATAGAACATATGAAAACACATCTTAGCTGTGGCTCTTTTTCGGCTCTTATGTTGGTTTGGAGGTTTAAACATGGGGTGACAGTCTGGGGTTGAGAGGAAGGGCAGGGAAGGTAGAAGAGAGAGTAAGTTAAGGACGGTGCTGAGAACTCATCAGAAGAGTGAAGACACCAGACACACTGTCATAGCCAGCCTGATGGAGTGAGTTCTTCCCGTGGGACTGGCTTGATCAGGGATGGCTTTGGCCACAGCAGATTGTACCATCAGATATTTGGCTGGGTGAGTGCAGCAGCTCGCCAGTCATTCTGCTGCAGCTGGACCCTTGCTTGGGCTGTTCCTGTGCCCAAATGTCCTTCATTACAGCCATGTGTTTGGGTCCCTCACCCCCATCTCAAATGCCATTTCCCCAGGGACACCTCCCTGACCATCCTCACCTAAAATAGTACCGTCAACCTCAACTTCTCGACACCCTCGTGAGTGAACAATGACACTCCTGTACTTTTTGCTGGTGTGTCTGCTGCCGGGACTCTGTGTGAGTTAAAGTGTGATGACCTAGCCCAGTGTTCTCCAGGTCTATGTGCATGTGCTGCATACAGTGATGGCTGAAGAGACAAATCCATAAACAAAACCAAAGAGCAAGAGGATTGCAGGAAAACTACAAGGAGCTAATAGTCTCTTGTTCCTCCACATATCTACCAAACTTGATTTTTTTTTTTTTTCATTTACCGCTCTCCACGCTGAAGGCAGGTCAATGAAGAAAACACAAATCTCCAGTTCTCTAGGACATGCATTCAACTCCTAGAGACAGACAATAGACAAGATCAATAATTAATTATGCGCTGGGCTAGAGGAGATATGCCTTGCGGGAAAAGTGGAACAGGGAAAAGACCTAGAACAGAAAGTGAGAAGTTCCAGGTTAAGCTGAGCAGCGGGGGACTGAGACAGGATGTTCCCGCTCAGGTATAGAAGACATTTAACAGCTAGCGGGGACGTTCTTCTGGGAGGAAGACATACCCAGGAAGCACATGGTGTCTGCGTTTGGGACATGACTGACATGGTGTATGGGGAACGACCTAGAAGTTGGTGTGTCTGCTGCAGAACCAGGAAGGAGGACCCGCCAGGGAAATGAGGCCAGTGGATGTTTTTGGCTGACATCAAGATCTGGGACTTCCTTCTGAGCAACGGGAAGCTGCCAGCACCTGACTTTAAGCAACAAAGTAACAAGACTGGGATTTTGAGTCAAATAGCCTCAGAGAACAAATCCTGGCTTTATCACTAATAAAACTGACATTCGGATGGTTATGTTTAAAATTACAAAGCCAAATGGCCATGCTCAGATCGGCACATCCACATCCTAAGTCTGCACCCTTGGCCAAGAGCTCTGTCTTCCCAAAAGACCTGTGGAGAATAGGACTCCCCAGAAACCAGGATAGCAAGCGTCTGTTTCTGTGTAGGAGGTCAGATTTCTCTGCCAAGGCCAACAATAAAAGCTCTGTCACAGTCATTCCTTATGGATGAGTCCTCCAGACTTAAAGAGAGTCTCTGCTCTCTCCCACCCCTCCACCTACTTTGTCATATAAATGACTAAGAAGTGTGTCACCAAAGTACTAACTGGCCAGACTTTAAAAATCTAGAGATTCTGTCCTGAACATGTCAATGTCTGGCCCACGTGACCCTTAAGCAGGGAAGTGCCTTTTCTTAGGCCCCCAACGGGATGTTTTAATCTTGGCATGTTTGCCCATGTGTTTACATGTAAGTGCAGGTATATTTCTGCCATGGTACCAACGTAGAGGACGGATGGCAACCGTGGTCCTCAGGCCCTTGTTCTGTAATAATGGACACCAGACCTGCTGAGCTGGAAGTTCCCATGTCTCCACCTCCATCACGCTTGCTAGTATTGTTCTAACGTGTTTTGGGGCAAGGAAAACCAAGCTAGCCAGCTGTAGCAAGTCCCAGATCATGCCATCTTTCCAAAAGATTCTTTCTTGTCTTCTCTGGGACGTGGTAGTCAGTCCTAGACTCTTCCACTCCCTGAGCCTCTGTCCTGAATGGAAGAGTCAAGCCTGGTTCTGCCCAGGTTTCCTCTTTCTGCTCTGGAAGACCGGGTTCTAATATCTAAGTCCACTTCACCACCACCACCTCCTTTTTAATTTTTTTAGCTGTCTTACTCTGTTTTTACTATGATTACCAGTCCAGTTTACAAGCAGGGAACCTAAAACACAGTTAAAGACACCTTTTAATAATCAACTGTAATCTCATTAAGTCCTAACTGAATGCAATATCATTGCATCCTGGGTGCCAAAGATAACACTGCACAAGGCAGATATATCCTTGGGGAATCTCCAGTTCTGAAGTCTTACTTTGCCACCCTCGGTAGTATAGTTCTGTTGTACAGAGAACCCTTTTCTGAGGAACATCTGAAGGTAACAGTTCCTCTTTGCTATGGGCGTATGAGGTTGAAGTTGGTCATTTGTTGACCTACCAAACACTTGGAACAGCTTGCAGGGAAAAGCTGATTAAAAGTAGAGTGTGTGTCCCTGTCTCCCGGACTGAATGCTTCCATTAAGGTTTGAATGTCCTTCTTGTTCCTGTAAGCCACGGCACGACGCCAAGTCATTAACTTTCTGATAGCCTGTCCTCTCCACGTTATCTGCTCCAGATCTGGACTTGGTGACTCAGGTTGCAGAGCTGCCTTGATGGAGACAGGAACGAGCAAACGTATAGAGTACTAAGTCTGAAAGGCCTAAGCGGTTCCACAACTTCAGAAAAAAAAATGGAGGAAAACCAGGCAAAGCTATTCTTTACCTTTGTCAAATGCCTGGGTGTTTCTGCTTTGTCTTCCTACACCTATTTTTACAATGTAGCCAACAGCAAAAGTGACCTATGGCGTGCTCAGCACCTTAAGTTTTGATGTGTGTATAAATTCATGTAGTCTCCATTACAACCAACATCATGAAAACTTCTGGGCTGGGTGTGATGGCTCACATCTGTAATCCCAGGAGTCCGAAGGCTCAGGCAGGTGCATCAATGGTTTGGGCTAGACGCGGTGAAACTCTGTCTCAAAACCAAAGCCCCAAACAAGCAAAACAAAAGCTTCCTTTGAACCCTGGTGGAGAACCTGCTTCCATCTGCTGCCTAGCTGTACTCTTCAGACTTCTGGAGACATTTTTTTTTCCATAGGTGGAATCCACCCTGGGAGACTGGCTCCTCTCACCGGGTCTAATGACTTTGAGACTCATCCAAGTTTCTGGGTGATTCAATAGCTGGTTCTGCACAGTGCAGAAGAGAATTCCATTGTTGAGATGTTCCACTGTTTGTCTCTCATTCCACTTGGAGGACATTTATATTTACATCGGTTCCTATTTGGGGTGACTATGAATAGAACTGGTTATAAACATTTATGAACAGTTTCTTTTGGGATGTACTTTTGGTAACATTTGTTTCTAGATGTGGTGTGATAGATACATGTTTAACCTAACTTTACCTAAGCACTGTGAAGTCTTGTTTTTCCTCCAGTGCCTGGATACTTTGTGCCCCTAGCAGCAGAGCACTAAGTTCTAGCCATTACATCACTGCAGCTATTTGTTATTTTAGTGTGTTTTTTTTTTTGTTTTGTTTTGTTTTGTTTTGTTTTTTTACCACCCCAACGGATGCGATTTTAACTTACCTGTCCTTAAGGACTAATAAAATTGTGTGTCTTTCCATCCACACATGCGCTTCTTTTATCCACTTTACAATTTGATTGTTCCTTACTGTTCAAGTCTGAGGGATGGTCACACATTTTGGATAAGTGTCTTTTGTTGGGAATGCAACGTTTTCAGAAAATATTCTTAGTGTGTTTTTTCTTTAAAGATTTATTTGTTTTGTGTAATGTAAGTACACTGTACACTATCATTGTCTTCAGACATGGCAGAAAAGGGCGTTGGGCTCCATCACAGATGGCTGTGAGCCACCATGTGGTCACTGGGAGTTGAACTCAGAACCTCTGGAAGAGCAGTCAGTGCTCTTAACCACTAAGCCACTTTCTCCAGTGTCAGGAAATGTGACTTTTAAATATGTTTTCCCCCATATCAAGCTCTTCTTTTCATGCTCTAAAATGTCTTTTAATTGGCAACTTTTTCATTTAATGAACCTTATGGATTTCTTTTTTATGGTTCAAGATTTTACCCTCCAATTTTTTTTCACTTCTGTGTGTGTGAGATGCATGCCTGTGGGCATGTGTGCAGGTTCCTGTGTCTGTGCACATGGAGGATTTAGGTTGATTTTAAGTGTCTTCCTTGACTGTTTTCCACATTATTTATTGAGGCAGCATCTCTCTTTAGACTCTGAGTTCACCTACTCATTCAGTCTAGGTAACCACCTTGCCCTGGACCATCTCCCCATCTCCAGGCTCAAGCTTTGTGTGGCAAAACTTCTTCCTCAGTTTCAAGTCATGACAGTCTTTAAATGTTTGCTTCTAACGGCTTTACAGGTGTGTGTTAAATATACTTTTGTTTGTTTGATTTGCTTTTGTCTTGAGAGAGGATCTTGAAGGTATGATCCTCCTGCCTCAGACTTGCAAGTGCTGAGATTACAGGTATATGCCACGTTTACACATTTGTAAATTTTGCAGTTGTGTCTATAACCTAGGTGGGGTTGGTTTTTTTCTTTAGATGGATAATATGGTGGATTACATTGGCTGATATTTGATGGTGATCAGTGCAGTAGTCACAGGATGAATTCCACTTGACATGTGTACTGATTGGATGTTGTTTGTTTCTTAGGGATTGTTTGTTTGGTTTTCAACTTGACACCATCTAGAATGAATTATCTGAGGGGAGGGAAACACATTTGAGACAATGGTTCTCATAAGCCTGACCTGTAGCCAAGCTTCTGAGGTATCTCCTTAATTACAATTGAAGGGGGTCGGCCCAGCCCATTGTGGGTGGTGCTACCCTGGGCGGTTGTACGGGGTACTGGGAGAAAGCAGGCTGAGCAAATGATGTGGAGTAAGCAGTGGTCCTTAATCTTCTGTTTTAATTGCTTCCTTAAGTTCCTGCCTTGGTTTCCTCCAGTGGACTGAAGCCCAGAATATATAAGCTAAATAAACCCTTTTCTCACAAGCTGCTTTTGGTTATAATGTTTATAAGGGTTTTACTGTTGTAAACAAACACCATGACCAAGACAACTCTTATAAGGACAGCACTTAACCAGGCCTGGCTTACAGGTTCAGAGGTTCAGTCCATTATCATCAAGACAGGAACATGGCAGCATTCAGGCAGGCATGGTACAGGGAAAACTGAGAGTTCTTCATCTTTATCTGAAGGCTTCTTGCAGAATACTGGCTTCCAAGCTGTTAGGATGAGGGTCTTAAAGCCCCCACCCACAGTAACACACCTCCAAATAGTGCCACTCCCTGGGCCAAGCATATTCAAATCATGACAGTGTTTTTCACAGTAGAAAACCACCAAGACAGTGTGGTGTGTTCTTACTGTGTATTGTTGGCTTTGATTTTCTGGAGGAACTGGATCTATGTTTCCATCATATCAGTCTGTAGGTTTTCTTGCTGCCTTTAGTTTTCTTATCGAGGTAATGGCAGCCCCTAAAATGGGCTACTCTCCTGTTTTTCGAAAAGAGTTTATAAAGTTGGGTTATCTCTTCTGTACTAAAGGTTTGGTAGACTTTACCAACAAAACCATTTATACCTAGAAACTCCCTGATTTTTTTATGTTTATTAACTAAGAACTAGATTTTTTTAAAAATTGGACTTTTTAGGTTATCTGTCTCATGTTTAAAGGATATTGATGGTTTGGGCTTTTTATAAACTGATATATTTTTCTTTCACATAAATATTTATGGTATTCTCTTATTGTTTTAATATTAAAATCTACATTTAGCATTTGCAGATGTATTTCATTTCATATGTTGTATTCGCAATTGCTGTGTTATTTTCAGCCTACCATTAATGGATTAATGTTCCAAATCTATTGACTTCTGTGGCTTTTCCATTTGAAGTTTCATCAGCTGTGCCCCCACCGTTTCTTATTTCTCCCTTCTAACTGCTTTGGGCTTATTTTAATCTTTCTGTACCTTCTTGAATTAGACATTCAGGTAATTGATCTGAAACTTTCTTTTCTATTATAAGTTTTTAGCGTTATCAACACCCGCTAAGTGCCCCTACATCTGAGGCTCACACGTTGCAGCTCACAGACTAACTTTTCAGATTGACTTAGAATCAATATTTTATCAGTTGAAGTGGAATCCAGAGGCCATGCTGCCGCCTGCTCCCTTTCCTGCCCTGCTTTGTGGAGTTTCTTATTTAACATGTGCGGTCACTGAAAACCCCATTAACTTTCATTACTGCCGTCAGCCGTCAAACATACTCACAGCCATGGGTCGAAGAAGGTTCTCTAAGGTTTTCACTGTGTCTGCTCCCCTTGCTTACAAATTTCTTTCCAGTTTCATTTTGCTCCTGTCTAAGAACTCTCCCCAGGCGTTCTCTTAGGGAAGGTTTGCTGCCAGTGAACCCTCTCAGCTAGTCCTCGTGTCTAAATGTCTTTATTTTTCCTTCATTCTCAAATGATATTTTTATTGATTATAGAACTCATGTTTAATCGGTTTTTCCCCCAAGCAGTGTGTTTACAATGGTTTTGTAGAGCTGAGAGATGGCTTAGTCAGCAAAGCTCTTGTCTTACGAGCAGGAGGACCCACACAGCCTATCCCCCACTCCACTGGAAGGAGCCAGGAGTGTTGCTGTGTCATAGCCTAAGTCAGCATTCCTCCGAGGTTCATGGTCACCCCAGTCTTCGCCTGTTGCCTTCTTTGGGGTTATATTTTCAATCTTTTTAATGGTTGTGTATTATTATTTATTACCATTGTTGTTATCAGCAACAGCACCACCACCACCACCATCATGAGTGTGTGTGTGTGTGTGTGTGTGTGTGTGTGTGTGTGTGTATGAATGAGAGTATGCATGTGTGAAGAAGGTCACAGGACAATTTTTAGGAGTCAGTTCTCTCCTTCCACGATGGGATCCTGGAGTCAAACTCGGGTCCCTTGCTTTCATGGAGGGCACCTTCCCCCAATGAATCATTTTGCCAGTCTAACTTGATATTTTCAATGTTAAGTTACAAAATTGTAGACCTTACATAAGCCCTATGAAGAATATTGACAGCTTTGCTTTAACAGGCAATCGACGTTGAATTTACATGTTCCAACCAGCCAACTATGAATATGATTCCACTGTCAACCCAAATTTCAAAACCTACCAAACCCTGTTCAGGTCTATCTTTCGCCAATGTGCAATCAATGATCTTGGCTGTCCAGCATCCAGGTCATGGTCTTGCTTCTCAGCAATCAATGTCCATGCGATTTAACATTAAATCAAGGGCGAGATCACAAGTTCATGAACAGTTTTCAGGCACAGCGATTCAAGCCTTTGATTTGATTGGTGACGCCTGCTTTCCCAGGGGCCCTCTCTTCCTGCTCCTGGTTGAGAAACTGCGGTTTGCTAAACGTGTGTCATTTTGCATTTCCTGAAATTCTCTCCACATCTCTTACCAAATGCCGAGAGAACACAAAGCAAGAAGGAAGCAGGCATCTGTGAATTCTCTTGGTGCCACAGCTACGCCTTCAGAGGATGGCCTCTCTCAGAGCTTCGGCTCCTAGAGTAGCCACGGCAGTAGATCCTCTTGGGAAACCAAAGTAAATTAAAGGGAAGGAAAGATACATGCAATGCTTTCCCCGGGCGACGCTGGGTACCTGGAGTTGACTTTCTCACCCTCTTGAGCTGGAGCTCCTGATCCCAGCTTATGCTTTAGATTCATTCCACGTCTGTCTCCACGAAACCTTCATTTCCTCCCGAGAAATGAGAAGCGGGGGAGGGGTTAAGCTGGTCGTGTTTGGTTTTCTTTTCAACCTCCCTGTTATTATTTACTTCTTCTTTTTTTTTTTTTTTTTTTTTTTTTTTTTGTTTTCCTTTTAAAAATGTTATTTATTTATTTATTTAGGCAGAACCTTGCTACATATCCCAGACTGGCCCGGAACTCACTATATAACCCAGATTAGACTCAAACCGGCCTTGCCTGATTCGGCCTCCAGAGTTATGTGATTACAGGAATGTGCTGCCAAACCCACTTGGTACTAACTTTTCAGAGTCCTCAAGTGTCCCAGACATTTCTGCCCAGTTCTAGTGCTCTACTCAGAGGGAGAAACGATGGAGCACCTTGTGCTAATCCACTGTACTAGTCAGAACCCCTGAAATCCCAGTAAGAGAAAAACAAAAGGGAATGGATACAGTTTCTTAGCCTAGATTTCCTCCCTAACTAGAAGTTTAGACTTATTAATGCTCCGGAAGAGAAGAAATGTATGTGTGGGCAGATGAGGTGGGACTCTCATGTAGTCACAGGGAACATTTCGGAGCCAAAGGAGAAGAGAAAGCCTTTTGAGCATTACTTTTAAAGGCATCTGTTTTACCCAGTACCATCTGTGGCAAAGGAAATCGGAAGTGAAAGTCAAATTAAAATAAGTTGTGGAATCAGGAAAAGACCAAAGAGAGTTTGACTGAGCAAGCTACGGCAGACGCAGTTCACGCTGGAAGACTTTGTCCCATCTCCAAGACGGGGTTGGAGGAATTTCCCTTTTCCATTTACCCTGCTCACAGCCCACCACAAAGATCAAGACTTGAGTTTGCCGAAGCCTACGCTTGAGACAGAAATAGAATCCTTTTAAGTACTAAGAGGACCAAGACAGGCCACTCCAAGACTTCCTTACTTGTTTTTGTGAGGTTGTGTTGCTTGTTTGTTCACAGCCATCCTTGACATCCTTGCCTTTGGGTGAACCCCACGTGTGGTTTCTTGCATTTCTGCGTTCGAGGGCTTAGGTGACCGGAGAGCGCGACCTCCACACAATGTGCTACTGTGTTAGCTGACTTCCGTCTAAAAGTATTAATTTGGCAGTGCGTGCAGAAAGCGGGAAGGAGGGATGTGTTTGGAGACATTTTCAAAGTCAAAGTTTGATTAAAATAATAACAACACAAGGTCTCATCTAGAGACTCTTTTGAGAATCTCATTTCGCAGGTCCTTTCCTTTCCACGTCTTTTTAAAGGAAACCTGACCTATTTCCACTGAGGCGAGAAACACCGTTTTCCCCACTCCTTCAGGGCTACATGGTGAGGATTGCTGGGTACAATTTTTAAGACAAACAAGAATATTAATCACACTCGAGAAACTGTACTTACTTTAAAACTGTTTTTGTTTATTTGTTTGTTTGTTGTTTTGCCTGGAGCCGACTCTCTGCTAAAAACACAGTGGACTCACCTAGCAAGAAGGTGATGCTTCCAAGGTCCCCCCCCCCCACGTCCAGGGCCTGGCATGGTACAGACGTTTGATCTTCAGGAACTGAACTCCAGTCAGTCTAACAGGCCGCCAGAGGATGGCCATGTTGCGAGCTGCAGATCAACTCTTCGCTTTCATTCACACTGAGCACTAACCTCATCCATTCCAATGGCTACATTAAAGTGGTGACTTTACCAGACCAAAGACACTTAACTCATTCATAGCCAGCATACACTGAGCTACCTGTTCTGGCCGAGGCATTTTCCTGGATCTATCTGTACCCAGGATAGAGAAAGAACAAGAGAACCTCCTGCCTCCAGACACTACATTTCAAGGGAGGAGTCAAAGTAACCAATCCGACAGGAAGACATAGTACAGTGACAGGAAGACTTAGTACAGTGACAGGAAGACAGTACAGTGATAGGAAGTAGTGACAGGCATTACTAGAGTAATTGCTAAAATGCAGTGAAGCCGGCATGGTGGCTTGTTCATTAATTCCAGCTCCTGGGTAGATGAGAGGACTGTGACTTTGAGGCCAGCCCAGGTCACACCATGTCACCTACTCAATGGAGACCCACAGTGAGGGAACATAGAAGGCAGAGAGATAGCTGCTTGAAAGCCAAAGGAGTTGATCCAGTTGGCGTTGGGAGAGAGAAGGGACATGCGCAGTGTGTGTAGGGGTCTGGGCCCCAGTGCCAATTCAAACAGAAGCCACCTTGCAGCATCTAACTCCCTGCAGTCCTTGAACATCCAGGAGAGAAGTAGAAGGATATTTCAGGTACCAGGAACCTCTAATAAGAACTCAAACGATAAGAGATTTGGCCTGCCCCCAGAAACTTGAAAACAATTCACTCAACAATTTGCAATAATTAGGAAGGGACAGGTACTGCACAATTACTCATAATTGTGTCCTGGCATGGAACCTGGAAAAATGTCCTTAGACTTACATTCCTAGGAGAAAATTATTACAGCAGTGAATGCTGTTAAATCAACCGCTCTCGGGGCCAGTCTGGAATACCTTAGGACAGGACTGGCTGACCTTTCTTTGTGAAGAAGCTTTTGTTGCCGTTGGTGGTGGCTGCTTGCTTTGGTTTCGTTATGTTTTCTCAAGACAGGATCTTTCTGTGCAACCCTGGCTGACCTGGCACTCGCCCTGCAGACCAAGCAGGTCTTAAACTCAGAGATTCACCTGCCTCCAGGGTGCTGGGATTAAAACCAGGTGCCCCCACACTCAGCTGACTGTAGGACTTAGTCTTTGATTCTCTCCCCGGCTTCATTCTCTTCTTCGTCTGAGTCAAATAAAAATAACCTCCATTCCTCCTGATGTGACTTTTGCATCTGCATCCTGATTCTGAACTCTAAGCTCATTAACTCCGACCTAACTGACTCTTTGTCCTCTTCACAAAGGCTACAGACATCTCAAACAATGCATCTCAAACCCAATGTATCCAAACCTCAGTTTTGAGTTGCCCTCATCTGAGTCAATGGCAGCGTCACCTTTGCAGGGCTAGAATCTGTGAATCATGAACTACTCCTCTCTCTGTCCATCTCGTGGGGCTGTTTGAATGGGAATATGGCTCCCATAGGCCTCGTAGATTTTAATGTTTGGTCACCAGGAAGTGGCACTGTTAGGAGGTGTGTCCTTGTTGCCGAAGATGTGGACCTGTCTGAGGAACTGTGTCACTGGAGGATGGCTTTGAGGTTTCAGAAGCCCAAGCCAGGCTCAGTCTCTGCCTTTGTCTGTCTCTGTGTGTGTGTGTGTGTGTGTGAGTGTGTGTGTGCTTTCTGCAGATCCTGATGTAGAACTCTCAGCTACCTCTCCATCACTATGCCTGCACACTGCCATGCTTCCCACCATGATGATAATGGACTACACCTCTGAACTAATTAATTTAGCCAGCTCCCATTAAATACTTCCTTTATGAGTTGCTATGGTCATGATGCCTCTCTACCCAGCAGTAGAACACGCACTGTGATGTCTCATATACGATCTTTCAACAAATATCATTGGCTCAATCTTAAATTTCCTCCTTCTATTGTTGGCAAATTCGCCAGCACCGACCAGTCTGGTCTAAGCCACTACTTTTCTTACACAGATTATTAAAACAGCCTCCTTGGGGTTGGAGAGATGGTGCATCAGTTTAGCGTACTTGCTGCTTTTGCAAAAGAAATGGAAAAAATTCTCAGCACCCTCAAGATGGCTCATAACCGGTTGTAACTCCGGTGTTAAGGGATCCAATGCCCTTTCCCGGCCTCCACGGATACCAGGCTCACACATGGTTTACATACGTACATGCGGGCAAAATATTCATAGACATAAGATAAAAATTTTAAATCTTGAAAAATAATAAAAGATCAGCTTCTTGTCTGGACTGTCTTGCTCCTCTGGGGTCTGTTTACAAAATTTCCCCCAATGGATACATCATTTGCTACCACCCCTTTGCTCGGGTTCCTGCCACGCTCCCGTCGGTAGCTATTGCTCTCATGACTTTTTGTCAATATCTTCAGGGAAGGAGAAATTGTTCTGGTTGGCAGCTTAGGAAGAGATGCGCTCCATCTTGGCCCAGCACGACGGCAGCAGAAAGGCGAGGCAGCTGGTCCCACTGCCTCAGGAAGCAGAGGGGAGACAGGAAGTGAGGCCGCACTATACACCCTCGATGTCCCACACTAGTGACCCACTTCCTGCAACAAGGCTCCACCCCCTAAAGGTTCCATCACCTTCATGGACATTTCACATCCAGACCACAACAGTGTCCCAGTTGAAGATAAAAGCTGAAATGTTACAACAGCCTACAATTGTCTTCCCCTTCACGGGGCGTCTGACATCCTCTCCATTCCACGCCCCCTTGCGGACTTACCCTAATCACACTGGCCCGTTTGCCTTAACCTTGGTTCCCTCCCTCCTTGTTCTTCCCTGAATCATTTATTCCCCATCCCATCTTTGCCTAAAGGCCTCTTTCTAGGTGACAGCTGCCTGAACATCTTCTTTAAAACGACAACCGTCCCCCAAAGCTCCCTGGGTCTCCTTTACCTGCTTTGTTTTCCCGAGAAGCCCTTACTCCTTTCTAATGTACCCTGTAGTTTTCTTGTTGGTTGCTGTTGACTGAGTGTCCACTCACAAGGGATCGGCTCCACGTGGTGATGAGTTCTGTTTGTATGGCTCACTCACGAAATCTCAAGTGTCTAGATGGTGGTCTAACATACAGTAGATGCTTAGTGAATATTTTTTGTTGTTTTTAAGATTTATTTATCTTGTGTATATGAGTGCTCTATCTGCATGTACACTTGCATGCCTGAAGAGGGCATCAGCTCCCAGTATAGATGCTTGTGAGCCACCATGTGGGTACTGGGAATTGAACTCAGGACCTCTGGAAGAACAGACAGTACTGTTAACCACGAAACTATCTCCTCCAGCCATGTGAATAATTGTTTGGTAAATGGGTCAATTGTCTGGATATATCGCCCTCCCTGCTCTATAACTAGATGGTATTAGAGCAAGTCCTTGTATTCTGACCAGCGAATAAATAGCTCCGGCGGACTTGGTGATTCAGCTGCAAGAATGCAGTACATTGTGCAGTATGCTCTCAAATTCCTCGTCTAGTTTCTGTTTTATGGAAATATTTGACAAAAGGTCATCATCGGAGGATACATTTCATTTTTCATGTGGAATACATATGCACACAACCATATTCATTGTAAATGCGCAGCTTGTAATTTCACAAAATGAAGTCACTCCTGTGACTCTCAAGCAGAAAACGCATTGCCAGCTCTCAGGGACCCTTCTTGCTTCGTTTTCTGACTTTTAACTTCACATATTAGGCACATTTTATTTTATTCCTATTTAGGTTTTATTAAACCTTGCATGAAGCCAGTCTTATAAAAATAGCGTGAATTATCCCACCTTATTGACAAAATATAAAAATAGGAGATTTTGGTTTTAAGTTTTATCTTTACAATTTCTATATGTATTATAAAATATATTATATTCTATATATAAATAATATATGTAAATATGTGCTACCTGCATGTATATATGTATACCATATACGTGCAGTGTCTTGCAGAAGCCAGAAGAGGATGTTGGATCTTCTTGACTTGGTGGGATTATAGACTAGTGTGTGAATGTGTGTGTGTGTGTGTGTGTGTGTGTGTGTAAGAGAGAGAGAGAGAGAGAGAGAGAGAGAGAGAGAGAGAGGAGTCCAGAAGAGAATGTTCCATTCACTGGAACAGATGTATAATTGGATACAAGCTGACAAGCTGGCTGGAATGATTGCTAAGAACCAAACTCAGGACCTCTGGAAAAGCAAAAGTGCTTTTAACCTCTGAGCCATCTCTCAGAACCCCCATGGAATTTTTTTTTTTTTTTAAGTCAAAGAAACTTGTTGAAAGCTCACACTGAAAGGCAGGCTTCCTGGGGGATGGGGAGATGGCTCAGTTAGTAAAATGTTTACTACACAAGCATGAGGAGCTGAGCTTGTCCCAGTATCCACATGAAAATACAGGTATGCTGGTGTGTGGTAATCCCAGTGGGGATTAGGAAGGGGAAAGACAGGAAGTAGCTTACTATATAGCCAGCCTTCCCTAATGGGTGAGCGCTACACCAGCAATAGATCTTGTCTCAAAATACAAAGCACTAGCTGCTGAGAAACGACACCCAAGGTTGGTTGTTGTTTGCCAAGTGAACTTGAACACACACACCATACACACACACACACACACACACACACACACCATACACACACACACACACACACACACACACATTAAAGACTTCTTGGCAAAAATCAGTTAAATACAGATTTTAGGTATGTCTACTTCTTGACCTCTAGTTTATTTAATAAAGACTGTAAGGTACACTGTTTGTCTGAAATATGTCAAGATATGCTAAGATAATGTCTCATTGCCTTGTTGGCATCTTGAAAACAATGTTGAAGCTTTTATGTTCATAAGGATTTTTCTCCCAGTGGAGGGGAGGCTCGCTAAGGAATTATTTCACTTTCCCTTAAGGGTAAGGAAGTGCACACGTGTGGGCGAGCCGGCTCTGCTTCCCTCACCTCCCCAGCCCTATTTTCTGTCACATCTCTGCATAAGCAAGTGACTCAGGCTTCTTGCAGATTCCCAACTTTCCCTCCAACTGTGACTCTGATGTCACAGGAATTTCCCATGACCACTTGATGTGCAAGAAGGGGGCACTGTCGGATTTCAGAAGGTATGTCTCTGGGCTGGTCCTGAAAGTCAGAGGGAAATGTGGTCCTGAACAGGGTTTGTGGAAGTACGTATGGTTAGTCACATAGGAGATAACATGTGGTTTTCTGAGACGGGAACATTTACAAAGAGTGGACGGTGAGTTGGTTGATTTATCTAATTGTTATCAAGATCTATCAAGAAAGTGAGGGTAATGACCCTCTAAGAGGCTGTTTGAGGCTCCTCCTGGGCTCCCACAGGACATATATACAGAAGGCTGAAGGAGGTGGCAACCATGATGGTCTCTTGATGCTGTCAGTGGGTTTTCCTTCCAGCTTTCATACTCTGAACAGTTAGCTGTAGAGTCAAGAGTCTCATGCTGAAACGCAGTCTCCAGTATGGTGGCGTTAGAGGTGGAGCTGTCGGAAAATGGAATTAGAGTGCGACAACAGAAGGCCTCCTGACCTTGTCCCGAGGTGACTGGCAGTACTATCTGTGAGCCAGGAAATAGAGAATCTCATTGAGCTCAGAATCTCTTGCCCCCTTGAACTGTGAAAACTGTCTCTGTACCTATAAACTGTGTAGCTTGTGGCATTTTGTCACAGTAGTCCAAAGAGTCTGACACACTAGCTATGTTTATGTCTATGAAGAAGGTGGATGTGGGGATCAAAAAGAAAGGGATCAAAATAAAGACAATAAACAGGGGCAAAAGCTCTGAGCTCCTCTTACCTCAGGTGGCACTGTTTCCTGGGGGCAGTCCAGGTTAATCCATCTAGGTCGTTTATATTAGGTCATCCAGGTTAATTATATCAGATTCAGATTGCCCCATAATGGAAGGGACAGTAACATGTCTTTATGGGAATAATGCACTGTCTGAAGAGCAAGTTCCTTCTCTATTCACAATCTGCCAGCATCACCATCTTCGTGGACTGGCTGGCATATTCATCCCACAGCATTTCCCGCACCATTGCCAGTGGTCCAGGAACTCATTCACCGTTAAACACAACTAGAACCAGGCTAGAGCCATGGGAGTTTATTGTTCTGACATCACGTAGAAGCAGATGGCAGAATGGGGAACTCTCTTGAGATGCCTGCTCAGAGTGACATCTTAGGAAGTCAGAGACTGCCTTCTGAAGTGGTCAGCTCAATGGCCAATATAAACTTTGGAAACTGAGGCATGGGTGTGGGAGCAGTTTCTCTCACCATTACACTTAATATTTTGCTTGAAGAATGTTGCTTTCTTCTTGGAACACTCACCTTGTGGGCCTGAGGTCCTGGTACAACACGGAGAAGCTCCACCAGGAAACCTGAGGCTGCTCATACCCTTGATGGAGGACAAACAATGGTTCATTGAGTGTGCTGATGTGTTGGCCTTTTCTTAAGGAGAAATCGGAATTGTTACTACAAAATAAAAGTGGCACTACTTAAACTTATTATACTGAGTGCCCAATACACACAGCAAGCCGGCAACTGCAGAAACAATGGAGATTCCTGGATGCTATGTGGAACCCCGCCAAGGTAGCAGCTGGGGGTCAGGAATCCATAGCTGAATAGGAATCCTTAGCTATCAGATTAGACCAGCCCAGATGTGGGCCTCTGGTGAGTTATTTTACTTTAGCTGTTTCCTCCCTTCTCTTGCGGCCTTACGCCTAGCTAACAACTGATAGGACAATTTAGGGTCCTGACAGGTCTCCATACCCATCAGGGTTGAGAGATGATGAAGCCGTTTGCCTTGTATTTGGGACCCGTGTTTCTATAGCGAAACGAGGGACCAGAATGGCAGCTGAGGGACAACAGCTTCTTAGCCTGTGACTGTTCATCTTAGACGTGTTCTCTGCATTGTCCTGTTGAGCTCTGTGGCCTGGGACACTGACCTCCATTAGGGCTGTTGCTCCATTTGCTTTCCCCATTCTCTGCCAGAGGGACACCCTGGCAAGGGGCCAGAGAGCAGAGGAGAGCAAGGCTGGTATTCTGATGCTCTCCTCTGCCATCTTTGCTGTGCCACCAGGCAGGCAGTGTTACAACTGCCAGCCAGTGAGACCTCTCTTGTGTCATTTTACCTTTTGCCAAACCAGTAGTAGTAGCATGGCCCCCAGAGTCCCCGCCGCAGACCTTCAGTGGTCAGGACTTATCCCTAAGTGACACCTCAACACGTCCCTCTTCTGTGTTGACCGTGCCACAGCTCTGTAAGTTGTCCCTGTGTGAACTGCTCTTCAGCTACGCACTCTGGGGGCTCCATGTTTCTTTCCAATACTTCATAGATTAGCAGGAAAAGCAGTGGAGAGGAGGGCAGAGGTCAGCTATGGTGCAAATATGGGGAAGCCTGGATAGACCAGAATAAGATGAATTTTCACATCCTGAAACTGTCCGTGGCAAAAACCAATGATCATTATTGATCGGATCTCATATTTTTCTTCATCATCAGTGAGACAAATCTTACGAAACTGTCTGATAGGCAGGAAAGTTAAGAAATTTTCTAGGATGCAGTCAATCAGTGATAAAACTGGAACAAATGGGCTACCTTAATCTGTAGCTATCATCGAGATCTCGCAGACCCAGCCTGCTGCTGCAGTGTAGAGAGCATTCTAAGTAAAAGATCGGGGCATGGCACCACGTTCCTCCCCTCTCCTCCACAGTCAGTGGCTGACGTCATTTGTCCCAACATTCTTTAAGCCTGTCCTTGCAATCTGAGAGTCACTTTTAACCTACCTATCATATAACCTTTAACACAGAAGTATCAGTCAGTCAGTTAGGACACCCAGTGAGAATATCTCTGTCACTCTTGAAATAGAACGTTGGCCTCAAGTTCAGAAACTGGATTGGACCAAGTGAAGCTTCCAGAACCTCTGTTGCTCCTATACCCATAGCCCTTACTGACATTTGTGGGTAACCTTCTGGGTTCCTTTGGCCTTGGCTGAAGCCCTGTTTAGGGTGCCCTGTCTGCTGCTGAAATAGCATCAAAGACTGGCAGTATGTCTGAAGAAATACAGCACACACCTCTGCAACACAAACAATCTGCTGGGCACTGTTCTGGGTTCTTTGCACATTTAAAAATGATTGTTATATGTATTTTCTACAGACACTGCCCTGTCTTTGTTAATAAGCCTTTGAAGACAGGGAAATCTTTGGCCCAACTGACTAACCCAGTAGCGTGGGGACGAGATAGTACAGGGCACAACCATATGTGCGAGATTTGAATGCAGGCTCGCCTTATCTCTGTAATACAATTATTTTTACCTACTTCAATGACTTGGGCCTAGTGGAAATCGGGAACTTAGCACACAGCGGATACTTAGTTCTGGCTTTGTTTATTACACATCAGTCCCAGTGTGGTGAATATAAGTGCAATGGGGGAACATCTCCATCCCAGACCCAATTTCTTTATTCTTCCAGGCTCCATTGCCTAGGCAAAAGCTCCTTCCTTGAGCCCATGGCAGTCTTGGTTTGCCTCCTGAAGGAGCGAAGTCCGGGAGCGCCCTCTAGAGGACAGCGGGGCTCAAAACCTCTGCTACATTACCGTTCACAGGATGTGTGCTGTTATTTTGTTTGTTCCTCCAGAGGTTGGTACCTCCTCTTGCTGTGTTTTTTGTCCTACGAGATCTATTTCCGTTTCTTTCCGCTTTGTTCTGGACCTCAGGATGATGACCTTCCTTTGCCTCCACCTCTTAGCTTGACTTTAACCAGTAAAAGTCACCCATGTTGACAATACGTTGAGGATATTTTTCTCAACTCCTACAAGATGGGTTGTTAGGGGGTAGGTAGGCAACCCTCCTTCCTCTACCAAACCTCACAGCTGTTCCCATGCAGACCCACATGTTCTGCCATGCCTGGTTCCTTGGTGCCGGCTCCCTGGACACAGAAATGACTTCCTGATGAGGCTAGCTAACCCCACGGTGGAAGTTTTGTCTTCAGCTTTGTATCCCTTGATCCTGGATGTGCCCTTCTTTGTAAACAGTCGATGGATCAAGTTCTCCTCACTAGCCAGTCTGAGAACGCTTTATTTTTCTGGTTCCTGCTGGGTTCTACTGATACTGGATCCAAAATCTTTGACCTAAGTCTTATCTCTCTCCTACCTCCCCAATGCCCGGTGTGCAATAAACCAATTGCTGAAGTTTGCACAATGTTAACCATACCATAGGATACCTCCAGTATCCACGACCTAGTGTCTCTTGTTCAACTCGTACATGACCTGCTCTCCTTCTGGCCTCTATCTAGCCCCAATTCACTTTCTGTTTAAAAGCCTTCCATTGAAAGGCTATTTCATACCAGGCCTTCCTAACCTTTGGTACACCTTTTTTTCCTCAAGTGACTGACATCTATGCCATTTCTACCCTATTAAGTAGCTGCCATATATTTGACTGCTTTCACCTTTTCTTTAGTGTCTAGGAAGATCTTGGGTAGTTTAATTACATTCTGTGACTAGATTAATTAATAATGCTTAATTCAACCCACACCACATTTCCCTAGCTGTGAGGATTTTTTCACAGGTGCTCTGCTTGGCACTTTTGCTATATGGTTGGGGGAAGGGATGCTGTCCCCTGCAACCTGAGGGGGCACATTCAATAGCACCTGTCACTGGAAGCCCCCTTGGCACTAAGGAGACTGCAGAGTTGTGCCCCTGATCAGACTGTGTCCAACTGTCTTGCAAGCTGGCCTGCCTAGGACGGGACTTTTTTTCGTTTTTAACCAAGTAAATACTGGACATTTGTGATGAATTGCTGTGGTGGTTTGAATAAAATTGGCCCTCATAGGGCCATAGGGAGTATCCAGCACAGAGTCTCACATCCTGAACCCAGGCCCAATGTCTCTTTCTCTTCTGGAGGCCAATCCAGATGTAGAACGTATAGCTACCTCTCCAGCACCATATCTGCCCGAATGCTACCATGCTTCCTGCCATGATGATAATGGACTGAACCTCCGAACTGTAAACCAGCCCCTGTATAACAGTTGTCAGGGTGTCTCTTCACAGCAATGGAACCCCTAAGACAATGATGAACGACTGAGGACACAGGTCACTTGGTTGCTTATCTGCCTAGGATGTTGGAAGCTCTGGGTTCCATCTCCAGCACTGTACAGTGTGGTCCTGCAAACCTTCTATCCAGAACTTGGGACGCTGAGGTAGGTGAATCAGGGGCTCGGTATCATTCACGGCTGCTTAATGAGTTCAAGCCCGGGACCCATATGATTCTACATGCAGAAAAAGCCAACTCCACTACCGAACTCTTTTCTTCCTTTCTTCAAACTCAGGTCAAGGAGCACTAGATGAAACCTTGGCTAGATATATGAGGTAGGGAAGAAGACCCAAGCCTTACGTGTGGTTTTTGCTGATAGTAAGATATCCTCCAGTTGAGTGTAGTTTTTTTTTTAAGTTGATTTTCTCTGAAATTAAAGTATTCATCTCAGCCCACCCTGTGTGTGCACACGTCATGTGTACACACACATGCATCAACTGAAGGTCAGACTGAAGAGTTGGCACAGCTGTCTCCAGTGCCTTGTTGGATTCTTCTTTTCCTATTTTCATGTCTACTAGTGTTTTGCCTGTATGTGTGAAGGCGTCAAATTCTCCAGAACTGGGATCACAGATGTGAGCTGCCGAGTGGGTGCTAGGAATTGAACCTGGGTCCTCTGAAAGAGCAGCACGTGCTCGTAACCATCGGACTGCCTCTCTAACACCTCCTCCCCTCCATGTTGGGTTCTTCTAATGTATCAGCCATGAAGAAGGTGTTTCTGCAGCACCACCTGGAGGCCAGGCTCAACCTGGCAGGTTCCCCGGGGAAGCTACAGACTTGAGACAGTTCTGTCTGCAGAGAGCTCAACATGACCCTCCGCTTACTGGATGCCTTCAAATCTAATGTCTTCAGATCCCAGAGAATCTGCTCCTTTTGTAGTCCTATTTCTTGGGGTTTCTCAAACCACTTTTTATGAACCAGAGAGTGTAGGATGATGTCATTATGCAAAAAGGCAGATCCAGGATAAGGTGAAGCCTATCATTGAATGAGAAGAAAGGGTGGGCAGGGAAAAATTATAGGAAGGAGGGGAGGAGACAGAGAAGGGAGATTCAATATGGAAGACGAAGATAACCCATCTCCATCCACATGGCTCTGAGTAGCCATAAATAGTTATGTGTACTTTCTGAGGGATGGATCTCTATCAGTCAATTTATCTTATCTAGGTGGGCAGTTTATATCTTTGTCAACTGGTTGTAATAAGTTTATTGTATGGGCGGATTGTGGATTGAGAATTTAACATATAAATCTGATGGCTAAATTATTGATTGTTGAGTCATGATTTTACTGGGCCATGGAGGACAGTGTGTGAAAGCAATGGCTGAGAGGCAGCTGGAGCGTGCGGATCCAGCACGGGAGCTGGCTGTTGGAATGAGATGTGTGTGTGGCAGGCGTGGCAACAGCTTGCCAAAGGAAAGAGAGTGAAAACAACATGCTGGGCTGTTGTGGACCACCAAGATCAAAAGCAGCCAGGGCAGGCAGAGCAGACTACCTGAGTACTTGGGGATGGCCTGGAGATAAAGATACCCTGCAGTACCATGTGGCCCCACTGGTGTGGGTACTAGCGCAGGATAAAAGGTCACCACTTTTTATTTTTACTGCAATGAGAGTATTAAGAGAACTAAGTTTGAAGTGTGTGCAAAAGCTTCTCTATAACACATGCCCTAATATATATTCTTCTGCTTGCTGGTCCTTAACACCTACCTTTATGCATTCTCAGACACTTGTGGTCGGCTCAACAGATAAAGCTTTTCCTCTCCCTCAACTCTAGTCACTGAGAACAATGGATTTGCGGCTTTTGCTGGGTGCTTCATCTTTTTCTCTCAGAACTGCAAAACAGGCCACCTATTGTCTTGAGACACCGAGGTGGGGGTGGTCAGGAAGAGTTCGTAATGTGCAAATGTCCCTTGCAGCTGGTGATGTTCTCTACTGAAGCCACTGAAGAGCTGGAAGCGTATTGATGTACTTGACTGATTTCATCAATCCCTCTGCTGAACTACGGATGCTGAAAGCCCGGGTCCGAGTCAGGTGCCGCAAAGAGCTAGTACAAGAAGTTCGACTGACTTTAGGAAGAAACGAATTCCTAGCCAGTTCCTGTCTCGGCATGGAAGAACTTCCTCCTAGGGCTAACATGGCCTCTCACATTTTGCTTTCCTTCTCCTCCCATGTGAAAAGCCATCTGGAGCGTTTGGAAGAAAGAGTTATAGATACTCAGCTCATCCAGATAAACCTGTTTCTGTCTGTCTTCAGAGAGGAGATGCCTGGTTTGCTCTCTTTGTTGTAGGATAACTTCTGTCTTGCTGGGTCAGGGACTGGTTTCTGGAGGAATTGGTATTTTTAGAGTATGTGTGGTGGTGAGTAAAGCCAAGTTGATTATTATTATAGAATCACTACCAAAACTGGCCCCATGATGTGTGTGGCTCAAAAATGCTCAATATGTTGGTTGGGGGGGGAGCATTTTTTTTAAATCCACAGGCATCCTGCTGTTTTAAAATTTTCTCTAGTTTAAAAAGAAAATTCTCCAACCTTACTCATACCTTTTACTAATAGTAGAAAAGTGTTTAATCAAAGCTTGGCTTCCCACCTTATGATAATTTCAACAATCTGCTATCACTGTGCCTGTATGATCTCTTAGAAATGCTTCCTGCGAGTGAACAAAAGCTGTCCCTTGTAGAAAAGATGGGCTTTCCAGCTCTCTTTGGTTCCAAGCCAGTTAGAGTTGTTGGATTTGGCAAAATATAAGCAGGCATCCAGTAAACCTGAGGTTGCTATGCAGGATTCCTTTATTAGCAGAACAGGAGCGTTATTAACTACACCCAAGATAATTCATGCAATCGAGTTAGTGTACCCAAACTGCCCCTAGAAACACTTTACCTTACCTTTTACTTGTGGGCTACAAACACGAATTCTCTATGTGTGTCCACACTTACTTACTAGTGTTCAGTGCCTAATTTGTCTGGCCCATTTGTACAAAGAAAGTGCCAATAAGGACTGAGAGGAAAAATTAATCTGAAAGAAACACCATTCATCCAAAAAGATAAGCCAAAATTAATTCCCTTTTAGTGAGTTCAGGCTGGGTACAGTTGCACCTTTGTAATTTGGGGCCCAGCCTGGGGGCGTTGGCCTGTCTCTGACAGGCTGGACAGAGCTGGGTAAATCAATGAGCCTTCCTGGGCCTCCTAACTCTGAAAGGATAGGAAATGCTTGCTTACCAAAGCTTGTGTGTGTGTGTGTGTGTGTGTGTGTGTGTGTGTGTGTGTGTTTTGGATATCCATCAGAAAGATCAGCATGTGCAAAATGTAACCGCAACATTACTCAGCAGTGGGAGGAGAAAAGCCAGTTATTAATTATGTAACTGGTGAAACATATCAGCTAGTATATCGGTTCCTCTCCCACATCCTTAGGCAGTATTTCAAAAACAAAAAACAAAAAAACCCGATCTGATAACAGGAATTCGTGCAAAGGAGCTTTGAGGATGACACCGTGGAAGCCTTGACCTGTGCACCATGACTTGATGACAGCACGCTGGGAGAAAAGGCCATAGACAATCACACCTTATGCCAACTGAAGGAACAATTGGTAAGACCTAGAGATCTTAGGGACACTAGGAACCCAGCAATAGTGAGTTGACTTAGAGTGTTTAACAGGTGTCGGGGTGGTGATCAGTGCTGTCCTGTAAATCCAGGTCTCTGAAACCCACTGCTATTGACACCTGAATCAGGACACATCTTGGGGTCAGAGCTGAATATGCTGGACATTAGTGTGTTTCACAATCTCTATTCACCAGATGCCAGTGGCACCCATAGAGTATCAGTAAACAAATTTTTCCAGACATTGACAAATATCCTGTGGGGAAGTTGTCTGTGGTTAAGAACCATTGATTTCAATTATCCAAGTGGACTGGGTAATTCCCAGCGACTCACAGTCAGGACTCTGAAGCCTTGACTGTGGCAAAGATGCCAACAGGCTGTAAGACCTTGCAGGACTCCTCTGTCCTCACACTTCTGCCTCGCCTCCAGGGCCTTGACCATCAAACACCTTCTGCCACTGTTTCTTCTCTTCCCTCTCCTTCTAGGGCTCTAGGCTCACTGGGCTCAGTAGACCAAGGTGTTAGTGTCCACCTCCTTCCTCCGCTGAGAATGTATCCCCAGGGCAGGAGAGATGGATGAGCTGCTAAAGGCACCTTCTGCCAAGTCTAATAACCCGAGTTCGAGCCTCAGGACCCAAGAGGAATGGTGGCAGAAAAGAACCAATGGCCATAAGTTGTCTCTGATCCACACACATATGTGGGGTATACACTGGGGTCCATGCTGTGGATGCTGATCTTTATGAAGAATATTTCCCAAAATAATTTTTCCTTGCAATGTTTAAGCAAACCTTAGTGTGTCAGGAAATGAAAGGATAAAAGAAACAATTCCTGGTAAACACTATTTGGATGTGTGTGCTCTCCTTCCTGAAATGGGGACAGAGTCCAGCAGCTGTTTCCCAGAGAGGAAAAGTGAGCTAATTCCTGCCTACAGTGGGGTTCAATTTCCACCTTCTTCGTATTTCACGATGGGGCTCACATTTCAATGAGAGTTTTGGGGAGACCCAAAACTTAAGATACTGGGTTTACACTCTGGTGCTGATTCTTGGCATGCATGGAATCTAAAATGTCCTCCATGGCTTTGTTGTGACACTTGTTTCCTACCTGGCAGCACTATTCTGGAAGACTGTGAAGCCTTTCTGGGGTGACACCTAGCTGGAGGAAGGAGGTCAGCAGGGCCTTTGAAGGTTACACCTGACTCCACTTCCAGCTTCACTCTGCTTCCTGGTCAGCTTCCCAGTTATGCTGTGATACTGAGATGTAACTCTTAGATCAGTGGTTCTCAACCTTCCTAAAGCTGCGACCCTTTAATACTGTTTCTTCCTCATGGTGGTGACCCCATCCATAAAATTATTTTCATTGCTACTTTGTAATTGTAACTTTGTGACTGTTAGAAATTGCGATGCAGATATCTGTTTTCTGGTAGTCTCAAGCAACCCCTGTAAAAAAGTTCCTTGACGCCCCCCACCAGGTGTCAAGACCCACAGGTTGAGAACCCATTTTTAGAGGTTCCATCTCTTTCCAGTCATACATGAGCTGAAAACCAAGTCCCTACACTCCAGATCTAATAAGCAATTCAAAGCATGTATTCTGGAAAGAAACAAGTTATTTTTGCTTAGTTTGGAGAAAGTCATGTTTTATTTCCTTAAGTGTCAAAATCAGTAGTTTCTAGTACACTCACCAAGCTACAAAACCATCTCCAAGAGTTTCAAAATGCTTTTTAGCATCCCAGCAGGAAGCTTCCTTCATTTTATTATATAAAAAGGGGATTCATTAGAATGGCTTACAGACAGTGGTCCAGCTAATCCAACAGTACCTGCCAATGAATGTGAGGTTCAAAAATTCAGTAGTTGCTCAGCTCATGACGCTGGATGTCCTAGCTGATCTTCCATATAGTCTCAGATCCCAAAGCAGTCTCTAATGCTAATGAGATACAAGCAAACGAGCCAAAAGCAAAAGCTTCCTTCCTCCAAGTCTTTATACAGGCTTCCAGCAGAAGGTATGGTCCAGAGTGGGTTTCTGCAGCTCAAAATATCTGTATTGAAGGTGTATATTCCTGCCTCAGAGACCCAGATTAAAAGTGGCTCTTCTCACTTCAAATTAAGCATAAACAAATAAATAAATAAATTCCCTCACATCTGTGCTCCGTTTTTTGTTTTAGTTGATTCCAGATGCCATCAAGTTGATAATGAAGAGCAGCCATCACAAAGTGTTTCCCTATTCCTTTCTTCCCTTGGCTGGGATGACTACCAATCCACTTTCTGTCTGTGGCTTTCACTATTCTAAACATTTTATATGGATGGAATTACATATTGCTATCATCTGTATCATTCAAATTCTTGAAAAGATTTATTTCTTTGTATATGACTCTCTTAGCTTGGACACCTGCATGTCAGAAGAGGGCATCAGATCCCATTACAGATGGTTGTGAGCCCCCATGTGGTTGCTGGGAATTGAACTCAGGACCTCTGGAAGAGCAGCTGTACTCCTGACCGCTGAGCATCTCTCCTTGTTAAGCTATCACCTTAAGCTTTGTCCACAGTACAGCATTAGCCAGTACTTCATTTCTTTTTATTCCCCAGGTAGGATTCCCCTGTCTGCATGTATTCCCCCATCTGCTTCTCCCTCAGGGTACCAGGCCCGCTGTCCACTCAACTGGACTGGAAGGAGGGAGGCTGAGCTGGGCCTGGGTGGGATCTAGGTCCTTGATGAGTATGTGAGCAATGGACACACCCAGTTTGGAGAACTAGTCTGGTGATTGGTGTGACAGTTAATATGAATGTATGCAATGAATTAACACAGTGGCCCTTTTTCTTTAGCCTAGCTAGTTCCCCAATAATGGCACAGAGAGACCACGATTTTCAACTTTTAGTTCAGAAACTAGGCCTTAGAATCCTATTCTAATCCTCCCATCTAATCTGCTACCTCCCAGCAAAACTCCCCGAGACACTTGCATTTTTGTATTGGTCTGGCTCTCTGGGCTTCAGGGGGTGTTCAGATGTGTTCTGCCTTGATTTTTTTTCCAGACCCCTTCCCCTGGCTGGTGGAATTCCTGCCTAGTTATTGGCTTTTCTAGCTTTTATTGACAAGACAGAGAAGAAACAGTGAGCGTTGTTTGCAGAAACTTGAGACAGGAGATTCTTGACATAAGCACCACAGTGCCTTGTCTGAATAAAGAAGTCAGCATTTGAATAATACACGGGTAAACTTTACACAGTGCACAATAACATCATGTTACATCTGGGGGGGTGTTTATGTCACTGAGATGGTCAGGGTCCCTGGGATAAGGTTTATGGGGCTGTGTCCATTGGTCAGGCAGGGGTGTTAGAAAATATTTCATTTAATTTTATTTACATACTACAGGGCAGTAGGGTTGGTGGGCACCATGTAAGGTCAAGCAGGAAGTGATGCCTAGTAACTGTCGGGAAAGGAATTCCTGCTGGTGTTGATGGTGAGGCAGACACCTTTATGGCACTAGGTTGGAAATCGGGAGGTAGCTAACTCTGCCATAACCCTGGGACATTATGTCCCACATGCATGAACCTTGTTTTGTTTACTACAGGCCATCTGAAAAACATCTGAGTTGTTTCCAGCTGTTGTAAGTAATGCTGCTATGAACAAGTGTCTGTTTCCAGATGGATGGATGTGTCGGATTGTCACAAAGAGAAACCTGGAAGTGGGGGTGCTTACATATATGCTACATAATTTTTCTTTTTAATGTTTGAACACTTTTAGTTACCAAGGAAGACAGACTATGGACTTGCAACTGTTGCACCAAAGTGAAACCTATTTCCACCGGACCTAGACATCCATTGCTGAATACAGTTACTGCACCATTTTACACCCACAAAGCAACTTATCAGGGCTTGTCAGCCTTTTCACATCCCCATCAGCTTTTGTTACCAACTCTTTGTGATCATAACTCTTCCAATGTCTGTGATGCGGTATCTCATTATGGCTTTGTACATCTCCCTAATAGCTAAAACGGGAGTTGTCTCCTGTGCTTACTGGTCATTTATGTATCTTCCTTGGTCCAAAGTCCATTATTTGCTATTTCTTTTAAGCTGGAAAGCACAATCTTCAGGATAAGATAGAAGTGAAGAATGGGAGAGGATGAGGCACTCCCTTTAGAACAGGTGCAAGGATGAAGGCAACCTGTACAACGACTGTGGAGACAGATGTGAGAGGACCAAAGTTCCCTGGGACATAAAGCCCAAGTCAACTGGTGACTCCAAGAAGCCTCTTTAGCAAAGACTTGCCAGTCACCCCATTCCATCGTCACCCTTCTGTCTTCTACATAGTCATTTGAGAACTTCTGATGCTTCACCAATAATGCCTTGTCTCAATTAGGATGGAAAGGGAGGGTAAGCATGATTTTCTAGTTGGAAAAAGGAAGCAATTCCTTAGGTAGAAAACTATTCAAACTGCTAAAATCACACCCACACCCACACCCTCACACACACACTCACTCACTCAAAAAATTTAAGGGGGTACAGCAAGATGGCTGGAAGAGGTGCTAAATGTACTTACTACCAAGCCTGATAACCTGAGTTTGATCCCCAGAACCCACAAGGAATAAAACCAATTCTCACAGGTTGTTCTGACCTTCAGCCGCATGCACACAGACAGACAGACACACATGCAGGTGCACACAATAAAAAATATACAAAAAATAAAACTTAAATAGCATTGAGTAAGTAAAACATAGCTCTGTTGTTTCTGAGATATTAAAAAAAGCTACAGTGTCTTTAGTAATGGGCTTAAATATTAAAACTAGAAGCCTTACAGTGTCTTTTTAGATTAAATCAGTAAAAATTGGCAAATAAATTGTTACCATTTTATCAGGATAGATGAGAACCATTTGAAGAGAGGGGTTATTGGTTCAGGACCAAGGACAGCACATTAGGCATTAAGCCTGTAGCTTCATTTGTATTCACACCTGCACAAATATGTCTCCTTGTTATTATTTTCTCTCTTTTCCTTACACTCCTCCATCACTGCTCCAGCAGGGCAGAATCTCATCCCCCTATTCTCCCGTGTAATGAAGTTCATCCCATGATTAACACCTTAATCGCGTCTGTTCTTTGAGCAGCCCCTTGCTGGGTTTGTGTTTTGGTTTACATATTTTATTTTATATGGGTAAATGTTTTGTGTGCATGCATTTCTATGTACCGTATATATGCACGGTGCCTAAAAAGATGAAGAGAAAGCACTGGATCCCCTGGAAATGGAGTTAGAGATGGCTGTAGACTACCACAGAGTTGTGGGGAACTGAATCCAGGTCCTCTGCAGGAACACTAAGTGCTTTGAGCCATTGAGCTGTCTCTCCAGTCGGCTTCCTTCTTTTTGGTAGTAAAAGACATACAACATTTTCAACCAATTCTGCAATTCTATCTCAGTGACATAAAGTGTAGCCAGACTGTACATACACCGCTCTGTACTTACAGAACGGCTTCACCTCCAGACTGAATCTCTATGCCCATTACACAAGGCCCTCCTGCCTGCTTTCTCCTGCTCCTGGAAAATGCGACTTGGTTTTCTTTGCCCCTACTTTCTGTTCAGCCCACTGTTCTCACTGGAAGTATCATGTGTAGCATAAACATTCCATTTGTGGATTTGCACTGGTGGAAATGCAAAATACTGGGCACCTTATTCCACACCTACCAAAATATAAACTGGGTGGAACTCTGAAAACCTATTCTAATTGTTAGAAAGATTCTAATGTCGGAGTGGTGGTGCATGCCTTTAATCCTAATGGGGAGGCAGGTAGGCAGGTCTCTGAGTTCAAGGCCAGCCTGGTCTATAGAGTGAGTTCCAGGATAGCCAGGGTTACACAAATAAACCATCTCAAAAAGAAAGACTCTAGAACCTACTAAGAATTTTTAACACATCTACTAGTTACTATCTAATTCCAGAGCATGAGAACCTCCAAGTGAAGTCCCTTTGTCATCAGTCATCATTCTTTATGTGTTTACAATCTAACTCTTGTCAGACACGACTTTTAAAATGATTATTGAAAAACATCTCCAGAGACGAGTCTGTCTCCAGTACATCTGAGGCTATAAAAGAATATAGTCCCTACATAGATATTTGCATCATTCTGGTGATGACGATGGACTACTCATAGCTTTACATAATTTAATTTTGTACTGACTACTTTCCCATTAATCATTTCATGTAACCTATCTCCTGAAATGATGCTAAGGCCTCGACTGTGTTTCAGGGGCTGAGAGTCTTCAGAAGGATATCAGAGGGAACACAGCCCAGCTTTTACTGGCCCTTCACTATGACGACAGCCAGAAGGTACACAACATAATACAGACAGAATGCACCACATAAACGAGGCCAAGTGGAGCTGTACATAACATAGTAAGGGGTACAGGTTATGTGTTATAGTGGGAATAGGCTGGGAGACGCTCATTTCACATAAACACGTGGGTCTCCTGTCGTGTGCCAAGTTGGAAAGAATGGCACAGGCATCTTTGACTTCAGGAAGGGCCTAGAAAAGCCTCCAGAGTCTGGGTGTGCATACTGAGAGTCAATGGTTTATGTATTGGCCCCAGGGTATATGTGGTTAGACAGGGGGAAAGGGGAGCTGGTTTGAGGCATTTTTAAAGAACTATATCCCAGCATATGCCGAGTTCCCAAATGACAATGCAACTTATAACTGCTTAAAAGTGTGCTTAAAACACGTACATGTCTGGGACTCATGCCAGACTGTCTATATCAAAGCCTTTGCTGGGCAGGCTCAGGAACCTGTACTTTGTTTGAGCAAGCTGTACTTACTTGTCATTAGTAAACAAGGTGGACAGAAAGAGAAAGCCTTGAAGTCAGGAAGCACGTTAGGGTTACAAAAATATTCCAGGAAACAGAGAATGAAAACCTAAATCCAGAGCATTTCATCATCTCTGTGGCAGGGATCCAAGGGACAGAAAATGCACAACTAGAACACGTATGAGGACATAATGGGTAAGATTCTAGAGGCTGAATTTGATTGAAATAAATCATCCACGGCCTTTCCAAACGTGGGCAATGCTTCAGTGATGCATTCATCCCACTTTCTCCTGTCCACGGAGTCACCTACACTTTCGCAGCCCTTGTATCAAGAAGGCAGTGCCTATAAACAGCTGGTTCACCCAAGTGCCATCCAATACTATGAACAGTAGGTGGCGCCACGTATGTGCCTGAATTTCCAAAGTGCAACACCATTAACCTGGGAATGATTTGCACTAAAAAGCAAACCTTTATAGGGCTGATGCGGATATTTAATATCTACTCTGGGGGATACTTGGAAAAAGAAGAGCCAACTAAAGGCTGATTAGCCCTACCCAATATGCAGTCTCCAGTGACACACTGTTGATTTACAAATATTTATCTGCCTTGCCTGTGGCTACTTTCATGCTAGTGCTAAAATGGACATTTTGTCAAGTGCAAAAGAATCACTAGAGCAAGTGAGTTACAGGAACTCATGTGGGTTTGAGGGCAGAAGATACTTCCTCGGCTTTGGCGGGGTTTCCGGTCGTTTGCCTGGGAGCTTTTGCTGTTGGCAGAAAGGGTAGGAAGAGAAAAACAGACATGAGACATGCTACATCCCACCCCTCGCTTTGCCCCTGCAACTTCCCCTTAGAAGCCTCCCAACGGTCCCCTCTTCCACCTTTCCATCTTCATTAATGATCCAAGTCCAGCGGGACCTCCCCATATGTGCACGGGCATGGGGCTGTCCACTGAAGGGTGGGAAAACAACTAGTAGTTAGAATGATCCTTCCTTCCTGGTAGCTACCAACTGCCAACAGCGCCTCAATTTAGGATGGAGTCTAGAAAGCACCACCCATGTCTACGCTAGAATTTGGGTCAGCTTGATCCTGTGCACGTAACTGCGGCTGCTGTGCATGTGTGTCAGCCACGTCACAGCCAGAGAGTGCATTTCTCAGCACCTCTCACCCTTACCCTCTGGTTGCTCTTTTTCCATGTCCCTAAGCACTTAAGGTGGGATGGCGAGTGATAAAGGTGTCCTGTTTAGGACTAAACATTCATAGACTCTTCCTTGGCACTTTGACCAGTTGGGGGGGGGGGGGGTCTCTGCACTGACTGCCACCAACTGCCAAAAGCCACTGCTCTGAGCAATGTTTTGAGTAGCCCAGTACTATGGGTGGTAAACACAGATGCTTAAAAGGCAACTGGGCAGTGTGGACACCTAGTAGAGTAACAGTAACAGGCTACACCCCAGAGCCCATCTCTTCATCTACTTAACTTAAAACATGTCTTGTCTACTAATGAACTAAAAAGCAGTCCAGTTTTATGTGCCACTGACCCTTATAGCTGATACACAATGTTGTCATGGCAACAGATGACTGACAAAAGGAACTCAGTGAGTAGCTGAGGCATACCTATCTATCACAGTAAGGGATGGTTTGCAGTGATAAAGGCAGAAGCTTCCCTCCAGCTTTGCCACCTGCCTTTCTGGTTTGCCTATCTTAAAAGACAAAACAAAAACAAAAACAAACCCACAGCATTTGAGATAACGGAAGATGTCAAGATAGTACTCAATTTAAAAACCCTTCTGTTTGTATCCTCTTTTCTTGGACTTAATCTCTCCAACCTCCTTTCTTAGAATCTGCTGTGCCCAGTATTAGATGTAGTAGCTATGAGAGATCCTGAAGCCTTGACTTCTGTCTCTAACATTAGTGTTTCTCTGTGATCAAATATTCAAGAAATAAACATCCACTTATTCTGCTAATCTAATCACATAACATGGTGTGTGTGTGTATGTGTGTCTGTGTCTTATTTACTTGCTCACAACTATCATATAGCTTGGATATATCAAAATTTCATCTGCTTTTATGGTCAAATGATATTTCTTTTATGCATATTTTATTTACCCACTCGTTTTCTGGATACTAATTGTCTCTAGTTTTTGTCTGCTGCTTATAATGCTGTGAACTCTGGTTAATGCAGATGTTTAGTCCCTGCTTTGTGGATCATGAGTAAATTACTTCATTTCTCAGTAAATGCCACAATGCTACACATTTTTACGTTTTCAACAGCATCCAAAACTAAACATATTCAAAAAGTGAACCATAGAATGGCAAAGTCACAGGTTGCTGGTACCAATTTTCATCTCATTCTCTCCCCCCCTCCCCATATGAGAAGTAGAAACTGACCCCGTGCATGTTTGAGTGCTGGAGATCAAATCCACGTTCTTCTGTTAACCAGATGCTCTATCCCTGAACTACACCATTGCCTTCCATCACAGCAAGAGCTGAACACATTGTTTCCTCCATTAGAGTAGCATTTTTCATGTACACAACCAAGACGCCTCTAGCAACCACCTAAGCAGTTTGTTATATCTGCCCAATATATGTTGAATCAGCATCTCTGGCAGTTAATCCCCTCAACTTTCACCAATCTACTAAAATGCGAGACTCCTTAAGCTACAATATGGAGGGGTTGTTGTCTGTTTTTGTTATTTGCTTAACAGAGTCCCTGTAGCTTAGACGGGCATCAGACTCACAGTATTGCCAAAGACAACCTCCTGCCTCTACTTCCCCAGGGCTATAGTTACTGATGCCAGGTAGGGCTGATGGGGTGCTGGGAATACAAACAAGTTTGTGCTAATCAAGCACTCTCCAACTGAGCTACATCGCAGCGCCAAGTTCTTGAGGGTTGGGAAGTATGTTGGTGTTCAGGGGTTTGTGTTGTTTATAACAAAGGTTAGCCCTTGGGGTCAAACATATAACAGATATTTAACAACCATCCATGTGTCAAACTAATAAGGTACTGCAGTCATCCTCTGCCTACATAATTACTACACAGTGGTTAAGACTAAATGCAAATAGAACCAGTTAGAGAACCTGTAATTAAGACACCTTTCATTTACATACAACGCGTATCTTACCGGTTATCATGACACTCTATTGCCAAGAAGTTTTGTTCCCTATGTAATTTTCATCTGAGTCCTTTATGCTTCAGGGCAGGGTTTATTGCTGTTGTCTGTTGTCAAGGGCTGTGAAAACCACCAAAATGTGACCTCTCAATATTCTGTAGCTTTAAAACCCTGTTGCTAAAGCACAAATGATACAATTACTATATGTGTTATTTAAAAAAAAAAAAAAAAGACCTAGAGTGGAAACCGTTATTGTAACCACGTGGTCTAGTAACTTTAAAGCATATGTTTCCAAGTCTTCCGACCACTTCAGGTGTGTATAAGTTTACACATGCAAATAAGCGGTTGAGAATAGAATAAATAAAATACATGGAAAACATGAATTAAGAGAGGGTGAACATGCGAATAAAATATTATCTATCATGCGCTGCTAGCATTTGTATCTACATTACGTGCAAAAATCGTAATTAAACACAGAGAACTTAGTCCCTCTCAGTGCGTGCGTGCCCTGTTCCTAGCTTGCCAGTGCACCCAAGCCCCTCTCCGGTCTTCACAAGTAGCTGATTTGGGCGCCGTCTCTTTAAGGTGTAATAGAATCTTGATTGCATCGATCACGGGCTCCCATCCGCCTCGCCACCACCGATCACACCGCTCTCCCGGTTACTACCGGCTTCCCGACACCAACCGGGAGTCCGCTACGTCCGGTGCTCGCGGGCTTCGCTGTGTGCGCGCGCGGCGGACCCCCGCGGCGCGCTCCCGCCAGGCCTTCAGTTGTCAGCCGCGCGAGCGGCATCTCGGGGATCGTCTGGCCACGCCTGGAGCGCGGGCTTTGATTGGGCCGCCGTTGTTGTAGTGACCGGGAAGCGCCGGCACTCCGGGCTGACGGTTCCGGGCGCCGCACGGTCCCCCCTCGTCCCCACCCCTCCCTGTTCCCCCAAAGCCCCGGACGCCGTCCGCTCCCCGCATGGCCTCCGGCCCGGTAAGGTCCCCGCCGCTACCAGAGCTGACCCTTGGGCGGCGGGACCCGGGTAGGGGGACCACACCGGGCCTGACAGGCCTGGGAGGTAGCCCCGAACCCGGAGCTCCGCTCGCTCAGCTCCCCGGAGCGGGACGCCGTGCCCGGGTTGAGCGGTGGGCGCTGCTCCCCGGATCCGGGCGCTCCGGGCTGAGCCGGAGCTGGCTCCAGGACTTGCCGGCAGGGTTCCGCGACGCGCCTGTGTCAGGATCACCCGGGAGGTTTAAAGGGAGCGGGAGGCTGCGGTGAGCACCTGCGGCTCGGCACGGTGGCTGGGTCCCTCCGCGGCTCGCACCGGTGCCTGGGCTGGGGGTTCTTCCGGATGGGGGAGCCCCCTCCGGATGGGAGCTGGGGCAGTGCCCGAGCCTCTCACCCGGGCTATGATGCCCGCGTCTCCCTGATGCTACGGGGTCCTCTTCGGCTCCGGGGGAACAGGCAACGTTGACCTCTGACCTCGAGAGTTCGAATTCTGAAGCTGCTTTCCAACCTAACAACTTTCCATCCTAGGAGGATCCGATTCTGGAACGTTATTTTAAAGGTCACAAAGCTGCGATCACCTCCGCTGACTTCAGCCCCAACTGCAAACAAATTGGTAAGTTTTTTTTTTCCTTCCTTTCTTTTCTTTTCCGACAGTAACCAAAGCTCACATAGCTGAGAGCCCTTCTTTCTTTCATCTGTGTCTGAGAGAGCCAGGCGGGATGGGGTGCACCGCACCACTCCAGGTCCCTGGGTCTTGACTCTGAACAGACTCAGCTGGCCTGGGCCTGACGGACAACTTTCGTGAACTAACCACCAGGAGGAGTGAGTGGGAAGGGGAGGGGTTTGCGATCGGCCTGGGGAGGGTGGAGTATTGGCTGGAGAGTTTGTGAAAAGTTCTGAGCCGAGCAGGAGGAAGTGGGGACGGACCAGTTGAGCTGCACCAGAGGCCGGGGAGCGAGGGGTCTCAAGTGACCCCTGGGAAACTCCGGTGTTGGGAAGGAGCCGAGTGCCTCCATGAAAGGAGGGACCTTCTCGGAAGTTCGCCCCTACCTGAGCCGGGAACTCCAGCTTGAGGATCCGCTGCATTTCCCCCGCGTGCTGGCGCGGTGGCCGCCTCTACACACGACCCGGTGAGGATCCGGATGGCCGTGAGGTGGACCTGGGCAGGCAAAAGCTGCCTGCTGCTGGCGCTTTTAACACTGGCTTATATTCTGGTGGAGTTCTCAGTCTCCACTTTGTATGCCTCCCCAGGAGCTGGCGGTGCCAGGGAGCTGGGGCCAAGACGGCTCTCAGACCTTGAGACAAGCGAAGAGGATTTGTCTCAGCCTCTTTATAAAAAGCCCCCTGCAGATTCCCATGCTCTTGGGGAATGGGGGAGAGCGAGCAAGCTCCAGCTCAACGAGGGTGAACTGAAGCAGCAAGAAGAACTCATTGAGAAATATGCCATCAACATTTACCTCAGTGACAGGATCTCCCTGCACCGCCACATAGAGGATAAAAGAATGTATGAGTGTAAAGCCAAGAAGTTCCAGTACAGGTCGCTCCCCACCACCTCCGTTATCATCGCCTTCTATAATGAAGCCTGGTCCACTCTGCTTCGAACCATTCACAGTGTATTAGAAACGTCTCCAGCTGTGCTTTTAAAGGAGATCATCTTGGTGGATGATTTGAGTGACCGAATTTACTTGAAGGCTCAACTTGAAACGTATATCAGCAACCTCGATAGAGTTCGCTTGATTAGAACCAATAAGAGAGAGGGGCTGGTCCGGGCCCGTCTGATTGGGGCCACATTCGCCACCGGAGATGTCCTCACGTTCTTGGATTGTCACTGTGAGTGTAACTCTGGTTGGTTGGAACCCCTTTTGGAAAGGATCAGTAGAGATGAAACAGCAATTGTATGTCCAGTTATCGACACGATTGACTGGAATACTTTCGAATTCTACATGCAGACGGGGGAGCCCATGATTGGTGGTTTTGACTGGCGTTTGACCTTCCAGTGGCATTCTGTTCCCAAACATGAAAGGGACAGGCGGACATCAAGAATAGACCCCATCAGGTCACCCACCATGGCAGGAGGACTGTTTGCTGTCAGCAAGAAGTATTTTCAGTACCTGGGAACGTATGACACCGGCATGGAAGTCTGGGGCGGTGAAAACCTTGAGCTGTCTTTCAGGGTTTGGCAGTGTGGTGGCAAGCTAGAGATCCACCCATGTTCTCACGTTGGCCACGTGTTTCCCAAGCGGGCGCCCTACGCTCGCCCCAACTTCCTACAGAATACTGCTAGGGCGGCCGAAGTGTGGATGGATGAATACAAGGAGCATTTCTATAACCGAAACCCTCCAGCTCGGAAGGAGGCCTATGGCGATATTTCTGAAAGGAAGTTGCTGAGGGAACGGCTGAAATGCAAGAGCTTCGACTGGTATTTGAAAAACGTGTTCTCTAACTTACATGTCCCCGAGGATAGGCCTGGCTGGCACGGAGCCATCCGCAGTATGGGCATCTCTTCGGAGTGCTTAGATTATAATGCTCCTGAAAACAACCCTACAGGTGCGAACCTTTCGTTGTTTGGATGCCACGGTCAAGGAGGCAACCAGTTCTTTGAATACACTTCAAACAAAGAAATCAGGTTTAATTCCGTGACTGAATTATGTGCAGAGGTACCCCAACAGAAGGATTATGTAGGGATGCAAAACTGCCCCAAAGATGGGCTCCCTGTTCCGGTAAACATCATTTGGCATTTTAAAGAAGATGGAACGATTTTTCACCCTCACACAAGACTGTGTCTTAGTGCTTACCGGACAGCCGATGGCCGACCTAGCGTACAGATGAAAACTTGCGATGCCCTTAATAAAAACCAGATCTGGAGGTTTGAGAAATAGACAAGCAGGACAGCACCTTCTCTTCGGGAGCTGACTATAGCCTCTGGAAAGTCACCATGCCCAGTGATGATTGTCACCGGGCAGCTGTCTGTAAGAACACTGGAAAGCCACGGTTCATCTGGGGATGTCACTCTGAACCTGGGTACACAGAGCACTGCTGCACAATATCCCAAAGTGCCTTCTCTGCTCTTGGGTTGTCTTATTTAAAAGTTATGGTCCCCTGCAACTCCTTAAAGAAAGTGGCCAAGAACTGAGATGCACAGTGGGGGCCGAGGGTGTGGCTTAGCAGTGGCATGCTTAGCTAGCCTGTACAAGACCCTGAGTCTGACCCACAGCTCCACAGCATACCTGCAAGACTTAATATTTAGAACATAAAGGCCCAGGCAAAATGGGGTATGATTCATTCTGATTGGTAAATTCATTGCCTGTACTTTTTTTAAAAATCAAAACATGAATGTGTGATTAGAGCTATTACTTTTTGATTACATTCTTTAAGCCAGCACATTAAATTTTAGGTTTTTAAAAAACCAACTTGTCTTTGATGAAATAAAAGTTGAAGAAATTTGATCTTGAGGAAAAGGCCTGGGGTTGATATGTTTCACTGGACAAGGGGCCCGGTCTGAATGCAAGCTTGGAGGTCTTTTTTATTTTATCTTATTTTGAGACAGATCTTATGCATTCCAGGCTGGCCTTGAACTCCCGCGTCTTGCTTCCACCTTTCAAGTACTGGGGTTAGAGGTGTGAGCCACCACAGGTGGCTCGGAGGTCTTGTTTGACAGACAGATCTCTCAGAAAGATAGTGAGATGTTCGTCTTCTGTTCTTTGTAACTGTGAGCTGTTCAGCAGAACTGACATATCTTGATACCTCACATAAGTCTGCTCCCTAAGCTGCACTCTGTGAACTTGTTTGTAAGTAATAGGGCATTTTCTGATCACACCTCTTTAGGTTATGAATGTACTAGAGTGAGGCTCATTCCGAATGCTGTCCCTCCCTTTGTCAATGCCTAATCATTTGAAGTAAACACAATTGAGACCTCCCTGAAGCTTAGCCAATTGTGATTACTGAAAAGTGGGAAACTGAAAGTGGGGCCCAACTTCTGCAGAGAGTGATCAACTCCTCCGGAGTTCATGCTGACCTGGAAATTTAAAGGCTTCCTCTTAAGGTTGCAAGGGGGAAAAAGCTGTCTTGGTCATTGTTGATTGGTCCCTTGAAGCTCCTTGAAAGCAGAGACAGCCTGGCACGTGGGCAGCTCTTCTTTTGTGTGAACAAATGTTTCAGCAGCAGGGTTTGTTTATCTTGCTTGGGCCTCAGTTTCCTCTTCTGCATTGCTGGATTGGTTCTTGAGGATCCCTTTCAGTCTAAAGGTCAACTGTACACCCCTCTGTGCCACTACACCCCGGCCACTTCCAGAAACATTTTTGTGTCTTTTCTTTTAACGTAGGCAGTGCTGAGCAGCTAGACAGTGTTCAGTTTTGAAAACAGTGAAAATCGATTTGTAAACGTACGTGAGCTGAGCTCACCTGAAGTGGTGTGTTTCTCAGAGGATATTACTAGAGTTAGTTTTGTAATAATTTTATTTTGACAACTTTTTAAAAGTTTTAAACTTTCAAAGCAGTTCTTTGATTAAGAATATAAATATTTCCAAAGCTAAATTGTTTCAGAAGTCCACGTTTTGACACATTTTTACAGTTCCCTTCTAAGGTTTTATCTAGAAAGCACAGCCAAATTTGAGAGGGAGTCCCAGTTTCTTGACTTTAATATGAACAAAATGCATGCTCCAGAGAGAACCAGCCCAACAGGAATTCACAAGAAAAATTGTTTTCAGTGTTCATGTGACAGGATGGAGAGAGGGAATTTTGTAAACTCTGAATTTAAGTGAATCACTTAGGGTGGCCATTTCAAAACCTTAGTTTATGTGTACTTGTGACTGTTCTCTGATTGACTCTTAGAATGAAAGTCTCCACCTTTCTGTAAGTTATCCATCATCCTTAAACTTCATGGACAAGTTGTCTAGATTCCTTGAGCAATGGCTCACCCTGAGTTTCATTTAAGGAAAATATATAAAAATGTTCATTCAAGAAGGAGTTCTACATGCATTCTCTCCTTGCCCCCGTCTTTTTGCCGTTTGTTCTGGTCAGTCCCCGTCACATGAGAGAATTCAATGGATGCAAGTCAGAAGTGACTATTGAAAACACTTTTCCTTAATATCTCTGGGCCCCTATCCAAAGGGAGAAGACACTTAGAGAGACAGTAGAGTATTTCCGTCTGAGTTACCTGTCTCCATGTCGGTAGTTATGGCCCATCCATCCTTTTTTAGGCTGGTAGTCTATTTCTACCTGTAATTCAGAAGTGTCTAACTAGAATAGTGTGCAGAACAAAGGAAACTGGAGTTGTGTTTTTATATGTAGACCTGTTCCGATTTCATACCAAAAGCACACCATAGTGAAACCTGCAGAAGACTCTTTCACTTGCTTCCATCTTTGGCCAGCCACCCAAGTCCTCTATTTTGCTGTAGAATTTACAGGTTTAAATGTTAGGGAAATATTTGATGAGCAAAGAGTTTTCCATTTTGTTGTCTACTTGACCAGTCCTGTGAATAGAGCTACATCTTAGCACTTGTTTCTATTCTAAAAATGGTAATATATTCATCAGAAGGATTTCAATAACTTTAAATACCTTGTTTGTAAGGGAAAGTGTATTTATTCAGCCAATAAATAATAGGCTCTTGGGTGTGCAGTGAAATAGTCCAGGCAAAGGATTTTTTTTTAAGTTGCATACTCTCAGTTATTTTATTGTCTCAGTTTTAATGAATAAAATTTGTTTTTTGTCTTTTGGAATTGCCATTTTATTAAGATTTCTGAATGAGCACAGAGCTAAGGTTCAGATCTGTCATTTGAGTGGTGACTGTTTCTTTTTGTTAATGGTGTCTGTAATATTGATGAAGACATGCAATAAAATGTATGCCTAATTATTTTTGCAAACTGATTCTGATGATTTTAGTCTATGGATTAATGTTCCTATGTACACATTTATGGCGGTGGTGTGGTGGTTACATCAATGTGATTATTTTGCTTACTTGAAAGTTCATACAGGTTGTAAGTTGTGCTTCCTGCTTAACCACGTAAGATACGGTCAGCCAGTAAGGAAGTGGTGTCAGGGCTATTAGGAATTGTGAGCAAACTGGAAATGATAAGGATCTCCGGGACCCATTTTGCCAGCTATTCAAGAAAACAAGTGGTTCCCTGGGCACATGGGCACTCCTCCTTTCTAAATCTTGGGCTGAATAGAAAACACTTGTTTTCCTAAACCATGCAGCCTTATGTCTTCCCCTCTCTATAAGGGCAGTTCCTTTCCATCGGTAGCATGAGTGATTGTTTTTCCCCTCCTGGGACAGGGTCCCATGAACCCCCAGACTGTCCTCAGACTTGCTCTGCAACCAAGGATGACATCAGACTTCGGATCCTCTTGTTCCAACTCTTAACAAATCCCTTGTATCCTTGGCTCTCTCTAGTGAGATGTGTTGTCCCAAAGGCGTTTATTCTGTGTGCCCTGCTTGTATCAGATCTATTGGGACCACATTTAAGGACAAGTATTAGCTATATTAAGCATTTTTCTTGTTCTACACAGAAAGTTTCTATAAATACAGTTACTCCCTGGCTAAGCAGCTCTTAAGTTTGTCAGTCAGGTTGTGTCTTCATGTTTCAGTCTCATGAATGTAAAAGGAAGACTGGACAAACTGTGTGCAGTGTAAGTGTGGCTGCCAGGGCTTTGGAGAGGGAGGGAAGAGGCCGGGAAATCCCAGGCATCACAGGGATAATTCTGCAGCTTAGTATTAGGTCAAAGGTGAAAGGTCAGTTTGGATCATTATTTCCTAGAAATTCTGAGACGCTGCTGCAGTCTGTCCCTTTGGCTAGAAGACAGAATACAAAAGGGGGGATGAATGTCCGAGTCACAGAGCTACACCCGTGGTAGAAAGGGTGGCCAGAGACCTCCTTATGATTTGCTAATAATAATCAGATGCACCTTTTCCTTCTGTTCAGTTTTATGACTTGCCCAGGCTGGGTGGGGATGATAACTCTTAATAGCTAAGAGGCATCCCAGGCCGTCTGCTTAGAGTTTTAAGTTTTATTTGCAGTTCTTTAACCTATTCAAAATGAGGAAGGGAGGGACTGTTGACTTAATAATCCTTTAGTTCATGCTTCTGTGTGTGAGGAGCTATCCTTTGCTGGGAGTATACGTGTACAAGAGCAAAACAGACCCATCTCTGAAATGCTAGGAAGAGTTCATAGTCCAGTGCAGAAGACAAATATGCAAAGGAAACCCACAAATCCTTGTGTAACTAACTACTGTAATGGAGCAGAGGAGCAGTCAGCGCTGAGGAAAAGGAGCAGGTTGCAGGTGGCAATCAAAACAGGGTATGGGATAAAGGAAGTAATATTTAACTCAAGTTCTAAAGAGGGAGTGGGCTGTGGAGACAGCAGAAAGGAGGCAGTGCAAAAAAAGACCTAGGGTGGAAAGACTTTGTCTTAAGGAGACATAGGAAATGCCCAGAGAGGGGAGAACCTGCTACTTGAAGAGAGGAGAGAGAGGAGCTCATGGGACAGGTATCCAGCTTAGCCAGGACTCAGACTACAAGCACTTGAATAGCTGCCGGTGGCCCTGCAGAAGATCTGCCTGTCTTCGTCTCTATATAGCATATGTCCCTTCGCCCCTACAATGTGTCTTTCTTTATTTGGGCAAAAAGGGTTTTATAGTTACAATTTATGGCCTTGAGGTTTGATCATCTGAGTGGTAAATTCCATTACAAGTTCCCTCAGAAGAACACACAGTAGCTCATGCCTGTAATGTAGCATTAGAAAGGCTGAGGAAGGACCTCTGAGCGTGGGGCTACCCAGGAAACTGAGATGCAGGCTTAAAAACAAACAAACAAACAAAAATCTTCAAAAAGAAACCAACCAACCCGCTTTGACAGCCCCTCGTGGTGGCACACGCCTGTAATCGTCAGGGAGGCAGTGAGGGAACTGAGGCAGACTTATCGGAAGTTTAGATTCGCCTGGACCACTTAGAGATACCCAAACCTCAATCCAAACAACAAGTCAAGAAAACAGATAAGGGGAAGCCAGGCCATAGAGAGCCAGAGGCAGAAGGCCGGGCCTTTGAAAGGGACTGGTTTGTTTCTGTCCACACCTTGGCCTCTGGTCTCCAGGCCTCTGTAGAACAAACTGCTGCTGTTTTAACTTTCTGAGTTAGTGGTACTTTGTTATGGCAGCCACAGGAAATGGAGGCGAGTTTGGAGATTTATTCTAGGGCTTTTATGATCTGATTTATGTTTCAAACTTATCTTCATGGCTACTTCTGTATGAAAACAAAGCAGGTAGGAAATCCCTCCGGAGCTGCCATAGGAGAAGGAGCCAACTAGACCGGGACTTGCTGAGAGTGTCAGGAGATAAAGGAAGAGGCAGAAGAATGGGAGCAGATGGCCTTTCCCTGAGTCCTTCCTCAGAGAATCAGAGAGCCTGAAAGAGTGTCATCCTATAGGATCACCCAGAAGGCACCGTCTATGGTGCGGTAAATGCTGAACGGAAGAGTCAACTGGGCAAACAGAGGTGGAGAACATTCAGAGTGAAGAAGGGGCCTCTTCAGGCTTCGTTTCCCATACCTCTCTAGCAGCTCGCTGTGGTCACACGCTGGACCTTGTCACTAGGAGCCCCCACCAGCACCTGCTTAGCTCCCCACAAACGGGTCTAACTGTGCAGCTTACACCACATGACTCCCACATTCTCCCTTACAACCACCCTGGAATTTCTGAGGTGATATTTGAGCCAAACGCACACCTTCCCACACACTATCAACCCAGGATCGCCCAGTTCACACAGTTCTGCACGGCAAGCGGTATGCAGTCGTTAGCCGTCCCTCTCCACATGCAAAGTGCTTTAAAACATGAGTTTAAAGGGAGAGGACACAGTGGAGAGGGGAGGTGGGGAGGACCTGGAAGGAACAGAGGGAAGGGAAACTGTAATCAGGACATAGTGTGTGAGAAAAGAATATTTCCAGTGAAAGGAAAAATAATATATTTTTTAAAAATTATGTTTTCCCTATGTGTATGTAATTTCTTCGTCTGATTCTCCACTTGAATGTCTCACTTAGAGATTAAGCCTTTTAAACACTAACACAACCCCTCTCCTACCTCATATGTTGAATAGGTCTGATACTGGGGCGGGGGGCACACCTATGCACACCTATTTGTGGAGGCCAGAGAATAACAGACAGCCTCAGGTGCCATTTCCACCTTGTCTGTGTGTGTGTGTGTGTGTGTGTGTGTGTGTGTGTGTGTGGCGTTTATCCTTACCAGTTATGTGTGGGTACATGTGTGTGTACATTAGTGCAAGGCCAGAGGTTGATTTCAGGTTTCTTCTCTCTTTTCCACCTTTATTCTTTGAGACAGGATCTTTCACTGAACTTGAAGCTCATTGACTTGGCTAATAAGCCTCCCCAGCCCTGGCCTCACAGGTATATATGTCAGTATGCCTGGTTTGGATTTTTGTTGTTGTTTTGTTTTTTAAATATGGCTTCTGGGGGTTGGTGAACCTAGACCCTCAGGTTTCCGAGGCAGAGCCAGAGCACACTGTATTGGCCATGCCAGCTCACCAGCCTGAGGTAGTCCTCTTGAATTAACTAATTGTGCTAGGAGTTAGAGCAGAGAGCCAGCCATGATCTGAAGAGGGTAAAGTAAGAGGAAAAGGATGTGGGTGTTGAAGGCTTTCAGACTTGGCATCCCCAGGCAGTCAGATGAAGTTGGAAGTGGTTCAGGGGTCTCTGGCTGTAAAGAAGATCATGTGCCGTGCTCTCGGGGCATTCAGCTAAGGGGATATGCAAAGCACCATGGGAGTGTAAGATTAGTCCATGATTGATGAGCACAGAGACTCAAGGTGTAACTTCTGGTCATACCTGTACCTGTCTGTCTCTTTCTGTCTGTCTCCCCACCCCCCGCTCAAGGTTGTATTAATTGAAGTTTTTTAGGTTTTTTGTTTGTTTGTTTGTTTGTTTTATTTTTACCCACAGATCCTTTACACAGGAAATTTTTGTGTTTTTGTTTCTGTTTATCCTCATCCTGGACAGAGGAAATTTCGGGAAGGGCCATCACTTAGTTAGACTGTGGTTCGGTGCTTGGGTAGGACAAACAGACTCAGCATGTTAAGCTGTTTCTTCTTGTAGTCCCAGTTAGAATACTGTGATTCTACTGGACGGCCCTTGTCCGTTTGGGTTTATGAATGTGTATACCTGAGGATTACATTTTAGTGATTGATAAAGAAAGCCTTATCATTTCATTGTTTATTTTTCCCTACGAAAGGCAATCTGTCGTTCTCTGTTGTGGCCCAAAAGTCACTGAGCCACTGAAATGCAGATGCAGTTCTGAGTGTGTGCCTGCACACTGGTACTAGCAAAGAGCCAAAACAGAAATGTAGGACTTCTGAAAGGATTGTGCAAAAGTCAGGGCTTGCAATGTGAAGGTAATTTGAATGACTAGACTCCTCTTGGTTGTAGAATGAAAAGATCTGAGAGACCATATAATTTAAATTTATAAGGACAGACACGGGTCATGGGTCACGTGAGATGACGCAGCAAGCAAAGGCACCTGTCGCATAAGCCTTGAACCTGAGTTCTAGTCCCATGACCCACATAGTGATGGAAGGAGAACACTGACTCCACAGAACCATCCTCTGACTTCCACATTCCCACAAATTACGTCTCTCTGTGTCTCTTTCCCTCCCTCCCTGTCTCACACACATACTGATGATGATGGTGATGATGATGATGTTAAAGAGACATATGGATGTGGACCTTGGTAGAAGATTCTAGGCTCTGACATCCGCCGAGCAATAATGTTTAACAGATTTGTCAGAATGGTGTGTTTCCATGATGATCATGCCATTTACTTAGCAGCGCCAAATACAAAACGCAACAAGACTGCAGTCAGTCTAAAGAGGGTGATTTTGCAGGCAGTGTGCCCTATTCAGACATTGAGCCAGAGTGTGAAACCCTGGCCTTTGTAGACTGAGAAGCACACAGTGCGAGCCCCACACCTTGGCTTTCTTCCTAGCCAAACCCTCCCTGAAAGTGAAATAGCAGAGAAATAGAACCTTAGCCCCACGGGCGGAGCCACCCCAGATGTGGAATTGGAGGGGCCTGGGTCTTGAGAAGTTACTGAGCACAGCCTCAAAATAGTGTCTTCTAGATAATTTCTAGATAACAGAGCAGATTCATCTCTTCAGAGGGTAGAATCTGTGGGACTTAATACTTTGTAAAATCCCACCACCTGTGATCACTGCTACCTCGGGACCACACCATAACATGAGTTTCAGTAGGGACAAAGCACTTAGACATGAGTCACTAAGGTCTAGCTTGATTGCGATCATTAAGGAAAAAGGATGTATTTAAAGGTATTTCTATGGAGACAAAATGTACACATGCAGACATGGCAAAGTCTGGAGTGGGGAAAGGTACAAGGGTCTCTTGTACTGGCTTAGAATCCTTCGATAGGCTTGGGATTATCAATATTCAGATGCACCAAGACCAGAAAAGGGGACAGAGTAAGATATTTCTATATATTAACAAAACAAAAGCTCCCACTTCCACCGAGGAAGGGAAGGGGAGAGGCAGACTGCTCTCGGGGCGTCCGAGAGCAGCGCACGGTGTCCGTGAGCACAGAATTCCATCCCTCGTGGTTGTCCTCCCAGAGAGGAACCCCGTGACCAAGTAGAGGGAAGTTCATTAAGGTAGTCAAGTTCTGTATCTGGTACTGATTTTACCAACTGGAAGTACACATGAGATAATGTTTAAACCCTACAAAAATGGAAGAAAATGCCATCTAGTTTTAGAAAATAGTATTTTGTTTCATTTCCGCTTTGATTTTCTGAGACAGGATCTTGTGATATAGCTCTGGCTGGCCTTGAGTTCACAGTCCCCCTGCCTCAGCTCCACCTGCTGAAAGATTACAAGTGTATGCTGCTATACACCTAGTTCTAGAAAATAGTACTCGTGACAGAGAAACCTGTAAGTCTTTGTCAGATCAGTGATGAAGAGAGCGCAGGTTGACCTTTCAGTGATGCTGTTACTTCAGGTGACAAACCAAGAACACACCAGCCACAGCCGCCCCATGACCCTCCACTTCCTAGTAGGTCTGTGATCTCATCCCCAGAGACACACAGCAGGGCTGCAGACAGCAGAGCACAGCCTGTCACAGCCTGGTGTCACCTGGGAACAGAGGCTCTGTTGAAGACTTGCAGCCATCAGGTTGGCCTGTCGGTATTGCTGTGGGGCATTTTCTTGCTTGGTGGTTGGTATGGGGACATGTGTGGCCAGTGCCACTCCTGAGCAAGTGGTCCTAGCTACAGTAAGAATCAAGCTGAGCAAACCGTTGAGACCCAGCCACTAAGCCACCCTCCTGTATGATCTCTGCTTCACTTTCTGCCTCCAGATTCCTGCTTGAGTTCCTGCCCCGACTTCCCTCAGTGGTGGAGTGTGACCTGGTAGTTATAAGATGAAACAAACTCTCTCCTCTCCTATGTTGTTCTTGGTTGGTGCTTTATGACACCAGCCGAGAACCCTAACTGGGACAACAGACTTTGTTGACCTATATCCTCAGACAACAGATTGCCATTTTAATAATGTGTTTTATAGGTGTGTGTGTGTGTGTGTGTGTGTTTCTTAGCTTTGTAGATTCACTAGTTAAAAGTTTTCTTAACATCCTTCTTTGGGCATTTTATCTTAAAATAGAGCAGTAGAACAGTGGACCCTGTAACTCTGACATTTGAAGTGATGTGGCATTGTTTGCATAGGGTGTGGCTCTGTAGAAATGTATGAAGCCTAATTCTAGGGTCACACAGTCTAGCAGAGATATTCATACTTGCAAACTATATTTTTATAATGGTGCTGGAGTTTACTAGAACAGTTCTTAATTAAGAAAAAAGATTAAGGGCTCCGTGAGGTTGCACACATCCATAATCCAATACTTCAGAACAGTTGGGAAGCTGGAGAGTCTGGAACTGAAGGTCATCATTGGTTCCTGGCAAGCTTGTGGCCAGCTTGGGCTGCCTGAGACCCTGAGGATGAGGGGTGGGGATAGGACAAAGGAGGGAAAGGATTCAGGGGAGAGAATCCAATGCTGGTTTACATATCAGTATGAATATTCTTACTTCTTGGAAGTTTTTGTTTGTTTTTACAAGACAAGGTTTCTCAGTATAATAGTCCAGGCTGTCCTGGAGCGTGCTGTGTAGTCCAGACTGGCCTTGAACTCACAGATCTGCCTGCTTCTACCTCCATAGTGCTGGGATGAAAGGTGTGCACTACCAAGCTTTGCTTTCTTTTCTTTCTTTAAAATGATGTATTATTTACTTTTATTTTATGTGCACTGGTGTTTTGCCTGGATATATGCATGTGTGGAAGTGTGGAATCCTATGGGATTGAAGTTTACAGACAGTTGTAAGCTGTCATGTGGGTGCTGGGAGTTGAACCCAGGTCCTCTAGAGAAGGAGCCAATGGTCTTGATGGTTGAACCATCTCTCCAGCCCTATTAAAAAAAAGTTAGTAGTTTTTATGTTTTGTTGTCCTAAAATGTAGGAGAAAACATAAAGTATACAAAGCTACACTTGTAACCGAAGCATCTTTATTGAAGGTGTGTCATAAATGATTGACCGCACTTAAATCTGATTCTGTAGCTTAATCTTTTAGCCATCTCACTAAAGTTAAAAGATCTTTCTCAGTATCATCCTAAGTGAGGGAACCCAACCACAAAAATACACCCATGGTATGCACTCACTGATAAGTGAAGATTACCCCAAAGCTCAGAATACCCAAGATACAATTCACAGACCCCATGACGCTCAAGAAAAAAGACCACCAAAGTGCAGATGTTTCAGTCCTTCTTAAAAGGGGGAACAAAAAATATTCTAGGAGGAAATATGGAGACAAAGCTTGGATCAGAGACTGAAGCAAAGGGAGTCCAGAAACTGCCCCACCTGGGGATCCAGCCCAAATACAGCCACCAAACCCAGTCACTATTGCTGATGCCAAAAAGTGCATGCTGACAGAGCCTGATATAGCTGTCTCCTGAGAGGCTCTGCCAGAGCCCGACAAATACAGAGGCAGATGCTCATAGCCAACCATTGAACTGAGAACGGGGTCGCCAATGGAGGAGTTAGAGAAAGGATTGGAGGAACTGAAAGGGTTTGCAACCTCATAAGAACAACCCAGAGCTCCAGGGACTAAGCCACTACCCAAAGAGCACACAGGGAGGGACCCATGGCTCCAGCTACATATGTAGCAGAGGATGGGCCTGATGCTACAGTGTAGGGGAATGTCAGGGTGGAGAGGTGCAAGGGGGTGGTGGGTGGACACCCTCATAGAAGCAGGAGGAGCGGTGACGGGATAGAGGACATGGAAGGGAATCCGGGAAAGGGGAAAACATTCAAATGTAAATGAAATATATCCAATAAAATCAGAAAAAAAAAGTGTTTCTGGTCTCCAGGCAGCTGCATATTCTCCCTGATATATGTGCTTATGTCTCATTAGCTTCTCTGGTTGACTGTATCTGAACAAACTCTTGGTTTCTACCTCATCCTGTCTCTAGACCACTGGTTTGTAACCTGTAGGTCACGACCTGTTTGGCAAACCTCTTGTCTCCAAAAAACTTACATTATGATTCATAACAGTAGCAAAATTACAGTATAATATAGCAAGAAAAATAGTTTTATGATTGGGGTGGCCACACTATATGGAATTGTATAAAAGAGTCACAGTGTTAGAAAGGGTGAGGAGCACTGTTCTAGACCCCTTTTATCATGGTCTTTCTCATCTCATTAAATAGCCTTTGGCTTTTCCTGGGTTCATGGACCAGGATCCTTCCGCTTCTCTTTAGCAAATCCTCTAACAAGCCCTGTAGTTTCTACCCCTCTCTTTCCACAGCCTCAGACCTTTTAAGATCATCCTCTCCAAACTGCATAACGGTAATTCTGGAGTTGATTTCTTTCTGATGCTCCTACTCTGTGTGCTGTGTGATGTGCCTGTAAAAGTAACCCTAGAGGCTTCACCACCAGGAAGTCTTCCCAGATGACCTAGCCCCTCCCACCAGGACCCACCTCTTAAAGACCCACTACCGCCTATAACACCAGAAACTGCTGACCAATTCTTGGCTATATGGGCCTGGTTGAAGTTTCTTACGGCATTCTTCAAGTCATTCTGTTTATGGTGGATAAACTTAATGCCTATTTAAGCAAACTTTGCTGTGTTCTCTTCCAAAAGGTCCCTGTCACCTATATAATCTTTTCATAAGTTCATAACTAACTTCCTAGTTAACTTGCTTCTTAAGTATTATGTGAGTGAGTCTCAGTTACGCAAGAAGGACTACAGCGTGACTGTCTAGTTAGCTAGTTAGTTAGTTTAGACTCAGTTACACAAGCAGTACTGCAGCATGGCTGTCTAGTTTAGTTAGTTAGTTAGCTAACTAGTTAGCTAGTTAGCTAGCTGGTTGGTTAGTTAGTTAGTTAGTTAGTTAGTTAGTTAGTTAGTTAGTTAGTTAGTTACTTAGTTACTTAGTTACTTAGTTAGTTAGTTAGTCAGTCAGTCAGTCTAGACTCAGTTACACAATCAGGACTACAACATGACTATCTAGTTTGCTGATGGGGAATGCATCTCTAGCTTGGGGTACTTTGAACAGTACCACTGCAAACACTGGCTTGTTCTTTGTGAAGTGTACATGAGTTCTGTTTGGTGTACAGGTTGGAGTGTTGTTTCTTAGCTAAGTGACAGGTGTATATTCCACTTCCGATACCAGCCAGCATGGTGAGAGAGTTCTGGTTCGTGCATGTCCTCAGAGACTCAGTACCTCTTTCAATGTGAACATTTGAATAAGTGCATGTGTGTGTGTGTGTGTGTGTGTGTGTGTGTGTGTTGAGATAGGCACTTTCCATGTAGCTCTGTCTTACCTGTAATTTACTCCTTGTAGCCCAGGCTAGACTCTTAAGTCTTGTATACTCTTTCTGCCTCTTGAGCCACAAAGCTCAGCAAAGTAGTGTTGTTTGGGGCCTTTCTCTCTCTCTCTCCCCCACCCCCTCTCTCTCTCTCTCTCTTCACCAGGGGTCTCACTATGCAGCCTTGACAGGCCTGAAACCATAGGCCAGACTGGTCTCAGACTCATAAAGACCGGCCTGCTTCTTCCTCCAGGCACTGGGATTTAAAGGCAGTGCTGCCCCAGCCTGCTTACAGTGATTTTTATTTTCAAGAAACCATTTTTTTTTTATTTAACTGTAGCACAAAACCTCATTCTCTTTATGATGAATGGTTTATATATCTTGTTTAAGCAAATATAGCTTACCTCAGTCATAAAGCTATTCTAGTTTCTCTGAAAGCTTATTGTGTTGCTGTGGCATTCACACCTGTAATCCATACAGAATGTACTCATGTGAAAAAGGAACTCTCTTCTCCATTGTCAGTGACCCAGAGCCTGAGGTACCCTCTCTTCCGAATCCAAATGCAGCTTTCTTCTGCATTTGGAGTAAGGTGTGTGTATGTCTCACCATGCCCCCGTGAACCTGTGGGGCCTTGTTGTTGGGGCTGTTCTCAGATGCGTGTGTAATAGAACTTGTTTTGTAGGCATGAGTTAAATCCACCTTTGTCAAGGAATATATTTCCGCTGTTGATCACATTCATTTTTCCTCCACTTAAGATTTTTGAGCTAACGTCTGACATACAGTTTTTGATTAATCATCAAATGTTATAAAATTACAGAGCAGAAGCAGATTTTTAAGGTCATCTTACCCAGCTTTAAATCGTTTCTGGGTCAGGTGACAAAGGTTGGGTGCCTTTGGTGGGTGACAGTTTCCTAAGCTTCCCCACACCATGGCTGCATGAGAGAAGAGCCATATTCTTAGGGGAAGCACGTGGAAACTTTCAGGAATAAGGATGCTGTGATTTTCACAAGTCTTCAAATGGTTTTGAGCAAAAATGGTCTCTACATAAACACGTGTTCATTTACAAAGAGAAGAACCAAGGACATACAGATAAAATATTAACGGTGGGATGGGGCAAAGGTTATATGAGTGCTGTTTAAGATGTGACTTCCGTGTGAGCTCACCCACACACAGGTTTTAAGTACCTCATCTGTCCCTCTGGAACACCAAGGGAGGGTGACTAATGCACCTTACTCCAGTGTGCCTCTTCTTGTAGGGGGCAGTCCCTGCACTCTCCTCAGACACTGCAGCCAGTACCGTCCTGCTAAGCTACCAGTTTAGACATTCATGATAAAATTTAAATATTTTAAATAATAAAGGAGTTTGTCATTGGCTGACCAGTCCCGCAACCCCCACTTCTCTATCACTCACGCCCTGTTGTTGATGAGACGTCTGTGCACTCGAGTCTCAACGCCGGTCTGTTCTCTTTGCTCACAGCTACTGCTTCGTGGGACACCTTTCTCATGCTATGGAGTCTGAAGCCACATGCTAGAGCTTACAGATACGTGGGCCACAAGGATGTTGTGACCAGTCTACAGTTCTCTCCACAGGGGAACTTACTAGCTTCTGCCTCGAGGGACAGGACTGTTAGACTCTGGGTTCTCGATAGGTGAGAGGAGCAGACACTGGTGGGGTTTGGGTTGGAGCTGTGGGAGGCACTGAGGCCTGATTGCTCCTAATGTGCCCTTGGTGGCTTCAGCTCCTTAGTGACCTGTACTCACTGGGGCCACCGCCATGCTGCCCTGTTTTTAAAGTCTAACAATTTCATACGAGTTTCTCAAAATTCAACTCAAAATGATGCCCTCTCTTAGAAAATCATTTGTAACCTGGAGATATGCACAATATGTCAGAAGCTTTGGAAGAAATATCTGTGTAAATCTGAAAGAAACACAGTGACATGTATCAAAAGTTCATTATTAACCCCACAGTGCCTGCCCAGTCATGGGCTTTTAAGGGCCCTTGGAACCCTGTTGACACCCCTGTGCCTAGAGCATCCTTTGATTGTTATCATTCATTTCGGAGCTCTAGAATTTTCATGTTTAAAATATTTCAGACAAATGCATAAATCTTTGTTGGGTGTGGTGATGTATACCTGTAATCTCAACATTCAGGAGACAGACACAGGCCTGAGTTCAAGACCAGCCTGGTACACAGAGCAAGTTCCAGGACAGCCAGAGCTATACACAGAAACCCTATCTTGAAAAGCCATTTTATACACACACACACATTTGCTGATCATTTTATTTGGTAACATCTTCCGTGAGACACTCTTCAGCCATGAGCTGATACTCTGTCTATTGTAAAAGTTTTATAGTTCAGATATCTTTTAAGTTTGAAACTCTAAGTATATATAATTTCAAACATCCATTAAAAAGTGAATAGCCCCATTTCTACTTCCTCATTGTTACAAGTCTGGGGCCTTGATTTTCCTTGAGCCTGCCTATCCTGTGGGATAGCCTAGACTTTCCCACTGAGTGACAGGTCAGCTCCTGGATGGTAAAAGTAAAATCGCTGGACCTGATAAGGACGAAGCCCTCAACTGCACAGCAGCACTTGAGCTGGACAGAGTAAGTCACAAAAATCAGACTGGACTCAGAAGACAACAGCACCAGAACTCTGCCGCCTGGTATCTGCCGAGTCTCCTGTAGAACAGAGGTCGGGTCGGGCCAGCCCTGCTGGGGAGGCCCTAGAAAGGACATGTATAGTATAGCAGGCTGGGGGTGGGATGTAGACCAAAGTTCAGGAAGTATTTTTTATGATCTTGACTGTGGCTGTGGCTTCTTGGTCATTGCACAGGACAAGTCTTTTCTTTGTTGTCTCTAGGATCAAATTACAGAAGCTCAGGTGTACCTGATTTCTTCTCACAAAAGTTCCCCTCGAAAATGGACTAAAATGTAGTCCCTAAATATACTGTTCTGGATCGATAATATCAATTATCACAGATTACCAGGTATTATCATTGACCTGGTGATAGAAATTAGTAATAAAGTGATATTTGCCCCTAGAGGCCACTGGATGGGCAGACCAGACTGAATCTAAGAAACTTTGAAGTATTGAGTCTTCCCAGTAAAACTCAACAGACAGTTGTTGAAGTCTTTCTTTGTACCTGACATATGTTAAATGGTGGTCTCGTACATACAAGTAATGTCATTCCTGTCCTCAGAACACTTACTGGTCAATGGAAGAGAAATCGTTTAGTTTTTAAAAGTCAAGATACACTGCAGTAATCCAAACCCTCGTTGCAGGTCAGGAGCAGTGTGGTTTGGTCAGAGGTCTGCAGATGAGAAACACTCTTCCTAAGCATGAATGCAGAGGCGCAGGTGTGTTTGAAGCACTGTGACCACTCTGGGTACAAAGTTCACCCCAGTGGCAGGATATCCGGCCAGCGAGCTTAAGGCGTTGTGCTTTATTGTGAGGGAGCCAGTTACATGTTTACTCTGGGGTTTTATGAGCTTGGCATTGCCTTTCTGCAAGTGACAAGCACAGCATGTAGGTGACAGGGGCACTAGTGGGTAGAGGATTAGAGCCAGGACACTGATTAAGAGGCTTTTGCAGTAATCTAGGTGAAGGGTGCTAAGGATATACGTTCCTGAGGGCAAGCCGAACGGATGCAGAGAGAGGTAACCGCAGGGTTTGCTGGAATGCCTGGAGGAGAAGCTGCTTATAACTTCTCCTGGCTCCTCTCCTAGAGACGTGCTGCTGTTGCTCCAGTCCCAAGGTAGCAAATACGGGGTAAGCTGCAGGTGTTAGGATGCCCTGTGAGCATCTGAGATTTGAGACTCTAAGACAGATGTCCAGATGAATTCTGTTGTCTTTTGTTTTTCTTTTTTTAAGCATCGTGGCAGTCTTCCCATATAGGAAATGATTTTCTAAATGCAAAAGTGACCAAGTCCTCAGTGCAGAGTAGCCGTGCCTCAAAAACGCAACACTGACGGTTTCCCAACATTGCAGCTCGCAGCTGCCGGGAAGAAGAGTGCACTCACATGTGGGCGAGGGCTTCTCCACTGTGACCAGCCTGCATCTGGTTTTTCAAAGATTTTGCTCGCCTACAATACTCACATTGTATTCTTTATTGCTCTGTTATCTTTTCTCCTTGCCCAGTCAAGAAAATAACATGGATGTGTAATTTCAAAGCACCTTTGTCTTGTTCATGAGTATAAGATTGCAGCCACTGGGGTTAGCAAGGCCATAGGTACACACTGGGCCTCAGTAATTGGTGCTGGTCGGTGTAGGCTCAGGGAGTAGGGGAAAGGGAGAGTCTCAGGAGGCGTTCTGTATAAAAACATGTAGCACAGACAATACCTTCTCCCAGCCCAGACTGCCGTTAGCTCCCAGAACTTCAAGTGGCTCAAGTTCAAAACTGCCTTGGGGCTATCAGTTTTAATCAGCCTGCTCTTCTGAATTGAAACTACAGATTGCTGTTTCTAAAGTAACACAGAGTGCAGTGCTGATTCAAAATACACTTTTCCAAGTTTCTGGGCAGCTGTACGTTTTGGAGGCAGAGTAAGCAACCTCTCGAAGTCAGCTGTGATTTCCATGAGCCAGGCCAGCATACCACGGTAGAAGTCAAGGTTACTACCCTTCACCTACTTTGTTAAGGTTTTGTATGCCTTAAGCTGTTTAAGTTTCTAATTCTTCATGGTGACTGAGTATTAAATTAAGTAATTTATCACTGTTAAACTGTGTTTCAGGAAAGGAAAGTCTTCAGAATTTAAAGCACACACCGCCCCAGTTCGAAGCGTGGACTTTTCAGCTGATGGCCAGTTTTTGGCTACAGCATCTGAAGACAAATCCATTAAAGTGTGGAGTATGCACCGTCAGCGCTTCCTCTTCTCCCTGTACCGACACACACACTGGGTACGCTGCGCCAAGTAAGTACAAATGGTTCTTCATACAGTCATCCTCCTGCTCCAGACTATATTAACCCCCACCCCCAACCTCCAGACAAGTAACTGGGGGTCCTGTCCACTCGTTCACTCAGCAAACATTGATTCTGTGACTGCTATGTACTGGACCACTTATATACAAAGCTGTCAGAATCCCTGTTCTCATGGAGCTTAAACTCTAGAGTTGTGTGTGTGTGTGTGTGTGTGTGTGTGTGTGTGTGTGTGTGTGTGTGGTGTATGATATTATATATCTATGATGTAACACACACATACACACACACACACACATATGTATATATGTATGTGACAGCAATAAGTCTGTGTCATTTCAAATAGCTCTGAAATGAATTCAGAAGTAATGGCTAATTTGTGAGAGAGAGATGGGTGTGGCACGAGCACTGCTCCCTGAGCTTACTCGGGTCTGCAGTAAGAGCGCCACAGGTAGGAAACGTGAAGCTTGGTGAGAGGCATGCGAACAAGTTTAAAGTTGCAGACACGGAGAGCATAAACAAGCATCTGTAACTGAGAGCTGAGCATCATCCTGGGACAATGGGAAAGGAACCCCCAGCACAGCTCCACCACTGAAGATCACTGGAGCAGAGAACCTGAACTAAGAACTGGAGGAAGGGGTCCAGGCTGGAGAAGAGCTGCCCAGCACACAGCAGGAGTGCGCACTACATCCCCAGTGTTGTTGGCACATGCGGTACTGGTCCTTTTAGGAATGAAGAGTGGAGAGCCGAGGGCTCAGGGAGGCTCTTCAGAGGTTCCAGAGTCTGCTAAGGCCAAGCCACGTGAGGCAGGATTGCTTCTGCTGCGTGCAGAAAAAGGCATGATGAGGTTCCGGGGAGTTAAAGCTGAGAGTCATTTAATAGAAAGTGTCAAGCCCAGCTATAGTTGGTTTTCTTCCTCCACCGTGGTCAGTTAGTTGCCCGGAGTGTTTAATGATGTTGCACTGAGCAGCGCACACCCAGAACCGGGAATGGTTCTGGGCCTCTGCACACTTGCTTTGTTCTTTGAAGCCCATGACTACTGAGGCTACAGCTAGCTCCAAGCTCACCTCCTCACAGCTTAGAGGGTGCCCAGGGAAAGCCCTCTCTCCCTGTTTCTGTTAGAAAAACAGAAGTGACTCAGGCCCAAATAGAATCCTGTCCCTAGTGGTGAGAAATGGTGGGCCCCATTTCTGGGTGCTTTGGCCAGAGGCCCACTCACACCCATCCCTATTCCAGCAGGGAGCAGAAGAGCTGTCTCACAGGTAGGGCGGCACGGGTGTGCTCCCTAGGAAACTATAGTCCCCTGCTCCCAGAATCTGAGGCTAGCTGTGTGGTGACCCAGCAGTTCCCAGTCTCCCGTGCTGCTGTGCTCGTGGTAACAAATCTAACCGGAATAGAAAGGCAGGAAGTTATATTTTTAGTGACGTGTTTTCTTCAGAAGAGCTCAGTGACTTTTGTGCTGCAGCCATCACAGTGTCATTTCTCTCTCCAGTCTCAGCTGGGAGGACTGGAACATACCTCTCATCCCAGCAGAGGCAGGCAGAGCCTGCGAGTGTGGGGACAGCCAAGGCGACAAACACAAACAAACAAAACCAAACCTAAATAAGTAAGTGAGTGAGTGAATGAGACTGTGGGTAGTATGAAAGGAAAGGTTAAGAGCACTTACACATTAATGATTGTGACACATTCGGGGCATCCATGTGTGCCAGTGAGAGCTGGCTGAGTGTGCTCTTGGACTCAAGATCCACTTACTCTGTGAGAGGGTGCTTCTGTGGGAGCCATGCATGGAAGGGAAGAGTGGGTATTGGTGTTTTGTTAAGCACAGAGGAAGGCACCATTGGGGGACATGTGGCTCCCCCTGGGAGAGAGTAGACTAGATTTTCCAGGTCACTGGGGCAGGGAGGGGAGGAGGGAGGGAACACATGAGGATGAAGTGGGAGGGAGGGACGTGGGCTTGAGGGAGGGAACAGGGGAGAGACCACTAGAATTGAGGGGCAGTGCAGTGAAACTTCCTGTAATATGTGAAGGTGATCCTCGTGAGGTCTCCCAAATAATGAGAGAGATAGAAACCCAACTGGCCATCTCTTGTCACGAACCAGAACTTCTGGTACCAGGACTGGGTTTTATCCAGTTTCAGCTATTGGCCAAAAATCCCCAAACAACCCAGTTGAAACATTATGTCAGTGTGAAGGCTTTTATTTTATCTTCTTATATTTTATTTTGTTATGTTTTGTTGTGACTTCCTAGAAGCCTGTTCTTTTGTAATGAGGGACAGATAGGGAGTGAGTCTGGATGGGCGAGGAGGTGAGAAGGAGCCAGAAGGAGTAGAGGGAGGGGGAACTATTCTGATTATATTGTATGAAAAAAATGTTTAATAAAGGGAAAGTAAAGTATTTTTTACACAATAAATTCCAATCATGGCTTCCCCTCACTCATCTCCTCCAGATCCCCTCCCCCACCTCCCCAACCGTCCAGTTCCATACCTTGTGTCTCTCTCTTCAGAAAACAAATAGGAAAGTAAAAAAAAACAGAAAGAAAGAAAGGGAAAAAAAGAAAAAGTAGGAGAAAACATAGACATTCACACACACCCCAAAACCTATGAAAACACAAAACCAGAACCCAGAATACACAAACAAAAGACTTACACTGTAAAAAAAAAAAAAATGTCCAAACAAAGCAATATAAGAAACACCACACACACAATCTCCAAATTCTGTTTGAATTTCAGAAAGTAAATTATTATAAATTGTGACTTAGAAGAACACGAGAGAAGGGAGGATGAGGGAGGTGCTGATGGAAAGTCAGGAGAATGAGACACTGTGGGTCCAGAGCTGAGGGAAGGCAGGGCAGGAGCCACCACAGTGTGTCACACGTGGCAAGCGGGCAGAGAAACCAGCAGAAAAGCCCCGTGGCCTGAGGGAGCCCGTGTACTCTGGGGAGCATTATTACCAGATGTGGTTAGAACACAGGTAGTTTGGTGGGACAAGGCGTTCCAGCGTTTCTATGCCTAACTAACCACCTTGATGCTCTGCTTTCAGCCACGGTAATGGCATTTCTTCACAGAAGTTCATTGCCATCTCTCCAGCTGGGCACTGCAGTTAGGGAAAGACTGCAGGCACCAGGAAAAGGCTCTTTTCTCTGCTACAGAATCTTCTGTGTACACACACACACACACACACACACACACACACACGAGAGCACACACCAATACCTCTCTCCACACATGCACACATATACATACATACATACATGTGCATACACAGTCACATGCATGCATATACTTACTCTCTCATAATACACACACACCACACATACACACATACACCACACATACACACACACACACACACACACAAGTACACACCATTACCTCCCCCTCCACATGCACACATACATGTGCATACACACTCGCATGCACACACACACCCCTCTACACCTGTTTCTGCTTCTGAAGAAGGCAGATCTGACCTTGCTGTCCCCCAGCTTGGACCTCTGGGTGACTCCTTACCCAGGCTTGTATGTTTTTCCTTCTGTGACAAACTGTCGCTCTTTGTCCCTTTCACCACACAGTTGCCTTCCCACAGCTGGGCGGCTCTTCTACAGCACAGCTGTGTGTTCTGGGTTTCTGCACCTGCTGCAAGCCTTACTCTCTGTGATCCCGCTCTCTGTCACTTCCTCCAACAGCCGGAGCCTGTTGATGTCACAGTGCCTAGGTCTGTTAGTATAGGTCTCCTTCCCTTTTAGACTTTGAGTTACAAGAATTTTATCTTGCTGTGCTGTCTTACCAGACACTGTTCTAAATTCTGTGGGTATAAGAGAAGCAGAAACAGGGAAACCTGTGCTAGTAGGGCCTCTTTAGCCAAGGAGAGATAAACATCAAATACATTATCACACACAGGTTGGAGAAATCATATTTACTAGTATGGCATTGAAGCCAAGACCCAGCTGAGCAGAGGAAGCTAGTCGTGTGTGCACCTGGAGAGGGCGTTTGAGAGGGTTCCATGCAGTACAAGAACCACAGTCTCTCGGGTTAAAAAAAAGCTCAGAATAATTGCCCAGAAATGTGGTAGGAAGACTCAAGTATAGGCAGGTGCTGATCTGTGCTCTCTGGTCACTTTGGTGTCAGGATTCGAGAGTTTCTTCATGACAAGGCTATTTTTGTGAGCCTTTAATGGGAACTCAGGACTGTCTGCCATCTATGCATGTTAACCAAGACATTTTCACAGCTCCACCTGTTCCTTGTACCTTTGGCCAAGTCCTGCTCAGACTGTGTTTACTCACACACCCAACCATGGCAGATTACCTTGTTTTGCTGGTACTGGTGGTTCTGAGGGACCTTAAACACCACTTGTTTTCATGCTACTTGGGGGTGACTCATGAAACTGCAGAGCCCTCTCCACCCCAAGGAATATTCTTTGACAAATAATTTGGTGTAAGTTAATGAATTTCACTTCTGGCAACTTTCCATGTGTATTCATTCTCTCCAGAACTCTTCCAGAGCCTTTTTATACTTCTTTTAAAATGTTAGATCATCTTATTCAGCTAGAACAGAAATGTTAAGAGGACTAACTAGGTGGCCACTGAGTCCCAGGCCCTCAGTGTATCTTCAAGAGTGTAGCCCTGATGGGATTGTCCTAAAGCGGAACTGAAAAGGTCCCCAAGGCTTAAGGTCCTTATATCTGTGTATCAAGGAGTGAGGTCAGCAGGAGCCGAAGCATTAGCAGAGTCTGGAACAGAAGCAGCTAACATATTTTCAGTGGCACTGCCAGCTCCCAAAGAGTCTAGACATTTAGCAGGCCTTCGGGGGGCCTTCTTTCTTTGCCAACAAAGTCATAATACTACACAAAAAGTTGCTTACTGGACCCTGGACTGAAGCAAAAGAGGCTCACTGGGAAAATCTTCCAGGGATACTTTTCTCATTGAGAGTGAGTCTCATGTGTATCCATGCCAAGGACACAGAATCATCAGCCCTTCTAGTCGTGGAAGCCTGTAGCCAAGATGCAGACATGCTGGCTGCTCTTTGCCTCTTGCTGTTGCTGGGCACTTCTCTCAGCCCTGCAGTGCCAGCAGCTGGCATTAGTAGACAGATGACACAGGGCAGGTAACTAGTAGGCTAGTGATCCAAGGCAACAACCTAAGCTTGCTGGGCCAGTCCACTGCTCCATCAAATGAATACAACTGAGTTAGTTCCTTCACATAGTTAGGAGTCAGCAAGTGCCCCGTGTCACATGACCTCCTCCTGAGGCTATACCAGTCACTTTTATGTAATAACTCAAAAGTCATTATGTATAATTTGGGCAAATGCTATTAAGATATTAACTATCATTTATTTAATGTATTTTATGTACTGAACTATCAAAGGTCATTTTACTTCTAATTAGTTATACCTGCAATTTTTGCATTTTTTTTTACTTTGTTTTGTTTTGAGACGGGTCTCGCTGTGTGCCCAGACTGGCCTTAAATATATGCTTGTCCTGCCTCAACCTATGTGGTGCTGAGATTGTAGGGATGGGCCATCGTGCATGGCTGGAGTCTCTGCTTGCCAGCTATGGTTCCTGACTGTACTTTTGAGTGAATGGTCCTGAGATAGCCAAGCACCCTGCTGTGATGGTGAGTGGTCCTGAGATAGCCCAGTGCCCTGCTGTGATGGTGAGTGGTCCTGAGATAGCCCAGCGCCCTGCTGTGATGGTTACCTCCTGATTATGTTTAGTTCACTTATTTCCTGCTTTCCTTTTAGCTGAATATCTCTTGTTTCCCATTTTACTTCCTTTATTGACATTTTGGGTTTTCTCTTAGTTCTGTGCTCCTTGGTAACATCTAGAAGTTGATGACGCATCCTTAACACAGTCTGTACTATAACATTTTTTTTTTTTTTTTTTTTGGGTAATTCAATTTTAATTTATTGTCATCACTTTTCTTCATGATCCAGATATTTGAAAATGCAAAGAAAACGAACTTTTTATATGTCAGGGACTGGCACTAAAAAAAATTCAGACTGCAAATGAGTTATACAAATGAAATATCAAATGGAGATCCAGTTATCAAAATGAAAGCACGCAACATATTAAAAGTTCACAATTATTTGTACAGAGCACATAAAAAAGTCAGCTTGCTATCCAACACTGTGCTTTTTAAAGAGCTACTGCAGAACTTGAAGAAAATAGACGTATTAGTTAACCTATAAAGAGATCAAAGAGCCTGAAACAAGTAGTAAAAAGAAATTTTTGCCTTTATTAGAATGGCATTAGGCCTTAAATATGCCAATTTTGGTAATCACATTATTGTTTTAATAAGAAACAACTCTACAGAATTGCAATACTGGTCCAACAGTCTTGTCTTTCTTTTAAAGCAAGAAACAGAATGTAAGTAACCAGAAAGCAGGGCAGGCATCAGCTAACGCAGGAGACTGGCTTCTTAGATCCATGTGTTTGCAGAGAGAACCGTTGTGCTGGGGAGGGATGGAACAGCTCGAGATAACTGGAACCCAGAGTGTGCGCCAAGTCCCATGAGGCTGCTTGTTGAATTCATCTTTTCCTTGGTCACATTGTTTTCCTCCAATACTACAGTTTTTCTTTTCCTCAAAGTATAAAGAAGTATGAAATATAAACAAGCCCCTGCACTGCCCACTCAGCAGTGCCCAGTCAGGCATTACAGAGCTCTCTACACACCCACAACTCAGCACACTGGGTAAGTCAACAATATACAAAATATCAGGGCACTGAAAGAATTAAACCCATTTTCTTTTAGATACACAGAAGATTCAAATATTCAACCTAAAGGAAAACAATTGTCTTGGTTCTCTTCTACATCTGCATGTTGACACACTCATTAAACATTCCTGTATGATCCGGTTTGGTTAAAAACCTCAGAACCATCCATTCAGACAAAAACAGGTCATCAGAAAGATTATCTGGCTTCCATCTCCCTAACCCCAATAATCAAGAAGTCAACTTTAAGACATGACTCCAAACACTGGATTGTGACAACAAATGCTAGGTCCAATTTCTTCATAATCCTTTTTGGTGTGGCATACTTGGTAGAACTCAGGCGTGGAAGCCAGCATTGACCCTCAGAACCAGACTGCACACCGCTGCACGTGGTGTGTAATAACTTGTCCATCAGTAGGCTTGGGCTTCAATCTACCGCCACTCAGCTCCTCACTTCACTTCAGCCTGGCCTCGACAGTTCTCCTCACATCTCTTTGCAAATGACGTCCGAAGTCCCTGAACATGGTTGAACCACCAGAGAGGACAATGTTCTTATAAAGAGGACGCCGGACATCAATGGGGCAATTCTGAATGACTTCATCTACAACTTCTGAGATAGGTTATGTAAAATCTGGATTAGCAAACTCCAGATGGAAAAAGATCTCGGGTCCCAGGAATCACTCGTAGCCAACATCAATGGAGAACTCTTTCTTCGAGATGGCATTGACTCCATTGTACTGTTTGATCCACTTTGACCCATCAGTGTCATACTTGTTAAACTCTTTCACTAAATCTGGGCAGACATAACTGTAGCGTTCCTTCATTGCTTTCGCAGTTTCCAAGGACTGCTCAGGAGGGATCCCTTCTTCTCGGTCTCGCATCAGTTGCTGAATAAAATATGTTATATATCTTCCTGCGATTGGAATGTGTTTAATACAGCTGCCGATAACATATCCTTCAGCCACAGGAATCACATGAGTGACTCCATCTCCACTGTCTATTACTGTACCCGTCAGCACCCGCTCTCCTACTTGTCTTGAGGTGCAGGATGCAGCTAAGACAAGAACAGCCTGCACAGCAATGTACAATCCTAGAACATTGAAGAACTCAAACATTATCTCAGCAGTATATTCCCTGTTTCCTGGAGTATTCAGTGGAGGTTCAGTCAGAAGAAAGTAATGATCTTCAGGTTCTGCCCTTAAATATTTAAAAATCGCTTGTTCCATAAACCTTTCCATTAAGTCCCAGTCTTCAACTATACCATGGCAGATTGGCCACGTTGTTGCATAGTAACATAACATTTTATCTTACAGCGTTTTAGACAGAAGGTTAGAACTTAAACAGTGTATCCCCATTATCCACCTTTAGACAGTTTTACTCCTATAAGTGGTAAAAGCCTGGATTGTTAAGCAACCAGTTTTATCTGAAAGAAGATAAGAAAAAAGCACTTTTATATTTTGCATCCATATTTTCAGTTCCAGCATAATTTACTCATTTGAATAGATCCAAGATTCCATCTGCTGTCATTTCTTAAGCTTGAAAAAATGTCATTTATCATGTCCTATTTTCCTGGTCATAACTTCCCTTGCTTTTTGTTCCATGTTTATAAGGGCTGTTTTTGCAGAGATATTTAATCACAGCTTTTGAAGCATCACTTGCTATGGGCTTTATATTGGGGAGGTGGCTCATGTGACTATAGGAACTGAGAAGTCCCAGGACCAGTTATATGAAGCCCCTGAGATGCTGATAACATGACTCCATCCAAGTGCCGCAAGGAAAGACAATGATGTAACTTTTGTATGGACCAGATGCTTGCAAACCTGTGGAAGGCGCCACTGAAATGGGTCCTGAAAGCCAACATCTGGAGAGCCTGGACTTATGCTGTCTAAAACAAGAAATGGGTGTGTCCTCATTCTTGGGAGTGGATAGTGGCTGCTAATTCTAGTTGTCAGCTCGAGTGAACATTATAACAAATATCCAGGCAGGTTATGACACATGCCTGTGAGTATGTATTCGAGGGCTTGTCCACAGAGAATTACTCAAGGGAGAAGATCTTGACCATGGTGTCATTCTGTGCTCTGGGGTCTTGGGCTGAATAAGACAGAAAAGGGATAAAGAAAGGGGGAAAGGAAAGAGCCAGCTGAGTAAAACCCTGACTTTGAAAAGTAAACAAAATTTGAAAATATTTGTAAAAATGGCTTTACAGATCTTGTCTGCTAATACTAACATTTGTACAATATCTTGGTAATTTTTTTTTCATTGTATGTTCTGTGATTTTCTTTTTCTGTATTCTCAAACATAACCTAAAGTTTCTTCACAGAGATTATGCTATTATAGAACAGTGGTTCTCAACTTTCCTAACGCTGCAACCTTTTAATACAGTTCCTCATGTTGTGGTGACCCCCGACCATAAAATTATTTTCATTGCTACTTTATAACTGTAATTTTGCTAATGTTATGAACCATAATATAAATAGCTAATATGCAGAGTATCTGATATACGACCTCTGTGAAGGGCTCAGTCAGACCCCAGAGGAGTCATGACCCACGGGTTAAGAACTCTACTGTTGTAGACTTGCTGGACTTCAGTGGAGACACATTGTCTTGTCTGTTATTGATTGTTTTTATGCTGGCTTCTAGGCATCTGGATTTGGGATGGCTGTAGTTCTACGTGCTGATATCTGGTCTTTTTTTTTTTTTAATTGGGTGGGTGTTCAGTTCCTTAGTTTCTGTTGTCCTTTCTAATTCTTAGGAGACTGTGGTAGCTGTGGGTTGCCTGGTATGAAATGCTTCTGAGATCCTTTCAGGTGTGGCGCTGGGCTTGCTTCTGAGTAGAATGCATTTCCTGGTATTGGGAGCTGACACCTAGAGATTGAGATGGGCTAGAAGATGGGGTCGTTCCACTGAAGGGAAAGCAGAGTGTCCTCTTAGTCCCCTGGGAATGTGGGCAGAGAGCGAGGGAAGGCTACAGCTGGTGGTTTGCTACAGAGCTGAGGGCAAGACTGGGGTGAGTTTGGAGGAGAGGAGAGGGAGAGCATCTGACGCCTGCTTGCCTGCTTTGATGGTGTGCCTGCTTTCTGGGTGGAACAATGGCCAGCTGTTGGGTCCCCATGAAGAGCCTACAGAAGTCCAAGGCTGAGACTAAGGAAGGGGGTGGGTAGGGAGGCTGTAGGAGAAGATCTGAGTGATCTGCTTGAGATGGGGACAGAGAAGACCACAGAAGGTGATCTGCTACAGAGCTGGGCATGAAACTGGAGCGCTAGATTAAAAGGTAAAAAGGGGAGTGGAGTCCTAAATGAAGATCTCCTATGTTCTCCAGCCCCCAATTGTTTCTTTAAGTGAGGTTTAAAATAATTACAAGTAGGGCATCAGGATGGCTTGTGAGGATGAGCAAGGCCCTAAGAGATGTTGCAGTGCCAGGAAGATCTCACTAATGCAGATGAAGAGACACAGTCCTGGGGACTTCCTGTCAGCCAGCAGGATGTCAGACTTCGGCCCACAGCCGGCCTAAAACCACCAAACGTTTTGAGGGGGAAAGTGACCCACTTTAATTTAAATTTCAAGTTCACTTTTGTTGCTCGTAGACCATGAGAGAGCAAAGTGCCAGATGCAGATGGAGGAGGTGATGATAATGAAGGGCCAGGAAAGACTGGAAATAGACCGTGGGACAGATGACTCAGAGAGGGAAGTGGTGCAGAGACTTTCAGCCTCTCTTGGCCTCTGTTTCTCAATAGTTGTAGGGATGATTTGTACTAATATAATCAACAGATGGCCTCTCTTCTTGCCACTTAAGGAAGCATAAATGTTTTCTTTGTTCCCCTGGCCTTCACCCTCAGAATGTAAGCATGAGACCTATCAAAGAGAAGTCTGACAGTAGTGGTTGCATATGTGAGAGTTTTAGATCTCATCGTCATCCAAACTCACTACACTTACGAGAAAACTGTGTCCCATATGTCGTGAATTTCATGGAGTCATGTAGCTGGGGTGGGGGCTGGGGGTAGTGGGGTGGAGTGTTGGTCGGGGAAACGTGGAATTTGCCCTGGATTCAGGCTGGTACTGAGCATTTCATTATTTTGGGTGGGTTCCTTCTCCTACTCCTGCTAGGGACATGCTGCTTACCAATCAAGAAACAGTACCCCCACATTGTTTAACCATAGAGCACGAATGCTGAGAGTGTGGCTTTATAAAAAGAATATATATATATATATATATATATATATATATATATATATATATACATATCTATGGACTGATAAGAAACAAAGGAGGGCTGTGGTGATGACTCCGCGATGGAGCACTTGTCCAGAATGTATTGCCTCTCCACCCCCACCGAAATACAAAGAAAAAGAATAATCCAGAGGAAAGCAACAACTTGAGTAGGAATGTGGATATAAAACTCTGTTAGGTTTGGAAGCCCCACAGAGTCCCAAGTTACAGGGCCGTTGTTATTTAAGTGGGGATACTCTCAAAGACAGGTAAGACAGTTTTTCTTGAGAGAAGGTTTTCAATGTCTTCATTCTTTTGGTGTGCCATTAATGGATTCAACAGTAATTTTGGACAGACTTGCTATGTGCTGTTCAGAGAACCCACAAGTCACCACTAATTCCTGGAGTCTTAGAAGGTGGTTGGGTGGAACTAAATTGAGAATCAGCACCTATTAGTTTTCAGCATAAACTTCAGATACTCCTAACATTTTAAAAATGAACAGTCCTACTAGATATTGCTTGAACCTTGACAATAAAAGTCTTAACTTCTCATGAAAGTCAAGACAAAGAGAAACCTGTCTCTTGGTTGCTACTTTTTTTTTTTTTTTTTTTTTTTTTTTTGATGTCTCTAACTAATGTACAAATCAACATGCCCATGTCCAGCCTCTCAAAGGAGAGGCTTGTGCAGGAATCAAAGTGAGAGGGAGGGAGAGAGAGCCTCCCTCCTCACAGCACCTGCTTCCCAGCCTCCACCTGCCCTTTCCCCTTAGGACCACCTGGTCTTCCTGCTTAGGGGGAGCTTTTGCTACTGGAGAACCTTTTCTTACTGGCAGGTCTCTTTAAACCCCATTACTTTCCTGATTCTGCTGGCACAATTGTTGTTGTTGTTTTAAAAAATATTCTTGATGTAAGTATCTACAGTTGTGTCATTTGGGAAAGCTTCAGGAATGAACTCTTACCTGACTTCTAACTACATCCCTGATGTCTGGAGCAGCCCAGTGCTGAGTGCTCGCAGGTACTCTGTCAATCTTTGAGTGACACCAGGAATGATTGTCCTCACCAAGAAGCATCACAAGGAAACAAGACTATGCTTGTTTTACTTAAAAGCTAGTAGCCAATGGCAGTATGTGTAATTTTTTTGTATTCATTTTTATTGAGGTTTTCTATATGCATGTAATGTGTTTTGATCAAATCTAAACCTCATCCCCTTCCTTCGAGCTTTGCCCCCAACCCCCCCCCCAATGTAGATATTTAGTAAAAGGATCATCTGTATCATAAGAACACTGCCTTGTGTTATCTATCCTTCCATTTTAAAACTTTTGTGTAGGTCCAAAAAATCACTCAGTGCAAGTATGAGGACCGGAGTTTCATTCCCGGCACCCACGTAAAAGCCACATGCACACCTGTAATCTTACCACTGAATAGGAGGAGCCAGGGGGATCCCTGGAGCTCAGTAGCCGGCCAGCTCCTACTAGAATGGCCTGGTATGCTCTGTTACAGATTCAAACACATTACTAGTCCAGAGTTCCAGAATCTTTTAATATTCCTCTGAAAAGTCAACATGGTCAAGTTGTAAATAATGATAGCCCACTCCTAGTACCAAACTCAGTGTCATTGTGGGAAAAACACCATGACCAGGGCTACTTCAAGAAGGAATTTAGACTTCCAGACGCATAGTGCTAGGAGTCCATGGTGGTAGGGAGGCTCTGCACCAGGCAAAAGATGTGGCAGCTACGGCAGCAAACTGAGAGCTCACACTTGAACAGGCTGAAGCAGAAAAAGCCTAGTCTTTCAAAGCCCACCTCCATTGGCCTGCGTCCTGCAACAATCCCGAACTTACTAACGTCCCTAAACAGCACCACCAGCTGGTGATCCAATAAATACACGAGGCTGTGAATTTGATCTTTGAATTTTGAAGTTTCAGATTTTTCATTCAGACCATCATTCTCTTTTGTGTGCCTCAGTTTACTCTCTGCATGTGGAAGCAAGCAATAATACGTGTTTTATGGGATTGCTCTGAATATTAAATTAGTTTCCATAACTGAAGTACAAAAAAAATCATTCTATGATATACAGGCTTAATAAGTATTGATAAGATAGTGTGATAATAGTGGTAGATTTGATCAGCAATGTAAACAAGATATAGTTGAATGGAAAAGTGCCTGGTCAGCATACACAAAGCCCAGGGCTTGATCTCTAGCACTGCAATGACAACAACAACAACAATAATAGTAATAATACAACCATTTGCGGTTGGATTATTCCAGTTGGCTAAATGTTTTATCATTACTTCCTCAAAATGTTAGGAATAACTTCATCTCTTAAAAAATATTTTTGTTACTTAAGATTTTCATATTAAGTAATTTTTCAAAAATATGTCTTGTTAAGAAATAGAGGGGCCTGGAGAGTTGGCTCAGTGGTTAAGAGCACTGGCTGCTCTTCCAGAGGTCCTGAGTTCAATTCCCAGCAACCACATGGTGGCTCACAACCATCTGTGATGGGATCTGATGCTCTCTTCTGGTGTGTCTGAAGATACTCACATATAATAAATAAATAAGCTTTTTAAAAGAATAAAAAAAGAAAGAAGTAGAGTAGCTGGATGTGGTGTACACCATTAGTCCCAGCATTCTAGAGACAGGTGGGTCTCTGTGAGTTCAAGGCCAGCCTGGTTACATACTGAGATCCTGTCTCGGCAGCAGGAGGAGAAACCTATGCAATTAATTCCTTGCAAGTCTTTATTTTCTCAAGTTGCTCTCTCTAACTCTATGAAGAATTGAGTTGGAATTTTGATGGGAATTGCGTTGAATCTGTAGATTGCTTTTGCAAAGATAGCCGTTTTTACTAATTTTTACATATTAATCTTGCAATCCAAGAGCATGGGAAATCTTTCCATCTTCTGAGATCTTCAATTTTTTTCTTCAGAGACTTAAAATTTTTGACAGAGACTTAAAATTCTTGGACTTGCTTGGTTAGAGTCACACCAAGGTATTTTACATTATTTGTGACTATTGTGAAGGTTTCCCTAATTTCTGTCTCAGCCTGTTTATCTGTTGAGTAGAGGAAGGATACTGATTTGTTCAAGTTTATTTTTATCCAGCCACTTTGCTGAAGTTGTTTATCAGCTGTAGGAGTTCTCTGGTGGAATTTTGGAGTCACCTAAGCATACTATCATGTCATCTGCAAATCGTGATATTTTGACCTTTTCTTTTCCAATTTGTATCCCTTTGATCTCCCTTTGTTATCTAATTGCTCTAGCTAGAACTTTTGAGTACTGTATTGAACAGGTAGGAGGTGGGCAGCCTTGTCTAGTCCCTGATTTTAGTGGGATTGCTTCAAGTTTCTCACCATTTAGTTTGTTGTTGGCTACTGATTTGCTGTATATTGCTTTTACTATGTTTGGGTATGGGCCTTGAATTCCTGATCTTTCCAAGACTTACCATGAAGGGGTGTTGAATTTTGTGAAATGCTTTCTCAGCATTTAAAGAGGTGATCATGTGTTTCCCCCCACCCATTGAGTTTGTTTATATAGTGAACCATCCTGCATTCCTGGGATGAAGCCTACTTGATCATGATGGATAATTATTTTGATGTGTCCTTGGATTCAGTTATTGAGAATTTTGTTGTCTATTTTTGCATCGATATCCATAAGGGAAATTGGTCTGAAGTCCTCTTTCTTTGTTGTGTCTTTGTGTGGTTTAGATATAATCATAATTGTGACTTCATAGAAGGAACTGGGTAGTGTTCCTTCTGTTTCTATTTTGTGGAATAGTTTGGAGGGTTACTTGTCATTTTAAAATCATAGGAAACTACTAAAAATGGAAAATTTTTCTTGAAGGATTTTCATGCACGTTAAGAGCTTACAGAGTTAATGATGTTTCTACATGATGAATTCAGAAGTGTAGAATTCAATGTTCAGTCATAAAGAATCCTTTCTAGGTCTCTTTCAATAGTAAGTTAGGAGGCTAGAGAGAGGGCTCAGCAGTTAGGAACACTGGCTGCTCTTCCAGAGGACTAGAGTTAAATTCCCAGCAACCACGTGGCAGCTCACAACTGTCTCTAAGTCCAGTTCCAGGGGATCTGACACTTTCTCCCAGACATACACACAGGCAAAAATAAAAGGATGGGTTAGGTGTACAGAGAAAAGAAAGTAAAACCTTTAATTACACTCCACACAAAAGTGAAAACTCAACAGAAATCTGAACTCTGGGCTGCAGCGAAACATTATATAAATATGTTCATAATCACCGGTCAGTGGGCTAATTTTTTCTGTTCTGGCCTGTGCTGTCCCTGCAGTATAACTGGTAACCAGGCTGTCTGTAGTTTCCTGTCTAAACCTCATTTACTGTTTGGTTTTCAGTTCTTCTGACTTTAAAAGGCATTTAGCATCACAAACAGAGAATAAATGTGGAAATCAGTTGTGCTGGAAGCAGTAGGGGGGGGGGGGGTTCTGCCCCACCCCGCCACCTCTCAGATGAGCATTCTGGGGACAGACCAAAGCAGAGAAGAACAGCTGTTCTGAGGGACTTGTCCTGCTTCTAGTCTAAGTCCAGGAAGCCTCTGGCCTTGGGAATTAGGTCAGTGCCACATAAACCTTTCTCAACCCACCAGCCTGGTTTGTGTTTTGTTTATTGTTTTTTTTTTTTTTTAATAAAATAAAATTTTTAAAAAGCTCCACTGCCAAGTTGGTGGGATGAGTAAGAAAAATCTCTTGGGTTTTTGGTATAAATAAATCTGTTTAATAATGGTTGAAAATAAAAATCTAAAATTAAATAATATTAACAAGAAATAGAAGAAATAGAGGATTTATAAAATAAAATACAAGGTATTTAGCTTGGAAGAAGTGCAGAGTAGCATCAAAAACCTCCAGGAAAGCCACAAAACTAAATTATTTAATTTAACAGAAACAGAAAAAAGGAACAGGGTTTACATAACTTGTTTGTCTTTCAAGGGTCTACACTGTCTGTCATGGTGATCTGTAGCGGCAAAGACTTTGCTACACTGTTCATGCCGTGTGCTGACAGTGGCCTCTGCTGTCTCATCTGTTTAACCTGACTTGTGTGTGGTGTGGAGGCGTGTGCTAGTGATTGTCCAGAACTGCTCTCATCTAGAATCTTCTGCTTTCTAGATTTTCACCTGACGGCAGATTGATCGTGTCATGTAGTGAGGATAAAACTATTAAGATTTGGGACACCACGAATAAGCGGTGCATTAATAACTTCTCAGACTCCATGGGGTAAGTCCGTTCTCTCTTGTACATTGATATGTGTCCATTCGCTACGGAGATTCTTCATTATACACAACTCAAACTGTAAAACAAAGGTAAACACAATGAAATATCAAGCCATGATGTTTTTTTTCCTAGATTTGCAAATTTTGTGGACTTTAGCCCTAATGGCACATGCATAGCATCAGCAGGTTCTGATCACTCTGTGAGAATCTGGGATGTAAGAATGAACAAATTACTCCAGCACTATCAAGGTAACAGCTCCCCCAACGGCTCCCATTGGAAAGACCTGTGGTTTGACTTAGGCCTGTGTGTGGACGGTCTTAGGCCCTTGCCCTGACTAGAGAGCAGAATAGTTGAGTCCCATTAACAGAAGAAACAAGAAAGAAAGGTAGAAAGACGTTTTTATATGATTTACATCTTATTGAAAAGCAGAGAGAGCAGATGTATTCAGTGTGGCCATGTTGGGGAGTAAACAGATAAAGGACCAGTTACCTCCACATCTGTCTTGGTCTAGTGTCAAGAGCTTTCAGACCTTAAGTAGAGGAAGCAGTGAGGCAGGGTACAAGGACATGTGCACATTTAAGCAGTCCTGGCCAGGGTTTTCTTGTCACTGCCTTGGTTCTGATTCTACAAAGTAGGTTGGGAGAGTCCTTTTCATTCCATTGCGGAGGGGGCGACTCTTGTTCCCACACTCAGGGCATTTCTGCCCCATGGTGAGGCCTACCATCATGGGTAATTATCTTCAGTTGGGGGGTTGGTCTGTCCTGAGAGGTTCAGTTTTCCCAGGGATTTAAGGTGAGTATAGGTTTAGGGCATGTATGTGTTCATGTGTATGTTCTTGTCCATTGTTAAGGAGACAGACAGAAACAAATTATCCTGCTGTCAGTTGCTTGTGACTCAAATAAGGAGTGGAAATTTTAGCAAAAGCAGCTTCTAAGTGCCCATTTTTCAGTTTTTTTTTTTTTTTTTTTAATGTGTTTAGGTATTGCTCAACCTTGTGGGAATTAGTATGTCTGCCAATCTGGCTTTATAGGTTTTCTTAGTTCAAAAATAAACTAGTGCTTGAGAAAAGGGCAAGCTGTAATGACTGGGACATCTACATGAAATGAGCCAGATGCTCCTGTCTGAACATTAACATCCCAATGGAAAATAAAATGCTAGGATCCAAAGCCAAAATAAGTCTAGTTAAGTCTCTTCCCTGATGATTGTTCTGAGTATGGATTACTAAGAATGTCTCTAGTAAGAGGGAGGTGGGTCAGGCAGCCATGCACAAGAACCATTTCTCTATCATCCCTTGGCTTTAGTTGCTTTTGGAAAGGCTCACACAAGTTACTTAATTTTGGTTGTTCACTTTGAGAGGTCTTTGTATATAGCCTAGGCTAGCCCTAATCGTGACTCTCCTGCTTTGCCCTCCCAAGTGCTAGGACTATCAGTATGCACTGCCATGCTTTATTTCCATTACAAAGAATCCATCCCCCATTGTCTATGAACAACTTTCTCTGAAGGCATAGCTGACTTATGATCTAGTGATTTCATCTTAATTATCCCTAGTCACTGGAATGAGAGCTGTCCCCATTGATCTGATCCAATCCTGTTTCAGGTTAGAGAGGGAGATGGCATATGACACGGAGCCAGAATCAAGAAGACTCCCTAAATGTCATTCTTCCTCTCAGGGGTCAAATTCAAGCATAGAAGGTCCTTAGGGAGGAACTCAGTCTCAAGTTTAATTCTATCTGTCCTGCAGGTGATATCCTTGCAATTGCTTAAGGCATGTTGTTAGGAGCTGTATTTCTGTAAAGTATTAGTAGACAACAATCAAAGAATTTACAAAGAAAATTTAAATCACTACCAACAAGAGTGTGTGTGTGTGTGTGTGTGTGTGTGTGTGTGTGTGTATAAAGAGATATGGAATTCAAAAATAAGTATATATTGGAGTCATTTTTTCTTTAGTTTGATTTTAAGTGCTTTGAACAAGGATCAAAACCAAGGGAACCAAAAGTCTTAGAACATGCATATTTAGAATTTCGCAAGAAGCTGAAAAATTGAGGCTGGAGTCATGGCTCAGTGGTCAAGAGCACTTGCTGACCTTCTGTAGGACTCAGGTGCAGGTCCCAACACCCACATGGCACTATTAACTAGATCCCAGTGGACCTCGTGTCCTCTTCTGACTTTCTGCTCCTTACATACATACAAATATAACACTTTACACATACAATCTTAAAATAACTAAGCCTTTTTATTAAAAAGGGGAGTCAAACAACTGGCCCAATGGCCTCAGTAATTTCATTGCATTCAGCATCGTGATGGCCGGCATGTGATCATCAAGCCCTCCTATCCTCTCAGAAATACATTTAAATTTGTGTCCACAAAGAATGGTGTCGTTTATCAATAACAGGCGACTTTTATATACAAGTTCCACTTAATTTTGTCTCTTTATAAGTAATTTTTTTGAGATTATAATAAAGTTACATCAATTCCCCCTTCCGTTTCCTGCCCCTAAGCCCAAACTTTTCCACGAAATTTCCACCCCACCCCTCCTGTCCTTTAAATTCATGGTTTGTGTGTTCATCCCTAAAATCATAAACACAACCTGCTCGGTCTGTATGATGTCACTTGTATGTATACAGCACAACCCTTCCACCCAAGGCTCAGGGATCATTGCAGAAGAGGGAGTGGAAAGATTCAGACTCAGAGGATCAGGGAGTTTGCTGTGAGATTGTGTCTCCTAGAAACATCCCAGGAATCTCACGAACATGGCAGCCCAAACATGACCTGAACAAGCGTGACTCCCACAGACATGCCGACATGAAGAGGGAAAGCTACACAAAGAAGTACAGGCAACCAAGGAATTCGGACTGGGAGAATAGCCTCCCCAAGGGAAGAGCACACCAACTGTTTGTCTGATACCAATGGTCAGCCCTGAAAAATGCATACACACAAGTAATTTTGTCTTTTCGGAATAAACAGACGTTAGTTTTCTAACTAAAGTAGATGGGCTTGTTTGGAGATGGCCCCTGCAGTGCCCACCGCTCATGCTTTAAATTACTAGGGAATTGCTAGGAATTACTTCTCTGCTTGACAGAGTGAGAGGCATTCTAGTTAACTTTGCATAGAAATGATGGGCAAGATACAGCTGGGAACTCATGAATACATTCCTGGGAAGAATTAGTATCACTAACAGTTTTGGAAGAGATAGTGGAGGTGGCTCAGTGGATAAAGTGCTCACTGTGCAAGCATGAGGACCTGAGTTCAGATCCCCACCACTCCTAAAAGCCACATGCAGCAATGCCCATACATAACCCCAGTTCTGTGTGGGCAGAGATGGAGAGCCCAGCCTCTGGCTAACTAGCCACTCTAGCCAAAATGAGATGCTACAGTTCAGAGGAAAAATGTCTTTCAAAAACTAATGTGGAGCGTGGTAAAGGAAGACCGGCCATTTTACGTCAACCTCTGACCTGCCATGTTCCCCTAGAGACCACACACACCTAGTCAGCTTAATAGAGTGTTCTCTTAAGATTTACATTCAAAGCCTGGGAGTGGTGCACACCTTTAATCCCACCAGTTGGGAGGCCGAGGCAGACAGATCTCTGTGAGTTCAAGGCAGTCTCATCTAACAGAGCCTGTTCTAGGACATTCAGGACTACACCGAGTAACCCTGTCCACACATCTTCACTTGCAAATGTTCATTGCAATGAGTCATTGGTCTGGTTTGAGATTTCTGGTTCCTGGCACACCATCCATATTGGTTCCTTGTCAGGTCTCCTCCCAGTTACCCCATTGCCCTGAGTCATGGAGATCCTGCAGCTTTGGGACAGCAGGACAGGCCCTTTCACTGGTTCCAACCTTTCGAAGATGACGTAAATTTTAGGGTGGGCCAGTTCAGATTTGGGCCTGAGTGGCTGCTGAGCTGGTCAGCCCAACAGCTCTCTCTTACCACAGCACCAGGGTTAGCTCTCTAGCACTGCTCTGGCTAGACTACCTGATGCTGCTGCTGGCAGGAGGCAGGATCACTCCAGCTCCCATGCCCTTGGGGCAGCTCACCCATAGCCACACCTCCAGAGCAAGCTCCTCTGTGCTGCCCAGTCAACGTTCAGGGCTCACTCTCCCAACTATTGCAGCCTGCAAGGGGCGGGGCCAGCTCTCCGGCTCCCACACCCTCCAGGCTGGCTCATCCATGCCTTCACCATCAGGACCGGCTCCACTGTGTTGCCCAGGTGATGTGCAGGGTCTGCTCTCTCAGTTCTACAGCCAGTGAGGGGAGCAGCTAACTCCTGGACACTGCAGGTACAAGTGGGGAGGAGTAAGACATCACCCCCTCACCCATAGTGAGTGGCCTTTTTGTTTTGGTTTGGTTTTGTGCAGTATATGAAGTAGCCATAGGCTTGGTACTCATATTCAGGAACCCAAAACCAGATGACGTTTTGTTCCTGTTTTCTTAATAGTCATTTGACTGGAGGCCCATCTTGATAGCTAAAGCAAGGATGGATACGAAGCAAAAGTTTTGGACTAGTAAGATGTAATGTTTAAAACTGAGTCCTTCTAAGAGTGTCACCAGTAAGCTAGTTGTCCCCTTTGACATGTCTCAAAAAGCCCCAACACCAAGGAGTAGTTTGAAGTAAGCGCCTCTCAGTTGAACTGTTGGGGTCCTTCCAAGCAAAGAATGGGCTCTGTGGTTCCCTAGGAGACCTCAGGACAGCACATGACCTGACAGCTCATTAAGACCCTAGTTACCCAGAGCTTGCCAGAGGAAGCATTTATCTCTTCCAGTCAATCAATTTCTAACTGTACCATTATAATAGCCATCTATCTTGGTCAGGGTTTCTATTCCTGCACAAACATCATGACCAAGAAGCAAGTTGGGGAGGAAGAGGTTTGTTCAGCTTACACTTCCACATTGCTGTTCATCACCAAAGGAAGTTAGGGCTGGAACTCAATCAGGTCAGGAAGCAGAAGCTGATGCAGAGGCCATAGAAGGATGTCACTTACTGGCTTGATTCCCCTGGCTTGCTCAGCCTGCTTTCTTATAGAACCCAGGTCTACCAGCCCAGGGATGGCTCCACCCAAGATGGGCTGGGCCCTCCCCCCTTGATCACTAGTTGAGAAAATGCCTTACAGCTGGATCTCATGGAGGCATTTCCTCAACTGGGGCTCCTTTCTCTATGATAACTCCAGCTTGTGTTAAGTTGACACAAAACCAGCCAGTGTACCATCCAAGTTTTAATTTCCATCAAGGCAATTATCATGGACTCTAATACAATCTTACCACCAAAGACAGATGGGAGTAATCCCTAAGAGTTCCAAGATAGCACAAACTTTATAGTCCATGATTACACAGAGGACAGTGAGACGTCCCAAACACTGCTACTTCTCTGTGCAGCTTATACCCATTTCTTACAGTCACTAACACACAGTGAAAGAACTCACCCACCCCTGCTAATCCCCAATGGTTTATAGACTCTGGAGTGGCTCAGAAGACTGGGAACACCAGAATTTAAATTAATTCAAAAGGACTCAGAGAGTTCAAAGAAGTCAAGGAAAGGACAGGCAGGGCTCAGGCGCACTGACTGGAGGAGCCAAAGCTTGGCATTCGGGGCCTGGAGAGGCTGAGCACTCCTTTCTCCGTCTCACCACTTCTAAGCACAAAGCAGTGGGACACAGACAGTGTGGAGATATAAGCAAAGTTCCCAAGATTTCAGCAGCCGTGTGGAGCCACCAGCCTCTCCTCTCCATCCAGGCTTGGCTTGCTTAAATGACTGATGCCAAAAAGGCATCTTTGATCCTGGTTCAGTTTGACAAAGTTGTAACAAGAGATTTTAAGGTAAAAGTTTTGGCCCTGGCAACTCCTAATAACTCAGCTTGGCCACACATCCCCAGCATGCCAATTAAAGAGAGGAAGAATGCTGAGAGGCTGAGTGAGATTTATTCAGTGTGGCCACACTGGAAAGACGACTCCACCCCATCTGTCTTTTTAAAGGGACTTCAGAGCTGACTTGGGGACCGTAAAAAACAAAGTTACTGTGGGAATTGTCAGGCTCCAGTTGTCTGCACTGTGTGAGAATCAGAAGTTAGTGTAAGCCCAGATGGAGAGGAATGGCTGGTGTGGAGGAAACAGCGTTCCTCTGTGTGGGTGTACGGAACTGAAAGGGATGGCGATGGTTTCCTTGCTTTATATTAGATATATATTAAAACCACGTTGTTATGTCAGAGTTACCTAGTGAGAGGAAGTGCTGTGGCACCAGGCATGGCTCTTGTGGTTTGTGCAGGATTTGTTACCTCCTTTGTTTATATTTGCTGATGCGCGGTCCAGTAATAAACACAATCAACAACAACAAAAACCCACATTGTTGCACATGAAAATAATATCAATCACTCCCTCCACGTATTCCATGATTTCTGTGTAGCAGATAAATTAGTAAATTCGTACACCATTCCTAATAGGTATCATTAGTTCTTTCATTTTAAAGATAAGAAAATGGACAGAACCAGTTAAGACTTTGGGACAACGTGGTGTATAAATGCATACATACTTTTTTAACCACTATGCTATACTGCCTCCTACTGGAAGGACAGTGGTCAGAAGTGACTCCTCAGGGCAACAGGACTGTCCTTCACGTATGCCTCCATACCTCTTAATCCAAGTTACTCTTTAAATTCCATGGATGGCTAAATTAGAGAAGTTATATGAGCTGATAATCATCAGCTATTAATTATTTTGGTAATATAGCCAAAAACTTTATAGCTGTGTGCCCAGTGAGATTCTCTTGTGTGATGTATTAGCATTGCTGAAGAAATTCCATCTCATTAACTAAAAGCTGAATGCCTTGTGATGTGAGAATACCGAGTAGCTTTCTTTGGTGAACCATGCTGACTTTGCTGTTAGGGAAGATACTACCTCTGGCTGATTCCTGTTTTCATGGTAGCGCTGCTGACAAAGAAAAGGCCATGTTTGAACTTAAGAATTATTCTCTGAAAAAAAAAAATTAGTGGGGTCATAAAGATGGCCACTTATGTCAAATTATAATTATGATGTTAAAAGTCCCTTGACATAAAGAAATCACTGTTTTCTGATTTTGTGTTTATTTTCTATGAATTAGTTCACAGCTGCGGTGTGAACTGTCTGTCCTTCCATCCTTTGGGTAACAGCCTTGTCACTGCCTCATCTGATGGAACAGTTAAGATTCTGGATCTCATAGAGGGAAGACTCATATACACACTTCAAGGACATACGGTATCAATACTGAGATTTCTGTTTCCTAAATGAGATGCACTTTGACATTTGGTCCATTATGTCCTTTGTTATCTTTTATAGTGGTGTACACCTGCTGCTACTCCTGTAATTGGATTTTTTTTTTACTTCTAAGTTTTTAATTTCTAGAAGTGATTCTTAAAGATATTATTTATTGTAACTCTTCGAGACCAATGGCTTTAGCTATTCACTAAGAAAACACTGCTGCTGTCTCAGCACAGGCTAAATGGCTTGGAGGTGGGTACTTCTTACCTTTCCCCTCACGTCTCTGCTGGTTTTTCTCTGGTAACTCTTGTGCAGAGACTATCCAGTGTTAACCGGTACCAAGGACATCACACCTGACTCATTCCAAACACTATTTCTAAGACACCCATTTGCCTTCCGGATAAGCCATATTCTGTTTTAACAAACTTACTGGAAAGAAAGATGATGGGTTGGTTCTCACGTTCCTTGTCCTTTTGTCTTATTTCTCACTGGCTTAGAGCTAAGGGAAAGGAGATTGGTGCATTTAAGTCTGTGCACTCTTCTCTTGTGGGTAAATGTTCAAACTTGTAAACTTTTTAGATCAGATTCTTTTTTCACACTTTTTTTTTGCCACTGGAATTTTGTTTTAAGTAAGTTCAAGTTCTTTATATCAAAAATAGAACGAGCTTTGTGGTCTTTCTGCCTGTCTGCTCTGCTTGCAGGGTTAGGGCAAAGCACAGCCAGCTCAGTCCCACACAGACACATAAGTTTAGGGCAAATAAATCAATCGTGAACAACGGTCAAGGCTTGAGATATCAAACAGCGCTACATAATAAAGACAAAGATAGAGCAACATTTAGGAAAAACTTTTAGCAGCCCTTAGAAAAATAGATTAGCCCTTAGTGCACATAGATTTCTCATCTAGAGATAAAGGAGTTTGTGAAGCAACAACAACCTAAGCCAGTAACAGGGGGTCCCAGTTATGTTTGCTGTGAGGAGAAACCTTGGCAAGCACCCAGAGAAAGGGCTTATTTCTGTTACAGTTCAGAAGGGTGCCATGGTAGGGGGCCATGTAACATAAGCCCGAGGCCAGCCTTTCACAGTGCATTGGTGGTCTGGAAGCAGGAAGAGAGAAAGAGAGCAGATGGAGGAATGGAGAGAGACAGAAAAGGGGAGAGGAGGGAAGGGGACGGGAGGAGAGGGGAGGGGAGGGGAGGGGAGGGGAAGGGAGGGGAGGGGAGCCAGCTGCAGGAGCAGGTTATAAAACTGTGAAGCACATGCATAGTGAGGTAAATCCTCCAGCAACGCTCCACTTGGGAAGTCCCATGCCTTTCCAGAAAGCACTGCCAACTGGGGCGGTGTGTTCAAGTCTAAATGTCTGTGGTGGGCATTTCACATTCAGGGTCCACTGGAATAAAGCAAACTGTTTTCCCAAAGCTTTGTATAGCTATCTAAGTGTGCACTAAAAATGAACTAATGTTACTATTTCAGGGTGAGAAACAATCTCTCGTATGATGGTGGATTAAGAGGCTATGTACCTTGGTCCCATGCAAAGTACAGATATACAACTTCTGAGGAATTGTTTTATTTTAAGTGTCTTTATCTCAGAGAACTTGAGTAACTTCTCACGGGCCTGCAGCTATTCTGTGGTATCCCAGTTGCTCAACCCCATTGTTGTAATGCTGACTTTTGTGTTGTTTTATTTACTCACAGTTCTCCTGTGTCCTGCTCTTAAACTTTTAGTGTGTCCCTGTAGCCTGCTTCAGAAGGGTGGAGCCTGTCTTGGAAGCAGATGACCTGTATGTGTATGGCCTCGGTGCCTGTTTGCTGTTCAGTTAACACTGGTAACTGCTTAAATACAAGCCAGGAAGCCAGAGAAGGTTTAACAAACTCTTACCAGCTTCCCACCTCAAAGCTTTTCTTGAAGGAGAAATTACCCTCCTTAGTTTGTTCATTGCCTTACTTGCCCTCTCACATTCTTGGGTTGGCTCTCCATTAGTTCTCCACCACCATGCCTTGTTAGTGACTGGCCGTGTCCACTAGACACTAGTCACTGCATAGGGAGCAGAGGGGACACGCAGTGCCGTTGGCCATGAGGAAGCAGCTCTCAATACTTTTCTCTTTACCTCCCTTGTATCTTAGGGGCCCGTCTTTACTGTTTCATTTTCAAAGGATGGAAACCTATTTACATCAGGTGGTGCAGATGCGCAGGTCAGTACCCCTTTGATTTGATTGCATGACCTGATTTCTGTAAAGAAGGCTTTGGCCTTACGGGGACACTCATCGGTAGCTAGTTTGTGTGTGTTGAGATGATTACTGGTGGGGCTTTATATTACCTGAGTGACAGGTCTCTGTCACATAGCTGAAATAGTTCCAGTTGGATTGTATAAGAATTCCAAAAGTATTTGCTCTTGCTATATTTTATACTAAATGCTACATTTAGCTGACACTGAATGCCCAGTTTCAGTGTCCTTGTACCTGAGTTAGTGCCTTAGATTTTTGTCTATACATCTTGTTTCCTCAAATATTGAGCCTCCTGAGGCAAATTTGTGTGACCAAAAGTCATTCATAGCTAGATTATTAAATAAAATGAATGGTCAAGTCAAAAGCATAGTATGTGGATTTGGTGAAAAGCAAGGAGAAATATTTGCGTTTATAAAATATTACCTAATAAGAACTTCGGGGTTTTGGTTTAGTTGGGGCTTGGGTTTGAGGGGTATTTTGAATCAGGATCTCACTGTATCACCGAATGGCCTGGGGCACACTGTGCAGACCAGGCTGGCTTCAGTCACAATGTCCACCTGCCTCTGCCTCCCAAGTGCAGCTCCTGCCACTTCTAGCTCAGAATAGGAATTTTAAGCTGGGCATAAAGGCAGTTCAGAATGCTAACTTTCCTCCTGTGTTTAAAATATTGAAGCGAGTGACAGACATGCGTGTCTCTACACACAGCCATGCTGACTGCTCGGGGCAGTTCTGGACTTTTTAGAAGTCAGTTCTGTTGTTTTTTATATGAAAGTCAGTAACTTCGGTGCTCTTGACTCTACAGGTCTTAATATGGAGGACCAACTTCAATCAACTGCACTATGGAGATTCTAATAAACGAAACCTCAAAAGACTGCACTTTGAGGCCTCCCCACACCTTCTTGACATCTATCCACGATCACCGCACTCCCATGAAGACAAAAAGGAGACTATTGAAGTATGTTGTATGCATGTGTCCTGCATTTTTATAGTCCTTGTAGGGCTGTTAGTGAGCCCTGATCTTAAAATTACACTGGTATATATAAAACCGGCCCTGCACCCAAATGGCAATGCTTAGAGAAAGTCTGTTATTCCACCAATAAAGTAGAGCTGTCGGTGCAGTAGTGTTTACTAATGTGAATACCGCTTAGATTCACTTGTAGATGGCCTGGAAGCAGAGCTACAGCTTATGTTGACAGTAATAGAAATGAGAAGCTAAACCCGAAGCTGCTGAGTGAGTTTGCTTCCTAGACAGTCACTTTGGGGAAGTTATTTGGTGACCTTCATGGGAGTGGAATCAAAAGGCAAATGTTTTTATAACAACTACTGAAACAGGTGTCCAGAGACCTCTTATAGCCAAACAAGCAATCAAACAAACTTACCTGTGAACATTTAAAATAATATTTATTATTACACTTAGTAATTGAAACCATTTTACTGCATATATGTGTGTATGTGTGTGTGTGAGTGTGTGTGTGTGTGTGTGTGTGTGTGTGTGTGTGTGTGTGTGTGTGTGTGTACCTTTACAGGCCTGCAAGATGGCTCACTGGGTAAAGGCGCTTATACAGTAAGCCTGACCTGACCAAGGTTCAGTCCCTGGATCCCACATGGTGGAAAGTGAGAACTGACTGCCACAGGTTGTCCTCGGAGTTAAACACAGGCACACATACACACACATACACACACATACACACATACACTCTATCTTCCTAAATGAATAATTTTTTAATTGTTTATCTTTCTGGAAATGGTTTATTGGAGTCTCACTTTATATAGTACACTGGCCTTGAACTCAACAACAATCCTCGTGCCTCAGTTTCCCAATTACGAGGACTACAAACACAAACCACTATTGGAGTCTTTTTTATAATTATCCATGGGATAGAAGGCCTTTGGGGATGAATTCCTTTATTTCAGTCCATCAATTTAAGCTTCCTCCTTTCAAAGAAAAGTTCATTTTGCTTAGTCCTTAGCTTGTGTTAGGCTCTTAGTCTGCCTTGTACGATTCTTTTAAGTCTGCTTAATTCTGTTCCAAGAGCTAATATCATAAATCACTATTTTCCTGCTCAGTTGAGGTTGCTTTTTTGTCATTACAAAGCTTTGATTTTAGAGTTTTTATTTTATTTTGATTTCTTCTTTTTCTTTTTTCCCATTAATTAATTAATGTATTCATTTTACTTCCCAATCATTATATTTTCTCGTTTTGGTTTTGAGACAGGGTCTCATGTTCTTAGACTGGCCTTGAACTCACTGTGTTTTGGAGGGTGACCTTGACCTTCTAACCTGCCTGCCACTGCTTGACCGGTGTAGATAACAGGCTTCTGCCACCAGCACAGCCACCCAAGCGCTGACTTCATCTGAACTCGGGGCAGGTAGCCTCCTCACTTCCCCGCCTCTGTCACTTCCTTGGCTTAGGTTTCAGTCTCTTGGGCCTTTCTACTACTGTCGCTTGAAACACGTCCCCCTGTGCTCTGCGTACTTCCACTTGCTTTGCTGGTTTTGAAGTAGGGCTCTCAGTACTATCTCAAAGTGACTTCACACTCCTTACACCCACCTGCTGAGACTTACATGGTTAGGAAATTGTTTCTTAAATGTTGTCTAATCCAGCTACATTTGGGGATTTCTACTGTTGTTTCTTGTTAGTAGGGTTGATCTTCAATTGCCTTTTATACTTTTTATCTTTTTGGATGATTGTTGGAGTTATTAAACCACTGTGTTTTATTAAATGTTCATATTTACTGCACCATCATCTTCTGAGTGCGTGTGTGATAATGTGTGCATACATGTGTGTATTTGTTTGATGCTGGGGATCCAGCCCAAGGCCTCTTACATGATACAGTGACTCACCACAGAGCTACACTCCTAGCCCTCATTCTTTGAACAAAATAATATCACTTTTAAGGTAATTATTATTTCATATGTGTGGGTGTTTTGCCTGCATGCATGTCTTCCGCATTTTGCAGTGTCCTTAGAAGATGGTGTTACATTCCTTGTGAGTGGAGTTATAGACGGTCTCGAGCTAGAATGTGTGTGCTGGGAATCAAACCCAGGTCCTCTGGAAGAGAGAGCAACCAGTACTCTTAACCACTGAGCCATCTTCCTCAGTTGTTATAGTTGTTAACTGTATTTTTGGCATTTTACAATCATATATTCATACAAAGTAAATATGTATTTATTTTTATGTTACATATATATATAATTTTTTCTTCACTATTTTTTTCTTGTATTACCAAAGGAGTTTGTTTTTACTTAAGCATTTCTATGACTTAGCTGGGCTTGATCAGTGTGAAGAAACCCTGGCCCTGTCATTTACCTGCCAAGTGCTGTACAGTGGGGTTCCAGGTTCCCAATTGAGAGGTATTTTTCTAGCATCATGTGATCCAGGCACAGCGACACAAGCCATGTCCTCTGTGACTTCCCATCAGCTGTGGTCCATTTTAGAGAGCTGGACTTTAAAATGTCAACAAGCTGACTGAATCACTTGCTCTGACTCTTTAGCTGAGAGCCCTGAAACCAGCTCCTTTGTGTGCTTCGGTCAGGATGACACTGCTAACTGTACTTGTCACATGTGCACTTACACTTCTATTAAAGGCTGCCTCCTCATTATGGAACTAGAGGGCACTTGTGCTGCACATAATTCAAAGAATGTGCCTGGGCATTTTTTGAGGCCCTGAGAAGATTGACCTTTGGCACCTGTAGTTACTCATAGATGTTTGAGGTAACTGTCTAGTATGACTGACTTTGGAAAATACTTCCAGATGCTGAGCCAGAGAAGTAATAGGATTCTTCGTATAAACTGCCAATTATCTCATTTTTAAAATAAGCTCACAATAAAGCAAAATAGGTTTTTTTGTACAAAGCATATTTTAGCATTATAAAAAAATTATTGGCTATCAAGTTATTTTTAAAATCTTCATGTTAGTGAATATAGATCCTTTGAAGAAAGAAAACCTGCTTAATTTAAAACTAAAACTGTCACATAGATGTGATATAGATTAGGAAAGAAATTCTGTACAATGGAGATAAATCCTGGGTTGGCGGGGATAAACAGATTGGGGAAGTGGGGACTTTGGAGTAAGATCCCACCCAGCCACGCTTACTGTTTACTTGGTTATTGTTTTCATTTGGACTTTTAATCTGGAATGAAATACAACCCAGAAATGGAGGATTGTCATGTGTAGCTTGGGGAACTCTGGTCATGAAGAGCTTAGTCCCAGGCCCGATGGCTTACACCTTTAATCCAAGGAGACAGAGGCAAGCAGATCTCTGAGATAAGGGTCAGCCTGATATAGAGCAAGTTCCAGCTCCAGCAAGCAGCAGAACTCAGCAGCTTCTGTAGATCTGGCTTTAGAGTCAAGAATAGAAGGGACTAGTGGGACAATGGATGCTGGTTAGCTGGAGCTAAGAAAGTGGGAAAACCAGAAAGCCTTCTAAGGGATCATGATATATTCTTGTAAGACTAGGGAGCAGGATATTAGCAGGGATAGCAGTTAAGTCAAAATCATTAATTAAATGATTATCTTGATTGCTTTCAACTTCAGAATTGCCACTTGAATAGCACCATCATCTATAAATTATATATGAAACTCTATGTTACTTAGCAGGACAGAAAAATCCTTTTATATAACTAAATATTTTATGATAGCCTGGCCGTGATTCATTGGTGAAAATTCTATCATGATTAATAGAAAGCTTCAAATCTTAGATCATGATTTACCTTAATCTGCTAAGAAGGTTAAAAACATTACCATTGAGGATGAAAATAAAATTCCCTGTCTACCAATTCTATATTTTAATTCTAGCTGGATTACATACTTACATTGTTTTGAGGAGCCTACATGACACTAGTAAAAGTCATAAGGATACCTGAGCCTCCACAGTGTTTTCCCACGTATTTAATAGTGCTGCAAACGCTGAAAGTCAGTGATGGTTTATCCGCAGGACTGAGGCGGGGAGATGCTGAAGCTGGTAGCTGGCGGTGCCTGGGCTGCAGCCCCGGCACTCTGGCCCACTGTGCAGCTCTGCCCATTATTGCAGTGCTTCGGTTTAAGGAGAGCTCAAATCTGGCCCTGCCAGCAGACACTGGCGCGTCCCTGTGCTGGAGGCCCTAGCTCTAAGGGCTCATTCCCTGCCTTCAGGAATGTCTCGGGAAACCTTACAGACTGTGTTAGTATGAGTGTTCTTGAGCTCCTCGGTGATGTGGACCCTTAGGTCTAGGGGCAGGGTACCTTCAAGATTCTATACAGCCTTCTTCTTTTCATTCCTAATTCTCCATTGGCCCTGTTCAGGTAATGAGAGCCCAGCTCTCCATGCATTCCATGTCCAGGCCACTTGGTTTACATGGTAGCATTTGTTATTCAGTGTAGTAAAATACTATTAGCTACGGAAATTCCGACCTTGTAGAAAGCCAAAGGTTTTTCTACAGGAGGGACTTATCCTTCCCTTGTTTAGGACTAAAACTTTCTGAGGAGTTTCTGTGTCAGGAGGAAATCTAAGTTGCTGAGCTTCCATATACCAAGATGGCACACTAGGCGGCAATAGGGAAAAGACTACAGTGTCTGTTCCCTCGCCAAAGACTATGAAGACTGGGGTCAGCCAGAGCATCTCCTCTTCAGTGTTGGATGAGGAGGTGTAGGTCTTCTGCAGGAAAACAGCTGGAAGGAAGGAGTGTTGGCCAACTGGGGACCTTTCCTCCGCCCTTCTCCCACACAAATTTATCCCCACCCCACCTCCCATTTACTATGGCATACAGTCAGGTACCTCCACTGTAACACAGTGGGCTGGATAATTATAAGACACTTCTAAAATGACAGCCAGGGGACCGAGCTTGTTGGTACATGTGCCTGTGATCCCAACACTTGAGAGTCAAAGGGACGAGGACCAGGAGTGAGGCCAGCTTGTGGTACATGGCCATGGTGAGATCGGTCCCCAAGCGTGCCAGCAAGCTAGCTCAGCTGGTAAAAGCATCTGCAGCCCAGCCTGCCACCCTGAGTCCATTCCCCGGGATCCACATGGTGGAAAGAAAGATCCAAGTCTCACAGATTGTCCTTCAACCTCCACCCATGTACCATGGTGCAATCACATGTGTAGGTGTGGGTGTCCTCACACATACAAATACATAATCTAATCACCATAACTACAGCTGTGCTCCTCAAGCCTGGGTGCTTTAAATCAGTCGATCTGCTCTTCTTGCCTGGGCCTCGGCCCACAGTTAGCAGTGTCCAGTGTCTCCCAAATGGGTCTCTCTAAAGCACTTTAAATCCAGCCCCATGGTTTTACCAAATTTCTTTGTGGTCTAGCCTTTGTCAACTGCAGCCTGTTCCTGTCTGCCTTTGTTCATCTGCGTCATGGCTACAGGGTAGGCTCTTTATCTCACTGTGTCTCTCTGACTTGTTTCCTGAAGTGTATTTTGTTTTGGTGTTGAGAAGCTGTGTTAAGCTGCGTTTCCTTTCTTAAGTCTTTGTCGCTGAGCAATCAGCTAGAGTTTTCTTCAGGCCCAAGTGTACTGAGTGCTGTACCATTGGTCCTGCTGTCTGGGTTCTCTTTGGCTCTCTCCTTTGAACTGAGGATGATTGTGTTTTATTTGGTTTGCCTTGGGATCTTTGGATTTAGAAATAACTCCCCTCAGAGGTGGTCATTGATCCAGGAAATCATTCCCCTTTCTCTGTAATTTTACTGCATACGTATTTTCAAATCTATAATTAAATGCTGTTTATCTTGAATGGTCAGAAACTTTTAGGTAAATGGGGTTGTATTGAGTGCGTTTCCCTGTAACTTGCTTTTTTATTTCCTATAAAACCCTGAGATATGTATAGAACATGAACTGACACATTTATATGGTGTACCGAGCTGTGTTGTTTCTCAGTGACTTTACCTCACAGGCAGTTTCTACAGCGTAAGTTACCGTTGGTTACAAGGCGCTGTGCACACTGCTGACGGTGCCGGCACTCTGGTGTTTGCAATGGTGTTTCTTTCTGTTTTCACCTTTCCCGTGAATGGTGCTGCAGAACACCTTCACAAATGGGTTTTTGAAGGAAACCCATTAGCCATTAGGGTTTCGCTTCTGTAGATGTTTTCATGGGACTTCTGTTCTCTACATTTTCGTGTATAAGCTCATGTATAGATTTTTAGATATTCAGCCCTTATGTATTCAATGTCATAATGATCTGATCCTGATGGCCACAGCTCTCCACAGGAGCTGTGATCATAGGCACCTTTCCCCTTCTTGCAGCTTTTGCTTTTCAAGGTTTTCCTCTGGTCGGAATAATGACCTTAGTTGTTCATTCTTTCTGGGTTCTACTCACCTGCCAACCCTTCTGGGATCTGTGTACCTAGCCAGTTTTTAAAACAGGCCATCATCCTTGTCTACAGACTGGTGCCATTGAAGCTCACTGTGTTTGTTTCCCACCAAACCTCGCCCTGCTTCCATCCACACTGCAACTTTCTATTTACCTGAAACTTTCATGTCAGTGATATCTTAATCTTTCCCATGAATCCCTGTTGGATTTTCCTCAGTTTTATAGTGTTACACATGTTCTTTTAATACTGTCCGTATTTTAACTTCATGTTGAAATCTACTGGGTTTGTGTGTTGAGTGGGGCTAGCCTTGTTCTTTGGTTCTCTCAGTGGGGCTGAGGACTCAGAAGTAGATTCTGTTTAGTTCTCCATTGGTAATCGCTGCATTTTTTAAAATGAAAGTTTATAATTCCCTCTCTGATTTTACATCTTAACATTCTATTTCTTTTTCTTGTTTTAATGTACTGGCTAGGATATTGTCTGCATCTCTTGAGGTGGGTCTTTCTATTTTAATATTCCTCTGTAGGTGAATTACATTGCTTTTAAAATATGAAAATGACCATTTCTTGCTTAAGTCCAACATTGTCAAGATCATGTACTTTGGTAGGTTTAGTGAATTCATAGTTTGCCAATATTTTTGTCCTTATCAGTGAGTATAAGCTTTATTTTTTAGAATATATTATAAATACTTTATGGCTGTTTTTAGTATTGGTTCCTGATGATAGAAAATGTCACATTAACTTATTTTATATGTGCACACAGATTAATCCAAAGCTTGAGGTAATGGATTTGCAGAGTTCTTCTCCCCCAGTTGTGGATGTCCTTTCCTTTGATTCAACCACAGTAAGTTATTTTTCTTTAACTTAAGCAGTGTTAAACCATTTATCACAGTCTATTTCCTTACAGTGTGAGAGGGTCCAATATGAGCTGAGTGACCTAACATTTCAGCAAAGCCAGGCTTTATACAGTCATTTCTAAGAAAAAACCACCAGGGGGAGCAGCAACCATTTCCAGAACAGCTTTACCTTTGAAGACCTTAAACTCAAGTCTAATTCACCCTCCCTACTCCCTGATACCCTGCCTCCTGCCTTCTACCCTCTGCCCCTCCCTCATTTCTCATCCCTGCTCTCTACCTTCTGTCCCCCTGCTCCTGCTCTCTTCTCCCTGCTCCCTGTCCTGGGGTACTACACTGCTGTCACAGAGCGGACTCTGCTTCATTGCTCTAAGGATGGCAGTTCCTCCCCTTTGTTTTTGTTAATCTCTTGGTGGATTATCCAGAAATAAAATATCCCTAATAGTTACAATTTTGTTTATTAAAATTATCTGTGTGTTTTATATTTTTGAGCATCTGAAGGCTTCAGAAACAACTTGAGCCTTTTAACTTGTGAGTCGCCCTCTCTTGCTGATTAACGCAAGCCCTGCTCTGCGGACAGGAAGCACAGCGTTGCCTTTGACAACACTGCTGCTAAGCTGTCCATTTAGTTCAGTACTGTGGGTGAAACTTTAAAGAAACACAGCCTGAATACAGACTCTAGTAGACGCTAAGACAAGTGTCTCATGCAGAGGAGGTCTGTCTGTAACAGGAAGTGCTGTGGTTCTCCAGTTAGGAAGTGTCCTCTCAGCACTGCCCAGAAGAGATTGTTCTTCTCTGAGAAGCCTCTAACAAGAGCCACGTGGTAGCAGACAGGCGCTCATTCTGCAGGGGAGGTGGAAGTCTCTGGTGGAGCTGGTCTGTGCTCTACTGTGTCACATCTCTAACCCAGCAGCATTCTGCACGAATGAGTAACTTGTCCAATTAAACTTAACTAAACGTTAACCAGCTGTCTACAACCTGGCGCAGTGCTCTACCTATAGTTAGTCTTCAAAGAATTTGCCTCAGCCCATGCCATTGACCTTCTGTGTTCCAGTGAGTTGACTCTGTAGATGTCCTGTAGATAGGCACTTTGTGACGTAGCCAGCAAGCTAAAATTTAGTGCTCCTGACCTAGAAACTATCTCAGGGCTTTTGTTCTACTTTTTGAGACACACTCTCCTTTAAGCTTTGCAGAGACTCATGATTTGGGGCTGGAGAGATTGGTTCATCAGTTAAGAGCACTGAGTGCTCTTCCAAACATCCTGAGTTCACTTCCCAGCCATCACATGGTGGCTCACAACCATCTGTAATGGGATTGATACCCTCTTCTATTGTGTCTGAAGAGAGTGAGTGATAGTGTACTCCCAATTAATAATAATAATAATAATAATAATAATAATAATAATAATAATAATAATAATAATAATAATCTTTAAAAACTCATGACTTGAAGACTATAAGCATTCTTAAGAGTTTGCTATTAAGGTGGGCCTGTCACCAGCTAGAGCAAAAGGGTACTTATCTCTTGAAGATAATCCAGAGGAACCAGAATCAACTAGTTTGTGTGGTATTTTTGGGACTTTGATGAAGTCATCCACAAGAGGGGAGCACTACATAGATCAGTCATCCACAAGAGGGGGGCACGGAGTAGAGCACTCAGTCACCCACAGGAGGGGAGAGCTGAGTAGAGCACTCAGTCACCCACAGGAGGGGAGCACGGAGTAGAGCACTCAGTCACCCACAGGAGGGGAGCGCTGAGTAGGTCAGTCACCCACAGGAGGGGAGAGCTGAGTAGGTCAGTCACCCACAGGAGGGGAGAGCTGAGTAGAACAGTCAGTCACCCACAGGAGGGGAGCACGGAGTAGAGCACTCAGTCATCCACAAGAGGGGAGCACGGAATAGAGCACTCAGTTACCCACAGGAGGGGAGCACTGAGTAGAACAGTCAGTCACCCACAGGAGCGGAGAGCTGAGTAGGTCAGTCACCCACAGGAGGGGAGCACTGAGTAGAACAGTCAGTCACCCACAGGAGGGGAGCACTGAGTAGAACAGTCAGTCACCCACAGGAGGGGAGAGCTGAGTAGGTCAGTCACCCACAGGAGGGGAGCACTGAGTAGGTCAGTCATCCACAGGAGGGGAGCGCTGGCCTCAGTAATGTGAAACTGCCTTTTTGTAACAAAGCCAGTCGGACTTCAGTGACTTCACTTTACAAGAAAGATTCTAAGGAATGATTTTAAAAGTAGCCATGCCAAACACTGTGGCACATTCTAATTTAGAATTCAGGAGGCAGGAGGGCTTGAGTTTGGGGCTACCATGAATTGTATGGTAAGACTGCAAGAGACAAAGTCTGGGAGTGTGTGTCGATAGCAGGTTGCCTAGTGCACAGAAGCTACACTGAAGTGAGTCTTAGCTGTCCTCTAGCAGCTCGCCATAGAGAAGAAACTGAGGCATGCAGTGTAACAGTTGGCACCTCTGTGGCTTGCACTTGTCTCTGATGCCTGACAGAAATGTTGATAAAATATTTAGTATCAAAATCAGTTGTTAGCAATCTATGTTTTTAAAGCTTGGTTGCCCCACCCCCAGATGTTTCTCTGCAAAAGTTTAATATTGACTATCATATAGACATGGTTTTAAAATGTCTATCTTCTCAACTACCTTAATCTTTATTTTGATTAATTCAAGTCCCTTATATTGTTTGTTTGTTTGTTTGTTTGTTTTTGGCTTTTTAAGAATCTTTTCCTTAGGGATCTGCTTTGAATCTTAATATTTTCAAAGAAATAGGTTATGGTTCTGCTATCAAATTTTGAGTCAGAGGTGACTAGGATATGGCTCAGCAATTGAGGTTTGCCTAGCATGCTTGAAACCCTGAGCCCCATTGCTAACATGAGGGAAGATTATATACGGACATCCAGCATTTACCATCTGTGATATGGCTACACAGGGTAGGGTGCTTCAGATTCTCTTTGCCTCTCTCCTCAAACAAGAATAAAATTGGAGAAGTTTATTGGAACTAAAGAGATAGCACTGTGTGCATTGTGCATACATGCTGTGTAAACAGGAGGAACTGAATTCCCAAAATCTGTGTACAAAGCTGGGTGTGGTGGGGAGAGCCAGGCATCCTAGAGCTGAGAAGAGCCTAGATATGGTCCTTGGGGAATCACTGACCAGATGGTCTAGTCTGCTTAGCAAGTCCCAGGCCAGTTAGAGGCCTAATCTCAAAAGACCAAAGTGAATGGCTTCCAAGAATGACACCTGAATTCAACCTCTGGTTTCTACATTTACCTATTTACTTACATATGCCACTTACAAGCACACATACACACACACACACACACACACACACACACACACATACACATAAAGAAACCTGTTAACCCTCAGGTAAATTATAGTCTTCAGGTTTGTTGTAGGATTTGGATTTTTTGTTATTGTTATTGTTTGGGGGTTTTGTTTGGTTTTGTTTTGTTTTTTGAGACAGGTCTTTTCTGTGTAGCTCCAGGCTGTCCTGGAACTTCCTCTGTAGACCAGGCTGGCCTCTACCTCAGAGATCCTTCTGCCTTTGCCTCACAAGTGCGCCACCACCCACAACTTAGCCTTACGTTTTAATGTGTTAGTTTTATTATTTGTCCTACACGTAGGTGAACAGAATGAAGTCAGCACTATTACGGTTGTTCTTCGGATGCCAAAACACTGGTTTCTTTCCCAAGAGCTGAGATGGTGACTTTATTGCTATCCTGACCACGATGCATAGTGTAAATATAATATATGCCTTTGTTTAGAGTTGGAGACATCATTTCAGATCAAATTAACTGTTTATACTAAACTGAAAAGTTAAAGTTACATTATAGGAGAAAATGCCAGACTGGGCAGTTCTTCAAACCATTAGCCAAAACAAAGACAGGCTGCCCAGGAAAGCTCTGCAAGGTGCTCCCTTGAGGAGGATCACAGCACCCACCCTGGGCAGGAGAAAGTAAGACAACAGGAGAGGGAACAGATGTCAAGTATTAGTCATCTGGAGAAGTCAACAGAAGCCTTCCCAAGAGAAATCAGCCCTTAGCCTGGGCAGAGATGGGCAGAGTTTGTTATTATTATTGTTTTTAAACTGGAATATTTCAGGTAAGAAAGCAAGGTTTAGAATATTCCTTTAAGTTTTTTGAAAATGTATATACCCTGATAATAAAATACACACTAATCTGCTTCAGATCTTTCTCTCCGCCCCCCCCCCCCATCCTGGCCCCCAGCCCCCAGCCCCATGCCCGCATACTATTCCTGCTTTGTTCCTCCTCCCTGAACTGGCTTTGGAGCTGTGTGAAACCTGAAACTGGGGAATGTCTTGCCTTTTTCCTCCACGGTGTGGCCCATTTTGGTCCTTTACATTGCCTTACCAACAGGTGGCAGATGTGACCAAATCCTGGAAGGATGAGCTCTCATAGACGTCCCTCAGTGAATGTTTATCACGGATCCCTGCTCATATACATCCATGTCCCTCATTAAATGTTTATTGAGGAATGGCTCTGTGGCATTCCCCATTCTCAGCTTTAAAGAAAAGGAAGCAATAAATAAAAACCTGTCCAGAAAAGCTCCATTTTATACCCTGCTCAGAGAAACAGGAAAGTCTCAGATTAAGAACATAAACTTTTTAGGATAGTGGGTCAAAACACTACAAAGGCAAAGAAAAGCACTTTGGGCAAAACAAGAGGCTGTAGGAATGTGGTCCAGACACTGTCCCATGGCAGGTGCCATCTGAGTAAGTACCTCAGGGGCATTGGGACAAGAAACAGGAAACTAAGGAAATAGTGGACCTCGGGCAGAGGTGGCTTAACACAAGGCAGGGGCAAGGGAGATGGCAAGCTTCTGAAGATATTTTGAAGGCAGAGCCAAGAGGATTTCCTGACAGATTGGATGTCAGCTGTGGGATTCCCTATCTCCTCTCCCAGGGGACAATAAGGTATAGCCCTGAGTAATCTCAGGGCAGCTGGGAATATCTTCTGGCTCAACCTCATTTTGACAAAGTGCCATGGACAGAAAAATAATTGTAGTTTTCTCGTCTTATGTTCTAGAATCAGAGGAAGGAAATTCTCTGTCTCTTCTGCGACTTTGGGAAGTGCCCTGCTAAATGTCACTTAGATTCCGGTTTCTCAGCAAAGCACATTTGGTTTCTCTTTTGCAAAAGATTTTTACATCAGCCTATTTGAGGGAAGAGAACGGTTGCCCACTTTCATGGGCCATATGGTACATACTACCTAGAAAATAATGTTGTGTTGACACATCTGTGGACACAGGGAGAGAGTACACTTGCAGACAGAATATTTCCACGGGTGTTGTGGCAACAGTACATCCTGGTTACTAGACAACATTGTGTAACTAGTTCAGAGTTATTTCAGTTCCTAACTGCTTATGTAAGCAAAGATTTGGAAGGACTTATTTGAAAGAACACAGTGTCTGAAAATTCAAATGACTCTAAACTAAAATGTACAACTTTGACAACTGAAAATGAACATGCAGGCTGAACAGCATGTTAAGAGCACTGGTTTCTCTTCCAAAGTTCCCAAGTTCAATTCCCAGCACTCACACTGACAGCTAACAACTATCTGTAACTCCAGTTCCAGGGCATCCACACCGTCTTCTGCATGTAAACATCCACACAGATAATATAAATAAATATATTTTATGAATAATGCAGGAGCACAGTAAATCACCAGGCACTGGCACCCAGCTGTCTTTCCCTCTCCCTATACAAACTTCCCTGGGCTTACTCACAGGCATGCATCATTTGGATTAGGCCAGGTTCTTTGTAAGGTTTTTAAGCTTTGCAACAGTGTATAAGGCTGCATTTGATTTGTAAATTTAGCACATATGATTTCTAAAAACAGATATGTTGTTGGCTTATAGTAAGTGAGCAGGCAGGTTGGTATGCTTTGAGCACTGTCTGGGTGGCTCTGTGGCGACTGTCCTGCTCCTGGGTTGCATGTTCACCTGCCTCCTTCAGAGTAGGAAACATGTTTTCTTTTTTCTCAGATATAGTCTTTAAACTAGAAGAAACAGAGATGGGGGGAACTGCGCCTCAGTTGGGTCCTTGCTCTTAAGGCACAGCACTGCCGTGTGTTGTGGAAACTGCTCAGGCTTTCAGTGCAGACTGGCCCTTCCCTTGTACACTGAAACCAATCATAAAGCAGCAGCACCAGGAATGCTTGGTACACTAAAGGAACATGGCATTTTTTTCTCTGCATGGAGCTCCCATTGTCTTTTGTTCAATTCCTCTTTCTGTGAAAGAAAATGGTGTAGGCCAAGAGGGCCATTTTCCACCTACATTAATCTGTTCTGCGGTAAAAATCATGACAAGAAGTCTAAGTTATGTGATTGAGGTATATTTCCCTCCCTCAAAAATTTGCTAATTTGAGCTTAACTTTCTAAGTCACAGGCAAAAGAAATTCATCGAATTTACCAAAAATTATATACATATCAATTTTATATAAATTGTTCTACTTAGCTAATACTTGTTTCTTTACTCCTGTGACAAGAGAGATTTCTTTTTCTATGTTAAATGCATCTTTTAAAACAGGAAACTCTACAAAAGAATTCTTTATAATGTGTTATTGGCTGCCTAACAAAGTAAATAAATGTTGCAAATCCCTTTAGAAAATGAGAACATTTCTGGGCACTGGTGGTGTTGAAGCTGAAGATCTTATTTCTGCCTCTAACTTCCTGCTGTACTATGTTTCTAACCTGTGCCTCTGCCCCAGAGACACCACCAGCCTTCTCTCTGGCTGGGAATCCAAGCTGCATCCCCAGTTCCCACAGCTGAGGCGAAGGCATGCGGAAAATGCCCGCAGTCCTCAGCCCACACATCCAGTGACAACTGGTTTCTTCCTCTTCCTGTGGAAAAGCAACATCCTCTAAGATGAGAGGACTTGCACCCTGAGGAATGCAAGAGCAGCAGTGAGCTTTCACACAGGAAATGAATTACTCCGGGGTAGCACTCTGAAAATGCTTGTCTCCTGGAGGATGTCAGCAAGAGCTTCCTGCCCACCCAGAGGAATGCCTGGCCATCTGCAGGGCTGTGCAATAAAGTGACCTGCCTTTGTGCCCTTCTGTGCATGGTACCCATAAGAGTTTGAGATCTTAGGTGCTGCTTAGATAGAGAAGGTCAGACATAGAGATCGCATATGTGGTGCACAGTCACACACATCCTTGCACAAATAAAGAACACTGGCTGAATCAGCCAGCCGGTCCAGTGCTTACAAGTCAGAGAAATCTGATTTTATTCTTTCTAAATCATCTGGCATTTTTCTTTCTTGAGCTAATGATAAGGCTCCGATTTTATATGCACTTTTAAGCTTTTCCCAAACCATTGCAAAGTTTTGGTGGGTTTCTGTGGTGCAATTCTTTATTTGTTTGTTTTAGGTTGAAGAGGAGATGGAAAAGGAATGCCAGGCATTTCCTCTTCCTCTCTAAAATGTCTTTTTAATGAACATTCCCCTTCCCTCCTTAGGAACACAGTGTTTGGGTTCACAGGGTCCCTCTGAATGCTAGGATCTGATAGTGCAGTCTTAGTCTTTGTTCCGAGCCTTAAAAAGCTCACTGATGAGTGGACCTACTCTTTCATCTCATTTCCAAGCTCTCTTGTCTTTGAAAAACATTTCTAAACCTCTATAGGGAGTTCCTTGTGTTAACTTTTTGCTGTTAAAGTAAACATTACACCTAATGCTGTTCAGCTAGAACCTAAATGACACATAATAAGTCACACTACAGAATAAGATATAAATGAAAAGATCTCTATAAAGGAATGTTATCCCAGCATTATAACAGAACCAAGAAGGAAAGCATATAAAACAAGTGTCCTTTAAAAGGTATCTGCTACATAGAAGGGTAGTATGTCAATCGATTGAATATTATGTGGCAATTTTGTGTTTAATCACAACTAAATGCAGGGCAATTTAGTGTAATTCTCTATTAGAACCTGGTCATGAAGAAGATTCTTTGTCCAGAAAGCTACCACACTATCTGATTGACAGCGGCCTGTCTTATATGAGGAGTGGTTATCAACCTCACCACCAAGAGGTGAAAATTGACAAAAATTCAATGTAGACTGAATTTTGGATGAGAATACCAATGTTAGGTTTACTGGGTTTGTAGGAATGCCATAGTTATGAGAGATGATGGCCTTTTTCTTAGAACACAGTGTTGTAATAATCCAGGTAAAAGGGCACAGTGCCAGCAACTTGTCAGAAGATTTTGGGGGGAAAGTTACTAGTGTAGCTAGATAGCAGGGTAAGAATCGTAACAAAATTACAGAATCTACATTATTATTATAAGTGTTGTTGTTCTGTTGTTTTAATAGCGACATCTGTCTAATTTGAAACTGTTTGAAAATAAAGTTTAAGGAGCCAAAATTATTTTTCTATGTCACAGTGAAAATCCTCTAAATACCATATGAAAAGAATTTGTTAGATATATATATGTGTGTGTGTGTATATATATATATATATATATATATATACATATATATATATATATATATATATATATATAGTTTTAATTCTTTAGTGGGGAAAAGTGTATTTATCCATTCAGCAGACGTCCTTCTCTGTGCCTTCAGTACATCATTCCAACTTCATTAGTAGAATTTACCTACATCTACCTGGTCATCAAATAACGAAGGTAGACTTGGCTTTAGAATCTGTGTGTTTAGTCATGTGTGGCATATGCTTCGATGACAGCAAATTTCACATTTATAAAGAATAGACGATACTTGAAGAACTTAGGAAGCAAGACAAATGTGCTGTGTCTTCCCAGAAACAGACATTGTTCATCCATTGTTGTCGGGTCTTCTGATCAGATTTAAAGTATTCTCAGCACATTCCTGTGCCCCATAAACTCAGCCACAATTTCTCGTGTACAAATTAGCATTTTACCTACTTAAAGCATTCACGAAGATTCTCTTATTGTACAAATCAGCCTTACAGAGGCTGGGCTGTTTGCCCAGAGTCACAGAGCTAGGAGGTATGAAAGACCAGCAAGGCCTGGTCTAGACAAAGTCCTAACTCTGGGTTCCTTGCTCCCCCAAAGAACTCAGACCCCAGCCACCTGCCTTGTCATTTAGAATCCTAGTTTTAGTTTCCTTCCCATACATGTTTAAACCAAGACCAGGTGCCATCACTGTGGAATAGTAAAAAGAAGGCTAGCTTAGTAACTCTGGGTAGGAAAAAAAGGAAGAAAGAAATGGAGGAGAAAACATTTCTGACATAGTTGCTGATGGGGAAAAAGGTCCTGGGGTTGATGCTCATATTCAGTCATTGGTCGTGGAGGCCACCTCGGATGTTACGTGTTGCTTGTACACTCTTGAAGAGTATGTAAATCCTTGTCATATGCTGTATTTATTTGGCTGACACACATCTTTATCTTAAAGCTCCAAACTCATGTGATTCACTGAGTTCTGTGGTGAAGTTTCTGGTCAGCAAAAAACATGCCCTACTTCATTCACTCTCTCGGGCTGACTGTGTCAAATACATCTACCCTAAATGTCAACTAGTGTCAGGCATGGGCTCATGTCAAAGTGATACTCAAAGTCTGGAAATATGTACTGGGAGATAATAGTTTATAACATATTGAAGTCATGTGTAATTAAAATAATTCCTTATTTTTATTGTAACTACAAATTCATTAAGGTAAAGACAGTTGTGTGCTTGGAATATCAGCCGAAGAATTGTTTTTAAAAATGTAGTCTTCCAGATTTGTACTTTCAGGAAAATCTATGTGTGTTTGTACAGTTCTGTGCGTACTGATATTAACACTATGTTAAATGTTTAACATGTGGGGGGGCAGTGGACAACTTGCTGGAATTTGTAGGCTTTGTCAGCAAATACCTTTACTGAACTCTCTTGCTGGTTCCTATTAACAGTATTTAAAGTTTATTTTGTTCTTTACATCAGGTGTTCTTACATTTTGGGCACTAATGTCAGGAGCTTTTTTCCATTTCTATCCTGAGAAAAACAATCTTACTGGTACACAATTAAATTACATACCTTCACACACACACATAATTTTGTCTAGAAAAAAAATTTTAAGAGTTTTTTGGGTTTTTTTTAATGTGTATTAAAAAATGTGTATGGCTATTTGTTTGTGCCTGGTACCTATGTGGTCAGAAGAGGGCATCAGCTCCTCTGTAGCTAGAGGTGGGATGTCAGGAGCCACCGTAAGTGCTCTGAACTGACCCCGGCTCTTCTGGAAGAGCAGCCAGCAGTGCTTTTGAGCCACTGAACCATCTCTCCAGCCCCGGGCCAGCCGTATTTTTAATCAAACACATCAACAAGTTTGCCTAATTGTTAGATTATAAGAGGTTGTTTTAACTTGAACTTCAAAGTAAACCACAACCCACTAGGATACATTTAAAACTTCTCATTTAGAGACCCATTGTGTTTTCTCAGAAAAGCATTGTTACATTTGGTTAAGTGTTAAGAGCTGTTCCTTTCTGATACTAAGTGTGACGATCATTATTAGTCATTTGTTAGTCAAAGGAAATGACAGACCTAGGCTTCACATCCAAACTCTGAGCATGTTTGTAAATGTGCCTGGGAATTTTTAGCATTGGCTTCAGCACTCCTGCAGACAGTTCTCAGTGAAATTGTCTCTTTGGGGCCTGCACACTAAAGCTCTTGTATTTTATCCCACTATTTCGACTTATTTTATACAAAAACACGAGTCTTTCTGTTCAGTTGTTAACATACAGTTTTCCTACAGCATTTTCCTATAAGAAAAATGTATTTAGTAAGAATTTGAGGAATTTTTTTTTCACTTAAATTGGGCATTTTTATTTGTACTCTTGCTATTAGAAGCAGGATCTCATTGTGTAGATGTGGCTACCTGTGGCTAGCTATGGTAAAGCATGCTGAACTTGAACTCAGAGAGATCTACCTGCTTCTGCCTTGTAAGTGCTGAGAATAAAGGCAGGCAGCGCCACCGCACCTGGCTTATGCGATCGTTTTCAATGACAAAAAATAAGGTTATACTAAAATGCTCATGCTCATCTCTTCCTCCTGCCCCTGCCCCCCTCTGAGCCACTCTTCCCCCTAAGGCATCGATTTGGATCTGACAGTAGTGACTGGCATTTGCTTCAGTGTGTTTGCTTATTTGTTTGCTTGCTTTTCTGCTTCTCCTGTGTACAGGGAAATCTGGAATACTGGTAGACTTTACTGCCATAGTAAAGCAGCCTATGAGTATAAAAAGTCAATATATAGCAAAACAAATGTCACTACATATCAAATCAAATGGGACTCTGGGCATTGCTCTGCCAACCCCACTGAGTGAAGTGCTGCAGAATTAGAAAATGTTGTGAGTGTTAAGCACAGATGAGCTGGATTTCCGTGCTGGTTAGTTAACTTTAGGGCAGAGGACTCTGTGGTGTCAGTCAGCATCATGAAGGAAGGAGACTAAGTCAGTGACTGATTCGGTGAGTAATATTCCTCTGACCGAAATGTGCCTGGACCAGTGGGGGTCAGGAGACTGTGTGGGTTACAGTGCTGAGCAAAAGCAACTGTGAAATGTTTCATGAGCAAACAGGAAGCCGACTCTGGAGCATCCTCCAAACCACTAGCATTTGTGAGGTGAAACCAGAGACAGGTCTCCTGTGAGGCACTGGCCTGAGATCTAAAGCCTTGTTCCTCTGCACTGCCTCCTGAGTAGTTTACCTGATCATCCTGTAGGATCTTAGTGAAGAGGCAGTCTCCGGTCTCACCCCAGGCTTTGAGTTTGAGGAATGCTTGTTGAGGCTTCATTGGGAGTTGGCATGAGAAACGGGATAATACAAAGATAATACGTAGATAATACAAAGACATGCTTGCTTGGTCTGGTGTAAGAGATTAGGCAGCTTAAGATGTATGGAGAAGGTCATAGTTACCAACCATGCATTTTGTCCTTTGCAACAGTGACTGAACAGAGACATTGAGCCCAGTTAGGAGCATGTCAGTAATCCAGACAAAAGCAGTGTTTAACTGGGATAAGCCATACCACTGGGGATCAAGAGAATGGATTCATTGAGAGCTTCGTGATACAGTTGATAAAGCTTGGAGTGGGTTGGAAGATCCAGTTATCAGTTATCATTTTCGGGTTTCTAGCTTCTAAAGTGATAAAAATGATTCGTGGAGGCAAGGGACCTTGCAAGTTTTATATAAACACCTTAAGTATCATGTGTCTGAACCATTCGACTCTGTACACTTGTTAATACATAGCAAGTGTACAAAATCACACATGCGTGCACTTAAAGGAAAGGATAGTATAGAAGTAAGAATGTTTGTAGTAATGGAGCAACCAAAGAGACACATGGAGTGGCCCATGGTTCCAGACACATATGTAGCAGAGGATGGCCTTATCAGGCATCAACAGGAGGAGAGGCCTTGGTCCTGTGAAGGCTTGATGCCCCAGTGAAGGGGAATGCCAGGGAAGAGAGGCAGGACAGAGTGGGTGGGTGGAGGAGCACCCTCATAGAGGCAGGGGGAGGAGGGATGGGATAGGAGGATTCTGGAGAGGAAACAAACAAACAAACAAATCAGTAAACTTGCCAGAGAGGCAGAAAAAGACCAAAGGGAAGAAGGAAACCAGCAAATGGTGTTGTGGCAGCCTAGCAGGTAAGAACATTCCAAAAGAATGTCAGCCAGTCTGAAAACCTAGGAAAGGAATCTCTGGCAAACGCAGCAGAGATTATTGGCAACTCTTTGAAGCATTGTTTTGATGAAATAATACAGAGAGAACCCACTATAAAGGAAGTGCTTTCTTGAGGAGTGAATCGAAGGAGGTGTGAGCAGGAGCAGCTTGTTTGTGAGTCCCTGTTCATCCTTATGAATATGAATACTCATGGAGATGGATACATATCCATATATCCCAAGCAGTAGACACGCACAAAGGAAAGGTTAGTTCTATTGAAGGATGCCTGAATTGCTGTGGGAGCAATGACAGGGAATAGTGGTATGTATGAGTGTGAGGTGAGTGTGCAGATGTGCACAAGCATGAACCCTTTCGTTGAACGAGAGGCAGAGAGTTAAATCAGAGACCGTGCCTCAGAAGTCCCCAGTACTCAAGCTGAAGCCATAAGAACGCATATAATAACAACAAAAGGAACACTTCGCGCATACTCAGCAGCTGCAAAAGCAAGCAGGCTGGAGATGGAAATGGACCAGAGAAGTCAACAGCACAGCTTGGCCACAGCGTTTGAATTGAGCTGAGGAATTGCAGTTGAGGCCAGAAAGAGAAGATAATGTGTCAATCAGTCGTCATGAGGCAATCATGAGTACCTGAAGGGTCACTCTAGGGTATTAATGTTCACCCTAAGAACTTTGGGGGACCTGTGCAAGGCTCTCTGCCATGACAGCCAGAGCAATTGATAACTTCAGAATTATCACCCTCATAAGAAAGGCGGACTGAGAGAATGAGACCGTGAACCTGGAAAATGAGGTGATTTCAGCAGCAGCGCCAGTACACACACTGGCAAGTGCCTGATCTCCAGGACACGGAATCATGAAGTGATGCAGAGAAAATGACGAGACTTGGGAGGAAAGGATTTGGGACATGGAGCACACAGTCTAGAAATACAGTTCTAAGAGTCTTATTGATCAGTCAAGTGGTAAGGCCCCCCCAAAGGAGACTCTACCCTGCACCTTCCTGCAGTGTGATGTGATATGGTGTGATTGCTCAGTCACCACGAGGTGAGTCATATCTCATTTACCAGAGGGGATCACAAGACAGTATCTTTCAATAATACTGTCATTTAATAAATTCCGGAGCAGAAATGTGAACTAAAAAGTGTGTGTTTGATAGTACTTTTGGGCATAAGGAACATGCTTTGTGGCAGCAGGCTTCATCCTTAGAACTTCCTGCCCAGCCATCTGTGTGTGTGTGCTTGTGTGCATGGACCGCAAGAGGGAAGGCCATCTGTGAGACCTGAGGTCTGTGCTTTATTAAATTGTTATATATTCCTGGGCTATTTTTCTTCATGGTTATTATGAAGAAAAACTTTATAAGACCCATTGTTTTTTCTTTTTTTTCAATTTTATTGGATATTCTTTGTGATTACATTTCAAATGTTATACCCTTCCCCCACTCCCCTCCCTCCTTTCCCTCAACTTACTTCCATGAAGATGCTCCCTCTCCCACTCACCCTCTCCACCTCAGTGCCTTGGCTGTTGATGGTGTTGTTCTTCCCATGAGGGTGCAAACCCTTCAGCTCTTTCAGTCCTTTCTCTAGCTCTTTCATTGGGGTCACTGTGTTCAGTCTGATGTTTAGCTGCAAACATCCTCATCTGTATCTGTATGACTCTGGGAGAGCCTCTGAGGAGACATCCATGTCTGGTTCCTGTCAGTAAACACTTCTTGGAGTCAGCAATAGTGCTTGGGTTTGGTGGCTGCATATGGGGTGGTTCTCCAGGTGAGGAGGTCTCTGTAGATCTTTCTTCAATCCCTGCACCTCTATTTGACCTTGTATTTACTCGCCTGTTTTGTTCTCCCTTCTAAAAAGGACTGAGACATCCACATTCTGGTCTTCCTTCTTTTTGAGCTTCATAACTTCTGTGGATGGTTTCTTGGGTATTCTGAGTTTTTTTTTTTTTTTTTTTTTTTTTTTTTTTTTTTTTTTTTGAGGGGGTGGGGAATAGTATCTGCTTATAAAGTGAGTGCATACCATGAATGTTCTTTTGTGACTGGGTTACCTCACTCAGGATGATAGCTTCAAGTTCCATCCATTTGCCTAGGAATTTCATGAACTCATTTTTAATAGCCAAGTAGTACTCTATTGTATATATGTACCACAATTTCTGAATCCATTCCTCTGTTGAGGGACATCTGGGTTGTTTGTTTGTTTTCTGGAGACAGGGTTTCTTTATCTAGCCTTGGCTGTCTTGGAACTTACTCTGTAGACCAGGGTAGCCTTGAGCTCACAGAGATCTGCCTGTCTCTGGCTTCTGAGACTAAAGCTGTGTGCTGACATCACCTGCCTACTATTTTCTGTTTCCTAAGACAGCCTTGCTAGTCCAGTCTGGCCCTCAACTAACTCTGTACCCGGGCTTTCTTGAACTTAGAACAATCTTCCTGTCTCAGCCTCCCAAGTACTAGGATTCCAGGCCTGTGCACCAGACCTGGCTCAAGTAAATCATAACCTTCAGAATCGTCAGAGTGGTAGGATTTGAAGTGAGGATAATAGAGCTAATTACCTAGTTTTTAATTGGTTCTTTTACTAGTGTTAGAAAATTATTTTTGTCTGCTAAAATATGGAAATAGGATTTTAAAAGAATTTTAAAAGTACTATATACACCTTAAAATTATCATATACCTTCTTTCATCTGACAGGAAGTGGAAGCTTTTTTTAATCACCCCATCACATTTATTTCATTTCAAAAAGCATTAAATATCTTTTTAAAACTTGGCCAAAGATTAAATTAGACTGATTATCAAATTTACTGACATACATATGAATTATGTCCAGCTATCAGTAACCAAAGAAATACAATGATATTTCCCGGCCATGTTGGGTAGAATTTTACACATGGAGCAATTAAGCATGGTGATAAACGAGAGGCTTTGGAAGGGTTTGCTAATCCCACAGCTTTGAGCAGCCTTTGCTGAAACTGACACCTGTTTCACGCAGGAAACACTTACGAGTTTGCTCGAGCTAGCATTTGTTGTTGGTTAGCAACTATTAGGAAACACTGTAGGCTTGCCTCAGGCATTGGAATAGTGTTGGGCAGATGGTAATATGAATAAGAATGCCCCCCCCCCCAGGTTCATGTTTGGAAACTTGGTCTCCCAGTTGGTAGAGCTATTTGGGAAGAATCAGGAGGTGTTCCTTTGTTGAAGGAGGTGTGTCACTGGGAATGGCTTGGAGATTTCAAAAGATTCACCCCATTCCCAGTGTGTCCCTTGTCTCCCCTTGTGGATCAAGATGTGAGCTTTCAGCTGCTACTCCAACACCATGCCTGGCTGCCTACTGCCATGCTTCCCGCCATGAGAGCGATGGGAACTCTTGCTTCTGTAAGTTGCCTTGGTTGTTTTGTCAAGGTTGTTGCTGTGGACAATCTTACAATGGTAACTAATAGAAAGCACCAAAACTAAGAGAAATCCTGTATTGTAGGATACCGTGTGAAGTTCTAACAGGGCTGCCTTCATGAGTAACAGAAGTAACGGGACTGAGTCAGAAAGGTAGGATGCTGTAGGAATGGGGGAGGTACGGGTGGGAGGGGCGCATTGTTTTCTGTGAGAGGGAGAGTGTTGTTTTGAAACCCATATAATTTTCATTGGGTTCCAAAAAGCAATCAACTGTTACCTGTTAGAAAACCTCGAGGATCTATATTGCCTTTGGGGATGTTGGTGCTAACATGGGCATGGGGGGCACTGCTCAGTCTCTTGAATTAATTTTGCTTGGTTGCTGTTTGCATGAATTCTCAGTTCTCTGAGACGTATCTTTCCAACCCCCCATTCCTGCCCCGCTGCCGCCACCACCACCATTTTTCCTAGCATGTAACTAATTGAATATAAAATATCTTTCTGAACATTTATGATTTTAAATCCATGGTTTCTAAAGTTATGTATATGTGTATATGCAGCAGCAAAAGACAAAAGAGCATTAAACCTCCTGGAGCTGGAGTTGCAGGTGATTTTGAGCCTTGGCTTGAGCAATGAGACCTGACCTCAGATCTCCTGGGAAATCAGCAAGCACTCTACTTTTCATCTGATTGTTTGCAGTTGTAGAAATCAAACCTAGAACTTCGGTAGGTCTAGGCACTCACTCCACTGTGCATGTGTATGTACCGTCTAAAACCAGTGAAAGATAATTAACTATACATTAGCAGACTACGTATACGACTCTTGGGAAATTCTCCATGAAAGAGAGATTAAATATTACTTTCTTACTCTGAATGCCCTTTGGAGTTTAGCACTAGGACATACAAAAAGCACTGGTCCTCCGTCTCCGCTGGTGAGTTGGCAGGAAGCTGTCTTGGTGTCATGTTTGCAGAGCAGAGTGAGAGTGCACACGTGCAGCCCTTTTAGTTCAGGGCTGACTCAGAAGGCAGAGTACTGATTCCTCTGTCCCAATCCCAGATGGCTGCAGTAAGTGCTTAAACCATTAATTAGCTATGTCTACTGTGACACCGGTTTCCAGATCAGGTGGGTTTAGGCTCTTCCGTTTAAGAATTGGTAATAGAGTCTTGTCTTCTTGATCATATAGTGATATGTAAAAGCACAAGGAGATTTTTACATAAATCTCATTTGTCCTAGTATTCTACCCATTCATGCCTTCAAAACATGTTGGTCTCTAATCTGAAAACACAATTAGAAATGATGGTAATGCTGGTTTGTGTCCTCGGCTGCTATTTCCAAAGAAACACAATTATCCACATATTCTAGTTGATAGCTGCATAGGGGTTCTGCTTTTCAAGACTCTATAAAACTTTATACCTAATTTTTTTTATTTTTCTGCTTTTGTATATGTGTTTATTTGGATAATTGGTTGGTTGTTGATTTTGCTGGTATATTTTCTTAGTTTACTTGTTTTCTTGTTGCAACAAACTATCTGACAGAAGCAACTTACAGACAGAGTTTATTTCGGCTTTGAGATCACCGTCTGTCGTATAGGGCAGCCATGATGGGGGACTGTGAGGGCTGCTGGCATTGCATGGAATATGGAGAAAACATACGTCTGCAGGCACTCCTTCGGTGTTGATTCAGGAGAAAGGGCACTGAGTGGGTACGATTAGCTCACTTCTTCCTTGTTATTCAGTCCCAAACACCAGCCCATCAAATGCTGTCCCCAAAGAGGACAGGTCTTCTCACCTCAACTAACTTCATCTAGATAATCCCTCACTTGATTGCTCAGAGGCCATCTCTAGGCAATTCTAGACCCTATGAAGTTGTTACTCAAAATTAACCATCATGTCTGGGTATGATTTGTTCAGTTAGGTGATCTGTTTGTTTATTTACTTTAGGGACGCAGGCATGGTGGTGTAGACCTTTCATTTTAACACTTGGGAGGCAGAGGCAGGTGGGTCTCTAAGCTGAAGGCCAGTCTGATTGACAGAGCTAGTTCCAGGACAGCCAGAGCTAGACATATGCCTAGGGTGTGGAGTACGGAAGAAGGAGAGAGAGAAAAGACTTCTGAACTTAGTAAACATAGTTTTGGAAAGGAAAAAAACAATCACATAACACTTTCCTAATTTTTATTCTAGAACTTCATTGAAGTCAGTCAAACTTGGCCAACTAGGTACTTTCCACAAGATTATTATTGTACACTGTACAATACAAAGCATATAAATCATGTGGGTTTTCGTTCAAAGTGAACAATCTGGTGTTGTAAATGGAGAAATTGTTTTTGAAATCTTTGTGGTAGCCCTGAGACAAATTCATCAGGGGAGACTATTGCTCTTTTTCTTGTTTCCCATCTACTCCTGTCAACATGGCTTTGATCTTAGGAGAAGAACTAAATGTAGTGCAGAGCAATACTCAGTCACCTTTGAAGGAGCATCATCCTGCCATTGTCAGGGTTCTCCAGGGATTTGGTTACGGGCTGAATCCATTGTTCTGAGGGTAAGCTCTGCATAGTGCCTCCCACTCTGGCCACCACTTCTTTTCCTCCCCGTTGATGACCCAGAAGAGACTCCAGCCACCAGGCTTTCTGCCATTTTGTTGCTGGTCCCCTATGTCTGTGTCTGTCTTTGGACAGACAGCTCAGGTGATTGATCCCTTTACATCCACCTTCTTTCCCCTTTGTCCGTCTGTCATGCCTACCCACAAACTCCAGCTGGGTTCATTGTTTCTCTGTTTATTCTTCCAACACCAAAGTGGCCCAGTTGTTTGAATAGATATTGAAGTGACTGGTCTCACTTAACAGTTACTTCTTTAAAGCCCAGGGGAGATCTGCTACTGCCTACCTTGCCTATGTAATGAGTTGGTACACTCTTGCCATCCCATGTCATATACACATTCTATGAAATGTTTAATAGTTCCTATCAGGGCAGGGGAGATGGCCCCAGGTTAAAGTGCTTGCTGTGTAAGCATCAAGACCAGAGTCTGGGTCCCTAGAACCCATATGACAGCCCACCTATGTAATTCTAGTACCTAGAACACAGAGACAGATGATCTCAGAACAAGTTGGCTAAGTCAGAATTGCCATAACAGCAAACTCTGGATTCAAATAGGAGTCCCCGCCTCAATGGGTAAGCTAAAGACTGACAAGGAATATTCCTTCAAGCCAACTAAAATCAAAATATATTTTGTGGCTGGAGAGATGTCTTAGCACTTAGGAATGCTTACTGTTCATGCAGTGGACCCAGGTTCACAGCCGTCTATGATCGTGGTTCTGAGTGACTGAAGTCTTCTACACATAAACCCACACATGCACACACACACACACATACACATAGAGTATTTAAAAAGGAAATATGTTTTTAAAATGTATCCTCTAATGTAAATAAAAAACACCTTGTACATAAAAATTAAGGTGATTTTTTTCTGGTTTTATTGGATATATTTTATTTACATTTCAAATGTTATCCTCTTTCCTGGATTCCCCTCCAAACCCCCTATTCCATCACCCATCCCCCTGCTTCTATGAGGGTGTTCACCCACCCACCCCCTCCCCACCCTGACATTCCCTTATACTGTAGCATCAAGCCTTGGCAGGGACAAGGGCTTCTCCTCCCACTGATGCCCAACAAGGCCATCCTCTGCTACAGGTGCAGCTGGAGCCATGGTTTGCTGTGAGCATCCGCCTCTGTATTTGTCATGCTCTGGCAAAGCCTCTCAGGAGACAGCTACATCAGGCTCCTGCCAGCATGTACTTCTGGGCATCAGCAATATTGTTTGGCTTTGGTGGCTGAATATAAGCTGGATCCCCAGGTGGAGCCGTCTCTGGAATTAAGTTGACATTTAAAGAATTGGTTGGGTCACTGTCTTTCAGAGTTGCGATTGGATCACATTGTTCACATTCGGCAGCATTGCTCTTCTGCTCTATTTTCATTATGGACAAGGGTCTTTGCATTGTTTCTCCGGTTGTCTTTGACAGCAGCAGTAGATGTGTTATTTGACAGCAAAGGAGAAGTAAAATGGAGACTGCCCCGATGTCTTCTTAGGTAATGTGGTTTCCAGGAGAATTGTGGACGCCACCAAGGAAGCGACATGCTCCTTTCCGCAGCACTGGTGGACATCGTCAGAAGAGTCTGTTTGCTGAACAAACAAATGTGTCTCTGCTGTTCGGGTGTCAGCAGTACAAGAGATGCCATGTGCTGTCTTCCTTTTGGAACCTACCAGTAGTAAAGTCCTCTGTCTCCTGTCTTCTGTTCACATAGCACCAGCCATGTCTGTAGTTCTCCCAGCCCAGGAGAGAGTCTTGGAGTGCAATACCAACCACACCATCTGCATGTTTGCACTGGCAAATGCTCAGTATGGTGTAGAGCCCCGCACCCAGTTCCCCCAAACATCAACGTTTGGACAGAGGCAGTACTATAAACTCATTTGGTGAACTTCATTAACAAACAGTCTTAAACATTGTTTCTTTTCCAGTTTGTGACCATTTCTTTTTAAGTTTATAATGTGTGTGCCTCCTGTTTCTTCTCTACAGACAGGACACAAAGGTAGGACTGGTTGGTAGAAATGAGTCAGTCATTATATAGAATCTAGTCTCTTCAGTAGAAAGACAAACATCGGATGGCTGATGCTTTGAGTGGGGACTGGTTGTTTCTTCTTCCTGTCGGCATGCTTCCTTTTCCTATCATGCTCATATGTTATGTGATGGTAGTCTGGTTTTTGTCTCCAAACAAGAAAAGTACTATTAAGACTTTATTTGAGTTCCTTTATTGTTTTGACTTCCTATGTTCTTAATCTGTTTTCTTCTTAATAACCAGTGTGACCGTATAGCACAAGTTCATTGATTGAGCTGTTTATTAGCTAAGTTGGGACCTGTTACATGAAGGGCTTGGCTTGTTATTATCATGATAATTTGTGACTGTATAAACACATCAGTGTGTTATTTAGACCCCTATTTTCTAAAAAAAAAAGGGGGGGGGGTTAGTTACAGAGGACTGGCTTTCCACTCATGATGGTGCACTGAGAACCGAGTGTGATAGGTTAGCACCATCAGAGGGCAAGAACTGCTGCTGTGAAAAACAATGCCAGCTCCAGAAGATAGAGCAATGAGGAGAGATCTCCTGGAGAAGGAAAGTAATAGACAAGTAGCCATACATTGCCAGCATTTCCAGTAATGGAGGAAAAGAAGACTCCAGGCTGGTGAACAGAAGGCCTGGCTTTCACAGGGCGTCAGAGATGTTTCTGAATACACAACAGCTGCAGAAAGCTGCAGTCTGAAAAAGACTAAGCCTTGCTAGGCTGGCAGAGAAGGTTGTAAACGAGCAGAAACATTGGCCACCCTTGAGCAGGACTTCTTTTCAGGTGGAGTGGCTGTCTGTAGTGAGTATATAGAAATACCTGCTCAGTAAACTAGGCAGCTAGGTCTGCTGAGCCCGGTGGATTACAAAGATGTATTTTATACATATGTTCAAAATTAGCTTAAATTAAGAGTCATGACCTGGGGCTAGAAAAATGACTTAGAGGCCAAGAATACTGGCTGCTCTTCCAAAGGACCCAGGTTCAATTCCCAGCACCCACATGGCAGTTTACAATCGCCTGGAATTCATGTTCCACAGATCCAACTCCCTCACACTTGCAGGTAAAACACTAATATATATAAATTAAAATTAATTAATTGGGCTGGACAGATAGCTCAGTAGTTAAGAGCACTAACTGCTTGTCCAGAGGTCCTGAGTTCAATTCCCAGCAACCACATGGTGCCTCACAACCATCTGTAATGGATCCGCTGCCCTCTTCTGGTGTGTCTGAAGACAGCTACAGTGAACTGATATACATAAAATAAATGAATAAAATATTTTTTTAAATTAATTAATTAAGAAAAACAACTCATGGCCTTTAGCTGAAGCCAAAGCTTAGTGTACACAAGGCCCAAGCTTCCCTTTAACTGGAAATAATAATAGTAGATTTTCCGTTTATCTCCAGTGTTCTTGACAAACAGTGGATCATTGTATGTATATATGAGGGGAATTTGAAAGTTACACCTTCCTAAACAATGGTAAAGTGTCAGGAAAAGCACGGGCCTCTTCCCACAGCTTTGCATGTGGAGGACTTCAGCATCCTTTAGACTTAACATTGGTTCTTTCCTAGGTGTAAGTAACATGTATGTCCTTGGACAGGCTGGGTTTTGCTCAGGGTCTGTCTCCTTGTTTGAAAACTGTGAGTGTATTTTGATGGCAGAAAGCATTGAGCCTTGATAGGACAGCAGAGGAGGAGTCGCCCTGTGGAATCTTTGAGAGGATAGAATCAGCTAGTGTGGGGAAAGCTTGCAACAAGAACCCCAGACCTCAGGCAATAACCAGAAATTTAAGATTGGATAAACAAACAAACCAACCCTCTGAGGGGTGTATTTTATTTGTGTCCTATTTTCATAATAACATTAATGAGAAATTTTATATATACTATAAATTGACTGTTTTGACTTGTGCACTTTACTAGTATTTCATACACAAAGTTGAACTTACTATGACTAATTTTTTAAACATGGATACAGTGTCCTCAGAGGCCAGAAGAGGGCACTGGCTCCCCAGGGACAGGACTTAAAGGTGGTTGTGAACCACCTTGTGGTTGCTAGGAATTCAACTGAGTCCTCTAGCAGCCAGTGCTCTTAACTGCTTGTTGAGCCATCTCTTGAGCCCCTAAACATTTTGTCACCCCTGAAGGACTTTTCCCAGGACCATTACCAGTGTCTCTTATTCTCCTTTGCATTCAGCCCCTTGACGGCCACTGACTTTTGTATATTTTCCCATTTTGATTTTTTAATAGAAATAGTATTAGATAATATTTAGCTTTCGGTGTCTAGCTTTTTTAATGTAGTTCAGTACTTAGAATGTTCAGCTGAGTTATAAGATTAATCAGTATCTCATTTTTATGAATAATCATAGTAAAGAGTTGCTGTTTTATGTTTCTTCATTGTCATGGGCTTGGACATTTGGACTGTTCCTAACTTCTTGGACATTATGATCAACACGGCCATGAACATTTTCACACAGCTTGAATGGATAGGTGTTTACTCTCTTGGGTTTATGTCTACAAGTGGATTTGCTATCATATGATAATTCTGTGTTTCATATTTAACATCTCCTGGCATCTGCATTTATCAGCTCAGCAGCAGTGTCTGAGGGCTCCAGGTTCTCAGTATCCAGTTCACACTTGTTACCGTGCGTCGCTCTTTTCTGCCATCCTAGTGCAAGTGAAGGAAATGTCCCCTGCAGTTTTGATTTGCTATTGCTGATGCTGCTCAACATATGCTTGTGAGCTTTTTGGCCATTTGTGTTTCATTAGGTAACTGTCTAGTCAAGCCTTCTGTCTATTTTTAATTACGTTATGTATCTGTAAGCCTTAAATTGCAAGTGTCTGTGTGTGTGTGCAAGGCCCTTATCGAGTATTTGATTCAAAGATATTTTCTTCCATTCATTTTTACTATCTTTATGGCATCTTTTTAATTATACCAAATTTACATCCAATTTATTTATTACTTTGTCATCTTGATCTTGGTGTTATGTATAAGGAAATTTTGTGTAGTTCAGAAATATCTAACCCCAGGACACATGCATCATGGATGGCCAGGAATGTGGCCAAATATAGTTACCATGTTGTGTCAACATATTGGACAGTCCCAGGTTCAGATGAGGAGAACTGAATCCTGATTCTTTCTACGTTTTATAGTCTTAGCTCTTCTCTTAAGTCTCTGGCCTTTTTGAATTCATATTGTATATGGCATGAAGACAGGGCACAAATCTATTCTCTCAAGTGTATCTAGTTTCCCCTACATCTTTTGTTGGAATGATTGTTTTCCATTTTAAATTTTCTTGGCAGTCAGTTGACCATGTTTTAATATATGGGTTTCTTTCTGACCTGCCACACCTGTCGTGTAGATCTATAAGTCTGTTGAAGGTGCTAGAGATGAAATATAGGGACAGGCACACACTAGGCAATGGACAGTCTCAGTTTCACACTGTGTTGGTTGCTGGTAGATTTTGCAGTTTGGAGTACACTGTATTTTTTTTCTCATGCTCTATTAGGTGCCTGGGTTCTTTGCACTTCTGTGTGAATGTTAAGGTTAATTTAAACTGTCTTTAAAAGAAAACAACTGGAAGTTTGAAGAACTGCTCCGAGTACATTCATCAGTGTTGGGGATACCACCATCTTTTTTATGACAGTCTCAATACATAGATAAGATAGTCCAGCCTGTCAAATACAAGGTCCTCCTGCCTCAGCATTCTAGGTGCTGGAATTTCAGGCTTTTGCCACCACACCCAGCAAGAGCTGCCATCTTAACAATATTGACTTTCTGATCCAAGACCATAGGAATGAGCTATCTTTCCAGTTGGATGAAGTTTTAATTCTATTTAGTGATAGCATGTAGTTCTCACCATACAAGTCTGACACTTACCATTAAATTAATTCCTAAGTATTTTAACTTTTGTTGCTATTTATAAATGAAATTGTCTTATGTTTATGCTTTAGTCGTTTGTTCCTATTTAATTAGAGAATTTTTCTATTGTAGTAAAACATATGTAACAAAGAAATTACCTTTTCTTAAATCACTTTTTAAGTATACAATTTACTAGTAAATTTATTCACAAAACCCATAATGTTCTGTACCCGCTACTTATTTCTATAACCTTTTGGCATTCTAGATAGAAACATTGTTACCAACTAAGCAATTAAGTTTCATTACCCTCCCTTTTAGTAATAATCCTCACACTTTCCATCACTGAATGTACCTATGTGAAGAATGACACCTAAGCAGGGTCATTGCATGTCTACTTACTTCAGTTTCTCCCATTAGTGAAATGTATACAGTATAGTATCAGATATGGATAGTATCACCTTTACTTTGTAATGATATCTTAGTATAACTTTATGTTATATTTGTTTGCACATTTATCTGCTAATAGACACTGCTTCTTTTTAAGCTATTGTGAGGAAGGCCACCGTAGATATTGGGATTCTGTACTTCTTTGTGCGAGAACCTTTGGGAGTGGCATCAGTAGATTACATGGTAACTCTGTGATGACTTCTGTGAGGAACTCCCATACTTTTCTGATAGCAGCTACAGAATTTCACCCATTAACCAGCAAAGCATGATAAGTTTCATTTTCTACACTGTTATTTTCCTTTGGGAGGGAGATTAATAATCGTCTCAATAGAGGCAGATGTTTATTTTAAATTGAAAAATAAACTTCATTCTTTTTTAATGGTAAAACTCCTGATCAGATAGGCAGCCAGGAAGTATTTTGCAGAAAATAAGGACACTTTGTATATTTTTTTCTACTTACTGTTAGCTTTGTTTCTTTTTTTGTAATTATAATTTATGTATTTTGTTACATAAAAAAGAAAAATGATTCAGTGTAAATGTGAAACTGCTAGAAATATATTTATATATGCATATATATATATATATATATATATATATATATATATATATATATACACTATTTAAGTTTGGGAACTCTGTTTCTGTCTTTTCTATAACTTTAAAGACAATGGATTCCACCTGTCAAGCTGTGCCAAGCAAGGGCGAAGACATCTGTAGGTATTTCTTGAACCCTTTGTTAATGCCAGAATGTTCATCAACAACTGTGAAAAAGAAACCGGAAGATGTAAGTGACCTGCCCTCTGAGAGCCAGAGAAGTGTGCCGCTAGCGGTGGCTGATGCTCTGGAGCACATTATGGAACAACTCAACATTCTAACCCAGGTGGGCTGACCTTCCGCATCCTGGGTGTGTGCACAGGAGACTAACGGAGCAGGTTTCCTGGCAAGGCAAACTCAAATAGTCATTAGCAAGGCACTTAGGGCTAAGCTATTCTGAGAAAATCTGTATAGAGTAGTATCTCAGAACTACTCTCTCTCTCTCAGTGTGTGTACGTGTGCATATGTGCATCTGTGTATACATGTGTTCACATGCACTTTGTTCTCTCTGGCATGTGTATCATCTGTGCTATAAAGGCCATTTGGTCCTAAGCAGTAATGTTCTATTCTTCGAAATTGTGATGTAGTATGTTTATATTAGGTGACTTATAAACAAATATTTAATAGCATAAGGAAATGTATTATAAGTAAAATCTCCCTTTTAGTACAAAATATTGCCAAAGTTTATAGTCTTCACTGAAAATACTCTGCCAGTTCAGTATGTAATGTCTCTCCAGAGTTTCTTTTAGAGGAGGAGGAGGCTTGTCTTCCTATTTGAAACTCTTAGCCAGTCTCTTAAGACCATTTTACCAAAACGAAGAATGATGGACCTTAAACTTTGTCCTAAAACCCTGCCAAGTCTTGGGAGGTATAGACCTCGTATATGGGAAGTCTTGTGTTGGGATGGAAACAGCCATAGCACTTGCTCTGCCAACAGCATCCTTTGGAGACATCTTCTTGGTCCTCTTTGTTCTGCACACTTACTCTTTGCTGTGCATAGCATTGTTAAGTGCACACACTGCCATGAGTTATACAGAGCAAGAGGTGAACATGAGAGGAGGAGCAGGGTCAGGTGCTTGCCCAGAGTGAATATTTCAGTCTCAGGTAGCTCCTGCATAGAAACCACCTCTGGTCTCAACTCTAGCTTTGCCCCTGTCACTGGGGTACTGGAAAGTATGCAGTGCCCGGGTCTCACCTGCACAGGGTCCATTTCCCTTCTCTGGAATAAAACATTAGGCACTAAAGAAGACCCATTTCTTTGACTCTGTCATCGGCATTTAAAACCAGTAATTAAGTGCTAATTTTGTTCCGTATACATTATCTCAGGGCCCTGGAAGTTAGGTGTCTGTGGTTTTGGAGTTCTGACATACAGTGAGAAAGAACTGTATGAGACTTTGGAGTCATATTTTTTCATGAAAAATCACACTTGAAAGACTGTGCTTCAGGTGACCTTCCTGTGTTTACCAGACATTCTTCCCTTTAGGAACCATTGACCTCTCAGATGCCAGATTCTATTTGAATTGACAGGACTTCCTTCCCTGTCACCAGTCAGTCAAGTCCTCTTTAGAGCTCTCTAAATAAGTGCCTCCCCCCCTTCCCCCACCTTTTTACTTGGTTCAGAGTTAATGGATCATTTTCTGTCTTACTAAATTCCCCTTTGGGTGTGTTATTCTTAACCTTCATTTTCTTTTCTATATTAAGGGGGTGAAGGCAAGGCTGAGCCTGCCTACAGAAGAAAAGACATGAGTCTAGGCAAGTCACAAGCAAAGTAAACATGTTCCAGGCCATCCCCTACGCTGCAGGCTGTATAACTCTTACATAGAGGAGAGAAGCAAAGTCAAGCAGACTGAGGGCTGATAGAGGAAATAGTGTCAAAGATGTTATAATGCTTACATCAACAGCTTTAGCATGGAACTGTAGTGACTGTGTATTCTATCTGCCAAGTGCTTGGTACATAATAGACATTTAAGAAAATATTATCAGCATCATGATTATCTTTATTGATTGATGAATTGTTCCATGAAATATGAAAGCAAAAGCTTTTAAATGATGACTGTTACCTTCAGGGACAGAAGGACAGTCACTTCCTTGTCTTGACATTTATCTTGTTTGCCTTCCCTGTATGAACTGTATCACTGATGACCAGCTAGTCAAGTCAATAGGGGAATTATCCCTCCTCACTTTGCTGGGCAGTGCTAGTGCACACCTTTAATCCCAGGACTGAGGAGGCAGAGGCAGGCTGGCTGACCTCTGTGAGCATGAAGCCAGCTTGGTCTATAGAGTGAGTTCCAGGACAGCCAGGGCTGCACAGAGAAACCCTGTCGCAAAACACCAAAAAACAAAAATAACCAACAACAAAACTCAAAAGCTCTCTTATTTATAAAGTAGACCAACTAAGAATTTTTGTGATAAATTATCATTTCCACTCCCCACTGACTAGTCACCGAACATCCCTGAAGGGGACATGCCTGCATTTCCACTGTGCCTTCTCATGAGGAAATGGACCAGCAGTGGCTCTGGTTTATGATCCTGCTGCCACTTCAGAGGACCCACAGAGGAAGTGGTAGGCTGAGCTGTGTGATAATGGGGTAGTCCCTGCAGCATAGATCATTATAAATGTCACGAACAGACAAACCGCCTGAACCTGCTAATGGCTGAGTCAAGAAAAAGAAAGGGAGAGGTGTGAACATCTGGAAATTAAATCACAAGAAAGTGATTTAAAGCTAGGCATAAAGAAAGGCTGGTGTAGGAGGGTAAGGGATGAAACCATGAAAGCCACTTAGAGAATTCTGGATAGTAGCTGGTTGTGACAGCTGGTCTCCTATGGGAACTTACTAAGCAACATGCAAGTTTCATGTGGCTTCCTGGTCTACATTTTAGTTTATCATTAAAGGCGGGTTTTTTTTTTAATTATTTTGTTTGTTTTCTTGCTTGTTTGTTTTTTAAGAAAAGCTAGGGCTAGAGAGGTGGCTCAGAGGTTAAGGACACCACCTGCTCCTTCCAGAGGTCCTGAGTTCAATTCCCAGCACCCACATGGTAGCTCATAATCATCTATAATTAGTTCTGATGCCCTCTTCTGACATGCAGCTGTACATGCAGATAGAGCACTCGTCTACATAAAAACATAAATATTTTTTAAAAAGCTATAGAAGACCGAGCAATATCACATTTTCCCAAATTTAACATCTACATATGACGATATTATGAGCACATGTAGTCACATGCTGGAGTAGTTCGTGTGCCCAGCAGCAGCATAAGACATTCTGTCCTCTTCAGTCTTCCTGTCTTGCTGGGGACTGGTGGCAACCGTGGTGTTTGTATAGTACTCTCCCGTCCCTCTGTCTGTAACACTTGAGGGGTGGCCACCACAGGGTGCACTGTGACAAAGTGGCCAATGCTAAGGTCAGTAGTGCCTGGGACAGGAATGGGTCCTTTGGCCTGTATTGCTTCGAGTACTGTAGATGACCTCATCCCTGACCCTGCGTCTTCAGAAGACCATGCATAAGAATATTCTCCAGAGGCCTGCTCTTACATCCCTGTCTCTTCATATGTAGCAGGCTTTTGTTTTGGGTTTTGTTTGGGTTGAGTTAGGTGTTTTTCTTTTAGTTTTCTTGATACTTGACAGTACTTTGCAGATGGGCTCAACAGCACACTACATATAGGGCCCATTTTTTAGCCAATTTTGGGGCAGGTGATTAATATCCAGGTCCTACAAGGACCTCACATGGAGGTGCTCACCGTCCCCCCAGTCAGCAGGTTACCAGGCTCTCATGCTGTTGTCCTTGTTTGCAGACTGTTTCAATTCTGGAGCAGCGACTGTCTTTGACAGAAGATAAGCTAAAGGACTGCCTTGAGAATCAGCGAAAGCTTTTCAGTGTCGTCCAACAGAAGAGCTGAGCAGGGAGGTGTGCAAACTCAGGCTGATCACTGAAGACGCGCTCACATACTCAGGAGGCAGCAGAGGCCCTCCACACCCCGCCATGCACCGATCACCGTGGATTCCTCAGATGCTCAGCAACAGAACCAAAGGCTCCAGGCATTTTTAAGGACTGACTGAAACACACAAATCAATGTCAAAGGATCAGGTTAAGCTCCTCCCAGGTATAATAAAGTTATGAACATTTAAGTCACCCCATTCCCCCTCCCCCATATTATTTGGAATGCCAGCTTTTATTTAACGGGCAAATCCCCACCAGGAAAGTAAGTAGACCTCTAGCTGCCATTGTTAAATCATTTCAGAGTGACCGTGCTTGGCAGTTCCTGAAGGTAATTAGTGTGTTTCTTAGGTGAGCATACCCTTGAGGGGAAGCCATTCGCTTGCTTTCAAATAGCATCTGAGACGGAGAAAACATGTTATTGAGCTGGCTCATATTGCTTTCAGGTCAAAAAAAAAAAAAAAAAATCTGCCTTGAAAAGATGCTCCCTCAGAATTTCCACAGCAAGAACAAGCTTGTTTTGACTAGCAAGCGTGCTCCCGTGACAGAGCAGAGCTTTCTTGTCTGGTGGGAACCGCATGAGGCAGGTGTGTCTCCACTGTTACAGGTGAACACTGAGTGGTCTGGGTCACCCTGAACCTGGGACCACAGTTCACAGAGATTATGTTTGTGTGCTTTCGGTGCACTTAAAAGCCAAAATGATGAAAAATGTGTGCGTATACATGAATCACATATATAATTTGTCACGGTGAATCTGGTGGCTGAAATAGTACATTTTTATTCTGAAAAACAATTTGCACTGTCTATTTTATTTTAATGAATTGTGATTTGAAATGAAAATGAGTCAGGCATTCTAAAAGATCTTGGTTACAAGTTAAGAATGTTTCTCTATCTTAAACAAAATGGAAATCAAAGTTTGAAAAAAGAGGCAAATTCAAGGCAGCTGGCTCTGGGCATGGAGACCAAAGGCTAGGCACGGCTGTGTAGCAGGGGCAGATGCCGTCTGCGTACGAAAAATGAAGAGGCAATGACGTGGGGATGGAGAGATTGCTCTCCAAGCGGCTTCACTTTGTGCCTCTAAGCTGGTTTTATCTTCTGTCTCACTGTATGTTGTAAGTGCCGTCTCTGTCCTGTGAGTGTGACCATCTGGACATTTTCACCAGCTCACATGTCTGTTTATACCTTCATTGAGAAGACTACATAAAGAAATGAACCGCAGTGCCAACGTTTGTTTACTCTTCTTTATGCCTCAAACAATAAAGACCCTCCTCCTTTTTAAAAAGGTTAATGTCTTCTCTTGTTGCTAACCTTATTGCTGCAGTCATGTGGGTCCCAGTGTGCACAGCAACCTCCAGAAGAATTCCCAGCTCCCCGGGGCTTATCTTTCGTGCTTGTGACTCATTAGCTCCAGAAGGGGCCCTGTGTCTGTAACAAGTTTAAGGTGATTTGGTTGCCCTGGCCTGGGGCCCCCTGACATCCTGAGGTGGCCACAAACTTTCCTCATCGTCACAGAACCTCGATAAAAGGTACTGATCAGACCAAACATCCTAGCTGAGCAGTGGTGACACACAACTTTAACCTCAGCACCCCGGAAGCAGAGGCAGGCAGATCTCTTTGACTCTGAGGGCAGCCTGGTCCCCAGAGTGAGTTGCAGGACAGCCATGGGCTACACAGAGAAACCTGGTCTCTGAAAACCAAGTGAGGGAAAAAGACACACACACACACACACTGAAACTTTTTAAAGAGGACCATTTTATGATTTCCCTGCCCCCTTTTCCTGGCTCTTGAGAATCACCAGCAGCAGCAGCGGCAGCGGCAGCGGCAGCGGCAGCAGCAGCCTCTGCTTCCTCAAAAGCAGCCAGGCTGCTAGCACACATTGTAATCCCAGCACTTGCAATGTGGAGGCAGGAGATTTAGGACGTCAAGGCCAGCCTGGGCTTCATGAGTCCTATCTCAAAACCTTTTGTGGAGACAGGGTCTCAATTATGGAGCCCTAGGTGACTGGGAACTTGCTATGTAGATCTGGCTTGCCTCAAATTCAGAATATCTACCCACCTTTGCCTCCTAAGGGCTGATATTTAAAACATGAACCACATTAAAATAAAATAAAAAAAAACTGAAAAAAAAAAAAACCCCTACTCCTAGGCATCACCAAAATTTGATTCTAGAACACCACATCACCTGGAGCTCCTTGCCTCATCTTCACCACCTCAAGAGTGACCACTTCATTGCTTTGATCCAACACTTGGAGTTATTCTAACCCCTTTGTCTCACACACAGTCAGCCCTTCAGTGTCCTTACCACCTCCAGCTCCGGAATAATCCGAACTGCTTGTCTCTTGCCTAGATCACTTCAGGTGACTCATAACTTGTCTCCCTCCTGTTGTCCCTTCTCACACTCACACAGCGTGGTCCTAGAAGAACATGAGTCAACAAACCTGTCTCACCCAGACCTGGTGGCACAGACCTACAATCTAAGTGTTCACCAGGCTGAGGCAGGAGGCCAGCTGGGTTACCAAGAGAGACTTGTCTAAAAAGCTATTGCAACCAAGCATGGTCCCATCTCACTAACAAAGAAAAGGCTAGTAAGAGAAGACTAGTAAAGTAACACTACTGAAGGCTCAAGCCTTAACTTTGAATTATCTGTTTGCCCTCCCCCAACCCTAGTATCCCTTCCCTCTGGGTAATCATCATTAACCTTGCCCCCTCCCCCATCCCCTTCAGGCCTTGGGCCTCCCTTGGTTGGAACTGTCTGCCTTGAGGGCGGTCTCCATTCATTTCCCACTCCCAGGCTGAAATTAGAGCCCTCCCTACTCTTCCCACACCTCAGCCTGGCTTCCTTGGCTGTGCACACTATCTGATCTACCTGACTTCCAGACAGAAGTTCTGCCTGCCACTCCCTAGTTGAACCCTAGAGCTGAGAACAATGTCCAGATTGTAGTGAGTCTGCTCATCCCACCGGTTTCGTGTCCTAGGAAAGCAGCTATTCGGTTGCAAGTTTCTCCCTCTTCTACTCTTGCAGTGGCTTCTGAGAAGGCCGGAGCAGCCCATTGCAAGAATCTAAATTTTAAGTGAGAAACAATCCTGAGATATCTGAGATCACGGAAAAACAACTAAGGAACCAACTTGTCACAATCGTTTGATACTGTCACTTTCTCCTTAATAAACTGTCCAACCAAATACACATGGTAACTCACACCAACAGTGCTCAAACCTTTCTGCCTAGCTACTGAGTAAGATTTTCTTTCTGCTGCATATAAATTCTTCTCTTGAACTCATTCAAGTTATACTAACAGATGTCAAAGGTTCCAAGGGATTTTTTTTTTTTTAATTCCTGTTAGCTTGGTGTTCCTGTTAAATTATTAGAGTGGAGCATAGTAAAAAAAACTTTATTGCTCTTTTTATTACTTTTTAAATTGTTTTTAAACAGTCTCACTAAGTAGCCTCAGCTGAACCCAAATCCATAATCCTTCTGTTTTACACACCTGAGGCCTGGAATTACAAGCACGTGACACTATGTACAACAGTATTTTTAATGAATAATTATATATATTTATGAAGTTTACAATGAGTCAGTGCATGTGTATAATATAGAATATTCAAATCAGGTTAGTTAGCTTTTCCACCCCCTTAAAAAAAAAAAATATATATATATATATATATATATTATTGTGTTCTATATACCCACTGTTCATGCCATTATGTTATAGGAGGACATTTTCATGCAAGTATATGTTATACATATTCTCTGTGCACCCATTTCCCTGCTATTATTTACTTGGGTGGATGGTAACTCAAGAATCAGGCCTCACCATATTATAAAATGTTTGAGCTTCACCTGGCAACACCAGAGAACACGTTTATAAGCTATTAGAGGAAGCAAGAAAGGAGCTGAGCAGTAGAGGTGCACCCCTTTAGTCCCAGCACTTGAGAGGCAGAGGCAGAGGCAGGTAGGTCTCTGTGAGTTCAGTGCCAGACTAGTGAGCCAGAGCTACACAGAGAAGCCCTGTCTTATACTTAAAAAACAAAACAACAACAAAAAACCATAAAGATGGTTTCTGATTGGTCTCTGGTGTATGATTGCTCTCCCAGTTATTCTCAGAGATGCCCCGGGTTCCAGCACTGCCTCAGTCTAATGGCCTTTCAGTTATTTATGCCAAAAATTAAATCTCCTTTCCAGATGGATTATTTATAATTTTAACTTTTAAGACTAGTTTTTTTGTTCTCCCAAACTGTACAGAAGAAAATTGTTAAGATAATACATGCCAGTAATCCCAGCACCCGGGAGGCGGAGGCAGGAAAGTCATAGGTTTGAGACTAGCCTGGACTTCCTAGTGAGGGCCCCTAAGGGCTTTTACAGTCCCACACCCTCCTTACAGCTTCCCCCTCCCACTGAGGATCTTTTGTGTTCCCACACCCTCCAGGTAGGAATGCTTCACCCTTATCTGGTGGCTGCTTGGAATATAGGGAAGGACCTTGATGTACGACCCAGGCTCTAGGCAGCACTTCTTCCCAGGGAGAAGTATCTTATCTAGGCAGCCCCTGGAATGTAGGGCATAGGTCCTGAGATGTAGCCCACGATGACAGCAGTCAATTGACTTAAACCCACCAATGCTTGCCTGCCTGGTCACCATCGCTGTAGCCCACCCATTACCAAATGTATAAAAACTGTACTGATGGAGGGCTCGGGGTTGCCTCTCCTCTGGATGTAGGCCACCCCAGTGCACTGGACTATTAAAACTCTTGCTATTACATTGATCTCTGACCTCTTGTCTCATTCAAGGGAGTCTCCAAGTAGCTAAGTCTCTTTGAGTCTTACACTAGAGAAGCCCCATCACAAAACAAAGAAAGGAGAAAAGATTAAAAGGTTGGGTTAGTGAACTTGGTGGAATATAATGAAAAAGGATTATGGGTAAAGTTTGATTTTTGTGCTAATCAATAGGGAATGCACATAACTACTATGGAGAATGACAAACATGATACAATACAACCTTCAGGATTAATTGTATGGTTGTATCTCTGGGCTTTACAAAGGATCTGCAGTGTAGACAGATTTGAGCTGCTGCTTGCCTACAGAGAGATAAGCCACTTAGCCTGTGGAAGGACCCATGTCTGCTATGGCCTAGTTCTTTCACTATGTTAACAGATTTTTTCCCCCTAATTCTTGAGTTATCTAGTGATGCATAAAAGTTAGAGATTTCATACCAAAGCTTAGATTCTAGCTTGTCTTGGTGAATCTGAAGGCCTGCCTATAGAAGACCTACTTCCTCCTCTATCTGAAGCAAAGGGATTACTGTTGTGGTATAGACATCTCCACTTCCCATGTTCTATACACACACACACATACACACTCCCATACACATACACACATATACTCATATACATACACACACACATGCACACTCACACATTCATACACACATATACTCACACACTTATACACATACATCACTCACATACACATACATTCATACACATATATGCAAATACACATACATACCATACATATACAGATTTATACATACACACATACATACGCACACCCAGCTTGATACTATTTCTCACTCTCCATATCCAGGCAGTCACCACCTGATCCCACCCTTTATTTACAGTTCTGCTCTATCTCTCCATAGACAGTCTCCACCCCCTGCTCCATGCTATGCCTCTTTTTCTTAACCTTGCCTAACTTTTCACCAGTCTTTCTCACCCACTCTTAAACTGAGCCCCACTGTCAACCCCACTCAACTTTCCCTGCCTGGAAAGCCATGCTCACCTTTTTAAAAAGCAACTCAGCTCACCTCACCAGAGTTAGGAGACAGCTTTCAATTGCTAGCATGTCCTGCTCCCCCAGAGGACCTGAGTCTGGTTCCCAGCGCACATGTCCTGTGATCCTAGCCCCCTGCAGCTCTAGCTCCAGAGGATCAGACCGCCTCGTGCACACAGAGACCTTGGATGGCTTGTGTCCCATAGGATTCCTTTCCTGGTGTTTCCCCAGCTTTCTCCCCAAGCCTTGCCTCTTAACCTAGGTTTCAATGTGGCTAACAGTTCCGCCTTCCCTTTCTGGTTTGATGTTCTCAGAAGACAGACATTTTCATCTCTAACACTGCCACTGGCTCCTAGGAGCAGCTCATCGGTGGGTTGTTGAAAACAGGAGTGCTTTCACTTCAGATATCTTCAAAACACAGGTCTTCTCTTAGAGCCCAAAGCAGTAAATAATGGAGTTGTGAGCTGGATCAGCCTAATGTTCAATGTTTTTAAATGTATGAGTATTTGAGAACGAGCGGGTGTTACCATGCACACCATGTTATTTGTCTCACTGTTCAGTAAAGGCTTTGAAGCCAGACTTAACCTGGGCTGTTCTCTACCAGCGTGACCTGTAGAGAAATATCCACAAAGCTTAGTTTCTTTGCTTCTGAAAGGTGAAAATAATTATACGCATTGTTTGTGAAATGGCCCTACACGGAAACTATTACGGAGAAACTGGTCAATAATTGTGGGCCGTTATTTATACATCTTATCACTGGGCTTCATTTACAAGTCATATCATTCCCATTGTCTTTGGAAGGAAAATGAAAGTGTAATAAGTATACTATATTAATGTTTCATTTTTTAAATTATTATTTTATGTATTTACATTTTAAATGTTATCCATTCCCCCCATCCCCACAATGTTTCTTTCTTTCTTTTTTTTTTTTTTAGTTCAACAAAAGAGAAGAAGTACATAAAAGAAATTAACATTTCATAGAAAGAAAACGTTAGGGTGCGGGGCCAAACGCTTGTCATTGAATAACTCCAGAGGAACTCAGAATGCTAATGCTGTGATTATAAGGAAAGGCTTGGCTAGCACAGGAAGTGGAGGAGGGAGCTGGAATGTGAATCAAGTGAGTGTCATTAAGAAAAAGATGTGCCTGGAACTCCTCTCCCCAGCCCTTTGGCTATTTGCAAAACAAACAGTATTTGCTCCTTGTTTTTTTTTTTTTTTTTTTCCTCTATAAAGATAAGCCAGCCCAGATCCTTGCCTCACATTTCTTTCCTGGGTGGGAGGAATTTCACACATGCAAGGGAACTGGAAGATAACCATCTGTCTCTAGATAGAAGTATCTTAACTACCAGAAGGATAAGGTCATCCAAGTATTTGGTGGTTTGGAGCAAATTAGTCATAATTAGCCCAGGAGCAAATTGAATAATAAAACAGAAACTACTTGTAGTTTTTAAGTGCTAGTATACCACCAGCATATGGTATGTTTTATTTTCCCAAATGGCTTATGCTTTGTTAGCGACTCACAGGTTTTAGGTTTCACACAGCAGAGGGTTAATGAATGTACACTGAACATTGAACTCTAGAAACACAGTGTGATTGCCGGGCTATGACTCATCCAGGTAATAACTGCAGGCTGGGCTTACTAGGAAAATAGGTCAATGGTTTGCCATGAGGCAGAGGTCAAAGTAGGGAGAGAGAGGGATAGTGTGTGTGCCTATATTGTAAAGGTGAATGATCTGTATTTTCCTTGGAGTCAAATCTCAAACATGTTCCTATTAAAGACAGACATCCTAGCCTAAGTGGTAGCGCACACATTTAATGCCAGCACTCAAAAGACAGATCTCTGAATCAGGCCAGCCAGGGTTGTATAGTGAGCCCTGTTTCAAAAAGACTACCAATATCTAAAAAAGTAGAGCTCCCTCAGTTGATATTTATTTCTATTTCCGTGTAAACTGGTTTGGCTTTTTACGAAAGGAAATAAAGATTGACTACTGTGGTCTGGGCCTCCAGATATAAAGTGTTAGTTAATATGTGTATTCTAGGAGTAATCACGTTTTTTCTTCTTTAATGTTTAACAATACAAGAAATGTGAGAAAGAAAACTTTCGTTGTAGTAAATAGAAATGTTATAAATCAAATTAGATGGGACATCACCAAAATATGAACCAAGTACCCCTCTAAACTTTTAGGGTAACCAGATGTGACAAAGAAGCCTAAGAAAATCAGAGTAACTAACTTTTTGAAAATCAGAATATCAGTCACTGATCAGAAGAGAAAAACCCTTGTTTCACTTCAGGAGATATTTAAATTGTGGTCGCCTTGGAGACCAGCCATTACACTTACCACTGAAGATTTCCAAGTGCTTGGTGACAAATTGGACTGTAAAATGTTACTGTTTCAGGAACAGTTGGTGGCTTTTGCATAGTGGCTAAATGTATGCTTTTCATCAAATCTTAGGGAGACAGGAGGTGGGTGAGCCAGGCGCCATCCACTGCAACGTTAAGCCCCTCCTCCACCCCTCCCCCAGAACCCCCGCCCCCTCCCATGCCCCGGCACACCTCTTGGAACCTAGGACTGACCCCAGGCCCTGGTGCTCACTAGCATTCTACCACTGAGCCAAGCACCCCCCACCCCGGCCTTCTTTAACAGGAGTTCTTATCCTCTATTGTCACGCTTCATCTTTCTGCAGACTTCAGGCTTGAGATAAAACCAGAGTAGAGCTTGAGAAGCCAGAAACCTCTGCTAACACACCGGCTCGCTCTCCAGTTCTTTGTCCGGTTGTATCTATGAGCTGTCACTATGAAAATTAATCCGGAACAGGAGCTGAGGAAAGGGAGGGGAGAGAGGAAGGGAAGGAGGCAGGCGCGGGGGTGGGTTGGGGTTGGGGAAAGGGATGTTAAGGCCTCTCTCCTCTATCTCTTTACTTCCAACCAAAACATACGAAGAATCGTCTGCTGCTTTTAATTATTTCGAAAATAATTTAATGTCCACAAAATAGTACACATTAAAAGTGTGGAAGTAAAAAATTCGAAAGGGGCGGGGCGTGTTTTCTGATAGGACAGTCTTCCGCTGTGTTCTCTTTGCCCAGGATCCTCCTGCTGCGGAGACAGGAAAGGGAGAAAGCTCCCTCGGCAGGGCGTGTTTCTCCGCTGGATGCTGGATTTCGGGGAGCAGTCCAAGGTTGGGAGGAAGGACTTTTTGCTGAGATGGCTTCAGGATCCTTTTGCCTGAATTAGTTCTAATGAAACACTATCCTACCTCAGGTTGTTTCCTCTCCTTAATCCCTGGAGGAAATCCCTTTGCTTTTCAGAGATAAAAAGTTACTAGAACAAAGAGACAGTCAGGGAAGCGGCCGGGCCTTCGCTCTAGAATTTCACTGAAGCTTTTCCAAGCCCCCGGATAGAGCCGGAGGGCTGTACTGTTTATTCCTACACCTGGATTGAATATCAAGGTCTTTGAGATGAATCATTTAGAAACCTGGTGTGCTGCGGGGGGAGGGGGCGCTTCTTCGGGACTCTCTAATAATGACTGTGTCAAAGGCAGAAATCGCACAGAGAGTTCAAAGTTATTAAATCCGCTCTCTGGGCCACTTTCATCGAGCGAGTCTTGTTTTTGGTGTGAGGAGGGGAGAAGGATGGGGAATTGGAGTGTCAGCCTCCCCAGGTGGCATCTTCGCTCTGGGCAGCACCAGCCTGAGACTTTCATCAGTTTCGTTTTCTGCTTAAACCGTGATTAAGGCAAAAGGCGCAGGATTTGATGTGGTTCCAGATGTGAGCAGGAAAAAACACGTTTAAAAGGTGCGGGGCGGCCCGACTCTTGTTTCTCGTGACAGCTACTTTTCAGAGAACATAGCAAAGCTCAGCCCAACCGCAGAGACCTTCCGTGGTTAAGAGCACTAACTGTTCTTCCAGCGGTCCTGAGTTCAATTCCCAGCACCCGCAAGGTGGCTCACAACCATCTGTAGTAGGAGCCAATGCCCTCTTCTGGTGTGTCTGAAGACAGGGAGTATTCTCACTTATAGAAAATAAATATTTATAAAGATGATGCTAGAAATGTGAACCCTGTACTATACTGACCTTTAACAGGCACCAAGGAGCAACCTTTTTAACCTCCCATCCCTACTTAACCTCCCTTCCCTACATCTCTTTCCAAGCTTGACCAACCTATCTTAGACTGGGTTACAAATTCAACAGATTGATTTGGCCTCTAGAGTTTCCTTTTGTCTCTTTGTTTCTAAAAGTGGCCTAAGACTTCAAAAAAAAAAACATTTTACATCTAAAGCTAAATCTCTGGATTCTGCTGAGACGTGGGAGGCCAGAGTGTAACCTGTCATATTTTGCTTAGAGCTTTGTTAAGTATTAGGTAGTCAGTATCACAGGCCACACCTTCTAGTTCTCCTGACCTACTTGTCTTGGAGACCACACCCGCACCTTTGCTCTGAATCCAGATGGTGGGAGTTTTGTGCTGGGAGGTTGAGCTTTCACCACCTCACAGAGAGTGCCGAGTTCTGGGTTTCAAGGAGACGAAACCCCAGTGGTGCATCGAGAAGCGCATTTGGGAAGTAACCTAAATATTTCCTTGTATTTCCCCTTTAATAATTGCACATCCCACCGGTGTGCCGGTGCACGCCGATGATTCCAGCACTCAGGAGACTGAAGTAGAAGACTGGCCTGTCCCCTCTCTCCAAAAAGAGCACCCATTAATTTTAACAATAAAACTTTATGTGGTGAGAAATTCTGAACACAGTCAAAGAGACACATGGCCCAGTCACCACGGTCTGCTTCCGTTTGCCACACTCTCTTCCCCGACTTGCCCTGAGGCTCAGACTGCCCACGTGCCCTTGTGCTGGCTAATGAGGCATAAGAGGAAGTCTAGTCGGTCAAGACTGTCAAGACTCCCCGTCTTAAAAAGAGTTGTATAAAATGCCACACAAGGTTCTAGAGGAGAGTTACAGATTTTAGACTGTGGTAGAAAACCAAAAGCAAAACGCTTGCGTTAATTTAAATATTATCCCCACGGATTAAGCCCCGAGAGCTTTTCAATTACTTGCAGCTGTGTGTGTGTGCGCGTGTGCACTGAATATTGAATGAAGAAAAAGAAAGAAAGGGAAATACCATTCCATAGGTATGGTGGAGGAGAATGTTTATTACAGGTATGTGGGAGAGCATAGGTAGAGGCATGGACAGGAACAGCTTGAGAAATCCAGAGTGGACTTGACCAAATTGAGCTGGACCATGTGGGGAGGGAAGGAATGGGAGGGGGGGAAAGACAGGAACCAGGTACAGAATCCAGAGGTGCAAAGATACCAAAAAGAAGGGGGGTGGGGACAAGCAAAACATCTGGATTACATAGGGAAGAGCCTGTGGTGGAAGGGCTGGAGAATTCAGGGTAGAGGGTAGGGTGTGGCAGCCAAGCCCTGTTACAGGTAGGGGACAGACTAGAACCTAATAGGCAACTCAGCTATTTGTCCTGTGTGTGTGTGTGTGTGTGAATGGTAGTAAATGCAAACACATTAGCTTTTAGTCCTACCAGTGCCCCCTCACTAACCTGAGTGAGAACCAGATTGTCGATTATCTGCTCCAGTGGAAAAGGCCACTGAGAAAAATCAATAGGCAATCACACTGCTTGCCTCCTATGACCATGTTGATAATCATCCATTTTTTTTGATTTCCCCAAGTTTGGGTCTAACAATCCCTGGTTTCCATGAGGCTGACTGCATAAGCAAAGTCTTTATTCTGATCATTCTCAAAACGGAACCAGACGTGTTCGATTTTGCAGGCGTTCCTCTGGAGAGCGTGACACGCAGCTCAAGTGATCCTTCGACCACCTTCACCGGCGATGCTGCAGAGAGGAGACAAACTTAGAAATGTGTATTGGGAAAGACCAGCCTGTGGAAGGGGTGAAGATATTGAATGTCACCTTCTAAGGCTAGGTTAAGGAAGTCCAGAGCTCAGTTATGTCAACCCAGGAAGGTGACAGAAGCTGGTTAGAAACGTAATAAGTGGGGGCTGGAGAAACGGCTCTGTGGTTAAGAGCACTGAATGCTCTTCCAGAGGTTCTGAGTTCAAATCCCAGCAACCACATGGCATTTTTCATGAGGTCTGATGCCCTCTTCTGGTGTGTCTGAAGACAGCTACAGTGTACTTATAATAAATAAATAAATATAAATTAAAAAGAAAAGTAATGAGTTATAGTCTAGGCTGAACTTTCTGAACCTGAAACCAGGATCAAGTGTGGGAACTCTTCAGAATAGCTGCAGTCATCAAAGTTGCAAGTTGCTGAGCCCTCTTATGGAAAGCTTTGGCCGGAGACAGGCTTTAAGAGGTCACCAGTCCTCAGAGGTCACCTCAAAAGTTTCTCATCCGATCCCTTTCTAGGTTAGCATGAGTACCAGTTATCAATCATGTTTTAAAGTTGGGTGTTAAAAACCTTATGTTAAAAAGGTAGGATAAGGGAGAAGGAAGAAGGGAAATGGCTCACTCTGTAAAGTGTTTGCTGTATAACCCCGCAGATCTTGAGTTCACCCTCAAGGTTTAAGAAAGCAAGCAAAGAAAGCAAACTGGGCATGGTGGCAAGTTCCTGTAACTCCAGAACTGGGGAGGGAGGCAGAGACAGGAGGATCTCTGGAGTTTGTTGGCCATCCAGGCTTAGGCTAATGGATAAACTGCAGGCCGGTGGTTAACTGTATCTCACCAAACAAGGTAGATGGTTAGACAGATTCTCAAGCATGAGATCTAAGATGAGTTAACCTCTAGCCTCCACAAGCTCCTGCATAAACACACACGTGCGCACACACACACACACACACACACACACACACACACACACACACACAAAATGCAGGGGGAGGGGGACCTAAACATCTGCTTTCCCCAAGCCTGGGTCTTCCTGAAACTCTTGACTGAGCCCTAAGAATCTCTTATCTACTTCCATGCATGAGAAATGAATGACCCATTTCAAGGCCATCTCGTCTAGAAAAGCACTATTCTTGTGATGTTAATATTACCTGCTTCCCAGGAAAAGAAGGAACATTTGACTCAAATTAATTTCTGCTTACTGCTAGAATCGACCCCAGAGCTCCAACGTGATCACGGCCTGACTGACCCCCGCAAAGTTGCAAATCTTCAAGCTGGTCAAGTGGCACTTGGAAATCAGTGCCAGTGTCATAAGGATAGCATTGTTCAGGTCTCAGCACTTTGTGGGGACCTGTCCCGAGAAGGATTTTGCTTCAAAATTATGGGGCAAAAGGTTAAGATTACGGCTTCAGGAAAATAACCTTTGGAATCCAAGCTCCAAGGAGGGAACTGTGAGCAAGCATGGTTCCTTTCAGAAGTGCCCATATGTAGGTCAACACTAAATGGTTTATGCCAAAGCCAGGGTTTACAGGAAACCTGGGTTGGACTAGAGAAAGGAATAGCCAAGTGTGTGAAGAGAGAGAGTAAGAAAGGGGGAGGGACTCTTAGTGCTTCTTGTTGGGTTTTTGTGTCTTCTTTCCCTTTGTATGTGGTGCTAGAAAAGAACTTGAGGACGCCCACATGCTATACAATCGCTTTACCATTAAGGCACATCTCCTAAGTGCTTGGCTTCTTGACTTCTCATTGCCCCTCGGAGTGGCCAGCCCCTGTTCTCCACCCTCCATCCCAGAAGAGGAAGGGATTAATACTCAAGGAACCACTTCCACATCCCAGACCAGGTTGTCAGAGACAAGAAACAGTGCAGAGCTCCCTGGCTCCACATTCAGACTTTGAGGATATTCTAAAAGACCATCCTACCCACTCAGCCATTGTGAAGTATACAACTGGGTCCCTGGGGGCCATGGGAATGAGTCCAGAGGAGCTCTAGCAAGCAGGGCGTTCCTATGTCACTCTGTCCTTATGTCCCTCTGTCAGGTGACTACATCTGGGATACTCTAAGTGGAATATAAATGTGGTCCAGGACTAGCTGGGCAGGTAGAAGCTTTTCACAGTATAGTCCATTGGTGCCTCTAGACTCAGGAGGAAAAGTTACTCTCTGAGAATAAAGTGTGCAGATGGAGTGCAGCACACATGCAGGTCTGAGGGCAATTTGTAGGTCAGTGCTCTCTTCGCTGGTGTAGCCGTGAATCAGGTAAACGATTTATGCTCCCAATGGTCACACATGCACACCTGCCCAAGAGCTCTCTGGATTCTTGAATGAAAAGACACACACACACACCACACACACACACACACACACACACACACATACACACACACACACACACATAACACACCACACACACACCAGTTACTTTTACTATGCCTTGGCTGCCTCAAAGGCTGGACACTTTTAATCCTTCCCTGGGCTAGCATACACTCCCCTCCTGGATTCTGGAGTTAACATCCTTTAAAAATCTATATTTCATTCCTGCCACCCTGTGCCCAATCAGGGAAGTGGCCACTGGGGCCATTTACCCAAATTCTTGCATAGCTGGTCTGTCCCATGCTCTCCATCTACCCATTGATCGTTGGTTCTTTCCTGACCAATCAAAAACCAATTGGGGACAAGGACCTTCTCATTTGGACATGCAGATTCATAGGGGCCAAATCAAGACAAGCCATTAGACCCAATTCCCAACACAATATGATCTAGGGATGAAGTCAGGTCATTGAACTTGGTGGTAAACAACTTTAACCTCTGAAGCCATCTTACTGGCCCCAAAATTGGCCATTGTAAACAGCTTCAGGACAATCTACAGGTTTTTTTTAACACAGTGAGTGCTCTCTTTTCATCACAGGTTAAATCACTTGATTACTTGTGTTTAAGATACAGTTAATAGCCAGCGTGTTAATAAATAACACACCTTTGATCCCAGCACTAGGGAGGCAGAGGCAGGCAGTCCATGCTGAGTTTGAGGCCAGCCTAGTATACAAAGTAAGTTCCAGGACAACCAGAGTGACACAGATAAACCCTGTCTTGGAAAACAAACCAAAAACAAAAGATACAATTAATAGCTTGGTGGCGAAGGTACAAGCCTTTGATCTCAGCACTTGGTAGGAAGAGGCAGCCAATTCTCTATGTTCAAGGCCAGTCTGTTCAACAGAGTTCCAGAACAGCCAGGGCTACAAACCTAGCGGAACTAGAGATCTCCGCGAGAGGCCTCCGGAATGCAGGCCCACATCTGGCGACCATGTGGGGCTCGAACAGCAACACAACTGCATGAACAAATAGTGCCGGAAGGATCATAACATCAGACCATCATGTGCTCCCAAGAAAACCATCACAGGCTTAACACAGGGTACTCACCCTATGCAGGCATCCCCCTGCTGGGGCTCTGTGCCTCTGTGTGATCACCCTACAGGTTGATCTACCATGCTGCTCCCACAGATCCAGCTGAGACTGAGAACCTCGGACCTCCCTGGGACAACAAAGCTGCCTTCCTCCAGACACGTCATTTGACTGAAGACTCCTGAGACACCCGGTGAGATCCACAGAGACATCTGAGACCCATAGGACAGACTTGGGACCTCCCAGCTACAGATGAACTTTCTTGCCAAAGCCAAATGGCTACTGACCTTGGGGAAAGTTACAGGATAGTAAGGAAAATATGTCTAGCCAGATTAATCAAACGTTGTTTAACACTGAGGCTAATACCCTCAAACTGTATAACCCATGGAACAATTACTTAGTTCAATGATCCTTTGTCCTCCCAGCCCCACCCTATTCCCTCCTTACCCCTCTGGCTTAGTTGTACAACCTTTCCGGCCTGTTTAGTGTTTTCCTTGAATACCTCAGTCCCAGCCAAAATTTCCATTACAAATGACACTACCTTTTTTAAAAAGTAAAAAGGGAAGCTGTGGAGCCGTGGGCTATGAAAGGTATCCTGATTCCCGGTTGATATAAGTTGAAGCCCCTAAGGGGAACCTAAGGGGTGGCAGGAAGGTTCCTAGTCTCCTGGAGATCAGACCCCTCTTACAGCTCCCCACAGGCCCTGTAGAGAGGTCTGACTTGCATAGATCACTTCACAACCCAAGTCCCTTCTCCACAGGTGAAAATGTAACAAGACAGACCAGTCACATAGAAGCAGGACCACGCCCCCAAATACGTAGATGAGGTATTCCCACACTCTCAGGCTAAGCCAATAGGAAGTACCTGCTGTAAGACCCTGAACCATCCTAAAATTGTATATAAGAAGCCTATCCAGAAGGATTAAAGGTATGCAGGAATTAAAAATAATAATACACTTAGTCCTACTCCCTTTTCTTTCTATTTTTAAATTCCAAACTTACCAAAAAGATGGAAAAAAAAAAAGATTGCTAAATATGTTTTATCCAACCCTCCCCCCTTCCAAGGCTAAGGTTTTGTCAGTGTTAATTGATGATCATCATCAAGGATCTGTCAATCATCTTCCTGAGACAATTGAAAATTAGAGACATGGTGTTTCAGGTCACTGGAACTGTCAATATGAATCTCTAATTGACAAGGACATTCTAAATAACCCCAATTTAGTTATGAAAGCAAAAAAATTCAGGCTCAGTGTTGAACAGCTTCTCCAGCAACATAGTAAATGGAATTGAACTGCATTTATAGTAAAAAGACAGGTTTATTGGGACAGCTCTGAGTGGCTTCGAAGACCTCACAGGAGGGGGTTCAGTAAAGTTGCAAGCTGGACTGGGGTAGGAGCTTCTTAAAGGGGAGTGAAGGGGAGTGGAGTTGTGATGTGATGCTGAGGTACTGGTGTTATATTTGGCGAGTTTAGGGCCCTGAAGATGGGTCTTAGGTCCAGAGGTCACTTTGGAATCCGGAGCTAGGCTTTGTCCAGTGTTTTGTGAGGCTTTTGTAAGCATGGGCCAGAAAATATTGTAGAGATCTCTTGGCCAAGGCCATCTTGCCTTTGTCCCAAAACCTCTAGCCTCCCAGATATGGCTGTGTTGGTAGAATGTCTGCAGCTCATCAACCAGGTGTGCCATGCCTACAATCCCAGCCATTAGGGAGCCAGAGGCTCATGGTTGTACTCCACTACAAAGTGAGTTAAAGGCCAAAGGCAAGTCAAGGAGAGCAGGAAGTCGATACTTGTGTGGTATCACAGTTTAGCCTGCCCATTTCATTCAGGTTCACCTACTGGTGTAGAGACCTACAGAAAAATGAGCTTCCCTCCTGTTTCCGGGATGCAGTCTCAGACTCTGTGTTATGTTTGCTTGTGATGTCTCTTCAGTCTACAAAGGTTCTACAGCTGCATTTTACTTTCACGACCTCTGTACTTTCTAAGATTTGACCCATGAGTTTGTAGAATTGGGTTTGTGCGATCTGTCCCATTGATTCACAGATGCTTCGGTTAAGTATGTGGTAAATGTCATATGCTTCTTCAGAATGTCGTACGAGAGAGTATGCAAGGTCAGTTTTCCTCTCTCAAAAAGAAAGACAAAAACAAGTAGATATGCTTAACACAATAAAGTAGAGCTCAAAATATCACCTCTTCAGTACAACAGTCATCCTTGCTCCAGCCCGGTACAGGAACGACAAAAAAAACCCTAAGAAAGTACAGTACAGAAGTGACCAGGTTTCCTCAGCTTAATAATTTCCTTGATTAGGAGTGAGAAGAAAAATACAATTTTTTTTTCTCTCCTAGGAGAAAAGGGCGTGTCATGACTGTATGGCTGACACATTCAGGAAGTGCCACGTTTGCTGTTAAATGTTATAATGCGGTTGAGCAATGCCAAGCCTTGAGTTTACTCTGGGCCATGTTTCCACTGCCTTTCTCACAGCCATTGATCCGCCCTGCTTATTACAGCTACGCATAACCCTGACCCTAGATGAGGCTTCACTTCAGATGTGCCCAGTGAAACCCAACCATCAGTAGCAGTGAAGAGTGGATGGGGTGTGGTGCTGTAACTGTGAATTCTGGGGAGCTGTTTCCAATGGACGTGGCCTCCCTCAGACCCCTGGGACTCCTGCGGAAGGGGCCCGCACCAGAAGCAATGGGGTGGAGCCTTGGGAACCAACTGATTTAAAAGACAGATAGTTAAGGGCTGTCTAAGTAAAGTCAGAAATGACCCATATTTTAAACTTAAATGATGAAAGAACATAAAAGTCAATAAGTGAAATTCTTTGTGATTTTTATATCCATATGATTTATCACTTACTTGTTCAGAGAATCATTGTTTTGGGCTTTTGTGTCCTGGAATTCACTCTGTACACCAGGCTGGCCTTGAACTAAGAGATCTCTGCCTGCCTCTGCTTTCTGGGATTAAAGGTATGAGCCACCATTGTCCAGGTTGGTTTTGTTGTTTTAAGGCAGAGTCTGATATGGCCAAGGCAGGCTTCAAATGTTCTATGTAACTCCTCCTGCTCTGAACTCTGCCTCCCTAATGCAGGGGTTATAAGCACATACTACCAACGCTGGGTTACATCTAATCCATAACCCTATGGACACATGTCTACACGCTGTTGTCAGGTGCAGTGACTGGTCAGTAGAAAGTTATGATGCTTTTCCCAGTAAACTTTGGTAGTTCTTTCTAATAGACCAGTAGATGTTACTTGATGAGAAACAGTTGGCTGTTGAAATTCAAGTTAAGCCTTCAATAAGAAACAAACCCAGGAGCCCATGTCTGCAAAAGCCAGGCCCAGCCAGTCAGAGTTGCAAACCGATCCATCCTGGCCACGAGTCATGTCTTTCCACACCCTCCAGTAGAAGCCCAGTGAGAACCACTCTTTCCATACTCACTCACGTTCAAGGCCGTATCAGAGGTGGATAGAGAAAACAAAGACCTGTGTACACCAGGAGCTCAGGCTTAAGAGCCACAGACTCCGCCGGTTCCTAATGTTGTCCTTGAGAGGACTTTAGGTCCTGCCTCCCCCCTGCCAAAGCAGCACTTCTAACATTCTCTTTATTGCCACCGCCTTCAGGAGTTGGGTTCTGTAAGCCCATTCCACATGCTAAAACAATCTAATGCAGAAGAGTTTGAGTTGGGCACCTTATATATTAATGAAACATCCCTTGAGTTAGTGATTGGAAGGAATGCCAAAACACAGGGGGGAGATATGGGATATTTAATTTTATTTCTAAAATTGATAAAGACAGAATACACAAATGAGAAATAAAAAGCTTGTAGACTGGAAGGCTGAGACAGCATTTCAGTCTTCTTTCCTTGGGTTTTGGTTTTTGATTGTTTGAGAAAGGATCCCCCCCCCCCCAAGCCCTGCCTGTCCTGGAATTCTCTATGTAGGATGGCCTCAAACTCACAGAAATCCACCTGCCTCTGCCTCCTGAGTGCTGGTTTTAAAGGTGTGTGTCACCACTCTGTTCACAATCTTCTTGAATGCACAAACCAAAATATAGAATTTTGCACACATGCACACACACACCCATTTAACCATTTCAGCTAATAATTTAGTGTTGCAGACAGAAAATTAATACTGGCGATATGAGATCTTCCAGTTAACTCGCCAACATGACGAACACAAAAGGAAAGAGGAGAGGCACTGGCTATATGTTCTCTGGGCCTTTTAGGAAACATGGAGTTGTTCCTTTGGCTACATACATGCGAATCTGCAAGAAGGTGATATTGTAGACATCAAGGGAATGGGCACTGATCAGAGAGGAATGCCCCGGAAGTGTTATCACGGTAAACCGGAAAAGTCTACAGTGTCACCCAGCATGCCGTGGGCATCATTGTAAACAAGCAAGTTAAGGGCAAGATTCTGGCTAAGAAGATCAATGTGCAGATTGAGCACATCAAGCACTCGAAGAGCAGAGACGGCTTCCTGAAGCGGGTGAAGGAGAACGATCAGAAGAAAAAGGAAGCCAAGGAGCAGGGCACCTGGGTTCAGCTGAAGCACCAGCCTGCGCCACCCAGAGAAGCGCACTTTGTGTGGACTAAGGGAAAGGAGCCTGAGCTCCTGGAGCCCGTTACCTGTGAATTCATGGCCTGATGTACAAAGAGAAATAAAGGACCCCGACTGCAAAAAAAAAAAAAAAATACTGGCGATATGAATTATTTCTCTAAATCCAGGGATGATTTCTAAGAGTTCTTTACAATACCAATATGTTTTCACTTCTATTTGCAAAATCTTGGCTTCCTCAGTCTACTAGATACTTTTAGTGTAGGAAAAAATACCTTAACAAGGTGTGTGAAAAAGAGATATTTTTGGCTCTTTGAGGCAGAGGCTCCCTCTTCAGCCCAGGCGGGCTTCAGACTTATAGTAATCCTCCTGCTTCAGCTTCAAAGCGTTGGAATCGTAAGGGTGATACGTATCACATCCCATGACATATACAATAAGCCTGGTTTTCGTGGCACTTGGGAAGCTGGTGACATTATGACATTAGTGAGCTGCTTTGACCTTAAGGAAGCTCAAAAAGGCACCTGGAAAGCCCCAAAGCAGAGGAGCCACATGTTATAGGAACAGAAGGTTTTCTTAGTGTTGTCTCATTACACATTTCCTCTATCAGTGAAAAATGTAGTCACAAAAAAGGAGGAGGAGGAAGAGGAGGAGGAGGAGGAGGAGGAGGAGGAGGAGGAGGGGGAGGAGGAGGGGGAGGGGGGGAAGGGGAGGAGGAGGGGGAGGGGGAGGAGGAGGAGGGAGAGGAGGAGGAGGAGGAGGAGGGGGACTAGGAGGAGGAGGAGGAGGAGGGGGAGGGGGGAGGAGGAGGGGGGAGAGGGGGAGGAGGAGGAAGAGGAGGAGGGGGAGGGGGAGGAGGAGGAAGAGGAGGAGGGGGAGGGGGAGGGGGAGGGGGGGAAGGGGAGGAGGAGGGGGAGGGGGAGGAGGAGGAGGGAGAGGAGGAGGAGGAGGAGGAGGGGGACTAGGAGGAGGAGGAGGAGGAGGGGGAGGGGGGAGGAGGAGGGGGGAGAGGGGGAGGAGGAGGAAGAGGAGGAGGGGGAGGGGGAGGAGGAGGAAGAGGAGGAGGGGGAGGGGGAGGAGGAGGGGGAGGGGGAGGGGAGGAGGGGGAGGGGGAGGAGGAGGAGGAGGAGGAGGAGGAAGAGGAAGAGGGGGAGGAGGAGGAAGAGGAGAAGGAGGAGGAGGAGGGGGAGGGGGAGGAGGAGGGGGAGGGGGAAGGGGAGGGGGAAGAGGGGGAGGAGGAGGAGGAGGAGGAGGAGGGGGAGGAGGAGAAAGAGGAGGAGGGGGAGGAGGAGGAAGAGGAGAAGGAGGAGGAGGAGGAGGGAAAGAAAGGAAGGAAGGGGGGAGGAGATATGGGCATTCTATCATCCATGCTAAGAAATATGAACAAATTTAAACCCAGAGACAACAGATGTGAAAGTTTCTTTTTCACAGGGAAGTGGGGTAAACACCTCAATCCCAGCATTCAGGGGGCCGACCGAGGCAGGCAGATCTCTGAGTTTGTCAACGACGTGAGTTCCAGGTCAGCTATGGCTACCCTGTCTCAGAAAAAAACAAAATAAAACAAAAAAACAACCAATCAACCAAACGAACAAATAAAAATGTTCCTTTTTCCTCTAAGCATCCGGTCAAATATTCTCTCCTTTTCTCTCACACTGAAGGAGCCAGGTGAGTAAGTGCTCTGCCGCTGAGCTTCAGCCCCGTGCCCATTTCAGTTCTGGACGCAGGCTTTACTAGGGCGTCCTGGCCTTACACTCACTCCGTAGCTCTGACAACCCTTAAAGTTGTCGCCTTGCCTCAGCCTCCCGCGTGGCTGGGATTATAGGTCCATGACCACAGCTTTCTACGCGAATATGCCCACTGCATGTGCTGGAGAGCCCGCACTGATAAATTAGCTGATTGCCACAGTCAACGGTTCCAAACCTCTCCTCCTGGGAAAAACCGCTGCCACCGAACAACTTGGCTAAGAGTCTTGATTATTTCCTTAAGAAAAATTCCCAGCTGCAGCAATGCCAAGTGAAAGTTCATACGGATTTTTCTTTCTTTCCTTTTTTTTTTCTCTTGCCTTGTCCTGAATAATATCTGTCTCCCTCTTTCATACTGCCCAGTAATCGCATTTCCTTAGGCAAACTCCTGCTGGTTCAGTCTTCGCACTGCTTCCTATTTCTGTGAGAAAATAGATCTTACTGGAAGTTTCCACAGCCCACTTTCCACCCTCTGTGGCCACGTCCTTACCTCAGTCCCTGGGAGGCAGGGGAGCTGGCTTCTCTTGGCTCTGACCTCGTTCCCCTGTCCAGTCACACTGCTGTCTTCCCCATGATCAGTTTCGTCCTGTATTTTCGGTGGATCGTTTTCCTTAGTCTTCAAAACAACTCTTATTTTTACCTTCCTTAAAATGGGTAGACAGTTTCCTACTGTTGCTCCCATTTCTACCCGCAGAGCAAGGACCCATTTTTCTCCTCTAGCAAAACTCTGGGAAGTACAGGTCTCGTCTTAAGGTCTCCTGTATCTTCCATCCATTGTTAAACCGAGTCCAATGTAGAGAGAATCTCTTAGAAGCATCACCTGTCAATAAAAAAAGCCTATGGCCAATGAGCTAAAGCAGGAAACAGGAGGTGGGACACAGGTGAGAGGATTCTGGGAAATTGTGAGAGAAAAATGGAGATGCAGGGATCTGTGAGGAGTGAGAATTGAGAGCAATTTGAGCGAGCCGCTGAGGGGGACCCTGAGGGGACATGAAGAGGTGGGCAGGGACTGAAGAGAGGTAACTAACCAAGTGGTAGACATAGAATAGCTTAAATGGATTAAATACGTTTTGAGCTAGTCAGGGTTTGAGTCAAAGCTTTTGGCCTAGGCATTTATTAATAAAAATTTAGTCTTGGAGTCATCGTTCTGGGAGCAGGGGCTGAAAAGGAAAACAGAATATCATCTTTACGGTGTTGAACATGCAAGGAATGGTCTCTACCGCTGAGTGTATATCCCACCCCAGGATCTTGACTTTAATACCACACTTAGGTTTCTGAGCTGCACAGCCCAGTACTCATTTGCTCTCATTCTTTTCCCTGTGTTTACATGTGACTTCAGAGAAGTCCAACTACATATAATTTTAAAAACCATCTCCAGGTTTTTCTTTAATTCGTATTATAATTTACACTTTGCACACTCATCCACACACCCCACATTTAAATAGCCTTGCAAAAATATGTCACTTCTCACAATCTGTCTGTGATAGTGATATTTTTGCCCCCTTTGGTAGCAGTCTTGACTTTATCAGGCTCCTGAATTTTCCTATCTTCCTTTCCTATCTACTTGTCTGAACATACACATATCTTAGTCCTTTACAATGGTAGGAATTCAAAACGAAGGGAACAACAAAAAAGTTTTTCTCCTGGACAGTAAATGACTAGACATATTTACTAGAGAAAGCTTCCTAGGAGAATGTGCAAGGGCAGGTCGTTAAAACAGAGCAAGCCTAGTGCTTTGACTCTGGATGTGTGAATTAGCCAACTGTGCATACAGGCTGCTATTTTCTAGGGGATGGCTATTTCCTCTGTTGGCTCTGCACTGAAAAAGTAGCCTCCAGACAGGGTTAGCTGAATGAATTCAATTTTAGCAATCATTTGTAAGGTATTTTCTTCCTCTGCCTCTAAGATAGCAAATTCAATAATCAAATTTTGGATTATCCTTTCTGTACCTTTCTGTGGTGGATAAAGGAGGCAGGCAGCAGTGGGGGTGGGGCGTGAAGGGGGGTGTGGAAGCGGGGAGGGAGCAGCAGAAGTGGGGGTGTTATATAAGCCATTTGTTCAAGTAAAACAACCAGACACGTCAGATGAGTTTGCTCTGGAGAGGATGGTTGGAAAGAAAACAGCTAAGCTCTGCAGTGACCACTTGTGAAACTGGGCATCCATCTAGGTATCTTCCAGGGCTGGCCTCGGCTAGTCTGTCTTGGAGTACTGTGGTGTTTACCATAGGCTTTGTTTTTCAGTCTCATCTTTTGTCTTGATTGCAATATTTAAAACATTTTATAAACTTGAAACCTCTTTTTTTTTTTCCTAGCAAGGAAGACCACAGAGACCTACAAGATGCTAACAAAGATCAAGGCTGTGCTGTTCTGTAGGCCTTTTGCAAACAAAGCTCGAAGGCCTTGTATCTCTGCTGGGCACACTGAAATGACATCGCTCCTCTCCTGTCCCTAAATGTGGTTTCATTAAACCTCTTGGAGATGAGTGAGGCCTTTGCTCAAGGTTCAAAGTAGTGTCATAATAAAAAACTTTAATATATATATATTATATATATATATATTTGGAAATATATATATATATATATTTCCAAACAGGGGCTACAGAAATGGCTTAAAGGTTAGGAATACTGGCTGCTCTTTCAGAGGGTCCTGGGTTCAATTCCCATAATCCATATGGTAGACCCACATGGCCGTCATCTGAAACTCCAGTTCCAATGGATCTGTGTCAAGCTCACAAAGACATACCTGCAGGCAAAACGTCAATGAATGTGAAGTAAAATAAATATATTAGAAAAAAAACAGAAGAATCATGTTTAGCTTTTTTCTTTCTTTCTTTCTTTCTTTCTTTCTTTCTTTCTTTTTCTTTTCTTTTTTTTTTTTTTCTTTTCTTTTTTTGGTATTTTGACACAGAGTTTCTCTGTGTATCCCTGGCTATCCTGGATTCCCTTCCTAGACCAGGTTGGTGTCAAACTAGCAGAGGTCTGCCTACTTAACCTCCATCTGCCCTTGTGACCTTGGGCAGATCACAGTTCTACCATTTTTTATGTGCTTGAGAAGTAGAAGACTGGGTAATTTGGAACACCCTGTATCTGCCGGCAGGGTGCATCTATCCCAACAATTTCAAGTCTTCCCAAACTTTCCCTGTCTGGTGTTCAGTGATATCAGTGAAACCCAGGCAAGAATGCTGGTATTTTGCAACAGATTAAAGGAGTATTTTTAACATAACCGTAAAGTCTTCTGTAAAACCCACCCTTGTTTGGACAATCACTTTGAACTTGTATTTATCCAAGACTGTGCTTCAAAAGGCACTCGAGGTACTCTCCCCGGTGATGTTCCTCTGGTTGAGAAATTCAGGCATTGTCCTGTAATTATCTCAACATGTGTTAGGAAATAACCCTCCTGCTGGTTCCATCCCTTCTGTCTTCAAAGGTAGAAAGGCCACTGGAGTCTGGAAAGGCATTTCAGGTGTTCTTGACAACCCGAGGCTGATGACATGACGGAGAGGGTGGAGGCTGAGAAAGTTCACTGAAGGTACAGACAGAGTCTACCTTTATGAAGCAGTCCGAGGTTGGAAACCCATCATGGCTGCCGAGGTTTCTGCTTTCAACGAGTTCTCCAGAACCTTCCAGAAAGGAAAACATGAACAAGAAACTGCCTTAAGTGAGTTATATAGTAACTATGAAGATAGTAAAGACACGGCACTTTTGAAAAGTATTCACGTCCTTCTAAGATTTTCGGAAGTGATTGCTTGGTCCGGTTCCTGAGGATCAGAAGTCACTGCTTATCTTCTCAGGCTTTGGTGAAACAGCCTTGAGCTTAAGCAGCTTCTGTTCCAGCATCTCATCATGGGGAATTTGCTCATTAAGGTTTGGAAACAAGTGGGGGTGTTTAAAGCAGGTCAGTAGCATCCTTCTCACAGTACGGTATTATTTAGGTCTTTCCTCGGCTTATAAAAAACAAAAGTCCCATGTTTGCTATTTGAGGGTTCTAAAAGCACTGGACTCAGTGACCAGACGTTCCTACTTGGCTGTCTGGCTTTCAGCTCTAGGCTTTTCATGTCTTCTTTCCAAAGACATCCTGCTGTCTCCAAGGAACAGATGAGGCAAAGAGTAATCTCTCTCTCTCTCTCTCTCTCTCTCTCTCTCTCTCTCTCTCTCTCTCTCTTTCTCTCTCTCTCTCTCTCCCCCCTTCTTCCCCCCCCTCTCTGTGATTTTAAAGTTACAACTTTGAAGTCACTGTTTTTGGAACAGCTGAGCTCACAATTTGCCTACTGCCCGCTTCTGTCTTTTTGTTTTGTTTGAATCTACCCTGTTTTTCTAGGTCTCTCCCCCCCACCCCCTCAGCCCAGGCTTGGGGAAAGACACGTGGGACTTAACTGAGCATGAACAATGGCAACTTAGCAGCAGTGAGATACCTGGAGTCTGTTTAACTTTTACTTAGGTGGCCTGGGAAGGTGCACACGTGTCTGAGCCTTCATTTCAGGAGCCCAGCCTTCTCTCTGGAAAGACTCAGCAGGGCTCTAAAAGGCTTGGACCACACTGCCCGTCGCCAACAGTCTTTTCATCTTTAAAGTCAGATGAATCCAGGCAAGACAGTGACTCACCCAATGTTGGTTGGCAGTGTTGGAGTTAAGAACCATATCAATAAAATACATCCACCGCACTAATTTTCAAATCTTAATTTAAAAAATGATTACTTCCCATCTGTAGGATGACTAGAACTCTTACTCTGTACTTACTTGGCATATTATTGCCCAATGAAAGATTAATAGAAATAGTGGTAAATGGGGTTTTAAATTCAAAGTGTAAATCACCATAACAAAGGCTGGAGAGATGGCTCACTGGTTAAGAGCACTGACTGTTCTTCCAAACGTCCTGAGTTCAATTCCCAGCAACCACATGGTGGCTCACAACCATCTGTAATGAGATCTGATGCCCTCTCTGGTGTGTCTGAAAACAGCTACAGTGTACACACATATAATAAATAAATAAATCTTTTAAAAAAATTATAACAAAGGCTAAAAGTAAAAAAGAGTAGAAAGATTGTGGGGACTTGTAGAATTTTTATGTGAATGTTTTCCACTTAGGCACACACGTGTGTGCTGAGTCAGAACCTCATGAGGTCTCGGGTCAACCTGATGTCTGATCGAGGCTTGCAGATGAAACATTTTTCCACAGTCATCTAGAATCTCGAGGGCAGTGGTGGGCAGTATGGCAGGAAGTGAGCTGGCAAAGCACTTCTCAGAATGGTAAAACATATTCCTCAAAAAAAAAAAAAAAAAAAAAAAATCGCTGGGGACTGAAATAGAGCCACAGAGAAAATGACAGAAAAACCAAAACAAACCAACGAACAAAGGCTATGGGAGAGTTCATTTAATTCAACTGTAGAAAAAGACTGCCATATTCAAAGTCACTCTCAAATCGAAAGCTCCAGAAGCCACCACAATATGGCCTCTGGTTCTTCCTACTTGTTGCCAACATGTAGAGCAGGGGACACATTCCTTCTTCATATTCCTACCTTCCTTCTCCTGCTCAATGCTTCCTCTTCCCAGAAAACTCAGCTCTGGCATCATTCTTTCCGGGAAGCCTTCTGACACCCCAGAGAATGACTACCTTCCACATGCCTGTCTTGACCTTTACCCTTGCCATATTTTATTAGTCTCCTTCTCCTATGAACTGTGACCTCCATGAGGGCAGTGACTGGATAAATGCCCATGTAGCTTCAGAGTGCATGGCAGTACAGTGCCAGGAACAAGTAAATGTACAGTCAGAGTGAGCAAGAAGCTGACAGATAACCGGTGATGGTCCGATGTGACAAGGACCAGTTGATGAGGTCACAGGAAGAGATGAGTTGGGAGTTATAAAGACCGAAAGTAGAACTAATAGGTTTGGTGGGGAAATGGCTGAGTATGCCACTGATGGGAGATGTTGGTGTCTGCACTGGCTGGCCCTCACAGCACGTAGTATGGGGGGTTAGTGAGAAATAGGGTTAATAACAGAAAGGTAGGTAGCTGAAGGCATGAACGCCCTGGATTCTCGTTTGGATACCCAGAGCACATAATTATTCTCCCAACTGCTGATGGGAGGGAAAGCTGATAGCCACTGGTTCTCTGAGCAGATTCCACCCCAAGAGTCTCTCTTCAACCTTTTAAAATCCCACCGTTAACTGTTTAACACAGGATTTCCTCCATATTCTGTCTGCAATCTATACACCCCTCTCAGTGGTAGATGTGGGTTATTTCCATAAACTACAGTAAACCCACACCCTCAGCGGTCTGCAGCAAGTCAGCTCCAGTGTTTCCTTGGAGACACAGCTCCCCTGTCCTCAAGCAACTTCCCTGTGACCTGAGCATCATGCCCTGCGTCTTCTTGTGTCCTGTGAAGAGCTCTTGCTTGAGGCTGCACTGGCAGGAAAGGGAAATGAACAGGTCATTAAACAGAACACACTGTACCTTTTTAAACATTAACCATTGTTCAGATCTGAGGTCCTGGCTGCTGAAGCCGGTGAGGGAAATCAAGAATTCTATGCCAGAACTCTTACCTATGGAAAATTTTAGAGTTCCCTATTCTACTGTGGCTCTTAAAATCATATCAAAAAATGTATATGCAGCCGTTTGGGTTTTTAATTTTCCTTCCAGAAATAGACATGCAGCAAGCTTGACTTAGCTCTTGCCTGCAAATGGCTCTGTCTGACCCAAGCTATACAGACGCGAGCAAAGTCATTTTGTCTAACATCTAAGCAGCAATGACACTGTATCTTTAGAATTGACTCCTGGAGTTTCTATTCTTATGGACTAGAGGGGATCTGACAGTCATTGCTTTATGTTGGCATAGCAACTTTTTAATTTATGAGGAACTTTTTGTTGCTCTCTTGATTTTATTTTCCTGTGAATGTGAATCATAGGGAAACACATTTTGATGATCCTACTGGAAATGAGGTGGCCGCAGTCATCAACATTTTGTTATTAGGGCCTTCCGAGGTACCAAACACAGTGAAAACGATTCTTGTGCATTAGCTCCCAGGACCTGGAACTGTCTTTTAGGAGGTCAATCAAACTATTCTGCATTGCCATAATTAGTGGCAATGTGCCTAAGTTCAGGTCCTGTGTCCTGTATCTGATTCCTTGGGTATCTCTGTACCCAACATATATGAAACTGTGTAAGTTATGGTTGGTTCTTCCTCCTAGCTCCATGCTCCTAAAAATAAGACTCAGACGTAAAATATATTTACAGATACCTTGACCATGTAGCTAGGCTCTTCTCTGACTAGAATCATAACTAAAGATAACCCATTTTTTTTTAACCTGTATTCTGCCGTGTGGCTGGTTACCTGTGTTCAGATACCATGCCTCTGTCTTGTTATATCTTCTTGGTGAATATCCCTGTGCCTTGTTTTATCCCAGAATGCTTTCTTTCTCCTCCCAATGTACACCTCTATTTGCTGCCTAGCTGTATACAATATAGATTTTTTCAAAGACAGATGATGCATGCATTCATACACAAGACAGTCTCTCTACATGAAGTGCTCAAAAATGTCTATTATATACATAGAAACAATTTGACATAAACCAAATCATGCTGTTTCTAGGATTGTTATCAGTGACTGGGGCCTGGTATTTCCAATTGGTTGGCCTCTTACTCAAAGAATCAAAAGAAAGGCTTATGTAGACTTGCAAAAGAAGCAAAGAAACTTTATTTATAAAATAGCAAGGCAAATCAGACACACTATCAAGAGTTGGCAGCCAGCCACATAAGGGGGAGTACTCAAAGATCCCAATTATTGCTTGGGTCTTCCATTTATGGTATTCAACAGAAAGAGAAGTTTGATTTCTAAGGGGCTTAGTTTGGATGGTTCTCTATTTTGATTGACAGATTGTTATATAACCATTTTCTCCAGTGCACATATCCTTTCCCATGATGCATCTGACTTCTATCATATACACACATAATTACTCGTTGAGATAAGACACAGCATATAGAAGATTCTGCCTTAAAGCTCACTTGGGGACACAGTTTTATCTTATTGTAGATGCAGGGAAATCTAATTCAGGCTGGACTGGCCTCTTATTCTTAGACCTTTACCTATCCAGAGTATAAATGAATAAAATCTAAGTTTGATAACCACTAAAAGGAATAGAAACATATTCCATTCAGAAGAGGATGTGGATGCAGCTCAGAGAAGAGACTGGTTCTGGGCTGCACATAGGCTGCTGAGTACACACTTCAGTGAGAGTCTTGTCTTGTCAAGACCAGGAGCCTGGGTTTCCAAGGGCAACGTTAGAAGAGGACTGTGTGCATTGTCCAAACCAAGTGGAGTTCCAGGTTGCTAAACTATTTTCTATGCTGCCTCAGACTAATTTTTAAAAGTGTTACAGTTGCACTATGGACATATTGATATTTGAAATAACAAAATCTGAAAATGTACTAAATCCCAGTTGCAGAGGAATATACAAATGATATAACTAGTCCTAATGATATTAGCTTTAGACTCAAAATGAAATATCTTAAAAGGAAGCCTTGAAATATTTTGTGTCAGATGAATGTGTCCCAATATTAAATTACATATGTAGTGCCTATAACTATGGCATGGAAGGAATATTATTTATAGACATAGAGAAATAAGCTGAGGGGGAACTAAACCAAAATTCTGTTAGTAATGGAGATGGAATAATTTATGTTATGACTACTATTTCCTATTTTTCACGTTTTTTATTATGTTTTGTTCAGTTCTGGTGATGGAATGAGAGCCTCATACATGCAAGGCAAGTACTTTACCACTGAGTCATATTCCCTACCCCGCCCCCATCCTCCTTCTTTTTTCAAGGTCTCAGGAAGCTCAGGCTGACTTTGAACTTGCTATGTATCTAATGCTAGCCTTGGACTCATGGTCTCCCTGGCTTTACCTCTCAAGTGATGCAATTACATATATGAGGCACTGTTAAGAAAACTTTTATTTCATCTCTAAAAGACTTCCCTGAGAGAGAATTCTCCAAAATGGCACAGCCAGGACTAATTTTAGTGTCCCCTGTTCTCTATCTCCCCACACACTCCCACTTGTCCCCCAACCTCAGTCTCATGGTTAAGATCCTTTTATTTCTAACACTGAAAGATCCCAAAGAATCGTTCTTCAGTCAGGCCACACTCTAAGGCCTCGTTGAACAGACACTCGGTCTACTTGCTGTGATGGACACATCCTTCCTATTAAAAGCAACCCTCTTTCTCAAATCCAAAACGCAGGAGTTGGGGAAGACTCCTCCTGAAAGCTGTTGTCAGGGTTTCCTATTGGAACTGCCCCCCGGCTTCTTTACCTCCATGCCCTCACTGTGTTGAGGGTTTCTTCTCTTCCCGTTCTTTCTTCTGTTTCTTCCTGTCCTGCCTTTGTCTGTCTGTTTTTCCTTCTGCCTCTTGTTCTCTCTGGGTATTAAGTGTCTTGTTCCTTGCTTGATGTGGTTGTTCCCACAGAGGTACTGAGGCATAGTGGTACCTTTGATGCAAGGCATCCTTTAGGCAAATGGTTTCTTTCTTGTTTTAAGCCATCTTCTCATAATATCAATCTACTTTGATTTATCAGTCTCGCTCCTGGGATCAATTAATCATAGTTATGACAAGAGAATCACCCAGACAATTCCTAGGAGGGAGCAGTTAGAGTCAGTCCCATTAAAAACAACAAAAGAAGTATATATCCTAAGATGCTTGACTTTTCACACAAACCTCAGGATTGATAACCAGTGAACTAGAAGAATTTCTGATCCTGTTAGAAGTGCTACTGTCACGAGGACATGGGTGAAGGGGATTGAGATGTCTAAGTGGTGCTTGACTCCTCTGCCCAGGCTGTGAGAGAAGGGAATGGAGGGGGAGGTGGTAGGGCATTGAGCTGCATCCTGGATCTCTGCAGTGGTTGAGTCTCCTGATGACTTCACAGACAGCCTGTGGTCAGCTATTTTTGTCCCTCCTGAAAAACCTGAAGATCAGAAAAGTTCATTAGCCACACCCAGGTCACTCTTCTGGGAAATAGCAGACCTGGGAGCGAGAACTTGAACTCGGGACTTTATGAGTCTGAAGTTTGCTGAGATGGCTCATGGCAGCCACTGGGGAACTTGTTAAGATGGCTGTCAGAACCGTCTTAGGTTATTAAAGACCAAAGGCAAGGTTTGAGTCATCTCTCAGAGCCTGGCTCAGGCTGTCACAAGCTCCATGGGGTCACTCTAACAGTGGCTATATCTTGTACCTTTGGAAAGAGGAGGCATTCCTGAATCACTTTGGGTGTCATAATCTCAAGGATCAGAATTTATGGCCACTGCCCTAATATTACCTGGCATGTGAGAAGCAGCTGGCCTGGGGAATATGGTAGGCTTGGGTTCACATAGAGCGATCATCCATCCTGGTTACCTCTTCCCTGGAAATACCATTCAGTGCCCTGGTAAATTCCTCTGTTGCCTGGTATCATGTGGAGAGAGTTGGACAGCAGCCAGCACACAGGCCCCAGGCTGTAGGAAGTAGAGCCGGATGGGGAAGACCTAGAAGAGATTCTTCTCATTGCTTTGCCTCTCTTTTCCTCAGACCAATCCTATCCTTACGTTCCAGTCTTCCTCCTGGAAAATTCCACTACTTAGCCGACCCTGGGAATTACATGTCATTCTGACCTAAATTGAAATTGAAATGAACTCACACGATTGGGTTTACAGAGGCGAGAGACCAAACAATGTCGCAGAATGGCCGTTTGAGAAGCAGATAGTTTTGATTTATAGGGGTGAAAAAGCCGCAGCTGGTAAGGTTCTCATAGAGAGCACACTCTTCATTAATATTTTAATGTCTACAGTTGCTACCACCACTTAAGGAAACAAAACTGACATCACACCATGGCCCCAGACTTCCATGGTTTGCTTTCTTAATGTCCTCCCAGGATTTCTTGCAGATTCCTTTGTTGTCCTGACTTGTGGGGGGGGGGGGGGGCTCAGGCTTCTCTGCATTGTGACAGTTTTTTCTGACTCCCCCGTATGCTGTATGCTGGGTGACTCGCAGAATACTGGTGAGGGTTGGAGGAGTGTAGATGCTCATTGGCTATTTTTCTCAAGGTTAGACAAGGGTCGCGCATTTTTGGAAAGCAAACATCAGAAGTGAAGTGCCCTTCTCAGCACACCGTACCAGGCATTCATGACCGATTGCTGTTGATTTAATATTTATTTTTAAAGAAAATAAATCGCGTGGAAAGCCACCTCAAGCTAGAAGGAGACCTGCATAATCTCTAAACTGATCTCGCTTGTGCAGAGGAGCTTGTTAAGCTGTCCTTAAACAAACACAAAATGAAATGATGGTGTTTAGCCCGGATTCCCAGTTCTAAGGTTTATGCTAGCTCCCTTCCTTAACAGAAGTGCTGGTCTTAAATAGAGACTGTAGCGAGGACACTTCATAGGAAGCATTTTGCTGCACTGAGAACCCGCGCATGCTCAGTTATTACACAACAGCAGCTGTGGAACCCTGCTGTTCAACCTACAGGCCTACAATCCCCGGAAGACAACATTAGCAGTGAACTAGACTTCCACATTTCCTGGCCTCCTTGAATTCATTATAACATTTCCAAATGGCTGGAGCGCTCCTAAGAGCCTGCGCCATTCATTACCTTGTAGGGAAAGAAAACATTGGCAGAGTGCTTGTTCATTTGTTGCATAAGAACACCGTCTTCGTTTCAGCGATTTAGTCCTGATTAAATTTAGCTGTCAAGCTTTTAAAGTTCTCAGAGAAGCATTTCAACCTAGACAGGGTAGGGGCATGCTGGGTCCCCTTTCCTCCTACCTTTGTGCAAATTCCATTTTAAACAGCTGGCCGGCTATCAGAGCGCAGACCTTTGCCAGGCTCCAGGTGCCAGGTTTGAATGGCTCGCAGCTCTGCTGGGGAAGGCATTAGGAGCTCCCTGAGTATGGATTCCTCTGGCATCCTTCAGTTAAAACTGCTATTTTGCTTTCTTGGGGTGTTTATTTGTTATTGAATTTTCGTGTTGAAATTTGGCAAGCGGAGCCCTTTTTGTTTTTTGCTTTTCTTTCCCTAAACTATCCGACTCTTCCTGTTTTGGGGTCCTGCCCCTCCCTCCAGCCCCAGTATTTTAACTGAACAATCAGGGCTAGACACCAGGACAGGAAGAGCTGTTTCCCTCGGCGAGCCTCTTTTTAAATGCACTTCCCGTTGCTTTCCTGTGGCGAGGAGACAGTTGCCCTGCATCCTTCCAGAGAGGTGTCTGAGCAGGCTTGGATGTAGGGGAGCAGGCTGGGCGGGAGGGGGGGGACGGGGGGGGGGGATGGGGGAGGAGAGAAGGTAGCGGTAGCAAGCAGAGCTCCACAGACTTCACACACCCATTTGAATAAGTTCTAATAACCTCAGGATTCTCACAGATGTTAATTCAACTCTGGTGTTCACATCTCATTGCTCTCTCGGGTGCACACTAACCAGAAAAAGAAGAAGGAGAAGGAGAACGAGAAGAAGAACAAGAACAAGCACAAGAAGAAGAAGAAGGAGGAGGAGGAGGAGGAGGAGGAGGAGGGGGAGGAGGAGGGGGAGGAGGAGGGGAAGGAGGAGGAGGAGGAGGAGGAGGAGGAGGAGGAGGAGGAGGAGGAGGAGGAGGAGGAGGAGGAGGAGGAGGAGGAGGAGGAGGAGAAGCAAGAGCAAAAGGTCTAAAGAGAGGACCTCCAAATGCTTGAAGCGGGTTGCAGCTGTTGCTGACAGGCTCCACCTCCACCAAACATCCCGACAGAGCATCCTGGTTGTTTTGTAATCAGGACCATATGCTCTGGGCTTGATTGATTATCAGGGCCGGTCTCAGATGTTACGCCACCAGCAACCGCTTTGATCTTCTCTTTTCTGGTCAGCATACCCAGCTGTATAAATAATATTAGTCCAAGCACAACTTCCTGAACAAATGGTAAAAGAAAGAAAAAAAAAAGTTGATAATGTCCTATGTTTCTGGAAGCTCAGGCACTTCGGATCAATGGGACTAATCCTATGGAAACAGCCGACTTCTAAGCCTTTTCCTAAAACAGAGAGCTTTTGTGCTTACAGGTTCAGATTTGGGAAGGAATAGGAATTTTCTTGGAGCTAAAAATGTTTCCTTTAGAGCTAATAAACTGCTAACATTCTGTGTGGGTTTCTTTTTTCTTTTCTATTTTCTTTTTGAGCCATTAAAAAAAAAGAATCAAAATAAAAGTACCATAAGCTGAACTATTATGATTAGCATATTATAACAATTAACTTCCTTATGAGATTTTTCAGAGCCAACTCCCTTGAAAGCCTGAGACAAACACATAATTATAAAGCAATCTTTCTCTGTGGCTACTTTCAAGTGACCCATGTGGGATTGGAGATTCCTAGAAAATGTCCCGTTTTGGTTCCCATAAAAATTGCTTCTTCTGTTGAAGGACATCTACAGAAATTGTGGTACGTATACACAATGGAGTACTACTTAGCTATTAAAAACAATGGCTTCATGAAATTCCTAGGCAAATGGATGAAACTTGAAGCTATCATCCTGAGTGAGGTAACCCAGTCACAAAAGAACATTCATGGTATGTACTCACTGATAAGCGGATACTAACCCAAAAAGCTTGAATACCCAAGAAATAAGTCACAGGACTTATGAAGCTCAAAAAGAAGGAAGACCAGAAGGTGGATGCCTCAGTCCTTCTTAGAAGGGAGAACAAGACACTCATGGGAGGAAATAAAGGGACAAATAGAGGAACAGGGATTGGAGAAAATATCATCCAGAGACTGCCTCACCTGGGGATCCATCCCATATGCAGACACTAAATCCAAACTATTGCTGATGCCAAGTAGTGCTTACTGACAGGAACCTGATATGGATGCCTCCTCATAGGCTTAATCAGTACCATACTGATACAGAGGAGGATGCTTGCAGGTAACCATCAGATTGAACACAAGGACCCCAATGAAGGAGGTAAAGAAAGGACTGAAGGAACTGAAAGGGTCTGCAAACCCATGGGAAAAACAAAATTGTCAACTAACCAAACCCACCATAGCTCCCAGGGACTAAAACACCAACCAATGAGTTCACATGGAGAGACTCATGGCTCCAGGTGCATATGCAGCAGAGGATGGCATTGTCTGGCATCAATGGGAGGAGAGGCCTTTGGTCCAGCAAAGGCTCGTTTTCCCAGTGTAGGGGAATGCCAGTGTGCTAAGGTAGGAGAGGGTAGTTGGGAGAGGGAGTACCTTCATGGAGGCAATGGGAGAGGGAGGAGGATGGAAGTGGGGGAGGGGGGTAGCATCTGAAATGTAAATGCAGAGAATATCCAATAAAAATTGTTTCTTATAACTGAGTAGATAACCTCATAGCTGAGTTATTAATATAAGATAGTCAAGATTCCACTCCATGCAACATGGGCATTCCTATCCATACTCTCAAAAGTTATTCCTTTATAAATTTCTAGGCACATACAAAAAGACCTAGTCTAGTCTTTTTCCAATTGAGAGGTAACATGATAGCATATCTGAGACCCGTTGTGGGAATGGAACCTGGTGCTTTAACCAAATCCCTAATCTGTTTGGACCCCTGATCTTTCTTATGTAGATAGGGAGCTGAACTAGGATCTAACTCAAATTATCTGTGCCTCCAGTAAAATAACAATATAATAATAATAGTAACTAAAAAAGAGAATTCTAGAGATAGATGGGCTTGGCTCTACCACTGTGTTGTCTGTCTGTGTTGGTACAAACTTGTTAACCATTTGGACCCTTGATTTTCTCATCTATAAAATGGTTATAGCATAGAGCTATATGTATATGAAAAGGCTGGCTAAATGATTAGACAGGCCAACCTCATGAAATTTAGAGCATATCACTTGGCTTTATAGTGTATGCTAGAGAAACATTAGCCTCTGTTTGCAAAGGTAGCAGTTTTGTAATGGTTTCTGTGATTTCCATCCTGTTCTTGCTAACCCGATCACTTTTATAAATCTGGATGGAGCAAGGAAATGGGTATGAAAGGTAGAGAATGTTTTTTAAGTTCCACAGAGTGGTGTAATGAGTGTGTCCTCAATATATTTGCCTCTAATGTTTTTATGTAAAACATGAATTGGTTATATGTGTCCTCTTTGGTTTACTTCCTGTGATGACGCATAAATGAACCAAACGTAATGAAAACTCCAATACTTCTGGAATAGTCTCTGAGCCTCACTTCCCCCAGAATATATGTGACCAACAAATAATAATTTTTGACAAGTCATAGTAGTAAAGGTGCATGTGTGTTCAGTAGGGACGTGTGATACTGGGGAGAGTTATTCTGTGTTCCAATCAGAATATAATTGCTAAGCACACATTAACAGAACCCACAGCATCAATGTACGATATAATAGATTAAAACAACAACAACAACAACAACAACAACAACAACAACAACACACACACACACACACACACACACACACACACACACACACACGGAGACTAGATGGGGATGGGCCTGAGGACCATGGCATTGACTAGGAAAAGTGAAGGCTCACCTTCTAGTCACATCTGAAGTAAATGACTGCCCTTGAGGAAGTTATTTGAGCCTTAGCTCTCTGACATGCAGCATCAGGAAAATTCCTGGTCACCGCTCCTCACAAAACCAAGAAGTATTATTGCAGAAAGTGTCTCCTTGTTGTCAGAGAACATTCCACAAATGCAGGCTTAAGATTCTGTCATATATTAACCATTAATTTACACAAATACCCATTTCCATTTGGAAAAGCATCCAAATCTCCAAACAGTCTAGACTCACTTTCTCCCTGTAGGATGAGCAGATCTGGGAAGCTCTCCTGTTTGTTTCTGCCTTCTTCCACTGTAACAGAAACCCTAATCAGCAAGGATGCCCCCTGCTACCCTGCCTAATTCCCCCAGTGCCTCAGAGAGGATATAGCGCAAGGGGGGGGGGGCTAGTAAATGTTTGCTGAATGAAGGAAGCAAGGAAGAATAAAGGACAGAGGGAGGGAAGGAGAAAGAGAGAGAACTGATTAGTACTGATCAGAGATTTTTATTTTCTCATACCAAAGGTTAAAATAACCCAAAGCATAGTAGAAGTTATAGGAATACATCGACTATGACTTTGAAATACTGCTTAAGGTAGTATCAATCTGACCTTCACAGAGACAGTGGGCTCAATGTACAAATGGAAGACTAAAGATCTGTGAAGTAGGGGCTGAAGAGATGGCTCAGTGGTTAAGAGCACCCTTTGTTCTACCTAAAGGACCCAGGTTTGAATACCAGCACCCACATGGCAGCTTACAACTGTCTGTCCCTCCAAGGACAAGGGACCTGACAATCTCACACCGATGCACATAAAATAAAGTTAAATTAATTGTTTTTTTAAAAGATCTGTGAAGTGTAGGCTCCTTATGAAGAGTTGGGTTTTTTTTTTTTTTTTTTTTTTTTTGTTGTTGTTGTTTTTGTTTGTTTGTTTTTTAAAGCATCCCCACACAGTGATTTTTATTTTTCAAAATGCATGTTGGTCTAACCTTAGCTGCTGTTCCTTCATCATAACTTGTGATGTACTGACTGGATGACTTTGTCATCGTTGGTTATAAGACTGAATGAAACGTGCTTCATAGACCAGCGCCACTGACATTTTCACAGAATCTTTAGAGCTCATGATTGGCAGACAGACCAAGGTAACCTGGTGCTTGTGATCAAGCTGGCTTCAGAAAATTCACCTTCCGGTTCTGTTTTTCTCCTTGGGCTTGTGTAGTTGTCATTCTGTAAGGGACACTGTAAAGTCACCATTTGGGAGATGAATGACTTGGGGGAAAAAAATTGACCTTGGTGGCTTAGTAAATATTTGACCCAATGACTCCACCTTCCACCCCCAGAGTTTAACCTTTAACCTTGCATGTTGGAGCCTGAAGCGTGTGAGGAGCTATTTTGGTCAAAATCCTGGGATGTGGGGAACAGAAGCTGACGCAGGATATGTTAAGCAAACAAGCAAATGTATTAGAAGAATCTAGAATAGCTCATAGTGAAGAAGAAAAAGTTAAAGAATCTGGTTTCTTTAAAAAAAAAAAAAAAAAAAAAAAACCTAAGATAAGCTAGGAATTTAGCCTGGAGGGCTCATGCAGTTTCCTGTGTTCTGAAACTACCAGGGTGAAAAGATTGGATCTATTCTGCTTCTGTGTCACTGCTCTGGACATTGGGATTCCAGGTCAAGAGCATTTGACAGGCTAGTGTCTCGTGCCCAGCTTCCCATTGTTCCAAATGGGGGTTGATTTCTGTGATCTTTTCCTTGTACCAGGGAGCTATACAGAAGTAGCCTTAAACATGGTCAGTTCAATATCTCCAGTTCAGTGTTATTCCTTTGCTTTCTTTCAAATTCCGGACCAGCCTGCTGGACATCTCTGATCTAGGCTAGTTTACGCTCTCTCTCCTCAGAAGCAAGCAGGGGTGTGTGTATGTGTGTGTGTACAGCTTAAAATGTTGGAGAAGAGAAGACAGGTAAAGGAAGTGATGTCGCCTACAAGCATGGTGGATACCATGGGTTCTTGAGAAAATAAACTGTTTGTGGGTTTTCCCCAGAGTCGCAGGTTTTGACTTAATTTGAGGGAACCTGATGTCTGATGTCAATTTCTACAGCAGCACCTTGGAGTTAGCTTGTACTGTTGTGACACAAAGGGAAAGGCACCCAAACAATGTTTTCTGGAACTGACTTTCCGGGGTGTTTTATTACAAAATAATGGTTTATGACAAATGTAGCAGATCCTTTTATTGATTGGCAAACCAAACGTTGAGGAGATGCTAAAGGAAAAGAGAAAGGCTGGATCAGCCTTTTACAAGGAGGCAGCAGCCCAATGCTTGGATTCAAGATTGGCTGTGTCCCTTGGTTTCCATACAGGTGACCCCTTAGATGATAAGTCATCAGGCCGTAATGCAAGATTCTGCCAAGTGCAACCCAGCTGGAACAAAACAACTCTACTTGGAACGAGATCTCTACAATTAAATATTATGCTTGCCTGGAAGGATGGCTTAAATAAGGCCTGTAATGCTAACACCAAGGAGTCTGAGGCAGGAGGATCAAATATTCAGCCTGGACTAGGCAGTGGGTTCCACACTAGTCTAGGATATATAGTGGAGACCTGCTTAAAGAAGACAAAGTAGATTTAGTGAGATATTACAACAAACCAAAGGCACTTGACACCAAGTAATGACCTCATTTCCATCCCTGGGACTCAGAGGCTAGCAGGAGAGAACCGGCTCCTCCAAGCTAACCTTTGGCCTCCACAAGCACACTTGCACACATGTGTGTATGTGTCTCTGTGTGTGCACCAAGTGGAGAGAGTTTAAAATAACAAAACAAGACATGGAAGCATGCTTTATCTTGAGAAATAGCCAAGTCTTTAGGCAATATATAGACTATATTTTTCCATAGTGATGTTTGTTATAGTCTTTACATTTTTTTAAAGATTTATTTGTTTGTTTATTTATTATAAGTACACTGTAGCTATCTTCAGACACACCAGAAGTGTGAGCCACCATGTGGCTGTTAGAATTTGAACTCAGGACCACTGGAAGAGCAGTCAGTGATCTTAACCACTGAGCCATCTCTCTAGCCCAAATTTTTGTTTTTTTTTAAACTTTGTCCTATGTAGTGCATAAAAAGCTAATAATTGACTTTGATTCATGTTGGAGCAGCTCATTCTATTCGTTTGAAATTCTTCCTTATTTCCTCTTTCAGCCTCATGGCCTACTCTAGCAGATCATCCTCCCTTAGGTCTCTGTCACTGCAGTCAGGAGGCACTGAAGCAGGACGGAGCTGACATTCACTGGACACCCATCATATGCAGGCATTTTACCAAGTGTCTTTGCTCATGTTACTTCATTCCTGGACATCATCCAGAATCCAGGGAGGCTTTTCAAAGTGCCCAGGATCACAAAGCTTTTTGTTTTTTGGTGAAGCTTTTTTTTATATTGGACCCCATTCCTATCAGATTTCAAAGCATGATCTTTATTATGTCAGATATGATGTTAAATATTAGTTATTAAGAACTATGAAGCGCTAGCGTTACATGTGCAAAGAGTCCACGAAGGAGAAATAGGAAGCTGAAAGACAGAGGCCTTGTCTCAAAGTTTCCTACTTCCTTAAGGGACACCTGGAGGGTAGCAAAGTGACACCTGCTGAACTTTGTCATAAGAAGCTTTGGGTCAGAAGGAAGAATCACTAAGATGGGGCTCTGGGCACATAAGGCCATTCTAGAAGCTTAGAAACTAGCTGAAACTGTTCTCTTCCAGGGTCGTTAATTCTTTCATATAATGCACACTTGGTCCATGCCCATCAGTATTTGGGCATACAACGATGGATAAGGTATCATCTTATGAATTCTTAGTACTTTCTTCAAGGACTTCCATATCTACTGAAGCAGAGAGACTTCAAAGCTACTGGAACAAGTTAATAGATATTGTGTGCTGCACTTAAGTGGCTCTTCTATAACCAGCATATTGTGGGCACATCCTGACAGCTGAGCATCCATCTCGCCCTTGTTTCCTGTGGAATTCCTGGTGAGAGTGTTAAAGGTGGGCACCCTGGGTACGCCACTATCAACAAATAGCCAGGCACCTGACCCATGTTGGAGCCATGCATTCTAAAGTGAAGGGAAATGTTAGGACGAAGGGGAAATGATGGGCAAGCGGTGTTTGGCCTGTGTACTGGCCACACAGTACATAGATCCTGGACTACGCATCCCATCAAGGCCTTTCTGCACCATCTTAAGAGTACGCAGAAACCCCGCCAGTTAGACTGACCCCAGGTTCGTGCTGGTAAGGCACCTCCTGCATTAGCCGGAGAGATGGGGCAGAGAGGGCAGAGCCAGAGTTCGTAGGGAAAGGCACAGGCAGCCTTAGTGATCACTAGACACAAGTTGTGAGAGATGAGAGGAAGACTCTTTTCAAGAATGCAAAATAAGGCATCTCCCTGATTTCCTTTCTGCTTTCGTGTGTACGTGATCTGGGCTAACCAAACTGGGTTAGATAACCTATGGAGGGGCTTATCCTTAGACAATACTGTTTCTCTTTCTCAGCAGCCATTAACTGCTGTAGTTATTCACCTAGAGGTGGGACCTTGTGAAATTTTCCCCATCCACATTGGCATGACAGCTCGTGATATCACTGTACTGACCCTGCTCAGGTGACCAAATGGTTAAGATTTCATGAGTGTAACTTCTGGGTCTCACAGCTGACCCCTTGGTGCCCTGACACTTAGAATCTGTGCTCTCCCAATGCCTTTAGCTGTAGCTGTAGGAGTTGTGTTGGAGATGTATCACCTGGGTTTGGAATTGTGGTCAGATCTCTTTATCTCTACCAGTTGTGGCTTTCTGTAATGATCTCTGTCTGCTGAAAAGGCAGAGCTTTTTTAATGAGGGGTGAGGGTGACACTTATCTGTGGTTGTAAGGACAAGTATCTAGAATGCTGTTAGAAAGTATTGGTTTAAAGAAGTGGTTGTAGTAGATTCCTTTTTAGGGTGCATGACGTCACCAGTAGTTGGGTAGGCTTACAGTACTAAGGATAAATTTTCTCCTATTAAGTGGACTTTAAAGCCAATGAAACAGCTGTCGATTACCAGTCAGAGAGCTGTTGGCTACATCTGTTGTATTGGTAGAACTAATATTGTTACAATGGCTATCCTACAGAAAGCAATTTCCAGATTCAAGGCAATTCCAATTAGAAATTCTCATGCTATCCTGTACAGAAATAGAAAAACTAAAGCATCCCCAAGTTCACATGAAACCATTCCAGATTTCCAAAGTAATTTGTAGCAAAAAAGAACAATCTTCATGGGATTGCCATATCAAATTTCAAGCTGTGTTAAAGAGCCTCAGTAGTAAGAACATGGACAGCAAGTTCTTATTTGGGAAGAATGTCTTCTTTTATCACTGACTTTTGTGTCTTGTGACATATACATCATTTGCTCCAAAAATATTATCTAGGAAACTTGGCATGGATACCAAATTTCTCTTTCCATCTTCTCTCCAGTGGCCCAAGGATATGTATTCAAGTAGGTTCTTGTAAACACTCCTGGAGAGCAAGTCACATTCCAGCATCAACAAGCACACTCGAAGAATGACTGTGTGTCACAAGGCTACTTACTAAGTCAGAATTCCTACAGACATGCTCACCTATGTGGCCACGGCCCACACAGTTCACACGGCCTTGCCACATCTCTCTGGGGTGCTCTGTGCTGTGAGGTCTGCTGCTTAGGAAAGGTGTTTGAGTGCTTGTCGTCATGTGGAAAGAATTCAACGGTGCAAGGGCACCCAGAGATGTTCTCGATTGACTGTGTTATCCCCTCAACAGAGGTTCATAGGACACGAGCAGACACAGCCTCTATGAGTCAGAGCCCACTGTCTACTTGACCTTTGTCCTTTGAGTCAATAAATACAGTAACACCCAGACCTATAATATCTTATCTGCAGAAAAATAAGGCCGTAGCAAAGCTATGCACCTAATCTCTGAGCCAGCCTCTACAAAAGCTTTCTAGAACCTTGGATTTGAGGGACCCAGTTCTGAGACGAAAAAGAAATGTTGATAATCTTGTTGCAATTATCTTTAGTTTCTCGTTTTATATATCTTAGACATTGGACACCTAAAAGGAAAACTAGACTGGTATTTTTAACAAGCATTTGAGTAGTACTTGGAATATCTTATCTTCTTTGGTGACTTATTTTCATTTTAAAAATTATATTTGAGACAAGATCCTTTGTATCCCACACTGACTTAGACTTACTGTATGGCCACAAATGATCTTGAACTTGTGACCCCCTTCCTCTATGTCCCAAGTGGGTGACTTTAGAAGAGTTGATGCCATGCTAGGTTTATGTAGTGCTAGGGATCAAATCTAAAGTGCCATGAACAAGCACTCTACCAACTGAACTACATTCCCAAGCCGTTACAGGTATTTGAAAGATAAAACACGGTTTTAGAATATGCTAGACACTTTTGGAAGCCAGCATTCTCAAAACTATGCTAGTAGGTTGTCCAAGGAAGCCATATTTAGTGGGCACCTGAGTTTCTGTTGCTCTTTTGTCTGTTTAATGGGTATTGGTATTTTGCCTATATGCATGTCTGTGTGACATACAGTTACAGACAGCATTACAGACAGCTGTAAGATGCCATGTAGGTGATTGGATCAAACCCGGGTTCTCTGGAAAAGTAGTCAGTGCTCTTAACCACTGAGCCATCTGCCTAGCATCGGACCTAGGCCTCCAAGTTTCATAGACTATTTTCATGGGTAGCAGCAGGAAAATAGCCAAAATGTCTCACCAGACTTTAGGACCTCAAACTTTTACTCAAGAATTTGATTTAGATCATTGTGTTTGCAGAAGCTCCATCAGCCAGGTTGGTTTCATTTCAAACAAATTTTCTCCAGTTTCTTTGCCAACAAAGCATACTTGACAGAAATGTCTCAGCATCAACGCATGCTGTGCCCACCCGTTTTGTGCATCTTCAATTTAAGGAAACAACCATTGGGATATTTTCGATGATGGGAAGAACTCCATTAACCTGTCACAAATGTCAAAAGTTCCTGGCTCTTTTGACACTTACGTAATTGTTCTGGAGACCCCACACACCAGCATAGACCTACAACACCAGGCGTGACTCACTGGGTTTGTCTATGCGCACACTCACTGAGCAGTGTCCTCCAGGGAGATTCTTTTTTTTTTCCTTAGGAGAAATAATAAAAGAAATACTATGGGCATTCCATGGAGAAAGCTTGTGGATTTTTATTTTCAGTTCTTTCTTTCTTTCTTTCTTTCTTTCTTTCTTTCTTTCTTTCTTTCTTTCTTTCTACGAAATCCTGTTGCTTTGCAAAGAGCATCAGAAGAGGCTGCTGTTTTCATTAATAAAGCAGCCAGATGGGCAGTCATTGAAACAGGTTGAAACTTTGAAATTCTCGGGGAGAGGGGGGGTAGTAGGGGTGAGGGACAAGAAAGAAGAAGAAAAGATCATGTGTGTTCTCAAATTCCCAAATAGACTTTATTTTCCCTTGTGACTTTTTCCCCAAGGATTTTTTTTTAAAGTTGTTTCTGGTAGCAGTGTGAATGGTGTTTAATCTTCTGCACAATGATAAAGAAAATGATGCCTGGGATGAAGGGCTGATCAGTTTATGCACAGCTAGACCTCAATTATGAAGGCTCATTGGGGGCCTACTCCTTAATCACTTTTATAAGGCCCAAATGTTGGGGAGAAATGGAGAAAAGCATATGGCATCTTGGCACACTGTACCTGCAGGTGGTATGCTAGCTACAATTTATAGTGCTAAGGCAGCATGTATTTCATTAGTAATACATGGAATCCAGACTAGGAATCCTAGTAGTTCTGAGACAAACCAGACTCTGCAAGGCAGGCCTGACAGACGGCTGAAGCTGGTTATGAATGGGAATTGATAGATGCTCAGCCGTTTGGTTGTCATCAGGGCCTTGGAGTAAGAAGTCATCAGTCTGCTCTCTACCTGCAAGGGGGAAAGCAGAGGTGAACAGTAACTATCAAAAGGCTCTGATGTCTTGAAATTAGGGCCCAGTTTTTCCTCCCAGCATCATGGTCCCCAAAATAAGACTCAGACTCAAATTCTATGTATAAATATCTTGGCCACATAGCTAGGCTCTTCTCTGACTAGATCTAACTTAAAAACAACCCACTTATTTTAACCTACATTCTGCCACATGACTGGTTTTCCTAGGCTCAAGTGCCCCTTTCCTACCATGTGCCCCTCTCCTCCTATTTTCCTGGCAAATTTTCCTACCTGACTCTATCCCAGAATTCCTCCTCCTCCAGGATGTCCCACCTCTATTTCCTGCCTAAGCCATATGCCGTGAGCTTTTTAATTGACAGATGATACATCCATACAATACAGAAGAGATTCTCTCTACACTGGGCCTGGGAGACAAGAACAGAATTCTAGGAAGGACTGATAGGAAAAACAGAACCACTGTCTAAAGAAGGTTACAGGGTATACAGGGAGAAGACAAAAACTTAACTATAGAAAGTGTCTTAGTTAGGGTTTTACTGATGTGAACAGATACCATGACCATGGCAAGTCTTCTAAAAGACAACATTTAATTGGGGCTGGCTTATAGGTTTAGAGGTTCAGCCCATTTTCATCAAGGTGGGAAGCGTGACAGCATCTAAACAGGCACAATCCAGGTGGAGCTGAGAATTCTACATCTTCATCTGAAGGCGGCTAGTAGAAGACTGACTTCCAGGCACCTAAGGTGAGGGTCTTAAAGCCCACACCCACAGTGACACACCTGCTCCAACAGGGCCACACCTTTTAATAGTGCCAACCCCTGGGGCGAGCATATATAAACCATCACAGAAAGGGATATAAGCTAGGGAGATAGCCGAGTGGGTGACATCCTAGCCTTGCAAACACAGAGACTTAAAGTCAGTCTCCAGAACCAACCTAGCAAGGCACCATGCACTTACAGTCCCTTTGCTATGGAGGCAGGGAGCACTTGTCTATCTGACCTACGAGACAGTGTCTCAAAGGAGGTGAATGGTCCTCTGAGGATGGCCCTCTGCTCTTACTTGACCTTTACACACATATACAACAACCCCAAACTCCCGCTCACTCATTAAAAGAAAGAGGAGGAGGAGGACACAGGTAAAGCCTGTGATGGGAATGAGAAGGGATCTTGTAGCCAGCAATAGAGCAGGAGCTGTGGACAGTACTGGAACCCAGAGAAGCCAGGACTGAACATGGACTGCTTACACTCCCCTGGGCTTAAGAACAGACAAGCTGCTGCCTGAGGTAGGGACTGAACTGCAGCCAGGTCTCCACTGTCCCAGTCAGAGATTGATCCTGATCTTTGGGATTCAGAAGATTCCAGACAGTGTGACCAAATCCTATTACAAGAAAATTTAGGCTCTCAGCCCTGTTTTTCTCAACGCTATCTGTTTTGCTTTGCTTTGTTTTTTTGGGTTTTTGTTTTGTTTTTGTTTTTGTTTTTGCAAGCTGGTGTTCTTGCCTAAAATTCTGCAGCTCAAATTTCGGGGGCTGCTTATCTTATTCAGTGGAACTCCTGGAAAGTCCTCTGGGGTCCCAGGATTCTGAGACGCTTTGTAAGGATTTCTCTTAGGACACTTGCTACACCTTGTCTCACTGGTTTCGCTTCCCCGTAGCTTTCTCTCTGCTTCTTACCCACGACTCCTCAGAGACTGTAGAGTCCAGGGCATCGGCAGAGGGAGAGCATGATGCTGATAAGTGGGGAAAGGTTAGTACATGGGTGGGGTCACTGGATGGGCAAATGTTTCTCAGATAAGGTCACCATTATTAAAAATGCACTTGTTAAATGAAAATCTGTAACTCAAAAATAATCAATCCACAGCACTTATTGACAAGAAATAAAAAGAATACCAGCTTAATGTATATCACAAACTGTCCTGAGCCTTGTGTGTGGTCCTTTGTGTAGATTTCACTGCTAAAGCAACCCACGGTGAAAGTACAGTTCTGATATCCATCACACCAATCAGAAACTGGAGGTGTTGTCCTAGAGCCTTGGAAAATTTGAGGTGACATGGTATCAATTTCCTCTACTAACTGAGAGGATCCATTCTTGCTGGGGCACTTCACATTCTACAAGGGACAGAGCCGCCATCTGTGGTAGGGATGGGATTCCAAGACTTCTGTGTCTCCTGCTTTCTTCCCCTATCCGAATTAACAAGGACAGTGTGTTCCATGTTGTCCCAGTGAAAGGTGCCTGAGAAGATACTAGAACAGTGGTCTCAACATATGGATTGTGACCTTTCCTTAGTGGAAAGGGTGTCAAATGACCCTTTCACTGGGGTCACATATCAAATACCCTTCTTATCAGATATTTACATCATGATTCATAACAGTAGCAAATTACAGTTCTGGAGTAGCAAGAAAATAATTGTCACCACAACATGAGGAACGGTATTAAAGGGCCACAGCATTAGGAAGGTTGAGAACCACTGTACTAAAGGCTCTAATTCTTTAAGTCATTTACCCTGATAACCTTAGGATGTGGACCACAGTAGAAATTGAGTGAAATAACAAGATATGAGAAAGAGAGATAGATAGAGAGAGACAGAGAGAGACAGAGACAGTAACAGAGAGACAAAGACAAAGAGAGAGGAGGTGTGTATTTCTAGTCCTCCAAACTGTGGCATTTCCTATTCACCCAGTCATTACCTATTTCCCTGTCTCAGGACCACATAAGTGTGTTACATATGTCATCTACTTTTGTCTGCACTCCGCTAAAAGTTTAGGTTTCTTTATCTCAGTTTACATATGAGACACGTGGGGTCCTCAGAGATTTAGCAATTTGTTGTTTTGGAGGCTAGAAGCAGAGTCAGGATTTGAACTGAGGCCCACATGACTTATTTGGTGTAGTTCAGTTCATCCCCAAGTAACCAGGCACAAGCTGACTTGTGCCCTTCCCACACCACATGTTGCCTTCAGTGTTCTCTGGTGTCAGGGATATCGTCACAATCACCCTCTCTGGCTTTTGGTTAGCATTTCCTTCAAAAGCATGATGTCCATAGCAGGCATTTTACCTGCTGACTGAAAAAGGCCACAAAGATTCCTGCTATAGAGCGGTCAGATGCTGGCAGTGTGTTGGAAGAAGTATCCCATGGTTCTAGTTGGACTACCCAGAATCCCTCTCTCCACTTCCGTTGTTTATTCCTCTTTGGTTCTTTAGCAACTTGTGTGCCATCTTGTGGGACCTGTTTGAGACAGATGTGAACTTGTTGAAATGATGTGCCCAAGAAGCGAGACAAGAATCCTGTCTGCACCCCACACTGTTTGCTTTGTGAAATTCCAGACTGTTTAATCTGCCCTACCTCATCCTAACAACTCCAGATTCCACTTTTCTTAATGACTTTTCCCTCCTTCAATGCCTACACAGTTATCTTTGAAGAAGGCAGAAAAGCACGGATGAATCATTTGCAGGAAATGGGGGGGGGAAGGAGTGTGGTTGGAACAGCAGATGGCTGAGCGTGTGGGCACATAGCTGTCTCTGTTGTTCCTCCCGCCACACTCTGGAAACAAGTCTCTTGGAAGCATATATTCATTCCAAGGTGGGGGTTGCATCCGCTTTCAGGTAGGAACATGTAAATCCACATCCGCTGGGATTCACTGTGGCCCAAACTCAAGAAACAAATTTTATCCAAACCCTCGGCTCAAACCCAGGTTAGACTATTATCCTGTCCTTCAAGTTTTGACCTCAGACCTTCTAGACTAGACAAAGTGATAAAATACTTCAATTAGTAGAAACAGAATTTCCCATGCCATCTTTTCCCTTTTTTGTTTCTCCTGCAGGATATGATGTAAGTGTGTGGGTATTCCTCCTGGGTTGCAGCGCCAGCTTCCTGACCTTTCAGGGGACCAGCAAATGCTTCTGAGGAAACTGGACTATGCTTTCAGAGAAAAATATAGGTTAAGCAGAAAATCCCATGTTGTTCTAATGGAAGTTTGTGGTTGTTAGTATGTGGAAATAACATTAAGACAAAGTTGTGTATGCTTGCGGATCAGAAAGCTCACTAGAGTCTGATGATCACTAGCCTCACTAGCCTCAGTAAACTCAGCACTCTGGAATAGGTGCTCAAATAGATGGACCTAATTTCAAGAATTCAAAGTACCATAGAGTTGGAAAGATCCTGCCTCGGGAGGCTTCATTTCGCCCTTTCTTTCTTTCATTTAAGTTGCCAGATGTCATTCATGTATACACTGGGGAAAAAAAAACCACATTTATTTTATTTTATTTCTACATCTATCTACTAATTTTACAGACTGTCCTGACTGCCTTTTCTCTCTGCTTCCGCCATCACCTTGCAGGCCTGTTCCACAGCACACAGGTATGCAGGACTCTTCCTGTCCTGTTTTCCTTAAGGCAATAGGTGTTCGGATAGAATTCGTTCCTTGAGTTTGGGCTATTGTGCATGTCATGGGAGCATGTGGTTTTGAGCATATTTAACTAACGATCAGCTTAAGAGGTGCTTTTAAGAGGTGGGGGGGGGGTGGCTCGGTGTATATATGTGAACACCTACATAAAAAAAATAGGCATAGCAAAGCGCATCTGTGTTCCAGAAGTGTCCCAGCAGAGACAAGGTTTGCTGGCTGGCTGGTCTTGCCAAATAGATGAGCTTTGAGTCCAGTGAAAAGGCTTGTCTCAAAAAGAAGATGGAAGGGAGTAACTAATGTGACGTCCACCCTCGGCCTCCCGTACACATTCATTCCCGGTTACCTTTAATGATAAAGAATAAACATCCTGTGAGTAAGCCCAACTCAGCACACAAATCAACATGCAGGGTTGTAGAAGACATTCCGTAAGTTGTACGTCGAGATCATAAATCCCATTGACAGTGAATTTCCACCCCCATACTCATCATGGTTTAGTGACGATTTAGCTGAAAAATCTTTCAGACTGACCCCACAAAGACACTCATTGTTAGACCTTCATTATTTGGTTTTTTTTTTTTTTTCATAGTTTCAATGCATGACTAAAACAGACGAGTTTTTTGTGCTTCTAGAGCTTTCTTAGCTTCTCGTAAAGCCCGTGTCTCAGATCTTCCCAAGAGATCTGGGGAGAAAGTGGGACTTGGCCTCCAGCTGTAGGAGCCTTCAGGACACAGGCGTGGCAAGAATGGGCTTGCATACCTCACACATCACGGCTGCTTTCCTCTCTCCCACCCTTCTCCTCCAGGTGCTTTAGTGAGACCTGTAATCTAACTTCTCCACCCACTCTCTTAAGTGGCTGAGTAACAACCCAAAAGTATAGGGAAGTTAAAGTTTAAATCAAGGGATCAGAGCTCAAGGAGAAAATTCTGTCTTCTCTATTATCCCTTCCCACTGCAGGACACAGCAACTGTGTTTGCTTACAGAGTTAGGGGTCTGGTCCTCTATAGCATTACCTAGCATTGTTATTCAGAGTTAGGGGTCAGGTCCTCTGTAGCATCCTTCCTTTCCTGCCACACCTGCCACCTCCTAGCATGGCCTAATGCTTTTATTTTTCAGAATGTTTTCGTAGAATTGTATGCATCTATACCTAGCTCCCTTCAGCTTGACTTCTTGCCAACAGTCCTTTTTTTTTCTTCTAACGACATGGATGCCGATCCACCTAGAATCCTTATTACGGTGAGCTAGAATTGTTTTGGGGAATTGTCTCTGTGTCAAGGATAGGACTCTCATCTAGTTTACCCGGGACATTAATCTTATTGGTCGGTTGGTTAGATGTTTGCCTGAGTTTACGCCCAGTGCCGAGTACGTGTTTAGCACGTGTGAAGCCCAGAGATTAATCTGCACCATCACAAGAAAAAGAAAGTCAAATCTGTTTGTACGCTAGTTTTCTTCAGTCGTTTCTGGCTAGTCTAGCCTAGTGGAGCTCCTTATGGAAGTCCAAACCACAGTGCCGACAAACACTTCCATCTCTCTCTGTGCTGACAGCTGCAGAGGTGGCTTTCTGCTTCTTTAGTAATTGTCTCACCCGCCTCAGTACTAAGACAAAGGCCGGCTGATGGAGTAGGTAAAACCTTTCTCATTCAGGAATCTTCTCTTTCTACTTTGTGTATATTTCAGTTGCCAAACAACAAGATGGTATTTAGGGATTGTAAACAGACACTTAAAACCTTCCCAGAAGCAAAGGGACGTTTCCCCACTCCCTTCTAGATGGGTGAGATGCTATCTTTTTTCTTGAGGGTGGAAGGGAAGAATTAAGGCTTTCAGATACTTAGAAGTATCACTTTCTGTTTTCTATGCCTACTAAGGTGGGACCAGCGATTCGGGTTGAAACATTAATGATCTTAACTTAAGGACTTAAATCCCTTAGTAATTTTGCATAGATGATCTATAAATGAGACATAGTTTATGACTATGAAATAACTTTGAAATAAGACAAATAATCCCACAGAGAATCTAAAGAATGAAGACACTTTCCACTGCAATCTGATATTGGAAAGGGGGAAGGGAGCGGGACATTGGATTATATCTCAAAGTGTCCTTGAAGATAGTTGAGTAACTCCATTTTTTTTTTCCTTTGTGAAACTAATAGTTTGATTCGTGGTATTTGAACCTACTGGCTATTATGAATATACCATTATGATTATATATTAAGGTATAAAGATAATACTAAAAATCCACTTAGAAATTGGTACAGGATAGGAGTGGGTAGCTCAGAAGAAAGAAATTGCATTTGTTTTTCCGGTTGCTGACCAAACTTTGACAAGACTAGGTAAGTTCTCTCTGCCTTTGGGCTTTTCTCTGCCTTTCTCCCAGCAGAGAAAAGGAAATCCAAGCAGCCTCTATGGATCTAGAAAATTCTCTAGTTTCATAATATAATAATTTAGTAAATGAAAATAACCTAATGATTTGAACTTTAGCAGAAAAAAAATATGGATTAAACATTACTACATGATTGCCAGTTCTCACGTATCAGCTCAGCAGAGACCTTCAGGATATGTTGAGAGGAGCATGTCCCTGCTGGGAGTACAAACTAGCATGGTTCAAGAGGGCATTTGAGTAATCCCCATCAAAGTCTCCATTCATGAACTCTGACCAAACAACTCCACATCTAGGAGTTTTAGACATGCTCACATAAAAGAAGGATGCGTAAAAGTAAGTTCTAGGTTGAGCTTAGGAGAACTGTGAATAGCTGAACTGTGGAATGTCCATGTACCAGTATGCCATGTGCCATTAGAAACAATGGGGGGTCAGGAGGGAGTGGGTAGGGAGTGGGTGGGGGAGCACCTTCATAGAAGCAGGGGAGGTGGGGGATGAAATAGGGGCTTTATGGAGGGGCAACAAGGAAAGGAGATAACATCTGAAATGTAAATTTTTAAAAAATCCAATAAAAGAAATTAAAAAATGGGGGGAGGGGGGATGGAGATGACTTAGCAGGAAGAGGCACTTGCTGCCAAGCCTGACAAGCGTCAGTTTGATCCCAGAATCCACATGGTAAAAGAGGACTGACTGTCCGTCGACTTCACACATACATCCTATGGCACCACACATGTACAGAGAAGTAAATAAACGAGCAAAAGAAAAAGAAAGACTGAAGGAAGCTGGACCTAGCGACAAAAACCTGTAGTCGCCGTGGTTTAGAAGCCGAGGCAGGAAGATTGCCAGCCTGGGCTATACAGAGTGAATTTCAAGTCAGGCTGTGTAATTTAATGAGAGCCTGACTCAAAATTTAAGAGTAAAAGAGGTACGGTTTAAGGGTAGAACCCTTGCCATCCTGTGTTTAATGTCTGACCCATGGGGGAAAGAAAAGAACGAGGAAGCTCTCTTTCTGGAATGAAGCACTCTCCAAAATGTTTCAAGAGAACACTCCAACTGTTCCATCTGTGTCACAATAATAAATGTGTATATGAATACATATTCTTGTACACAGAATCTGTCTTCATGGACATGCTGCAAGCCAGCTAATAGCGGTGTCTTGGGAGGGGACTGGGTGGCCAGGAGGGACACACTTTCAGTCTATCCTGGTTTCTTCCTTTTGTATTTTATTTCATGCACAAGTATATGTGCCCCCCCCAATCAATAATGTTTTATCTTTTCCTTCTTTGGGATTGTTTTTACTTGATTATAAAGACTGTGCATATTTATGCAAGAGCTAATATATACAGACATTTGAAAGGAGCTTTTGTTGACTTTGTGGGTAAGTTATAACTTCAGTTCCAAATTGCATGGCAACCACATACTTTTTTTTTTTTTTTTTTTTTTTTTTTAAGCAAATGAAACATCTTTAGAGACTGTACCGGAATGAGAGCTGTCAAGTCGCTGCCCGCTGTGCCGTGGTTGTGAATGAACGAATCTTGCCTGCTGATTCCTGTGTGTCAGCACCGGCTGCTTCCGGCTGCTTTCTCTGAGTTTTCTGCAGGCAAGGAATCTAAGCATCACCCAGAAGGATGCATGGGAGAGCAGTCTGAGATCCGGGATATTTAAACTGTCCCTAAGGTAACAACAAGGTTGTGTAAGGATTAATGAGGCTTATTCTTCTGTTCTTTGTCATCTTCCAATTGCCTTCCGACAAGTCTCACCAGTGCGTCCACCAGGAAACAAATGAATCAGAGTAGCTCACTATAGGAGCGTAAATAGCTCCGCTTCAAAGAGCCAATCATTTATTGCTTATGGACATTGTACGGCAGAGGGGCGTGTATATCATCGCGTTATCTCCGCCCTGTGTGTTCATGATGTATCTCCTCATAGTACCATGCTGTATCCATATACTTTTTATTTTACTTAATTATTAATTGCATTAGCACACATAAGGCTTTTATTGTGGCGTGTTTATACGAGGACATCGCTGTACTGTGCTCTTACTCATCCCCCCATCCCCCTGCCACGGTCCGTGCTCCTTTGTGCCCTCTGCCTGGTTCCAGAGAGCCACATCCCATGTACTCCATTAACTGACACACCCCTGAGATCTCTTCCTATTTTTCCACTATTTTAACACGCTGTGGTCTTTCTTTTTTAAACCTCCCGTAACTAATTTTGGAGTGCAATCTACTTTATCAGGTTACAGATTAGTTATACCCACTTGCTTTCGGCTCCCGTCTGCTTGATAGATTATTTTCCATTCTTTGACTTCCGGTCTGTAGATGCCTTTACTCAGTGTCGGCAATCGTTGTGTCTAGTGTTTGTTTGCTTGCTTTTGCGACGGTCTCAGTATGCAGTTCTGGCTGCCTTGGAATGATTTACGTAGATCAGGCTAGCCGTAAACTAATAGAAATCCACCTGCTTCTGCTTCCCGATCAAAGAAGTAAAGGAGTTAAAGGCACGTGCCACCACACCCTGCTTGGGTCTATATTTTTAATCTAATCAGCTAGCTTTGTCTGTTTATTGGTGAGCTGACAGCATTCACTTTTAAGGGTTCCTTCTAGGAAATGGTTACTAATTCTAGTGATTGTGCTTGGCTGTTTTGAGTCCCGGGATGGAGCCTCTGCTCCCTATTAGTATAAAACGATGGTGTCCAACCTTCCCAACACTGCAATCTTTTAATATAGTTCCTTCTGTTGTGGGGACCCCCAACCATCAAATTATTTTTGTTTCTACTTCATAACTGTGATTTTTGCTACTGTTATTAATTGTAAAACATCCATGTTTTCCAATGGTCTTGGGTGACCTCTGTGAAAGGGTCATTTGACCCTCAAAGGATCCCCAACCCAAAGATTCAGCACTGTAGGTATCTAATATTTCCAAAGGTCTCTTCTTTGGTGCCGGCTTAATGATCAAGGCCAACCACCGTTCCTACTTAGCTTGAAACGTCTTTATTTCTGCAGTAACTTTAAAAGATGGCTTTGATTGATAGTTGTTTTGGATAGCCACCCTTTACTCTCAGGGCTTGACATGTGTCATTTCTGTGTTTTTCTTGAGTTTATCCGGTTGTCTCTGCCATTGTCAGTAGATTGGCATTGTCCCCTTAGAGTTTTCAATATTGCTTCTTTGCCTTATGTTTTTGACATCTTGACTATAATCTGTCATGGAAAAGCTATCCTCACATCCTATCTGTTTGGAATTAGAAATGCCTTTATGTTTGAATGTCGGCATCTTTCTCTAGATTTGGGGAGAGGTTTTATATTGTTTTTGTTTTATTTTTTGCTATGCTGCCATTGAGAATATTTTTTGTGCCTTTACTGTTAATCTCAGCTCCTTCTGTCCTCTGTGCTCATGTTCCCCTTGACTGTATTCCAGTGTCCAGGACACTGTGATCATCCGGCTGACTTCATTTTCCGTATTGACAGTTGAATATAATTTTTCCTCTACCTTGTCCTCCATCCCTGATAGTCTATCTTCTGCTTGGTCAAATCTATTGAGAATTCTTTTCCTCTTTCCTTTCTTTGTTTTTAATTTATGGGTTCTTTTAAGTCCCAACATCTTTATTTAGTTTTTATTTTTCTTCAAAAGTCTCAATTTTCTTGATGGAATTTTTTCTATGTTGTTATTTTTTTCATCCATTTTGCAAATCTTCTTATCTACTTTGCTGAATTAAAAAATTATTTATATGTGTATACTGTAGCAGTCTTCAGACACAGCAGAAGAGGACCTCAGATCTCATCACAGATGGTTGTGAGCCACCACGTGGTTGCTGGGGATTGAACTCAGGACCTCTGGAAGAGCAATAAGTGCTCTTTACCATTGAGCCATCTCTTCACCCAGAATTTTTAAAAATTTATTTATGTATTTATTATGTGTACAATGTTCTGCCTGTATGTTTGCCTTCATGCTAGAAGAGGGCATCAGATTTCATTACAGATGGTTGTGAGCCACCATGTAGGTGCTGGGAATTAAACTCAGTATCTCTGAAGGAACAACCAGTCCTCTTAACCACTGAACCATCTCTCCAGCCCCTAAATTTTTCTTATACTATGCTGTCTTTTCTCCAGGCCCTCTATTGAATCTTGTCTATACTGTCTTTCCGGTAACTGATCAGTTTTCCTTTTTAAATCATCTAGCATTTTCCCTATATCAGTATCTTTGAGCTCTCTAGCTGATATTACTTGTGTTTCTGTGTTGCAAAGCACACATCAACTGATGTGCGTGTTGATTACAGTTTTATTTATTGAGCAGCCTATTTGGAACATCCCTTGGAAGAAAACAAACTGCATATGAAAGCACCTTCTCTGTCCCCAGGGATCTACATGGACAAAGCTGTGCTCAGCTCACCCCTTGGTATATCACCAACCTTTTCTCTGTATTTTTCAGAGATTCTTTCCTTCCCTTTGTGGATTTCCGGTACTCTTTTTCTTGCTTTTCTTTGGGGAAAGAATGGTTTTTTTTTTTTTTTTTTTTTTTTTTTTTAATATCAACTCCCCTTTTCTCTCGCACACAGTGGTAGCTGGTAGCCCGCCATCTTACCCAGAAATTCCACTTTGTTTTTCATATGTAAAATGAAGAACTTTGTAAGTATCCTTCTGTGAGTATGGTCAGATAATCTGTCCTTGGTACTAGGAACTTATCAGTCATCAAACATGGCCATCCTTTCAGGTTTTGAGTTCTGACACTGTTCTAAGAACACTGAGTGTTACCATTGTAACTTCTGTCTTGGATCACAGTCTGTCTCCCTTTCTTCTGTCTTTCTTTACATTTTTTTTTTTTTTTAGAATTTTGGGGAATGAATGTAAGGGCCCCAAATATTCTGGTCAACTGACCTACCATTGAATGACAACTCTACAGGGTCTCATTAAGTTACCCAGAGCCGCACTGAACTTAGAATTTTCCTACCTTAACCTCCCAAGTAGCATGTGTTACAGCCCTGTTATTGGCTCCTAGGCCTGGGCTCTTAACGGCTCTTAAGTAGAGCATCCTTATGTAATTTAGCTTTCTATCTCCAGAATGTCTTACACCAACTTAGCACCTATACCAAGTATGGTCTTTTCTTTAAAGGTAGAAACAAACTTATTTTGAAAAGACAAACCAATCTCACTATGCTATGAATGAATTTTCTCATAGATCCAAGTGATCCATTCTCAATCAAAATGAGCAGAAAGATAACATACGATCCGGGGTAATGGAGTCCTACTGGTGCCAAAGGACTTGGCTTCACAAAGGACCTGACTAGGTGCCCTTTACAATAAGGACAGACAGCAAGCTTCAAAGGACAAAGAATAACCTGAGAAGATTGTGCCTGATTCTTAACTCAGATGTTGTATAACTTTCTCCAAGTATGCTCAATCCACAATTCTGCAACAGTTATAACAGGAACAGGGTCCGCTATACCTTTATTCATAATGGGAAAACCAGGTCTTTCTTTACAAATATCCCTCTGTCTGTAACCAAGGGGTTGCAAGGGCCCTTTCCCCTGGAAGGCAACAGGATCTTTTGAAGATGTCACTTCTACCTGGACATGAACTATGTGGCATATCTGCAAAAGAATTCTTCAAAGAGGTTCTGCAGATACTTTGGATCAATCTTCAATCTCCCAGGCTTGGGGGAAAAAAAACTGTTGTATAATAAACCATTAGGGGATGATGGAAGTTTCTTCTCCCCAAGAGAAATGATTGTGACTCACATTTAAAATAACATTTCTCTCTTCTTCTGGCTACAATAGCAAGCATCTCTCAGTACTGCTCTCCGCATGAGGTAAGATAAGTATTTTGTCATCTTCTATTATTAGGGAGGGATTCTGAGTCACACAGAAGCTAAGCAATTTTGTCTTCCAGTCTCAGGAATAAAAGGATGAAACGAAGCTGGCTGATGAGTACATTATTTTAGGAAGAGGGCAAGTGTGTCGGTGTTGCTTTGTTTTCCTGGACAACTGTAACAGCTTCCTAGTCGGTTTCTCTCCCCCCAGTTTCTCTCTCCCCCTCACTGCACTCGCCCCACCGTTACCAGAATTATATTCTGAAAGCATGTCACACCGCTTTGAGAATATCTCTGATGACTTCTCATGCTTTCCCCCCGGCCTGGGAATCTCAAGTGCAAACTCTAGCATGGCATTTAAAGTTCGTTTCCAGGACCCGAAGCAGCCTTGCCCGTGTTCTATCCCAGTCTTTTACCTGCACACTGCTCAACTGCATAACGAGGATCATGTCTGTCCTCATCCCTGTCTCTCCCGTAGAGTGCCTGCCATCTCTCATCCCTTGAATAGCTCTCAAAGACTGTGTGTGGAAGGAAGTCTTTCTCTCTAGCCCAAGGGAGATGGCAGGAACTTTAGGAAGCGGGGCTGGGTTAAGAAAGATCACTGGACCTGCACATTTGAAGGAGACAATGGGATACCAACCCCATTCCTTTCCCTTTTTCTTGCTTGGCCATCATGAAGTGAGCATTCTTTTCTGCTTTGTATCCCCCATGATGCTTTGCCTTTCACTGGTCCCCGAGCAACAAAACCAGCTGACCACCACCCAAAATCTCTCTAAAAGTAGTATCTGTCACTTTTTAATGTATATTGATGTTTTGACTGCATCTATGTCTGTGTGGGGATATGGGATCCTCTGGGAGTGGGGTTCCAAACAGCTGTAAATGGCCATGTATGTACTGGGAATTGAACCCAGGTCCTCTGGAATAGCAGTCAGTGCTCTTAACTGCTGAGTCATCTCTCCAGCCCCATGCCACAGATTTCTCTTGTAACTCCAAATAAATTTCTCTTCTTGTGGTAGACTAAATAGGTTAGGTCCCCAGAGGTTTATGTGTTTGAATGCTTGACCATAGAATGACACTATTAGGAGGTGTGGCCATGTTGGAGGAAGTGTGTCAGTGCGTAAGTGGTCTTTGAGGTCTCATATGCTCAACTCTGCCCAGTGTGGGACAGTCCCCTGCTGCTGCCTGTAGATCAAGATGTAGAGCTCTCAGCTCCACTACCTCCGTGTCTACCTGCCATGACAGTAATGGAACCTCTGGAAGTGGAAGCCAGTCCCAATGAAATGGTTCCTTTCTATTGCAATTACACTTAAAAAAAAAAAAAAATTCTAGCCACCGAAGCATTTAGCTTCCCCAATCCGGTTTCTGTTTTGTGACAACTTAGCTAGAGTCATTTTCTATGCGACACAGTCATTTCTGTCCTAGAGCTGCCTCCTAAGAAACACTGAAGTTGGTCTCAAGAACTCTGTTCTTCCAGGCAAACGTGGATCTGAGGGCCAAATTCCAATCACCCAAAGGATCTCGGGGAGCCATGCCCACTAAGGCAAGTAGATGTATCATGTCCAATATGCACATATAGAAAAGAGTCCTTGTCCTTAGTGCTCCAATTACCAGGGGTGCAAAGGTCTCTTTCTCAAGTGAAAACAGCAGGTTGTTTGGTCTCATAGAGGCAGATCCTAGACACCACAACTGGAGGCTATGCAGTGATGTCTGCAGGTGAGCTACTTGGCTTCTTACATCTTGGTCTTGGAAGATCCTTGGGTCACAACTCCTCTAATAATAACATATTGTAAACCCATCAACTTCAGCAATAGAAATAATTTTTCAGTTGTGCCCAGTTTTTTACAAGCTTGTGATCTCAGATACTCAGAGAAGTGAGGCAGGAGGATTGCAAATACAAGGTCTGCCTAGGAAATTTCCTGAAAACCTTGTCTCAAAACAAAGGGCTGCCTCAGCATGTGTAAGACAATGGGTTCAAAGGAACACACACAGAGAAGGAGAGAGTTCATCTGACATCTTTTATGCTAAATGAAAAAAAAAGTCTTTGTTTACTAAGATGATTCATATTAAAGAATGCCACATCTATATTACATGTATAAAATATATATATTATGTATGTAGTATATACATAATATAATATACATTGTAAAAATTATATAATATGTATAATTTTCAGGACAGCCTGTTATACATAGCAAGTTTCAGGCCACCCAGGACTATCTACTGAGAGCCTGTCTCAAAAGAAAAATTAAAGATTTGATATACCACACTATACAGTGTTTATATTGATTTACATAAAAAGTAAATTCTCATACAGGCATCATAACAAAGAGAAATGCAGTCATAAAGCACTTTTATTTGGGACACTGGGTTGGCAGGGACATAGCCCAGCAAGCACTGTAGACTTTTGATGTTTGGCAGAAGACTCTAAAGCTTTTAGTGGGTTTAGAAGAGAGCCTGACAGGTTAGATTTTAAAAAGGTTGATGCTTGCCAGACACTTAATAGAAATAAATCTTGCACACACACACACACACACACACACACACACACACACACACGCACACGCACGCGCACACGCACGCGCACGCACGCAGTTGCTATAGAAACTGTAAGCAGGTGGATGGTTCACTCCAAGCTGGCTATGAGCTTGCACTGCAGGTCTTAGCAGAGTCTTCCTCATCCAGAAGTGGAAGATTCCTTTTGGTCACACAAGAGTGGCTTTCACACCCAGTTCTGAGCCTCCCCTCTCTGATCTGACAAGCTCCTGCAGGGCATTAAGTCAGAGGGAGAGTGGAAATTCCCAGAGAATGAGATTCCCTATATCCCCTGGTGAGTATTAGTGGGTGCACCCAGCAGGGACCCATACTTAGGGCACCAGGAAACCATGGATCCTTGGCTCTCAGTAGATTTCCAGTCCCTCTCTGGTAGGATGAATGTGCGGTCCGCAATCTGGAGCGGCTGAGCCGTCGGTGATGGAGGATAGAAAGCACCTGCTTCTTCAGCAGGTGGCTCTGGGAAACCTCCGGCGTGCAGTGCGCATGTGCGCCATCCGGCTTCGCTAGGCTTTCTCCACATCCCAGAAAACGTTGCCAGGCGTGGTGTTGTACGCCTTTTATCTTAACACTGTGAAGGCAGAGTCGGGTGGATCTTTGTGAGTTCGGGCCACGCTGTTATATGCAGTGAGTTCCATGCCAACCAGGGCTACCTACTGAGATTCTGTCTCAAAAGAAAATAAAATTTGGGACTGTTTGCCTCAGCAATGACAAGAAATGGTAAAAAAGGAATTCCGTCGTCGCCGCCGCCGTTGTCATCTTCATGGTCACCGTCATCATCATCATCATCATCATCATCATCATCATCATCATCATCATCATCACTATTATTACTATTAGTGTGTGTACCTCCTTACAGAGATGCACGTTCTGGCCCTTGTGGAACTGATTCTCTCCTTTCACCTTTGCAGGGGTTCTGAGATTCCACTCTGGTCACCAGGCTCATACGACAAGTGACGTTTTTAACCTGCTGAACCATTATGCCTTCTTAATTTTTATTTTTCCTCAAATTTTATGATTGCTTCCCCCCCCCCATTCCTGAGAGTTAAATTGCAGCTACGGGGTTTTCATTATATGATCCTTTTACGCAGGGCGGATAATAAACACTTACGGAGAGTTGTGAATATGTGTGTTATCTGTGAGAACAGGTAGCAAACAGTGACTTATTTTATTTTAGGATTCCTACCCCTTTACAAATAGAACCTAATAACTGCAGCAGTCCAGTAGAGTAGTGTTATCTGATAATACTGGGGAACACGGACTGTAGGAGATAAGATGGTTTCCTTCAAGTCACATACTACAAAGTACCTGAGCCAGGACTAGAATCTAGGTTGGTCAGACTCCAAAACACCCAGCCTTGACCAGGAAGATAATATTTAACTAATTATGTGGAAACTGCCATTGTCCAACAGGCTGAGTTCACAGTAGGTTGCACAGTGTCTTCCTTTGGTGCCCATAGGGAGGGTGCTGTATAAACTAACAGGCCTTCCAGGGGCCGGGATGTGAACTGGGTCCCTGACATTGAAGCTCTGGCTTCCCAATGGTAAAAGTTAAGTAAAGGCATACCCACTTTGCAGGATTATCATGACAGATCAGTTGCTTTGCATTCATTTATTTTTCTTGGGAGGTGGGCATGTGTGCCACGGTCCACATGTAGAGGTCAGAGGTCAACTCGTAGAAGTCAGTTCTCTTTTACTAACACATGGGAACAAGCTCTGGTTGTCAAGTTTGGGGGCCCAGAGTCCTTTCCAGTTGAGCTATTTTAACAGCTCAGTCATGATGGATTTATTATGGAAAAGTCTGGGTACAAATAAATTGTAATCATGACATCATGTCATGATATGTCAAGACTTGACTCTGTGACGAATCCAGCAGATGTCTTGAAGCCTCACTGCTTAGACTGAAATCTGGGGCTCTCATGAGTATATTGGGGTGGGGGGAGGGGGCGCTGAGGTAAATTTGAGAAACCAAGTTAAAGCATGAATATGTTCATGACCAGTGGTGGCCAAGGAAGAAAACAGGGTGTGGGGAAATCGTACGTGATAGACGCTCTTACAGCGCATGTGGGTAAAGGAACACAAGCTGAGAGGACAGTCATAGGGTCAATTTAAGGAAGCAGCCCCAGGATTCTTTACATGGGGTGCACGCTGGCAAAGACTCTGGGAAGAGGGATACATTGAGAGATGGCAGGGGGCTTATGGAAACAATTAGAAGGGATTAACTTCGTTGCAACAAGAAAGTTAATGAGCTAGCAGAGACGCCATAACTACACTGCTTAACCATATACCTCTATATGTCCTACTTTGTGAAAGTGAATTGTACAGGAAAAGAACTGGGGGTTTTCCTAACGGAAGGGATGGAACGAAACTGTCTAAAGAAACCGACGTTTTCTTGAATATGAATTAACTTGCTAGAGACTGTGAGCATCAAACGTCAGCATCAAACGTTAGCATCAAAAGGTTTCTGTGGAATCTGGAAGGGGAATCAGTTGGCATTGTGTCAGATGATGGGAAACAGAAGGGCGGGGAAGCAGACGGTGGCTTGGCCAGGCTCGCTAAGACTTGAGGCTCAGCACACTATAATTTTCCTGGGTAGCATCTTTTTGTCAAGGTGATAAGGTACCATCCTCTTTATAGGCAAGTTCTGACATCCATCCTCTCTTTACGTGTGTGTGTGTGTGTGTGTGTGTGTGTATACACAAGTAAATAGCATTGATAACTCCTTCATTAAATTGAACTTAGGCTCAGTTCCTTGAAGTTACAGACAGTTGTGAGCCACCATATGGGTGGTGCTGGGATTTGAACCCCAGTCCTCTGGAAGAACAGTCAGTGTTCTCAACTGCTGAAACAATTCTCCAGCCTTCATGAACCTACTTTTTAAAACATGACCTCAAGAAGTCAGAAGTTATCCGGATCCACACAACTAACATGGGTAAGGTGTCATTTGAGCTAGGCTAGGACATCTTCTGTTTTGCCCCATTGTTTTTAACTAGAGTGAATTAAATTGGATTGAGCTGTCCTTTGAGAAGTTAGCTGCAAGTGGCAGGCTTCAAAGAGAGTGTTTGGGGCAGGAAATAAAACAAAAAACTCTGTGGAGTCCAGTTCCATCAAGATCCATGTGTGTAGACTGCAGTCAGTTCAGATGGGCCCCTACTGGTACTAGACCTGGGGGCTACACAAAGGTCTGACTTTGTGCACAGCCAATCATGCATAAGATCACTGCTCCCTGTGGTCACTCCTGTAGGCCTCGAGGGTTCCTATTTCTGCTGTTCAAGCACAGCTTACTATCTTTTCAGGCCCCTGTCAGGAGAGCCCTTGGGATGAATCTTATACCCTTCGGTACCCCTTTGTTTTCAGTCAGATCACTTCAAACTATACTCTTCAAAAAGGGTCAGATTCCACTTTGAGGTTTAGCTGCTCCAAAAGCTGTTGTAATTTTGAAGCCCCCTGCCCCCCAAATCCTGGAACATCTAATAGCAAATTGTGAATATTATTACACGCCTATATTTTAAGTCAGCGCTTCCAAAACACCCTCTTCCTGTTTGTTGAAAAATCCGCCTAGCTATTTTCACATGATGTGTTAATAAATGTTCCTGTAGCTGGGGAGATTATTCCAGAAAGATTAAAGGTCATGCCAACTCATCTGGGTCCTAGAAGCCTCAAGGCTCCTTAAACTCAGGAAAATTCCTGAAAAACCATACTGCTTCTCCAAGAGCCTAAAGAACATTTATAAACAAGACTTACTAACAACTTCTTAAAGGTTTTCCAGGATGAAACACCTAGAGAAATTCAACAACGGGTGCTTAGTACCCTCTCATACAGAATCAAGGATGCAAGCCCTAGCTTTGTTTCTGTTGCCAGGATAAAAGACCCCTGGCAAAAATTAATTAGTGGTGGTGGGGTGTGTGAGTGTGAGTTCAGCCTATATTCCAGTTACAGTGCATCATTTTAGATGAAGTTAAGGTAGAAATTTCAAATAGCTAGTCACGTGCCATCTACAGGCAAGAGAAGGGAGAAATGGATGCATGCACATTCACTTATATTCAGCTTGGATTCTCTACTCATACTTAGGGACCCTCTACCTGGGGAGCTGCTCACAGCAGGGTTAGGTGTCCCCACATCAATTAAATGTGATTCTTACAATCCCCTCACTCATTAATTCATTCTAAACAATCTGTCATTGAGACTCCCTTCCCTGATCATTCTAGGTTGTGCTAACCATTAATGTTAGCTATCTCCATGCTTAAGGAGACGGGACCAAGAGGACTTTCTGTGTTCTCTGGTTTTTAAAATAGTCTCCTGTGGTTGAGAGATGTGGTTCAGTGGTTAGAATACTTACATAGCACATTTGAGGACCTGGTTTCAATTCCTAGTACTATAGTAAAGAGATAACCTCCTACACACAAATAATATTCTAGAAAGGAATGGAAAATATCATTCTCAAGTAAGCCTGTGGTCATTCTCATGACTAGAACTCCTATCATGGAAGAGAGTTTTTCCTTGGAGCCTGAGCAGTCAAAAGGACCTGGGCAGACAAAGGGTCACCTGCCTCGGCAAGTTAGTTTTATTCAGACATGAATAAAGCTTTATTCAAGTTAACTTTACTAAGGAAGTGATTTAAAAGAATCTCATCTTTGCCTGGACAGCAAGTCTGTAACTCTAAATTCTAAAGGCTGGGGAAGAGACTTCCAAGGACAGCAAGGCCTGTGTGGGCTATACAGAATGAATTTAAGGCCAGCCTGTGTAACTTAGCAAGATGCTCTCAAAATGAATAATTGAAACAGGGCCCGGAGCTCTCCACGCATTTCCAGTAAGGGAAAAAGTCACTCTCTTTACACCCTACACTTCCGAGTTGTCTCTTATCTCCACAGTCTGAGAAAATATTCATATTCCTACATGTCCTTTGAGAAAACATACATATTCCCAACTTTACACACTGATGGATTCCTTTCCTGCATACAGCTTTCTGCACAGCTCTTCTACTTCCTAACACAGTGCATAAGCATTAGATTTCTGTATGTACGGGAAGCTGAGCTCAAGGAAGGTAAACTGTCTTTAATTAAGAAGAAAACAAAGCACCGTGTTTTTGTGCATGTGTGACTGTGAGGTCACCAGTGTGTTTTGGAACCAGGAGACAACCTTAGATGTTGCAACTCAGGACCGCTGCTCGCCTTGCTTTTTATGAGACTGGGACTCTCGCTGGCTTAGAACAAGGCTGGGCTGGCTGGCTAGTGAGCTCCAGTGACCTTCCTCTCTCTACTTCCTTAGGATTAGCACTGCAAGCATTGGTTCACTGTTCAAGTTTATTATTGTCTTTAAAAACCTGGGCTCCGGGGATCACACTCGAGTCCTCATACTTGCAAGGAAGGACTTTCCTTGCCCGGTCATTCTCCTCATACCAATTCATTCCCACTTTTCTGGAACCTGGAGTGAGTGAAGAAATGAAGTGAGGCCCAGACAAGTTCCGTAGGGACTGGGTAGGGCTGCCTCCCTATTGGTGAGTGAGTGGGGTAAGATTTGAACTCAGGCCCATGTTACTGGATAAGGAACCATGAGAGTTAGGATCCATGCTATATACCCTAGGGAAGAAAGAACGGAGCTCAGCTTGTGAACGGTTGGCTAGTGAAGAAAACCACGGTGTGTAGAAGGACCAAGGAGCCTTAACCTCTCTTGACATATGTGGAGTGTGAGCAACAGAACGTGTAGTCAAAATCCAAAATGCACAACTTAGCAACTTAAAATCTCTGTGTCTTACCAGGGAGTAGAAGCTTAATGATCCCTGGATCTGGTCAGTTCGGTTCTGGCCTCAAGCCCTGAGCACAGTCTCTGCTGTAGTTTAGCTACAGGCCAGTTCCTTCATCTCGCTTACCTAATTCATGTTAGGTTTTCTAAAGACTGCACAAAATTACTCAGAGACACAGAAACAAGGCTGAATCTGCCCTACAGAACTGTTCCACACACACTCTTTCATCTGTCTTGGGTTGGTGTCATGGACCTTTATTTTACTTATTTTTGGATATGCATTGGTATTTTGCCTACATGTATGTCTGTATGAGGGTGTCAGATTCTGGAGTTACACACAGTTGTGAGTACTGGGATTTGAATCCAGGTCCTCTGGAAGAAGAATCAGTGAGTGCCCTTAACCACTGAAACATCACTCCAGTCCCTGTGAACCAAATTTTTAAAAGGCAAACTCAAGTTAGACGTTGGCTGAAGAGATGGTTAAGAGTACTGACTGCTCTTCCCAAGGTCCTGAGTTCAAATCCCAGCAACCAAATGGTGGCATTCAACCATCTGTGAGATATGATGCCTTCTTTTGGTGTGTCTGAAGACAGCTATAGTGTACGACAGTGTATTTATATATAATAAATAAATTTTAAAAAGAAGTTAGACATCTGGATCAACTGAGGTAGCCTGGGTAAGGGTGACATTTGAGCTGGGCTAGGATATCTCCTTAAATTAGAGTGGATTAAACTGGTTTGGGCAGCCCTTTGAGGGGTTAGCTGGAAGTGAGGAACCTGGTAGGCTTCAAAGGGAGTGTTTGGGGTAGGAAATTAAGAAACAAAACAACCAAAACATACGGACCCCCAACCGAAAAACCTCCCAAGGAGCTCAAGTCATTTTTCAGGTTAGCTCAAAACATAAACACATCGGCTAACAGCACACCATTCCCACGCAGTGTGCCCGTTTAATATTACAAAGACCCTATAAAATACAAGAATGACTAGGAGAAAAAAATGTAACTGATACACAGCTAAATCAAAAGGTCGAATTTCTTGGAAGAAGTGGGAAATAACTCAGACTCAGAAACACAGGTACAAATGCTTAGCTCTCCACCCATGCCAAGACGTTATCATCATCCCTACAAAAGTCGGGTGCTTAACTTCAACATCTGGTAAAGAAAAAACCCAACCTGCTTCCCTCTTCTGTTTGGAGGCTGACACTTGTCCTTCGTTGCCGCGGAGCACCCGACTCCCCTTCTCCTAGCCCTTGGTCCCACAGACTGAAATGTCTTGGGGTGGGAAAGCCTGTAACAGATGGGGAAGGATCCGGGGGCGTCAGCTGCAGCACAGGCCTACCCCAGCGGGAGTTGGAAGCTAGCCAGTGAAATATGGGCGTTTTGTTCCTAGGGCTGCCCAAAAAAGGCGCGGAGAGAGGATAGAGGCAACCCCCATTTTCATCAAAACGCTCCTCCTGGGGCGCCTGCCTGCGGGAGGGCTCCAAAATTGGCATCTTGGACCTTCAAGTCGCCCTCTTTTAGCCCACATTTCCCAAACCCCGGAAGAGGAGGGTGATTAAAAATGCAAATTGCTTTGCGGACGACAGTAGGTAGGACTCGGCTGCGAGGCGCAGGCCTGGGGAGATCCTGTGACCTTAGACGCCCTCCGCGCCCCGGGACTCGGGAAGGGCCGCAGCCGGGCTTCCGCCTCCCGGTCGCGGCCGGACAAAGCCCGGCTCCTTTCCGTGGGACCCGAAGGGCAGACCGGATCGGGACGCGCGCCTTCCGCAAGGCCCGCCGTCGCCGCACACAGGTGGTTTTCCGTCCGGGAGGGGCGGCCTCCGCACTTTTATATAACAATAGAGCTGTGCGCGCCGGGGATGCGCTCTTGTCGCCGTCGCGGCCCCCGCCGGCCACGCCTCCATCCGGCTCCGGTGCCGCGCCGCCTGCGTCCTAAGTTGCCTGCGGGTGGTGCCCACGAGACTCCCCAACCGTAACTCGGGAACCAAGGGGTACAGACAGGGACACCTCTGGCACCTTTCCGATTTCAGGTCTCTCCCTAGGCTACAGTTCCGCGACGGCCTTACAGGCGATCACGGAGTCGTCGCGTGTCTTCCCCCCTCCCCCCAGAGCAGCTTTGCTGCGGCCAAAGCGCAGCGCGCAAGCGCGTTTAGAACTGCAAGAGTGCTCCATGCAGGGCTCGGGGCCCGCTGCAGCAGAGAACTGATAGGGGATCGGCCTCTGTCCACAGGACCCAGTCACTGTGTACGCTTGAGTTTGGGCTTGAGGTCTTGCAGGAGGACTCCCCCACGTCTCCGGGTTGCAGGGAGCCTTGGTGTGGCCCGGCGTCCCAGGCACTTAGACTAGGCTGCCTTGCCAGACCGGTTCCTCTTAGAAGCCAAACTGCTTTTGGCCCCAAATCGTTAAAGGAACTCGACTCCCCAGGCTCATGGGTGACCGGTGTGTGTGTGTGTGTGTGTGTGTGTGTGTGTGTGTGTGTGTGTGTGCAGCGATCTCCGGAACAATGGCTCAGAATGCCCCCACTCCACCGGAGCAGAACAAAAGTGTACGGCTAGCAGACAAGGTTTTCCCTGCTCACCGCCTCCTCCCCCACGAAAGTTGAGAAAACCCAGGGTTGGGGCGCTTCTGGGTTTTCTGGACAACCAAACGGTTGTTTGCTTAGTTGCTTTAAATGTTTCAACATAACACTAGTTTGTTTCTAGAGATGTTGGATTAGCATTTAACACTTCGGTGGGTCGCTAAAGCCCAGGCAGTTCACCAGCCCCAACACAGCGTCGGCTAAAAGGACATCAGAACAAACAGAACTAGACTTTTAAAAGAACCAAACAAATGCCACACACGATTTAAAGGAGGACCGGGGTGGTGGTGGGAGAGCAGGGCGGCGCTATGGTAGCCTAGGATCGAGTGTTAAAGGGAATTTAAAAGGGGGGGGGGGCTTCAAGTTTTATTAAGGCTTACTTGAGATAGTAAGCGTCGCAATAAGGGCTTTTGTGCTTGCTAATTGCACTACTGGTGCTCAAGAGTTAGACGCGAAGTGTGAACTCTCAACAGAAGGAAACACGAGACAACTTTAGTGCCCTGGTTTATGTGCCCTGCTCCTCCTCCACAGCCGCCTCCTCTTCTTTCTCCTTCCTCCCGCCGAGCCCGCAGTTGCAGCTTGTTTGCACTGGGGCTTATCCGGAGCGGAAATTCCTTTCCGTTTTTGTGAATGACAAACTCATTAACAATTCATCAACACAACCTGTTCCAGCCGGCCCGTCCCCACGGCAACAGCCCCTTCCGCAGCGCGCTCATTGGCTGGCGGAGAGAATGTATCCATTGAGACGCAGGCTGTTTGTATCCATTGAGGAGCTGCCTCGCACAGGGGGTGTGCTCTCGCAGAGTCCTAGGGACTGAGCAAACCCAGTCTTGATTAATCCGGCGAGAAACGCGGGGTTGGATCTGAGGTGCAGCCTCAGAGGGAAGGATTAGAAGCCTCTAGACTTTTTCCTTTTTCTCCTCTCAGTGGCACGGAGTCCGAATTAATTGGATTTCATTCACTGGGTAGGAACAAAACTGGGCACTTTCATTCAGAGAGATTCATTGACTCTGAGAGTGTTCTGGTGCAGAGGGACCACCGGCTTGAGCTTCTGTGTCGCCTTCCCTAACCGCTAGCCTCGGCTTGGGAAAGGCGAGGCAGAATCAAACCCCGCTCCGAGAGCGGCACCTTCGCACAGCGTGCTCGGCCTATGCCTGCCTCGAGGGGCGTCTGCTAGGCACCCCACCTTCTCCTGGAGCTCGACCCCCATGATAGATACGCTCAGACCCGTGCCCTTCGCGTCGGAAATGGCGATCAGCAAGACGGTGGCGTGGCTCAACGAGCAGCTGGAGCTGGGCAACGAACGGCTGCTGCTGATGGACTGCCGACCGCAGGAGCTGTACGAGTCGTCGCACATCGAATCGGCCATCAACGTGGCCATCCCGGGCATCATGCTGCGGCGTCTGCAGAAGGGCAACCTGCCCGTGCGTGCGCTCTTCACGCGCTGCGAGGACCGGGACCGCTTTACCAGGCGCTGCGGCACGGACACCGTGGTGCTCTACGACGAGAACAGCAGCGACTGGAATGAGAACACCGGTGGAGAGTCTGTCCTCGGGCTGCTGCTCAAGAAACTCAAAGACGAGGGCTGCCGGGCGTTCTACCTGGAAGGTATGTTGTGCACCCCGGGTGCAGGGCTCGGGGCTAGGACTGCAAGCTGGGGAAACTGCTGGCGAGGTAGCGATCGCCGCTCGCATTGCGCTTAGGGGAGCTGGGCCAGAGTGCTAGCTTCTCTTTCAAGGGTTCTTTATAATCAGGCACCTCCACCTTCCTCTCGCTTTCTTTGGGTCGGCTTAGAATTAAGATTCAGAAGAGCTGGAAATGGACTTAAGGGTGCAGCTTGGCACCTCCTAGCTCCTCGAAATATTAGGAAATGTAATTTCGTGCATTTCCGGATTCAGAAGAATTAAATGTTCCCTGGGTAGGCAGCCGGTTATGTTCCTAAAGGTGCACATTGAAGTGTGCTTTTTACCACCGCGGGGGGTTCATAGGGTTCCTGTCAATAGCGTTTGCTGCGCCTTGTGCGCTGCTTCTTAAGCTGAAAATTACTACAGCGTCTCTGGTTACAACGTTGCTTTTTCTTGTTTCTGGCAGGTGGCTTCAGTAAGTTCCAGGCGGAGTTCGCCCTGCACTGCGAGACCAATCTTGACGGCTCCTGCAGCAGCAGCTCCCCGCCCTTGCCAGTGCTGGGGCTCGGGGGCCTGCGGATCAGCTCCGATTCTTCCTCGGACATTGAGTCTGACCTTGACCGAGACCCCAATAGTGCAACGGACTCGGATGGCAGCCCGCTGTCCAACAGCCAGCCTTCCTTCCCGGTGGAAATTTTGCCCTTCCTTTACCTGGGCTGTGCCAAGGACTCGACCAACTTGGACGTGTTAGAAGAGTTTGGCATCAAGTATATCTTGAATGTCACCCCCAATTTGCCCAATCTGTTCGAGAATGCAGGGGAATTCAAATACAAGCAAATTCCTATCTCGGATCACTGGAGCCAAAACCTGTCCCAGTTTTTCCCTGAGGCCATTTCTTTCATAGGTGAGACTAATTTGCAGTCATTCATAGAGTTGAAGATGTTGATCTATTTTCCTGCAAGCTATTTTGCTGGACTGAGGCTCTCTCCTGTTCCAAGAGTGTTGTTTGTTCTGCTTTGCCCGCTTGCCAAAGGGAAAACAGGGCCTGTTGACAGAACAGATCAGGGGACTGTTGGAACCATTTAAGTCGTACTTTTAAAAGGGGGGCTGTTCCGATCGGCCACATTTTCCTTGTCTCTAGACAGGGTGTGAGTGGAGAGCTGGTTAGAAGCACTTACTTGCAGACAAGAATCCTAATATTGCTTTGTATTTTTAAAAAATGACCTAGGAGTTACTTTAGGACACCCAAGTTAGTTGTTGGAAAGCCGTTTAAATACTAGATGTTAACTAGCTGACTGATAACTGCGGTGTACCAGCTACTGTGAGCCTCTGGGTAACTTGATCCCAGCAGGAAGAACCGTGGGCTGGGACTAAGAGAAGCTAGTCTCCAGGCATTGTAGTGCATTTCCTATTACAAAGGAACTCATTTTCAGGCCTTGTAGACATCCTGTTCCTCCTAATGGGCTGTCCCCTGTGACTTCCCTCTCTCTTTTAAAATGCCTGAATACCCCCATTGTTAACTGCACAACAGTTGGGGAATAATTTAATAGACCCTTGCAGTCTGCTTGTCTGTATGAGGGGCATTCAGGACCGTATTGTAGGGTTTCTGGTATTCACAAGCTGAGGCAAAGAATGTACACATTAAGGTTTTTTTTTTTTTTTTTTGTTAGAAACTTAATACAAAAGCTCCCTTTACAGGAAATATCTGAAATATGTGATTGTGTTCAGTGTGCGTGTTTTATCTCCAGTTATACATTTCTGCTGCCCTCCGGGCTTAACTGTCGCACACAATTGTCTTTTTACTATTCCTTCTTAATTCAGACTTTAGGCTGAGCTTTTTTGCAAAGGCTGTTTTTTTCCCCCCAGTCTAATGAAATCTTGCCTTCCTTTCTGTGTTCACAGATGAAGCCCGAGGCAAAAACTGTGGCGTCCTGGTACATTGCTTGGCAGGTATCAGCCGCTCCGTCACTGTGACCGTGGCTTACCTTATGCAGAAGCTCAACTTGTCCATGAATGATGCTTATGACATTGTCAAAATGAAGAAATCCAACATCTCTCCCAACTTCAACTTCATGGGCCAACTGCTTGACTTTGAAAGGACCCTGGGACTCAGCAGCCCCTGTGACAATCGGGTTCCTACCCAGCAGTTGTACTTCACCACACCCTCCAACCAGAATGTCTACCAGGTGGACTCCCTGCAATCCACGTGAAAGGCACCCACCTTTCCTAGCTGGGAGTGTCCCATTCCTTCAGTTTCTCTTGGGCAGCATTGACCACGCTGCTTTCTTTGTGTGTGGCCCCAGGTGTCAAAATGTCACCAGCTGTCTGTATTAGACAAGGCTGCCAAGTGCAGAATTGGTTATCACGGAGGGAGAGATTTGCTCCATTCATTGTTTTTTCGGAAGGACAGGACATTGCTGTCTAGATCCAGGCAATAGGTTTGCTTCTGTACCCCAGCCTACCCAAGCAGGGACTGGACATCCACCCAGAGGGTAGAACAAAGGAGTAAGGGGTAGGAAGGAGCATGTGTTCTTTAGGGCCTTGTATGGCTGTTTCCTGTTGCATCTGGAACTAACTATATTGTCTTCAGTGAAGACTGATTCACCTTTGCGTATAGTGGAGCCAAAGAGATTTTAGCTCTGTATTTGTGGTATTGATTTAGGAAAAAAAAAAAAAAAAACTGATCCTTTCATTTGATTATTGTAAATATTTGATCTTCAATCACTTGACAGTTTGTTTGGCTTGTGTTTGTTTTTATCTTTGGGTTTAAAAGAGATCCAAAGGGGGAAAGATCAGTGTGCCACTTCTTAGAACAAAAAAATAAGGAAAAAAAAAGATTCTTTTCTAATCCAAAGGGTATATTTGCAGCATGCTTGACCTTATTGTACCAATTCTGATGGCATTTTCACGAATATTATCACTGAGACTTTGTTATGGTGAGGTCTTAAGTCTCTTTCATATATCTTCCTTGTAACTTTTTTTTCCTCTTAATGTAGTTTTGACTCTGCCTTACCTTTGTAAATATTGGGCTTATGTTGTCTCAAGGGGTATTTTGGAAAGACACCAAAATTGTGGATTCACTTTTTAAAAAAAATAACTTCAGCTGTGCTAAACAGCATATTACCTCTGTACAAAATTCTTCAGGGAGCGTCACCTCAAATGCAATACGTTGGGTTGGTTTCTTTCCTTTAAAAAAGAAAATACGAAACTGGAAGTGTGCGTATATGTGTGTGTGTGTGCACGCCCACCCATTTGATGGGTGGGATGCGGCAGGCTGTGAGGAAGGGAGAATTCACTTGCTCCATGATGTTCGTGATGTAAAGTTTTGAGCTGGAATTTATTATAAGAATGTAAAACCTTAAATTATTAATAAATAACTATTTTGGCTATTGAGTGTGTTTATTTTTAAATGTCTCAGTCTAAGAAGTTACATACTTCTTAAGTGGTGATTGACCTTGTAAGGGGTAGCAAGGTTATTAGTAATGTTTTCAGATGCAGTCTGAAATTAATTTTGTTTCAGGTTAAGACCTCATAGTAAGATAGATTGACCATGTCATGCATACAGTTAACACTTCATGAGTGTGGCTCAGACTTCATTAAGATTTTTCCTCTCCCTGGAGAAATGAAGCCCACAGTATACACATTGTTGAAATACAAAGTTTGGGTACTCATAAATGGCCCCAAGACTGTCCTAGGATAATGGCAGCCACATGTTAACCTATCTTCCAGAATCATCTACTCCACAATCCTTGGGCATGCCAGGAAGGAAGCAGAACCATTTTTCCCCCCAGGATGTCTAGTTTTAACAAAAATTACTCAAGCATGAGCTAGATCGGGTCCCTTCCTCTCTTTGATTCTCATGACACTCTAATGGCATGTTGGCTTTTTCATGGGCTTGGATGTGGTTCTTAAGTGTGTGTATGTTCACTTGGGGTAAAATCTTAGGCTCCCAATTTAAGTCTACTGTGGCTTAGCTATTTTAGGATGTAGGACAGAGCCACCATTGAATCTCGGTTATAGATGGTTTCAAAGTTTTCTTCTGAGCCAAAGGCTACATACACATCCTGTCATTTTTCTAGAGACTCCTTTCTGAGCTCAGAAGTACACAAACCAAATTAAGGGGGAGGTGCGTGTATTAGTATCAAAAGTACTAGGATGTATTTTTGGGATGTCACCCTTGAGCTCTGTCATTTTAAAGTGGGAAAATGAGCTTTTCACCCAAGCAACATGGGAGACGACTGCTGTGCTATCTGGCAGTCTGCATTGTAGTTGGCAAGTGGCTTTCGTTCTTCGGACAACTCTTGTCAACCTGTCTGGGAATGAATTTTTTAAGCGACTTAAAAAAAAAAAAAAGAAAAAAAATAATCAAGTCAGGCTCCTGTTTGGGTGTCCCAAGTCAGCAGGACACAAAGCAGAAATGAATCGCAGTTCCACTTGGCTCCCGTTAATCCAGTTCTGAAGAGTTTCCGGTCCTGGCGTTCCCTAAACGGCCTGTTCAAAGTTGGGATTTGCAAGCAGCATTTGCTGCTCAGCTGCAGTTCAAGTAGCTGACAGCTTTCTTCCCCCCCCCCTTTTTTTTCTTTCTGATTTCTTTTCTCCCTTTTCTTTCTCTTTATATGTAAGGGACTTGTGGAGGGGGTGCGGGTAATTTTAGTGCATTTGCCCTTCGTGGATTAGCTCTTGTTCCTCCCCGAACTTGTACGCAGCGAGTTCCTACTCCGGGGCTCAAACCGACAGCTGCCTCCCCGGCACTTCCTCTTGTTCTACTGTGGGTTTGTTTGTCAGTCCACTTCTGAAATTAATAATGTTTTCTGGCCGGGTGCCACAAGCCATTACCACAAAGGGGAAGTCACACACATATGAATAGCAGGAAGCCAAGCAGGGTCACAGTGTGAGCTGAACCTGTGGAGGGGAAAGAGAATTGAACCTGGCCCATTCAGCAAGTGTCTGAGAGCGGTGGCGGCCGGAGAGGGGGCTTACAGCGTTGAAACAGGCTCAAGCTGTGAAAAGGAAAAAAAAAGTCTCCAATAAATTGGGAGCAAAGGGATTGAGCTAAGGAGAGTTTAGGGCCCCCCTAAAGTAGCAGTGTTTGGGGTTTCTCCCCTCCTGGCATATTGTTTCATAAGGCTGGTGAACACAGGGTGCTTGTTTCCCACAAAAGGGTTCATGTTAAAAGGGTGTTACGGTTCACCTAGGCCAGGAGACTCAAAGAGCTGTATGGCTTTTTCTTCTGTTTCTCCTCTGCAAGGTGGAAGCTTGTGATGGACCGCAGGAACCCTCACCTCACCTTGCCTCTGCCAGCTTCTCTTCCTGCTACCCTACTGGCTTCTCTGTGCTTGCAAGGAGCCAAGGGAAGGCTGTCATTTTCCCCTTTCAAAGTTGGGCTGCTTTCTTGAATGGAGCCCTCACGGTTACTAGGGCAACCTTTGCAGGCGGCTGCAGTTCTACAGTGGGCCTTCTTCATCACCTGCTATCCCCATTAGGGCCATCCTCCTGTCTGGGAGAAAGCACTACCTTTCCTGACTTGTGTTGGGTGGAGGGGGGCTTTGGCAGGAGAGGTAGTTGTCTGCAGGTTTTGTGGGTGCTGCAAAACCAAACCAAAAACAAAACAACAAAACCCTCAAGACATGCAATAGTCAATGGGATGAGCAGATTTTAGGGCTAAAATTGGAATTAGGAAGGGTTGTCCGGTGATAAAAATACTGTCAGTCTTTAGAGGAATGCTCATTTATCATTCTAGGCTCCTTTCATAATTCCAGCCTTCTGATCATGGACTGGTAGTACTTGGTAAAGGTTCAAAGGAGAGGGGTGGGTGGAGATAGCCCCAGTCTATAGTAGATACTGCATACTGTGCATTGTGGGTAATACCACATTTACTCCTCAGAATGGCTCCATGTGACAGTTCTATTACTGTTCTCTTCCAAAGAGGAAACTGTGATCCCCCTCTATGTCATCTAGTACTCTACTAAGGAATCTCTCTCTCCCTCCCTCCTTCCCTCTCTCTCTTTCCCTCCCTCCCTCGCCTCGTCCCCCTACCCATGTGTGTGTGTGTGTGTGTGTGTGTGTGTGAACTGAACTTTGGGGCTCTGTCTGCTGCAGACTACTTGTCTGTTAGTATTCGCTGTTCTTTACAACATCCTGGGATGATGGGTAGGAATCGGCGCCTCCATTTTATAGCCAAGGAAGCAGAGGAATCAGAGGTTACACGGGCCAGGATGCCAGAGCCAAATCATGAAAAGGCCAAGCTGCCGCGCCGTCAGAGATGTGTCAGTTCATCTGGAAGCTTCTTTCCTTCCTCTCCAAAGAGAAGTTGCCCAACCTTGGGCCGATTAGCACATAAATTACAAAACCGATGTCCCTCAGGAACTCTAGCTGGCATTGTGGGGCCTAGCTCTGACCCTTGCTCACACTCCTGTGTCAGCGGGGTGGGGGTGGGGGGACTTCGGAAAGCAGTTATCTCCTCCCTCTGATTCCTCGGGCAGACATTTGTGAGTGGGAGACAGGGTTAGGGAAGGGCAAGAGAAAGAATGGAGGTCTGCAGAACATGGTGTTGGGATTCTGTAAATCCCACCCCTCAGTTACCTAGCAACAGCCAGGTATACCCCACCCCTCAATTACCCAGCAGTGGCCAGGTATGCTCAGCCCTAGTGACCTAACACTATAAAAGGAGCTGCTTGACCCCTCCTCACTCTCTTGCTCTTGTGCTCTTGCAGCCTTGCTCTCCCAGCCCTACCCCTCTTCTTCCCTTCCCTTTCCCCTCTCCCTCCAAGTGCTCATGGCTGGCCTCAACTCCTCCTCCTCCTCCTCCTCCTCCTCCTCCTCCTCCTCCTTCTTCTTCTTCTTCTTCTTCTTCTCTCTCTCTCTCTCTCTCTCTCTCTCTCTGCCTCTACCATCTTCTTAACTCTCTCATGACCTGAATAAACTCTATTCTGTACTATACCGTTGTGTGACTGATCCCTCGGGGGAAGGGATTCCCAACATGGACCCCTCAGAGGCATCCCCCTTACCCCCAGGCCTTGCCGCACCTCCGTGGGCCATATGCCCCCCACTCTCTTCATCCTTCCCCTAACATTGGTGCCGTGACTCGGATCATCTTTTCACAACATTGGTGCCCTGTGACTTTTCCTTTCAGTGACTTTCCCTTTCATTGGTGCCCCGTCGTCATCTTTTCCTTACACATGGGACAATGAGCCAGAGAAGAACGGGAGGTGGGTTGGGGTGGAGTAGAGACACACAGAACGAACAGTCCTGTGGTGGCTGGTTGTTAAGACAAAAATCCTTGAAGAGCCCTTAGAAAACCAGTCCACAAACTTGAAGTCATTTCACAAGGACGACTTTGGCTGTAAGTTTATATGCCGTTCCTCACGTGCAGTTCCCCAGATACCCTTCAGGACTTTCACAGATTCCACCCAATCCCTGTGCCTTGGGTGCTCACTGAGCAATTGGCTCTGAATGGGTCGGGTTTGGGGGACAGCGGCAGGTGGGTGTGCGTGCGCGAGCCCGGGGGAGAGGAAAAGGGGGCAATTCCTTAACTGTCTTTACAGTCCAAAGGGAATTGAAGGGCACAGAACAAAGTTCACACAGTTCGCAAATATTTATTCAGACCTTCATGGGAGTCAGTTTGATGAAAGAAGGTGACAGTAAAGGACAGCTAATGACCTTCACTGAGTCCTCAAAGGTCAAAGGCAGGGCCTTGAGTCCAGGTGTCACAGAATGTTAGGTGTCATGGGACGTTTCCCTGGGTGCTCCGAATCATTGGGCCCTCTAGGGACAAGTGGACTCCTGGTCTGTCCTGCTTTTGGTTCAATCCTGCAAACAACATTTCATACCCTGTATTTTAATGTGTGCAAAGGGGAGGATGAGTACTCTCCTGTGTGCAGCTTCACCTAGCAACTTCCCCGGAAGCAGAGAAGAGATGGGACAGGAGCGATTCGAATCGCTGCGTTTTCAAAGATGAAATGCCCAAGGCACGGGGAAAACGGAGCACTATCTGTTGTTTGAGAGCGACACCGTGAAAGGGAAGCAAGAAAATCAGCGACAATGAAATTTATTGTTCTTCCCCTGTTAGAATTGTCCCTTTCTGGCTTTTGGAGAAAAAAAAAATCTAAATTTTTAAAAATTAAAAAAAAAAGTTGCATTCTTTTAAAAAAATGTTTACTTTTACTGGAGGTTGAATTGAGTCTTTGGCATATTAGGCAGACACTCTTACACGCTTAGCTACAAGCCCAGTCCATATCGACTCTTTGTGTATGTGTACATATCTGTGTGTACATGTGTGTGTATGTGTAGTTATTTGCAGAGAACAGAAAGCAACCTTGGGTATCATTATTCTGGGTGGAATCCTCTCTCTCTCTCTCTCTCTCTCTCTCTCTCTCTCTCTCTCAGGTTTCTCAATGGCTTGGAGCAGGTAACTTTGGCTAGTTTGGCTGGCTAGCAAGTATTAAGAATCCTCCTGTCTCCACCTCTCCAGCAATGGAATCAGAGGCGCACACCACCACACCTGGTTTGTGGGGTCTGGGTATCAAGTCCAGGTTCTCCTGTTTATAAGGCAAGAGCTTTGCTAACAGAGCTATTTCACTAGCCATGCCATGATTGCTTTTGAATAGTTTCAGTTTAATTCCTGTTGCACACACTAAAAGGAGAAGAAAGGGGCTCAGCAGTTAAGAGCACTGGCTGCTCTTCCAGATGTCCTGAGTTCAATTCCTGATGGCTCACAACCACCCATAATGGGATCTCATTCCTTTTTCTGGTGTGTCTGAAGAGAGTGACAGTGTAATCTCATACATAAAACAAACAAACAAAAACAAATCTTTTTTAAAAAAGAAGAAAGAGAAGAAGATATGGAAAAAGATGTATCTTTAAAAGTAGACAGCTCCCTTCCCCAGGATAATTATATCGAGAATGGTCCTTATGTTTCTGTGAGTTATTAGTACATAACAAAGCAGCCCAACCTTAGTGGCTCCAAACAATGATAATGCATTTTGTTTAGAATCCTACACTAGGGTAGGGCCCAGGAAGGAAGTGTGGTCTCTGCTCCTGACTCTATTGGTTGGGACAGTTCACCTTCCGTCCAGAGAACCCAATTCTAAGGCATCTCACTTATTGACATAATAGTTCATGCTGGAAGCTCACCAGGGACTGATGCCTGAAACTTTGGTTCTTCTCCATGGGACCTGGATTTCTTCGAAGTATGGTAACAAGGTTCTGTGCATGAAAATCTTAGGAAGAACACAAGGGCGAAGTTGGGTTAACTTCTGAACACAGGATCAGAAGGGGGACATTAGAACTCATCTTTTAAGATGGAGGAAGACCGTGCTTGTGAGAGAGCAGATGTAACAGAATTGTGTAGCTGTCCTCCTTGGTAAACACAACCTGGCTCATGTTACGTGAAAGAGGTTTGACTGTAGCACTGTGGGAAGTCCTAGTGAGCTCCCGCTGAGTGAAACCAAATCCATTTAGCTCTGTTCCTCTCCTTGTCCACCCTGGAGACATAATTGCCAATTGCTTCTGCCATAGTTCTTGTAATTGTACTTTGCCCTGTAATCGAAAGTTAACAATGGAGTAAAAATGCCATTCAAGTGTCCTTTAGATTGCCTCTCACAATTAAGAACAGAATCCAAAATTTTTGTTGCATGCATGTATATCCATGGGCTCTTGTGTAACGGTTTGTGTGTGTGTAGGTCAGAAGACAACTCACAGGAATTGGTTCGCTCTCATCATGTGGGGGACTAAACTTAGGTCTTTAAGTTTTTGCCACAAGTGTCTTTACCCACTGAGCTATCCTGCCATCCCAGTAAGACAGCCTCTGAATGCCGGTCTATGGCATCATAGCTAAAACACAGGCTTTGTTGTTGTTACCTCAGTTATAAATGAAAGAATGTTAATTTCAGTGGAGAAAGAATCATGTCTTAGATTGGTTCATCTAAGTTATTGATTCAGTAACTTCTGTTACTGGGGTAAACCTATTTAGGAGTGGTGCATGACTTAGTCCAGGCTGAAAAAGACTCTCACTTCTAGTTTCTGTAGTGGATTTCAGGATGGGACATGAATAAAGTTCAATTGATCATATCACAAGCTCAATTATCCGTGGAAGATTTTCAAGGCACCAGAAAGAACTATAGAGTCAGAATCTCTGGAAACAAAGTCCAGGTCTTTTTTCTTATAAAAGGGTCTCTGGGTGAGAATCAAACAAGTGTGGTCAAAGACCCATATGAAAGGGATATTGCTTATTCATATGAGTGAATATGAATGAACGAAGCCCTCCGAAAGCTAAATGCACAGAGCGCAGCTGTGAACTAACAGAGTTACAGATCACAGCTGTGAACTGTCTTAGAGATGGCCTTTGTCCTAATTCATGTCTTGCTCTTGTGTGTACCGGGCCTGAAGTCTTTGTGATTTGAAGGGCTCTGGCCGACCAGCACTCATATCTTGTCTTTCTGGGTAGCATGTTCTGAGGTCCCCTTGCTCTCTGCTCATTCTCTAACCATTGTAAGTGACCTTCACTGGACAGCCTCCGCTTTCATTATGACATTTTTGAGGTTTGGTGGCTAGGACCGATGACCCATGATATTTCTGGAGCAGAGGAATTCTGGCATCGGCGTGCATGTGCATGCGTGTGTGTGTGTGTGTGTGTGTGTGTGTGTGTGTGTGTGTGTGCGTGTGTGTGTGTGTGTGTGTGTGAGTGCTCATAAGTCTGTGCTTTCTTTCTTTTTTTTTTAACATCCTTCCTGATGATGCTGGCCTTTGTGATGGCCACAATACATCTGACGGACCTCTTCAGGGAATGGCCTACAATGATGCCATCTTCCTTTTCCTGGATCACGTCTCCACCCGGAGGCCTTGGTCTCTGGAGGATGAGGTGGGTCCTTTCCTACACAGGCCATTATGGGGCAGCCGACGCCACTGCAGGTGACTGCCAACACTCTCACACAAGCTCTGAGGCCCCCTTGACCTTCAGCCTCCTCAGACTGGTGTTTTAAGTAGCCAGGAACTCTGGATGCCCCTAGAGATGGGAAATTTAACTGTATTGATATTTCAGTCGCTTTAGAGAATTATCAGCAGGACCAGTGCATGAGTACATTCACAGGACACACAAGGCCCACATTTCCTCAAGCTCAAGCAGGGTTATTATTCTTTCTATTTTCCATAAAGTCCATCTGCAAGCTGCCATGGTGCTAGGACTCGGTGCAAAAAATGTGTGCACTTCCTATGAAAATACAGCTTTGCTTTTGTATCGTTTTCTTCCGGTCCCAGATAAGAAACTGCTATTTCCAAGCCCTTTCTATAAGAAAATTTGCAATTGTCCCCTGGTCTATATCCATTTTTCACGATGAAACATAGTTCACTTGTTTATTTGAGGTAGCGTCCAGGTAAGTAGCTCAGGTTGGCTGTAGACTGGAAAGACTTAACAGTATAGAGTATGTGTTTAGCTGTGGACTAGATTTTCCTCATGTCACCTTGGACAAGTAGCTTAGTGCCCCTTGACTTTGGTTTTCTCACCTAGACTGTGGGGATGGAAAGAGTGACTTTGATCTTGAGAGTCAGCCCGACAGTTGACATCAGTCACTTAGACCAGTGTGAAGAAATGATGTCGGAGGCTCTAGGGCACCCACAGACTTTTCATGTATTCACTGACATGTAGACAACCCATTGTACATAGGGGCATCACACATTCTGGAAACCAAAGAAGGCCAAATTTATATAAACATTGCCCCTTGGCCTGGATATCAAAATAATTATTATAGGTATAAAATAATGAGCTGTATTGTGGTTGAGAACACGGGCTCTGGGTTTAGAGTCTTGCAGATCCAAATACCAGTGGCACCATTAACTACCTGGGTAATCTTTATTAGTCTCCGTAAGTTTTCCTGTTCTCACATGGTTAAAAGAATGAAGAAGCCAGGAGGCGGTGGCACATACCTTTAATCATCCCAGCGCTTGGGAGGCAGAGGCAGGAGAGTCTCTGTCAGCTTTAGGCCAGCCTGGTCTACAGAGTGAGTTCCAGGACAGACAGAGCCTAACACAGAAGATGTTAACTCTCTTCACGAAAGAGAGATCTGAAAAAAAAAAAAAAATGGAAATTCAGAGGAGCCCGAGGTCTCTGTCTACTATACAGAGAAATGCAAAATCACGGGACAAGATGATAAATTGCAAAGCCAGACCTGGCCACCATGGTTTCTGCAATCTGGGACCTCATTACCACCCTGTGTGTGTGTTAGGCCGGTACTCTGATGCTAGGCTTCATTAAGTGCCTTAGATCACTGAAGAATACACACTGTGCATTATTACCAGTCAACTGGCTTAATGCTTCTCTGGGCCAGCTAGTGTTTTTGTCTTCTGTTCTTGCCTTGTTTATTTTCCAGACAGGGTTTCTCTGTGGAGCCCTGGCTGTCCTGAGACTCATCATGTAGATCCTGCTGGCCTCTGAGAGATTCAGCTGCCTCTGCGCCCCAAGTGCTGGATTAAAGGTGTGGGCTGCTACTGCTACCACCACCCAACTAAGGACTTTTTTTGTTTTGTTTTGCTTTGTTTAAAGAACTTGTTTTTATTTTTAAAATCACTTGTCTGTGTGTGCAAGGGTGGGACGTGCAGTATGAGTGCTGTGTCCTATAAGTCTACACTGAGGTGTCAGTCAGATCTTCCTCAGTTATGTGTGACTGGGTACCAGCGGACACAGCATTATGAGTCCATAGCAATGAGGCGTCGTAGGTTTGACTCCCTTGTTACGTCTTCATCTTTCAAACAACAGAACAGAAACCCAGTAACTTTAAATTAAATAACTTGCCAAAGCTCACCCTTGGCCCCTGACCCCTGCCTCCTGCCCCCAAGAAAGTGAGGAGAAGCTATGGGCCTACTCCAAGGCCTAGGTTCTCAACTGCTTCCTAGTCCTCAACTGCAGTGAACTGGCTGTTACTCGTCTTTCCAGGATGAGGATGGGTGGGGAGGGGGCGTCTAGATAAAAAACAAAACAAAACAAAACAAAACAAAACCAACAACAACAAAAATCCCATAGAATTAGAGCCACATCTTTTATAGCATATGCCATACAGTTTATATTAAGAAATAGAATAATGTTTTCCTCACCTCTATGTCCACTGGGTGATAAGGGGTGATTCCCACACATTTTAATCATCTGAATCTCTTGTCCTGGTCTTTCTTTCTATATTCCCTGGACCCTCTACACTGACTCTTAAACTCCAGTTCATTAAACCACAAATTGGTTTTTATTATTCAACAGTTGGATTTCTTGTTTCTTTTTACACCCTAGATGAGAGAGGAAAAAATATCAACAGCTACTGACCAATGGTTTTTCAATAATAACTATAGAATTGCTGTTTATTGAGTTCCTCCTTGCGGCTACCTAGATGCTTTCAGGAGATTATTTTGTCTAGTCCTCGGTGCTTCTTTGGATCTACGTGTTCCTCTGCTCTAGTGTTAAGCGCAAGGACTCTGCAGGTACGAAGCTGGGTTCAGCTCCTGCCTGACTTCAGACAAGTTGCCTAACCTTCCCTGTGCCTTGCTTCCTTCTCACTGCTGTGGAGGTAATAGGAAGACATGGGTGCTTAGAGCAATGCCAACTCTGTGTGCAAGGAAAGTCATCCAAATTCCTTTAGTTTCACTTGGGGACAATGGCTCCAAATGAAACTGACAAAAGCCACATTATCAAAAGTTTTCTTTTTGCTTTTTAAAGACAGGATCTTGTCATCTGGCCCCCACGACCTTGAAACTGACTAAGTAGACCAGGCTAGCCTGGAACTCACAGAGCTCCACCTGCCTCCGGAGAGCTGAGATTAAAGAGAGGTTTTATTCACCTGTGTCTGCACATACATGAACGTCACTCAGGGCAGAAGATACAATTTGGGAGCCGATAAATTGGGGGGGGGGGTGGAGTGAAAGGAAACTAATGACTTCTGGGAAAGATAAGCCAGCCCTTAGGGAATAGATGCATGATACGATAGTTTGTGACAACCATCTGTAGATTTCTTTTCCTTCTATGTTGATAAGAAACTATTTTTCCTGCAGGCGACACTCCTAGGGGACACTCCTAGGTGAGGGGTTTGTGACCCTTGACTTCTGAGAAAATCTACGCCCAAGTGCACCAGAGGAATTCAGGAACCAAGAAGCAAAACTGTTCCATTCCAGTGGACTATCCCAGACCACTCCTAGAGAGTCTTCACTTCAGGGAGGCACAATGGAGGCTTCCTAGCCGTTCCTCAGGTGAATTTACCTAGGGTCGCCTTTGGTCAGTATGGAAGCTGAGATTTAAACCCAGACACGTGTAACCTAACAGACATCTTAGCTTTTTTTACTTCAAGGAGAAATCCAAGGCCATCTTCTATCTAGGGAGACCAGCCTGGGCTCTATGAGATCCTGCCATAAAATCAAAGCAACAAGGAAGGAGATAGAGACGGAGGATGGAAAAAGAAGAGCAAAGTATTTGAAGAATGAATTTTTGAGCTTCTGACCCTCCTGCATCCATATAAAAAGTACTAAGATCACAGGCATGCTCAGCTTATGCAGTGCTAAGGACTAAACCTAGGGCTTCTTGCATGTAGGATACCTATTGAGTTACACCCTCAATGCTTGGGCAAGTAGAGAGGCTTTGGCATGAATTTATAGCAAGTTCTGGCATTTTTAGCATTATCTGGAATTTGTAGCATTATCTGCAAAAACGATAATGTTGAACATTAATAAATGTGGTTTTTAAAGGTCTTCTTATTTCTAAAAGTGTGTATTTTGGTTTTTTTTAAGCATAAGTATCCATTGAAGAAATTATAGTCAAGTTTTAAGCCAAAACATTGTAGGCTCTCTTTCTCTCTGTCTCTCTGTTTGTATCTTTCTCTGTCTCTCTCTATATACACATGCTCATGCATACATAGCCGATAACCCGGCAGGGTCTTGAACTGATCTAGAACAGTGGTTCTCAACCTGTGGGTCACGACCCCTCTCAGGATCCAAGGAGCCTTTCACAGGGATCACATATCAGATATTTCGTTATGATTCTGTAATAACAGTATAACAATAACAAAGCTACAATTATGGAGCAGCGAAAAAGATAGTTTCCTGGTTGGGGTCAGCACAACATGAAGAACTGTATTAAAGAGTCACAGCATGGGGAAGGTTGAGAATCACTGCTCTAGAAGGAAGTGGGTGTGGGGAAGATGCAGATAACCACTGTTTGTTTCTAAGCGCAAGCTGCTGACCCAGGCTTCTGCACGTCCTCAGGGAGTGCCTCTTGCAGGCCTTTTCTAGAAGGTGACTGCCAAGGGAAGCTGTCGTTTTAACAAGAGATAAGACTCTTCTTAAAGTAAACTCAGAATCAATGGAGGACAAGCTGTTTACTAAACACTTCCTGCTTGACAGTCCTCAACGTGCAGGTCTGCATGGTCTTTTCTCTGAGACATGGCAGAAACGAAGCCAGGTTCTGTGTCCCCCGTCACCGGAAAGGCATCTAAGAGCCCCCCCCCCCCCCAGACAGAAGATTGCATCACTCCGGAGCAGAACACGCACCCATAGAAATAGGCACTTCTCCGTGGGAGATGTGTTTTATCTGGAGACCGCCGAGAGACATTAGAGGATTTTGAAAGCTGACACAAACGTTGTTAAGGACATTTCTTTTGGTTTGTCCTTAACAGACCAAAATCTGGAGAATTCTTCCATAGCTATGTTTGATTTCCTTTCTCTTACCTGCCCTTTGGGGCAAGTGCCTTACCTACAGAGCCATCTCTGCGGCTTGAAAGAACCTTCGTATTCGCGCTGTCAGGTTTCAGAATTTTGATTGCAGGTTATTCCTACCTGGGACTATTCTCTTGCTCTTCCAAGGACCCATAGGGCACTCACCTTCATTCCTCTTTATTCTTTCTTTACATTTTTCCCCTTTTGAAACATTTCGTCTGATGAGGTTAGATGCTGATGATTGCATTGATTCTTACTTTGCCTTCAGCCTGAGGACCAGGCCAGATGAAAAGTGGATTGTCTGGTGTGGCAGGATCTATAATCATGCCAGAAATAAAGTTCATACAGAAAGCAAAGCTAAAAGATTCCTTAGGATGCCCACATTATAAAGAGAAAGACAGCCGGGCCTTTTAATCCCACAGTGAATAAAACAAAACAAAACAAAACAGAACAAAATGAAACCCACAAATAAATAAAACCGAACAGAACAAAACACAAGAAGCACCGTACATCAGTCAATCATCATCAACCCCCAACAGCCTGACTGACGGGAGGGAGCCGAGTTTTCAAGCCTCAGGCTAGATAAACAAATGAGTTGGGTGGAGAGGCACTCCTAGAACTCAGGAGCAAAAAGAAAACTAAATCCCATTGGTATGTAGATTTGAGGCCTACAGATGCCCTAACCAAACTGGGTGTAACTGAGTTCATTCAGAGGTCAGGAGCCCTTTAAATCTGGTATTCCACGGGAAAATAGGTTTAGGCCAGTAATTTGATAGAGTTCAGTAAACCCAAGGGAGGGAGGAGATGGGTAGTAGTGAGATTTAAGGAGAAAAAATTTTCCTTTAAGTTTTTTTGGAACCTCTTCCGTGATTGAAAGAAATAATCAAATGGTACACCAGTGATCTCAGCATTCTGGAGGCTGAGGCAGCAGGATCTCTGTGAGTTCCAGGCCAGCCTGGTCTACAAAGCAAGTTCCAGCCAGAGCTACATCGTGAGATCTGGTCCCAGAACACTCAAATACAAGCAAAACAACAAACAAAAACAAGACAAACAAAATGACCTCAGCTATTGGATGGGTGGAAAATCTGAGCTCAGCTGGTACTGTCTGTGGTTAAATGTAACTTCCCTGAACCTCAGTATTTTCAACAGTAATATATACTGCATGATAATAGGTATATTATAAATACTGTAATTAATCCATCTTTAGAAGGGTGCCTGGAGCACAGCAGATGCTTAATAAGTATTTATAGACTGCAAAGGCAAGTAGGGACATAGTGTGCATTAATAAAATGCATATGTAAAGCCGGGTTGCATATTCTGTTCACTCTGTAGGTATTGTAAAGTGAATTTTTGAGAAGGATTTGGCCTGCTGTAAGTCATTAGGTAGGTGATGGGTGGGTGTTTAAGTTCTGGGGTTACAGGCAAGTCTTGACCTGGGCGTCCACGAAAATGAGTGAATGTTTGATTAATAGGCTGAATTACCCAGGGACCCTGAGCAAGTCTTTGGAAATCTGACTTGCTGCTTGCACTTAGAATTGCAAGAACATTTAGAACAAAGAGAGCTTAAGTCTCTTTACCCAACCCCTCTATAATGCTAATTTTCAGTCTGTCTGCTTACTGTTTCTTTGATTTCTACATTTCTTTAAAGCATGTCTATCTATCTATCTATCTATCTATCTATCTATCTATCTATCTATCTATCAGGCCTGGAACTCATTTTGTGGCCAGGTCTGGACTTGAACTCACAGAGATTCACTTGCTTCCCTATGCTGGGATTAAGGTGTTTGCCACCACAACCCAACTTAGTTTTGTTATTGTATGTTTTGTTTATTCCAGATGAAGAAATAATGAATCTTTAATTTTCAGCTTATTTTTCTGTATTCTACATTGGAAGCTCTAGATTTCCCCTCCATCCATGTTAGATATTTCTCTGCCAAGTAGCAGAGACTCTACTGTCATTATTCTTCAGCTCAGTATGTCTTTTATTTATTTTATGATTTTTCTTGGACTTATGCAATATTGCCAATATTTGGAAGTAGATTCTATACATTTTATTATTGATTTCCAACTTACCTTTCTTATGGTTCATGCATGTACTCTGTGTAATTCCAACATTTTAATATAGAATTGTCTTATGACTTAGCTATATCTTGATGGCCAGATCTTGGGCTTCCAAAAAATATATATACATTCTGTAATATATGGGTACCGTGGTCTATATATCAATACCAATATGTTCCTGGTGGGTGTTAGAGTTTATTATTTACTTATTTGTTGTTTGAAAATTTTATACAAATGTGTTTTGATCAAATTCATTTAACTACTCTATCCCTCCACTTTCTCCTCATCTTCTCTACCCATCTTTTCCCTGCTAACTTTATGCATGCTTTTGCCATTTAGTACTGTCAGCATGTGCACTGGAGGAGGACCACCCATTGGAAACTGGGTGGTATGTGGGGAAAACTGTCTCTCCCCTGGAAGCCATCAATTGCCAGTGGCTTCTCAGCTAGAGGAAATAATAGTTTATGAGCCTTGCTTGAATTTTGGCTGGCTTGCTTTTATGGAGGTCTTACGCATGCTACTGTGAGCTTACGTATTGTCTATAGACCCTACTGTGTCTGGAAAACACTGTTTCACAATAGCTATTCCTTACTTCTGGCTCCTACACTCTTCAAGATCTCTTCCATGATGATCTCTGAGCTTTGAAGGGGATAAATGGCATATCTATTTATCTATCTATATATGTATATGCATATATGTGTGTGTATATATATTTTTTACTACATATTTTTACTACATTTTGATAGTCTGCCTATTAACTGCCGAGGAAAGGATGTTTACATTTATGAGTTTAATATTGAATTGTCTATTTTTCCATTTATTTTTATGAAGGTTTGTTCCCCCCTGAGATCAGTTTTTATTCTGTAGCTCAGGCTGGCTTGAAACTGATTACATAGTTCAGAGTGTTCTCTCATTTATGGCAATCCTTCTGCTTCAGTTCCCCAAGTGCTAAGATGGCGATGGTTGTGAGAGCCATACCCAATTCTATCCTCACTCTCAAAACAAACAAGGATCATACTTACATTTTTACACAAATATGATTATATTCACAAATTCCACTAGTTACCTTCTTTTAGATGGACCCCTGCCCTCTCCCCGCCCTCCCAGACACTGTGTCTTCTTATTCCTTCTCAGTCAGGACAGAAGCACACATTACACATGCTGACTGGCAATGGTAGGGCCTTCTCTCCACACACAGAAGGTCACATGACACCAGATCAAACAAGGCCAGATCAAACGCACCAGCAACACTGCTACCATATTAAGTACAGGAAGGTGTAGCAACGCCGAGAACTTCCAACCTGTAGCTCTCCCTTCTTACTCTCAGGATAGAAGATGTCAAAGACATAACGGAGTAATCAAAAATTGTATTTGTGGATGTACATTTTCTCGACAGTGTTTCAACCCCAGATCTCTGTTTCTTTCCTTTAACCCTTGCCCACAAGAAAACAACACCTCATCCTGCTCACACCACTCTGGGTCCAGTGGCCTAAATCGAGGAGAAACTTTATAGAAGCTAATGTCCCAGTGTAGGGTGCTCAGGCAGGGGGATGGTAGGAGACAGGATAATTGTCCTTGGAGGGTCTGCCTTCTGCATTTCAGGGGCTTTCGCGTGTTATCTCATTTGTCCCCTCTTCCCCCATGTGTCAGCCCTGAACTTAGAGCAATGGTGCTCTGATTCTTCTGTGTTCACAGAGGAAAGCGCAACTCCTCGGGCATCAAGACCCTCAGACCCACCATGAAGCATGCTCCACCGTCTAACTGGGCTGTGGGTACAGGGCAGGAGGAGGAATAGTTAGAAGAGGCAGCTCTCTGTCCTCCACAGGACAAATGCCTTTGTGAGCTTTGGGGAACCTGTTGTTGTGTTGGCCAGTCAAGACTCAAGCCTGTCCTAAGTTGGCCTTGCTTTTGGCAACAGTAGGGCCTATGTTTGTTTCCAGAAATCACGGTGGTGATCACAAAGAGGCTGTGTTCACATGTAATCTGGCTTGACAGAAATTAATTTTTAATAAGAGGCTCCATTCAGTCACATCATTGCCCTTTGGGGCCTGTGTCGGGGTCAACTATCCAGAGCTGGCCACTGTGTTCTCGGCTTTAGACTTGGGGTGTGTGTGAGTGTGCGCGCGCGCATGCATGCATGCCAATAGAGGAGGTTGTGGTGGGTGAGTATAGGCTGGTTATAGTCAGCTTTCTAGGCAAGGCCAGGTATTAGTCTAATTAGAAGCTGAAGGATGCAGGGAACCCATCTATTTCTTTATTCCCCAACCCCAAAAGACACTGTATAGTGCCTGTTTTGGAGGCTTATGCTAAGTACCCTTTCCACAGACTCAAGGTCTTTCGAGGTCTCACGGACATCGGGACAACCCTCCTACTATGGTGGTGTTAAGGAACTTGGCACTGTTATTTAATCCTAATGGCAAGCCTCAAAACAGGCAACAGCATCACCTCCAGTGCAGACAGTGGGGAGCTAAGGGGCTCTCTCGACCCTGTTCCAGATCGCATTGGAATTGCCTTCCTATTGGCCGGCTCACCCTCACTGCTCCACTGAGGAGGAGCGTTGAAATGATGATACTTCCTTATGCCGTGAGCAATTCTCTGCGCCAGTCACCTAAGTCCCAAAATGTGCTCATCTTTGGCTTATTATCAGTAATGATGTGTGTGGGGGTGCTCACTCACCCCATTTTCAGGTCTGGGGCCTTCTGTGTTTTTTCTTTTGGTAGTTGCTTCCATCTTCCTGCCCCGCCCCCTCTCCCCGGAAATGCACTTTTTTTTCCCTTTCTGGGTCTGCTAAAAGACAGAATCTCACAGCTCTGCCTTCTCAGTGTGGGCGGCACTGCCTTTCTCAGCACCGCAAACTTATCCTCTAGCCGCCTCCAAAGGCTTTATCAGGAGACATGGTGACTTCTCTCCTAAATTACACAGATTGGTTTAAAAATAGAGTGCAGGGGTTCCCTTGTCAGGAGAGCTGTCAGCCGGCCCACTTTTGACACCCTTTTCTCCCTCCCTTTGTTGGTACACGTCAAAGCATTTTTATTTTTATTTGAAAAGTGTTCTGCTTAAGTTTTCTGGAGCCTTTGAATTACCAGAAACGTCACGGGGTGGGGGGATGGGACGCTTAAAGTTATTCTTCCTCCTGATTTAAAAATCACATTTAGTTTTCTATGCCTTACTGTCTTTGCAGGCACATCATCATCGGTCTGAAAATGAGTCATAAAAGTATATTCTGGTGGAAGCAAGAGCCCTGATATGCAGAGCTCTGCGCTGTGGCAAGGCAGGGTGCATTTTAGGGGCATGATGTGGATTTGGTATATCTAACTATACAGAGTGAAAATGGCAGAGGCCATGAAAGATGAACCAGACAAGCAGAAGAAAACCACAGAACAACAGACCTTGTAAATAGAAACAAATTAGCCAGAGTAATAGTAAAAAGACCCCACTACACATTCACAGTGGTGGGACAGAGAATGGCCTGCCTCCCTTCACTAATTCTTTCCCCCAGACAAACAGAATTTGTGGCGACATCTTGTCCTTTGTGTGGGGGAATGCAAAGCCCTCCTTTTCCCCTGTAACCTTTCGCTTCTCCATTCCTTTCCTCTTATCTGTGTTTTCCGTTCCTCCCTTATATGGCCATGATTGGCTGCCCTCGGAAGTCCAGGAATTTGAATGTTATGTGAAAGGGTAATGCTAATTGGGCTCAGTGACATTCAGGTCGCCTGGGAGATGTATGGGGGTCACCAAGTGAGAGACCAGCAAGTATCCACATCTGCTATGAGGCTTTTCATTGCTTTCTCTCTAAACACTAGTCTTAGCTAATGGCCCTACAGCCCTGCTGTCCCCTCTACCCAACGGTCTTTCTTAATTATCAGGGCAAAGATTTTCTTTAACATTTCAGTACTGCGGGGGGGGGGGGGGAGAAAGCAAAAATTTATAATCTTATTTACTGCACCCAGAAGAAGCCTGTGAGAGAGAAGGACAGGTATTATTACATCATGCCCACTTTGGAACCAAAGAGCTGGAGGCTTTAGCTATCCCTAGTTATTGCTCATGAGGGCTTGCTCATTTAAGGCAGAGTTCACTTCCCCTCTCCCAGCCACAGGCTCTTTGGCGCCCTGTTTGGGTGGATTTCCTTAAACAAAATACTTCCTGACTTAGGGCATCAGGCAACCTTTGTGGATCCCAGTTAGAGATAATTTTGCCATCTGAAAGTTCATTCAGATTTATGTCTCATATTAAGTAGGCTTTCCTTATCTCAATCTAAATGACTTCATACTTTATAAAGTATACTGGTTTCATTAGTGGATATTTGTACTGACCTAGTTTGAGTACAGAGCAGTGAGTGAAATAGAACAAAACTTTCACAAAGCTCTGTTCCCTCGGAGGAGACCCAGAATGAGCAGGATGTAAAAATATGCAGGAGGGGTCTGGAGAGGTTTTGCTTTAGATTAAGAGATTGGGAGGTCAGTGCTCTTTGGAGAGATGCCTGAGGATTCAGGGAGAATAGGATAGAGGATAGGAGAGGACTGGAGAGATGGCTGGGCGGGTGGGGGTCAAAGCAGCCATCAGGAAGGGTGCCCCAGGACAGGGGAGTGCATGGCAGATTAGAAGAAATGACTAAAGGGAGTCTGACCAGAGCCAGGGAGGAGGGAAGGCCTGTGAAGCAGGGGAGGTGTTGGGGAGGAGAAGCATAGTGAGAAATTTGGCTCTAACCCAGAGGGTGATAAGAGTCGCTTGTCGGGGGGATGGAGCGGGGGATGCTGGTGTCAAAAAGAGCCATTAGACAAATGTCTGTATCCTGCTGAGCTCCGGCCCAGTTCTGACCTCTTTTGTTCCTCACCAGGGGTGGATACATAACTCGCATGGCCCACTTTGAAAATAGAATCCAGCGCCTCTTGTCTAAACAGCAGGAAAGGAGGCATGGTTGAAAGGTACTGAAACATTCTGCTCTTCCTTGCTACCTCAAGCCTCACCTTCAACTTGCTACGGTGGTTTCAATTTGCCATTTCCCATAGATCTAAATAAAGAAACCCTTAGCATGGATTTTGACTGTTCATCTTTGCACATACTCAAGGCCAGTTTTCAGTGCAAATATAAGTTGGGAACATTTTGGTAGATACATTCCCAGTGTGTATTTTGTCTGTACCAGAACAATAGAAATGTTATTAAAAAAAAAAAAAAAAAAAAAACAGCATGGCCCAACCTCCCACCCCCAGAAATGCAACCTCCTAAACAACACTGGATCTTTTATGTGACAATACGTAAGGAGGGTCTAGAAGGAAGAGGAATTATTGGCTGTATTCTCTTCATCTACTTTTTCCCCCATGTCATTATTTTGGGGGTCATCTGTTGATTATAACAAAGAAGCATTTGGACTAACATAGGACATGATAGGCCAAACAGCTAAAGATTTCTGTGGAATGGAAGATGTAGTCCCTTGGTGTGACTGACTTAGTCCCAGACCAACCATGTCAGCCTTGTCCAAGATTACTGCCTTTGGACTCCAGATGCCCCGGAGATGCCCAGGAATCCTGTACTCCTAGGACCTGGCAGTGCCCATGGGAAGACAGTGGTTACACAGTGGCTGTGGAGAGGCTGAGGACTTCCTTTGCTCCTGCATATGGCTCCACGTCTCAGTGGATTTGAAAACCAAAAGATGACGTTACCAAGAATTTTAGATGACAAACTGTGGCGCCATGTTTGCCATGTCTGTGGCCAGCGCAAGCCTCACACCCACACAGCTGACCCCGGTCAACCCCATTCTTTGGAGTACTAGCATGGCCATTTTGGCAGATTTTAGAGGGCCGAATGAATAAGATAAATAAAACTACTGCCTGGAGCAGATCCAGAAACCTTGGTGACAATCTGCACTGTCAGCAAAGAGGGTTTTTAGACCCTGGTTAAGAAAACGGTACTTGCTATGAACGGGTTGGGGGGATGTTTTTCTGGTTTTTGGGGGGTGTTTTTCTTCTACGTGATCGGAGATACATGAAGATCACTGTGCAATAGATCACAGGAGCTGCATCTGCTGGGCTGTTTTAGAACCAGAATCTTAGAGGGTGAAGAAGAGACAGCATACTTTAGGGGACTAAGTCAGGTCGGGTGTGGATGAGGACTATAAGAGAGCATGTAGACTATAGAGTTGCTGTGTTAAGACCTGTTTTGTGTAGAGGGCTAAGAAACACCACTGACCTCCAGAAAATGAGTGTCAACATCATATCATGGAAAATTTGACTGGAGCTGATTTCAATGTTAGCGTGATTGGCAAGAATTCCATTGCAGAGGGTAGGTTACTAACATCAGAGAATAATCAAGGCCCAGTAATAGAGGCATCATTGGGTATGAGCTTTAAAAATTTACTTATTTCTTATGGAAAATGAGGGAAGATAGATGGCTTAAAGATGGTATTCACATCTGATGTATGTATGTACATGTGTATACCTGTGTGTGTGTGTATGTGTGTGCGCATGTGTGTTCACACACACATGTGCACACACATACCTATATCCATACTTTTCCTTGGAGCAAGAAGAAAGAGTAGGATTACATTAGGGAAGGATAAAATGTCAAGAAAAGACAAGCTTTCTGAATTTGGAGAAAATGAGAAATTTAAGCTGCTTTTTCAGACCAAAGAGTAATGTCAGGAGTGAGACATTCGAAAGCAGCTCATTGCCTGACATTTGTTTGGGATTTATGCCTAAGGTTATAAGAATAGAGGTGTCACCTAGAAGTAATTAAAGTGCAGAGAATTTCCACGGGGGACATATGTCTGTGGGAGAAGGACCCCTTTGTCTCCTGGAGCAAACCTGAGATGCCTAGAAGAGAAGGTTGTATTTGTATAGTGGCCTGAAACAAGATGGCATCTCTTGCCTTGACCCCCATGTTTAAGAGGAGCTTGTCCTGACATCTCTCAAGATGGATAGGCAGAGGTCCTGCATGGCTAACCTCTCACCCCGTAGGAATTCTCCAGTTTCTTTTGTGATCATGATCCAGACACCCAGAGCCTAATCTCACCAGGCCTCATTCCTGCCCTCATCCTCTTCCTTCATACAAGAAGACGACAGCTCCAGGCTGGTGGGATTGCTGAGGGCCAACTGTTAGGAATTGGACCAGTGGGATGCTCAAGGCTGGAATGTGTCCAACCCTTGAGGTTGCCTGTTGTATGGGTTGGGCCTGGGAGATGGAGTGGGGAGGAATGAAGAAGGAAGGATAATCTATATGTCTTCAAGAGTCAGTGCAAAACTTTAATGGCCTTGTTACTAAGAGGGTGTAGTTGGTCCCTTCTTATATAACTTTCACTTGTTTATTATTTGCTATATGGGTCTGCATTTACTCTTTTTCGTCTGACCTGCCCCCAAGTGAATTCCTTTTTAAATTGAAAGGCTTAGGCAATGGGGGGGGGGGGGATGGATGAGATTCTCAGAGAGTTTGGCTTTACTGCTTAGGTTACTACTGTTATTGTCTTTAGCAGTTATGTAGGTGACCCTTAAGGCCTAGGAGAGTAAGTACTCTTTTTGCCTAAATGAGATCTTAATTGCTTCTCCTTTCGTGAATGGGCATAGTTGTTTTTAGCACAAGAATAAAAATACCTTAGCGTTTCAGGCATTATTTGTCCTTTTGTCCATCAGGATGGAAAGACCAGAATTACTGGTTAAGCTGAGTGTCTTGTTTCCTTCAGATGTCTGGAAGGCATTCTTTTTCTGAGGAGCTGGGACTTGAGTTCCTTTGTGAATTGGGCAGGAAGACAATGCTTGTCTAAAAACCTGTTTTTTTTTTTTTTTTTCCTCCTACTTAGCTTTGAGCCTGGACCCTGAACTTTTTATTTTCCTTCAGGCTTAAAATGGGGAATTTTAAAAACAGGGACTCGGGAAGAACCTGGGCAGAGCTGAATGAACAGAGGACCCCATTGCTCAGTTGGGTGGAGTTCACGTTCTTCTCTGTCCTTGAAGTGTGCCAATGGAGACAGGATTCAAGAAACCGAGACAGAGGCAACTTCAGATTTCCTTTCTAACAATAAGCAAGACACAACAATGTGTGGACAGGAATAGTAACTAAGCTTAAGTTCTAGTCAAACACACGGTCACTCTTTTGAAGAGCTCCTACATGCAAGCATGTGCTGCTCATCACCAGATTTTTAACATAACTCTCATCCTCATCTTATAGGTTTTAAGCATCTAAGATACCTACCTGAGACCCTATGATCAGTTAGTTGCTAGGACAGGCTTAAAAATAGTCCCCAGTGATGCTAAGGCTTACATTTTCAACCACGAGGCTGTAGTGACCAGATTTCCAACATTCCTTGGTATTATATCAAGAAAGCTATTATTTGGCTACCGGTGGATTTTGGTACTGGGGTCTGAAAGTAGGGCCTTGACTTTGTTAGACACCTGCCCTCACCATGATGCTTCATCCTTACTTAATAAATTTGGGATAGCTATTTCATTTAGTTTCTAGAAGACCAACAGTTAGTGAAGCTGCTTGGTCTGACCACTTCAATTAACTAGTTATGAGCGAGAATAACTCGAAGAGTCACGTGATACGTCTCAAATCACAGCATTGGTTAATGGCTCAACTTGAATCTCGTTGTGAGAGTGCTGCGTGGGCACATCCACCATGCTGTTCTGAAGGACTAGTCAGAAATACAGTGCAAGTAATGTTTAGTGGAGAGGAGGAAACCTTTTCTTTCTGCTCCATACTTGAAGCAGGGTTGCCAACCTACCATGGCCCTGCAAGCCGTTTTGTGGCTTCTGAGTGCATTCAGAAGAAAACACATCCGTCTGTCGTCTGACCTCACCTTTCATGCTAAGAATGAAAGCAGGGGACGGTTTGCTTTGAGACACTTTTACACCAAACTTGTGTTTTGTCTTGCGTGTGTGTGTGTGTGTGTGTGTGTGTGTGTGTGTGTGTGTGTGTGTTGTGCACATGAATGTGCCTGTGTGCAGCCGTGCAGAGGCCAAACAGGATGGAGAATGTTGAAGATCTTCCTTTATTGCTCTGTGCCTTAATATCTTCAAACACAGTAGCTGTAACCTTTCCCTTTTTTCATTGGGTTGGCCAGGAAACTTACCTGTCTCTGCCCCCTCAGGGCTGGAATTCCTCCCAACATACACTCACATATAAGATCTGCTTTTTACTTGGGTACTATGAATTTGAACCCAGGCCTTTCAGCTTGCTCCTGCCAACCCGGCCATCTTCTCAGCTCCTTCGGGTTTTATCTTTGTTAATGATTCATCAAAAGCCTCTTCCTTCTCTAAGGGTAGCTAGGGCTGGAGAAAATGCCTCCTGTATTCAAGTTGCTAATCTATACTTGACTTCCTGGTTGGAATGACTGGTTCATTTTTCTGTCTAGTTGAAACTCTATGGATCTAGGTGGGAGTGGTGGCTCCCAACAGTGTGGAGGCTCAGGCAGAAAGATGCTGAGTTCAAGGTCATCGTTGGTTACATAGATCTCATTGTAAAAACAACAAATCAACACCAATAAAACACAAAACTAGATATAAATTAACTTAGAATAAATCACATTTATTTATTTTACTTTAAGGCACTTCAATTTAAAAAACGGTTTAAAACAGGAAACTAAAAAAAAAAAAAAAAAAAAAAGAGAGAGAGAAGGATATTTATCTAGCTTATGGGTTCAGATGTTGTTTCTGTTAGCTTAGGCAGATTATTATAAAAAAATGAGTTGCCTGGATGGTAATTGTTCATTTGTTCACAATCACAACAGTCAACCACTCAACTGACTCTGTCATACAACTGTCCTATCCGTTCCCACCCACAGTGGCCAGAGCTGTGACATTGTAGATAGTCTGCAGAGAGCTGTGACCCTTCCATCTTGTACAGAAGTCCTCTGACATTGTGATGTCATTACTATGTAAAGCAGAAGAGATTATTTCTGGTAGTCATTTGTTCTTGTTTGTTGTGAGACTCAGTCCTACTGTCTTACCTAGAACTCTCTTGAACTCTCAACCCCTTTTGTGTCTCTGTGTCAGCTTTCTGAAGAGCTATGATGAGATGTATAAGACCATCTTGGGCTTTGATTTCCTTCTTTCTTTCTTTCTTTCTTTCTTTCTTTCTTTCTTCTCTCTCTCTCTCTCTCTCTCTCTCTCTCTCTCTCTCTCTCTCTCTCTTAATCCTTTTTGTGTGAATTTAATTAAGTGATTTTTTTTCTAGTGGACGTAGCTATGGTTTTTATTTATTCAGACAAAGGGATGGTATGAGAGCCATGCCTAATCTGTGCAAATACACAGCTTGGGCTGAGCCCAGAGTGCTTCTTTCTCTCATTTGTCCTAGACCTAGGCCTGGAAGCTTCCAGCCTCCATATGATCTAATTTTACAAGCTCACTGATTCAATCTGGCTTCTTTCGACTTCTGCCTGAATTGCTTTGCTTGGCCTTATCCTAACTTTGGCAATATATTTTAATCTTTGGTTCATTCTCATTCTCTGTCTCGTTCTGTCTTCACCAATGTCTGGCTTGTCTCCCTCTGGCACTTTTCTTTGTAAAACTGTTCTGGTAAAACTGTCATATTTGTGAAACTCCCCTACTTCCACCCCACCCCCTCCCTTTCTGCTCTTTTCTGTGCTGTTCTCCTGTGAGTTGGGCATATCTAATCTCTAACTCATTCTGTCCAATCTTTCTCTGACTCATCACTTTGTCTGCCCCTCAATTAGACATCACTTTCAAACATGGCTGTTGTCTTCTATAAACTAACCTTACATTCATTGTTAGGGACAAAAGGTGCGTACTCAGGACATGCCTGCATATCAGCTGGATTATATAGACCAAGGAGGTCTTTGGATATAATCTCTTGCCAGAGCAGCCATGACACTAGATGAAAATTCCTCCACAGTAGGACATTAGCAAACAGGATACCACAGCCATTTGTAATTGCACAATGGAACTTGCTCTTTTGCTGCTATGAAGCCAGGGGTCACCTGTGGAAGATTATTCACTTGGTCTCAAAGAGAATGGAAACCATGTGTTCTGTTCCAGCAGAGACTGGAGATGTGAATGAGGCCAGCTAACTCCACGCTGTGTCAGCTTGATCCAGATCCAAAGAACTAAGCAGTATTGCTGCCACAAGCTACTTCATACTCATCTTTGCTAGCTTGTTTAAACTATTACATTTATAGCCTGCTTTTTAAGCCACACAGTACAACCATTTAGCAATTATTTTTGTTTTTATGTGTTTTAGGAATTTGAATAATCTAATTTTTTTCAGTTTTCTTTTCAGACAGGGTTTCTCTGTGTAGCCTCTCTGTCCTGAAAGTCACTCTATAGATCAAGTTGATCGCGTACATATGACGATTTGCCTGATTCTGCCTCCTGAGTCCTGGGGTTAAAGGCACAAAATGATGTTCTTGATTATCTTATGTAACAGTGTGGTTTATAGTTTATGAAACTGTTCTTGACGATGAGGATGCTCCATTGACAAGGAAACCTAATCAACAGACAGGAAGGGAAGAAGATGCTCTGGTTTCATAGATCCATAGAGGAGAGCTCAGGTCCCTTTCACGGCAAGGGGACCTGTCATAAAATGTCCAGTGGCACCTGTAAGGTTTCCAAATGGATGAAGGCCAAACTGGTAAGTGAAAGTAATCGGGCTCAGTATGAGAGAATTAAAAATAAAGACGAGAGCTTTTTGTATTTTCCTCTTGAGACGAGTCTTTGTGAACTGAGTCCAGAGAAATCACTTCCCTTTTCCTTCCTGGGACAGTGGATAGTTTACAGTGTTGGGTTTAATTAAGTCAGTGTCTTATATATGCTTGGCAATATCCCCAACCCTTTGGGCTGTTCTTGACTTCAAGAGTTGTGAAGACAAATTGCAGTCACCGTTGTCATTGGTGCCCTCCTCCTCCTCTTCCTGCCTCTTCTTTCTCCTCCTCTTTTCTGTGGTCTATTTCTCAAATCTCACTAAGTTGAAGTTCTCAGAATAGTTTCTGGGTATTCTAACATACCTAAATATTTTCTAGTACACGTTCCAATGGTAGGTTCTTTAACCGGTCAATATGAAAGAGATATCTAACTAATCCGATCAGTTTGAGAAATATTTATACATTAAATCTCACTTTATATTACAGTGGATATTAGCATAATAGCTTTAAGAACTGTCCCAGTGGAGAAACAATTCTCTCTTTTAAGAATATAATGCCTGCCAATCCTATTTAGATATAGCAACCTTCGTGAAATAATTTACCATCATGTCTCTGTAACTTCACTTGAGAATTACTGAGTTGTCTGGCTCAATTCAACCACTATCTACGTATATGTACAGATATGTATGCTAAGCATCTTGGATAGATACAACACATTACATATGATAAAATAGGAAATGTAGAACATATCATAGATGTGTCCTACAAAAAAGAAAAACTAAAGAGCAATTAATAAGGTGATTTCATCAAAGATTTGAAAAGAAAACAGCTCGAAGTGGCTTCAGTGGTGAAGAGGTGGCTTATACAATTAGGGCGCTCAAGGTTAGGTAAAGCTTAGTGGGCTTATTCTGTTCGGGCTCTGGCTCCATTTCTACATCAGTCTTTTGGATATGTCCTTCTCTGGATGTCAACATTATCCTGGAGTTGGCTTCCTTCCCAAGAACAAAATATATCCCTTGGCAACACGGGTGATTGTAGTTGCTAGTTTTCAAATGCACCAAGAGAATGCACTTTTGTATAATCCTAGCTCTAAGGTTTGGGATTGATTAGAACTTGCTTGAGTCAGCCTGTGGGGACAAGAAAATGTCAAGTGTCTATTGATCAGTCTTGGCTTACATGGATTCAGTCAAAACGGATGATTTTTTGACTGGAGACCCTGCTTCAGGCTTGAGATTATTGGAATCTTTGGCTCCCATCACATGTTAGAGAATGTAAAACAATGTTTTAGGGAACTAACTAAAAAGGCCTGTTAGACAAAGCTCAGGAGGAATATGTTAAGACTCAATGGATCCAGTCAATAGTCTCCGTTTGTTAGAAATCTTGGAATAGCCAAATAGCCTTCAAGCTGGCCATAAGAACATGCATCAGCCTTGGCTCTGAGGGAGGTGAAGGGAAAAAGGCAACTCAAGGAGGAGGAAACAGCATGAGTCAGGAAGCAAAACATCACCAAGAGTGAAGAGCTGTTAGGCAAACAGACCCATTTGGACGGAGTAGTCATAACAAGGTTTCTATGGCAAATGCATTCCTCATTGCAAATACTTAAAAAACGAGGTTTGGAAACACAACCCATCAGTAAATTGGGAACTCCCTGTTCTCTTAGTGATAGTGGAAGCCCTGTTACTGTTTATAACGTCTGTGTTTCCAGAGGAGTACAACTGGTGTGTTGATGAAATAAAATCATCAGAGAAAAATGACAGGATTGGTGAAGGAAAAGATAGCACCTGAGTGAGTTGACCAGTAACACATTTGAGAGCAAAATATTTGTTGACAGGAATTTTAAAAAAGGGGTTGGGGTGGGGTGGGGGAGCATTCTTTTCTTTCTCTGATGATTTATTGTAGAGTATATATTATTAAATCTACAAAGTAATTTATATTAGAGATAAAACATAATTTGCACAGTTGAGTCTTCCTTTATGGCTTATCACTTTATTGAGTAACTAAGAAAGATTATCATGTTCTTAATTTAATACAAACCTCCTGGATAAAGTTTTATCATCACAAATAATAAAGTCCATTAACAGTGTGCATTAAAATGCAAAAAGGTGGGGGGGAGGAGGAGGGAAGAGGGGGAAGAGGGAGGAGAGGAGGAGCAGTTACATATAGAACCACATGGTTGGTGGCCAGTTGACAGCAGCTACCAGACCATAGCTCTCCTGTGTTTTGAGTCTTTTAAAAATGTCTCCCTTGGAGAGGCCTTTGGTCCAGTGAAAGCTTTTTCCCATTGTAGGGGAATGCCAAGGTGCTGAGGTGGGTGTGGGAGCACCTTCATGGAAGCAAGGGGAGGAGGGATGGGAGTAGGGGGGGGGGAAAGGAGATAACATTTGAAATATAAATACAGAGAATATCCATTAAAAAATGATTAAATAAAAAGTCTTCTTTGACTGGTGTGGTGGTGTGTGCCTTTAGGTCCAGACTTTAGCCCCAGCAGTTGGGAGGCAAAAGCAGGAGGATCTGTGAGTTGGAGGTCAGCCTGGTCTAAAAAGGGAGTTCAAGGACAGCCAAGGTTACATGGGGGTGGGGGGATGGGGGGGCGGAGGTGTCCTCTGGGTGTGTTTTATCTTTAATTTGCATATTCCTTCTTTCTCAGAAGACTCTGGGCCACTTTTTATATAAAGGCCCTGTGTTGGTCCAGGTCCCCTCTTGGAGTTTTTTCCAAAAAGCTCCCAGTTTTGGTCTAGTTCCCTCCGCTTCTGCCTCTGGCTGGTTCTGAATATGTAATTACTTGTAGGTGGAAAGAAGAGGCTTAACAGACCTTGCCCTAATTGCTTGTTTTTGTCAAGTTGTTAAGAAGGACTTAGGCTCCAGAAACACAGGGTGTAGCCAGACAGAAGGCAGCCGGAGGAGTTCAAAAGTCTTGTAATCTTTGGCTCCACAGGCCTATAAAATGGAGTGTTGACGGAGTGCAAACAGCCCGCAGCCTGAGAGGCTCAGGTCCCAGAAAAGATTGAGGCCCCTTGCTCATTTGAAAAGGCAGGGGGTTTCATAACGACCCTGACTAGCCTGTTAATGGATGGTCCAATTTGATTTCCCCTTCTTCATGAAAGCCAGATCTGAAGCTGCCTGCTATACAGCAAAGCTTTTCTTCGCTCCCAGGTTCCCGGAATAAATACAATAAATGAGGTTTCTTGCAAAGGCTCTGCATGAAAGACGCGAATTAGGAATCTGAAGGGAGGATGATGCCATTGTAATACACTCTCGTTCCCTGGTGTCCCTCTTGAGGTAATGGTTAGAGGCTCATAATTTGTGCGCAAGACTGAGCTCGATATTAAACCATTATATGAAATAAAGGCGGGGGGGGGGGGCTTTTCTGGGAAGCGGGAAATCATTCGCCTTCTCACCTAGAAGGCTGAAAGGTTACCCGAGGTTAGAAGGCTTAATGACTATGGGATGTTTGGCTGGGTGAGAGGGTATTTTAAAAATGCAGCCGGAAGTGCTTTCAAGTGACTGGCTTCACAACAAATCGCATTTTCCCAGCACTCCGCGGGGGTCTTGTGTCTTTACTGGCGATCTTTAAACAGGCAGACAGGTTGGAAAGTGTGAGTCCTGTGTTCCTCATGATTGAAGAGTGGGATAAAATACAGGTATTCCACATGAATCCTTTCAGGATAGGATGTTGCTGGAAGAACAACACACGCAGACTTAAAAGTGTTTTGTGGCTGGGCAGAAAGCAGTAGGGATGCATGCAGTTACCCCTGTTTTCATTTCTTTCTCAGGTGTATTTGTTCCTGTGTGTGTGTGTGTGTGTGTGTGTGTGTGTGTGTGTGTATGTGTGTGTGTTAGCAATCACATTTTCAGTTATTTTAGGAGAGACTTAATGTTGGGATTCTGTAAACCCCACCCTTCAATTACCTGGCAGTAGCCAGGTATGCTCCGCCCCAGTGACCTGACACTATAAAAGGGGCTGCTTGCCCCCTCCTCTCTCTCTTGGCCTCTCTTGCTTCCTGGCTCTCTTGCTCTTCCAACCCTACCCCTCCTCTTCCCCTTCCCTCTCCCCGCACTCCACGTGCTCATGTCCGGCCTCTACTCCTCTATTTCTCTCTCTCTCTCTCTCTCTTTCTCTCTGTCTGTCTCTGTCTCTGTCTGTCTCTCTCTGTCTCTGTCTCTGTCTCTGTCTCTCTCTCTCTCTCTCTCTCTCTCTCTCTCTCTCTCTACCACCCTCTTTACTCTCCCATGACCTGAATAAACTCTATTCTGTACTATACCATTATGTGGCTGGTCCCTCAGGGAAGGGATTCCCAACATGGGCCCCCCAGAGGCATCTCCCTTGCCCTCAGGACTCGATGCACCTCCATGGGCCATATGCCCCCCCCCCACTCTCTTCATCCTTCCCCTAACATTGGTGCCGAAACCTGGGACGTCATCTTTTCACAACATTGGTGCCCCGTGACTTTTCCTTTCAGTGACTTTTCCTTACACTTATTTCAATCATCTTTAGAGGAATTGTAGGTAGAAATACTAATTTTTTTCCAGGAATATATTTTATTCTCTTCTGAGAATCTTTAATTTTAGAAAAATCACACACACGCACACACACACACACATTTAAACTGGTTAAAATAGTTTACTTTAGTATTTGGGTTATGAAATCAAGAGGGTTCTGGAACTCTCATTTATGTTACAAATTCCTGTTCTGGGATTGTATTTAAATTTCTTCCTCAAACCAGGGTTTTGTTTTGCTTTCTTTTCTAGACAGAGTCTCTCTACATATACCTCTGGCTATCTTGAAACTTGCTCTGTAGACCAGGCTGGTCTCAAACTCAGAAATGTGCTAGCTAGCTTTTGCCTCTGCCTCCTGACTTCCTGGGATTAAAAAAAAAAAAAAAAAAAAAAGGTGTGCCACCATCGCCTGGCTATTTATTTTACTTTATTTCAAACATTTCTTATTCTTTTTGTTTCAAAGATTTATTTATTTCATGTATATGAGCACACTGTCACTGTCTTCAGACACAGAAGAGGGCAACAGATCCCTTTACAGATGGCTGTGAGCCACCATGTGGTTGCTGGGATTTGAACTCAGGGCCTCTGGAAGAGCAATCAGTGCTGTTAACCACTGATCATGCAAAACTAAATAACTAGGGCCATGCCTTTAATCCTAGCACTTATGTGACAGAGGCAGACAGATCTCTGAGTTAGAGGTCAGCTTGGTCTGCATAGCAGGGTCCAGGCAAGCCAGGGCTGCCAGGAAGACCTGTCAGAAACAAACATAACAACAATGAAACAAAGAAATGAAAATAATTTCAGGTCTAAATGTATAGAAACAGACAGTTATTGTGGTAGTTTTAATTGTTTCCTCAGGAAGAAACATTTCTGAGTACATTGTATTATGTCCCAGAAGGTGATTATATGTTCAATGATACTCTCAGTATCAATTCTCTCTCTCTCTCTCTCTCTCTCTCTCTCTCTCTCTCTCTCTCTCTCTCTCTCTCTACCTCCCTCCCTCCCTCCCTCCTTCCTTCTTTTCTTTCTGTTTAAATCTTGAGGGCAAAAATTCAAAACATATCAAACAATTTGGTTCTCAAAGTAGTCACTGCCTTGTTCATCTGACAGGGACTTCATAACTTAGTTTCTATTAGAATGACTGACTACCCTGCAGAGAGTTATGTGGGCTTTGCATAGTTTGGACTCAAGGTTGAGAGCTGGTTTTCTTCCAACCCTAGAGCATCAGCCTTTCAGAGACTCAAAGTAAGAGGTTGTGGGCTACATAAGGCTATTGTTAGTATAAGGAAGCATCGAATTTAGCCTGTCGCCTGTCTCTGCCATAGACTTCTGCTTGTTAGTTAGATGAAAATGTGAAAACAAGTCTAGTAGGTCTTAAAATCATTCCAATTTGACAAAGCACACAGACTTTTAGGTTATACTCAGCTTCTCATCAATAGAGATATCTCAAGTATCAAGTAGTTTCCTGTGTCTCTTTATCCTCAGCCTTAATACTGACTTAGTGACTTCAGATGTGAGTGTTGCTAACTCCCATGTATCCCTGAGGCAGAGGGGACAATCTGAAAGTCTTTAGTTGTGTCTTCTAGGCTCCAAGGTTATGACCGTCAGGCTTCTCGACTCTATCTAACTTCTGGCTTTCAAAGCAAACAAAATGCAGCATCTTTGGTTGAGGCACCGGTGCTCTAGTGGCTGTTCTATCTGCCACTGAATTCTGATGTTCCTCCCGCTTTGCCTGTTGAACCCTCAGGCTTTGTCCTGGTGGCTCGCTCCTTAGTAGGCAAACTGCATTTTTCTCTGAATTCGGACAAGAGAAAAGTTGCAGGTGGCTTAGAAACTTTAAACCTCAAGACTTCTTTGCCAATCCCCATGGAACTGAGTGGCTTAGAATAGCTGGGCTTCAGATCGAGTTCTTTGAACAGGGCTCTCTTTCAGATACTCTAACCCGGGATATTTGATCTTCCGGAGATTTCATCTGTGAACCCACTTCCTTCTTTACATGGTGGAAACCAAGGTAGACAAAAATTGGAGTGACCTCTCCTCTCCCTCCCCCTTCCCGTCCCCTCCCCTCCCCTGAAGCTATTTTGTGTCCCGGAAAAAATACAAATGCTCATTCATTTCCTTTATGGCCCATGTTTTGTCTACAACAGGGATGCCAGAGTTGTGATGGAACAAGGTTCCTGTCTCACATGGAGCCATATGACCTGAATCTTTCAGACATGACTCTCCAGGAAAGAAGAAAGTAGTCAGGAGCTATTTTAACATTGTAATGAAATGTGCAAAGCTATTGTCTGGTACATAATCTTGCTTTCTCTCAGATGCTAGTTATTTCTTGCAACACCCTGAGTTTGATCTACAAAGCAGCTCATGGACAGTCTCACTGTCGGCTGTGACAAATCTCTGGGATTTGAGGAAGTTCTGGGCAGCGGAGTTGAAGCGTACTTGATTTGTGTTTTCTTTTTCTGACCTCTCTGCTGAAGCAATATATCTTTTGCTAATCATTTTGTTTTACTTTTAATTTCAAAATAACTCAAGCATTAGAAAACAGTCCAAGAGTGATGCAGAGGAGTCAGCATATCCCACGGCAGCATGTTTTTTCATTTCCTTCCCTGCTCTGTGTATATTCATATGTATTCTTTTTTGCCTCTTCTTACTGAAAATGAGTTTTTTTTCTTATATACTATATCCTGATTGTACTTTCCCGTTTTTTTACTCCTTCTAACTTCTTCCTACCTCCCCGCCCACTGTATCGATCTCCTTTCTGACTCTCATTAGAAAACAAACGGGCTTTTATGGGATGATAATATAATTAACATAATGTGATAAAATGGAAACTAACATATTGGAACTAGACAAAAATCAAGCAAACAAACAAACAGGAAAAAAAAAAAAAAAAAACCAAAAAAACCCAAGAAAAGGCACAAGAACAAGAAACAGATCTGCTTGTTCACACACCCAGAAATCCCACAAATACACTAAACTGGAAAACCATAATATATACACAAAGAGCTTCTGAGGTAAAAAAGTAAAAATAATAAGATAAAGTTAAAACAACAACCAACCCCCCAACCGCCAACCCCCCCAACAACAAAAACAACAACAAAACAACCCCCCCCAAAAAAAAACCAAAAAAAAAAAAAAAAGGGAAAAGCCCTGACAGAACACTCTGAAACAAGGGTTTTCCGAAGATGCTTTTGGGGTGATGTTCCGCTGGCCATCTACGGCTGGACATGCAGCCTCCCAGAAGAGTAGTTTGTTTCCCCAGTGTGACTCCCTTGGGGAAAACTTAATTTTCACTTACAAGTGGCTATCATTTGGAGATAGCTTCCGGGTTAGCGATGGGAACATATGTACTTCTTTCAGCTCCAGGACCCCAACTGGTTTAGACCTGTGCAGGCAGGTCCTGCGCATGCTCGCTCTGTCTCTGCAAGTTCATGTGTTCATCCCTCTTATTGACCAGGAAGCCTTGGTTTTCCCGGTGTCCTCCCTCACCTTTGTTCTTTACTCTTTCACCTGCTCTTCTGCAGGGCTCGTTAGGTTCTGAGAGAAGGGATTTGATGGCGATATCCCTTTTAAGGCTGAATGTTCCAGGCTCTCACACTTGTCTGGCTGTGGGTCTTTGTTCCCATTTGTTGCAGGAGAAAGCTTCTCTGAAGATGGATGGGCAAGGCGCTGATGTACAAGTACACAGAGTGTCCTGAGGAGTCACTGTATTGCTACATTTTGTACGTTTCTTGTCTTTCTTTTTCCTTCTTTATGTCAATAGTGTTTAGTTTCATCTCATGGAGTGAGATGAAATCAGTTTTTGGCTGGCTACTTCCAAAAACTTCCTGCCTCCGTTGCCCTAACATTTCTTGCAGGCAAAACACCATTGTAGACCAAACGTTCTGTGGCTGGTGTTTGTGTTTCTCCTTTGGTAGCATGCTGAGTAACTTTCTGTACCGAAGGCACTCGCACGTAGAGGTGAAGGATCTAGGTAGACACCAGCTCAGCCTCTCCATAGTCTGTGAGTTGTGTAAGGTGTTGTCTTCAGCAGTGGGGCCTAGCCATCAGTTTGTGAAGAACAACCTATAGTCTTGGCAACAGCTTGAGTTATTTGGGGGTTCCCATGGGACTCTTTTGCCCCCAGACTCAATTAAATGTAACTTAATACCGGTATTAGAAGCTTTATTTGACAACCAGAGATGGTATGTGTTGGGTTATATACCTAATGGTAGAATAATCTCCCCCATTATTTGGTACTTTCATTATATTGAGATATCTACCTACCTACCTATCTATCTATCTATCTATCTATCTATCTATCTATCTATCTATCCACCTACCTACCTATATCTATTTATATCTATCTACATATCTATAATCTATCTCTATCTGCCTATCTATCTTATCTATCTGTCTGTCTGTCTGTCTGTCTATATTCTACTGGTATTTAGGTTTCCACACTACCCCTTCAATAACCTTTAATTTTAGTTGTCTTTCTTATACTCTCTCCCTCATCCCCTTCTTTCCTCTTCCTCTGCACTTGATCCTCCCATACCAGTCTCCTTACCATCCATCCATCCATCCATCCATCCATCCATCCATCCATCCATCCACCCATCCACCCATCCACCCATCCATCCATCTATCCATCCATCCACCCATCCATCCATCCATCCATCCATCCATCCATCCATCCATCCATCCACCCACCCATCCACCCACCCATCCACCCATCCACCCATCCACCCATCCACCCACCCACCCATCCATCCATCCATCCATCCATCCATCCATCCATCCATCCATCCATCCATCCATCCAATTTCTACGTTCCTGTCCAGGAGAGTTCTATCTGTGACCCCCACCCTCAGTCCCCAATGCTGTGCTTAACCTCCACTATATAGATGGCGGCTTGTTCATCACCGACTTGCTTCCAGCGAGTAGCTGATCAACATGCAAGCAAATATGTATCATATTTGCCTTTCTGAAGCTAAGGAGATGACCCTGTGTTTTTGTATGTTTTTGTTTTTTAGTTTGCTTATATTTATCCATTTATGCATATTGAATCATCCCTGAATCTCTGGGATGAAGCCAACTTGATCATGGAGGATAATCTTTTTGATGCATTCTTGGATTTGTTTTGCAAGGATTTTACTAAGAACTTTTGCATCTGTGTTCATAAGGAAAGGTAGTCTGTAATTCTTTCTTTTTGGGTCTTTATGTCATTTAGGTATCAGAGTAACTATGACACGGTTAAGAAGAAATTGGACAATATTCTTTTTGTTTTTATTTTGTGGAATAATTTGAAGAGTATTCCATTAATTCTTTTTCGGAAGTCTGGTCAAATTCTATACTAAAACTATCTAGTCCCCCCCCCCTTTTTGTATTTTTGCTCTTTTTGTTTTGTTTTGTTTTGAGATTTTAAATTACTGCTTTTATTTTACTAGGGTTTATAGGTTTGTTTAAATTGCTTATCTGACCTTGATTTAAGTTTGATAAACAGTAAGTATTGGGGGGAATTATTAATTTCTTTGATTAGATTTTCCCCCAATTTTGTGGGGGTACGGGTTTTTAAAGCATGCTCTTATGATTCTCTAGATTTCCTTGATATCTTTTGTTATGTTCTTCTTTTCATCCGTTTGTTAATTTGGGTCTTCTTTCTCCGCTTGTTGGTTAATTTGGGTGAGGCTTTGTCAATCTTATTTATTTTCTCAAAAAAAAAAAAAAAAAAAAAAAAAAGACCAACTCTTTGTTTCATTGATTCTTTGCAAATTCTTGTTGGTATGTTTGTTTCTATTTGATTTCAGCTTCTGCGTTTGATTATTTCTTGCCATCTACTTCTTTTAGATGTGATTTCTTCTTTTTGTTTTAGAGCTTTCAGGTGTGCTGTTAGGTTACTAGCATGAAATTTTGCCATGTCTTTTTTTTTTTTTTTTTTAAATGTAGGCACATAATGCCATGAACTTGCCTTTTAGAACTGTTTTCATTGTGTCCCAAAAGTTTGGGTGTGTGGTAGATTTGTTTTCATTCAATTCTAGAAAGTCCCTAATTTCTGTCTTGACTTGTTTTTCATTCAGTAGTGACCCATTTCCCTGAATTTGTAAGCTTTCTGTTGTTTCTGCTGTTGATGTCCAGTTTTAGTCGGTGGTCACATAGAATGCTGGGTTTTTCAGCTTTGGAGAAAGTTGTGTGAGGTGCTGAGAAGAAGGTACTATATCTTAGGTGTTTGGGTGAAATGTTCTGTAAATATCTGCTAGGCCCATTTGGTTTATACTATTAATTCTAGTATTTCTCTGTTTAGTTTTTGTCTGGATTACCTGTCTGTTGGCAAATGGGAGGTACTGAAGTTTCCCACTCTCAGAGTGTGAGGGTCAGAATGTGATTTAAATTGTAGGAGTGTTTCTTTGTGAGCATGGGTGCCCTTTTGTTTGGTGCATACATCTTAAGAACTACAATGTCGTCTTGGTGGATTTTTTTTCTTTAATGAATATGTAGTGTCTTTCTCCATTTCTCCTGATTCGGTTAGGTTTGAAGTTTATTGTGTCAGAGATTAAAATGGCAATACTAGATTGCTTCTAGTGTTCATCTGCTTTGGATATCTTTTTTCCATTCTTTTACCCTGAGATACTTGATGCTAAGATGTGTTTTTTGGCTGCAGCAGAAGGATGGATCCTGTCTTTGCATCCATTTCTAAGCTGTGTCTTTATATTAGGGAACTGAGATAATTGATTATCTTTCAATAAAGCAGTGTTTGTTGATTCCTGTTATTTTGTTGTTGTTGGTATGTGTGTGTGTTTTCTCTCATTGGATTTGCTGATCTGGTATTACGTTTTAGTACTTTGCTAATTAAAACAGAAATTAAATATAACCTTATAGTGCCAACATGGATCCCATCTCTTATGAAATATAGCTACCGAATATGCTTATTATCTATTTTGCCTTCCATTTAATCAACTAATTTGTTTCTATGACCTTATGCTTTTCTACCGTCATAGTGTTTAGTGCCACCAAAAGTATAATTTTTCATTTGCTTGCTAGTTTGTATTTTGTTTCTGTCCATGAAATGTGAGTATGAAGATAGAAAAACTCATTTGTTTTATCCATCACAGTATCCCAGTGCCCAAGACAGAGATTTGATCTATTGACTAAATAAACTCATAAATAAAAGAAAGCATCCATACCCACAGCCTATAGTCAATTGGTACTTTCTTGTTAGTGTGCAGTACAGCTTAGCTTTCCCTGTTAGTCCAGGTTTTTGAAGATTAGACCTTACCAGCACTGGCTTATTGATAAGAACATTTCTGTAGATGCTTACGAGTGTGTGTGTGTGTGTGTGTGTGCACTAGGGTAGACACACACACATTGAAGAGTGATGAACAACCCCAAGTTTTGGTTCTCATCTTCTACCTTGTTTGAGACAGGGTCTCTTGATCACTACTGTGTAGGCCATGCTAGCTGGCCCATGACCTTCCAGTGACTCTCCTGTCCCTGCCTCTCATCTCACCAGAGCAGTGCTGAGGTTAAAGATGCCCCTGCACCTACCTTTATGCGGGTTGGAGGTCTGGATGCAGATTTTCCTGCTTGTACTGTAAATTCTTTGTCTATTGAGCCCTCGCCACGCTTCCTAAATACCTTTAACAACACCCTACGCACTCGGTCTCCACTGTAGCTTAGCGTTGGTCCTTGACAAATAATGAACATCAGCGGTGTTTCCTCTTCTGAGTCAGTTTAATATAAGGAGTTTGAAACTTAGTTTTGCTGAGAGACTTTATAGAAATGGTCCTGAGGACACCAAACTCCATGTAAAATCATACGTGCTGCATCATGCTGTCTGTTTTAAACAAACAAACCAGAGTCTCAACCCCGGTCTGCTTTGTCCTGTCTTAATTTCTGTGTTGGTTTTGAGCTTCTCCATAGGCAGGTTGGAAAAGGCACGGCTGTTTTAGGCTCTTGAAAGTCTCCAGCAACTGAGGAAATACAGAATATAAAGTTAATTATTGCTGACATTCTGGTTTGTGATATTAAAACTATGTCTCTCAACTCCCAGCTCCCAACATTGTTTTTGGCCTTAAGGCAGCAAAGCAGAACTATGCACAATTTAATCATGGAGTTTTTGTTTTTGTCATGGCAGACAAGGATATATACAACTATCATTGCCTGTGTGGGTTGGTGAATTACTTAGATTTTCTGTGCTCGGAGAGACTAACCACAAGAATTGTTGAGACATCCATAAATGTATTGTTCCAGGTCCATGTCTACAGTGAGCACACAATTCCTCTACTTCCCAATGATTATGGCTGTGAGTCATCTCAACTCTGTGCCTAAACCATTTGGATCTCTTGGAACAGGCTCACCTGTGTTTGGGAGATGTCTTAGCTAGGGTTTTACTGCTGTGGACAGACACCATGACCAAGGCGATCCTTAAATGGGGCTCACTTACAGGTTCAGAGGTTCAGTCCAGTATCATCAAGGTGGGAAGGTGGCAGCATCCAGGCAGGCATGGTGCAGGAGGAGCTGAGAGTTCTACATCTTCATCTGCCGGTCTCTAAGAGAAGACTGACTCTACGCAGCTAGAGAGTGGGTCTGATAGCCCATACCCACAGCCATATGCCTACTCCAACAAGGCCACACCTACTCTAAGAGGGCCACATCTCTTAATAGTGCCACTCTCTGGGTCAAGCATATGCAAACCATCACGGGAGCTAAGCTCAGGGAATGAGTTCTGGGTACATCACTGAGGGATTTTTTAGGCACTTCTCCTGCTGTTTAGGGAAAGTGATTGAACTGAGTTGTTCTTATCATTGGTGTTGCCAACAGTGTGGTTTAGGAACATTTCAGGTTCCCAGATTTAGATGCAGAGTTAGGCTATTTGTGGCCGTTGCCTACTGATGTTTACCTGGCACAAAATTTATACAAAATTTCTATCGGAACTGTGTATACTTTATTGCCAGGGGGCCATCTATAGCAAGAACGACTGATGGAGAATTTAATTAAAAACCAATTATTAAATACCTACTGGGTGTTAGGTTCTACATGCTGGGCAGATCTGAGAGATACAGGGGAAAGCAAGAAATGATGGTTATCTTCAAAGAACTTAACACTGATGTTAATCATATACTTATACTTTGATATAAGTAGTATTTTTTTTCAAAAGTATTTTTTTTTCCTTCAGAGTTTTGTTATGTACCTACCCTGGGATGGCCTCAAATATATAATTCTTCTGACTCAGCTTATGAGTGTTAGGATTATAGACACGTGTTACCATGTCTAATTTAAATACTGTATATTTTAACATAAGACTTTTTTTTTCTTCTTCCCACATATAGCATGTGGGTAGACAGATATACAGTGCCTTAGACAGCAACATCAAGAAACTTAGGCGTTGATGAACTTTTATCTTTTGGAAGTCATAACATGGCTTGTTTTTACTTGTGTCTGTGAAGCGTTAAAAACAGTACTGTGAATCCCATAATAGAAATGAGTGAGTTTTAGTGGAACGTAAAGAGAAACTAAAGAAAATGACCCGAGCAACCGGAAACGCGAGCAACCAGACCGGAAGTTTGTATCCTTTTAACTGTTCTTCAGCATTTCTTTTCTTGGCATCGTTTTTTCCCCTCCTCCAATGTCGAAAGAAAAAAATATCGTAGGTGCTGAGATTGCGCTCATCTTCACTAAAGGCGCGTGGTTTTCAGATTTGCTCTCCTTACTGGTTTCATAAGCACGGTCTTTTAGATTTCTGACTCTCAGCGATTACTTTTCTTTCTCAGGAAAATCCTCCCCCCTAGTCCTTCTGCTGCGCTCCTCATCAGAGAGAACGCTGCACCTTCCTCCTACGGTGTGCTTGACGGCAGCCTTCCTCGCTTCAGCTCAGCTCCCAAATTTAATTCATTTGTTAGGCCTATTTTTACCTTGAGACATGAAATCTGAATGTGTTGCTAAACTCTCAGAGAGAATGCTTTTCGTTGTGCCTTCCATCTAAGGCAATGTGTGCTCTCCTAATGGTATTATTTATAGCTGTGGGCTGGTGAAAACCAAGAGCAGGCAGGATGCCCACATCCCCTGTCACGATTTTTCCTTCTTTGTCTCTGTTTTATTTTTTTTCTTTCTTCCTTTCGTTTTTTTTCCCGTTTGCTTTTGGATGTTAGTCATTAGTACCAATTTGTTTAGTCATAAGCAAGGAAGGGGTGAACATGTAAAATTCAATATGCTTAGTTTCCACAGCCCTCGGGTGAAACCTGCGAGACAGCCTCTTGAGCGAGGTAAACTGTGACTGACAGAGGGTTGCAGGTGGACGAGATGTCCTCTGCATCTCTGACATCATTCTTCCTGCCCGAGGAGTCTTGGTGTGTGACCATGCCACTCAGTACCAGATAGGCACATTTATGCTGCGGCAACAAAAGGCGCCCCGCATCTCAGTGAAGTACTGCAACTTCCACAGGGCTTGCTTTCTAACCTGGCTGCCTCTCTGCTCCCTCCTGTCTGATGGCACAGCTCTGTCTGGAACACAGTGATTGAAGCAAAAGGAAAAGAGACCCTGCTAACCTCTCGTGGGCTCCAGCGGCTTCTGCGTGGCAGGGTCATGTGTAATTTCAGTCCACATTTCATTGGCTGAAGCAAGTCATCTGGCCACTTAAGAGTGCTACATCACGTAGGAAAGAGGGGAGACAACCAAGGATTAGGTAAACGGGCCACAACCGCGTGGGGTCATTGACATTCCCATTTTGTGGGGTACTGTGTTTACTGTTTCAACTACTCGGCCGAGAGATTTTCAGGCGTTTGGAGAGCTTGCCTATCTCTGTATGCGGATTCATCATATCCCGACTGCTCTCTCAGACTCTAATCTCTGGCTGCAATTACTTATAATTCTAGACCTCTCCTCTCATCTTTAAAACGCTCAAAGTCAGTGTCACTGTGCCTAGCCTTGTTCAGTAGCCTCTGTGTTCTAGTGGCAACCGTTATCTTGGTCCCGAGGAAGAGTATTTGTTTCTCGGTTTCTTACTTAATTCATCGTTGCTTAGTCGGCTGTGGCTCCAGCTTCATTCGTCATCATTCTGCTCATTTGACCAGGATGTGACAGTCGCACGAAGCTTCCAGCTGTTTGGTGATTAAGCCGGAATGGATCACACCCTAGGGCCTCTTCACTCTCCATTCCTGCTGCCTGGAACATTCTTCTGTAACCCTGAAACAGAGGGAGCCCTTTCTGTGTCAGTCTTGTCTAGGTCTCACTACCACCTCTTGCCGGCCTGATGGTAGAGGCTATTTTTGTAGCTACTCTGGAGGTGCAGGTAGGGGTTCCAGTTCAAGGCTTGCTTGAGCTGCAAGTTCAAGACTAGCCTGAGAAACTTAATGGGGCCCATGCTTGACATAATAAATATGAAGAGGTGTGGGGATTTAGGATAACTTTACCTTAAAGTCAACGCCCAGTACTGTTTAAAAAGGAAACAAAACAAAACAACTGTCTTCTCTAGAAGACTCCCTTGACGACCGACCACGTTATCTCTGCAAACGCTTAATCACCGTCCAGTTCTTTCCTTTGTTACTCTCTCCACTTTCCACAAGAACATAAGCTTCTTGGGCAGAGCCCCTTTGAGTCTGTGTATCTCTCATTTCTCAACACCTAGGATAAGGCTGGTTAATATTAGTGTTAGTTACTCCAAATAAGCAGCTTTTATATTTTGAATAAATTAATAGTTCTAAACTCATAGTTCTTCAAAATTCAGATGAAAGCCTTTACTTATTATTGGTAAACATACAAGTAGCATTTGCTAATCTCAATTGATAGGACAATCCTGGACATTCCAATATGTGTTAAACTTTATCTTCATAGGAATTCTTTGTGTTTTATAATATTACAAGAGTTTTTATTTTTAAAATGTCTGATACATAGCAAACTTCTGACTACTGTATTTTTGGAGTAGGCCTGTTTCTATAGTCAATGGTACTATTGTCTGGATCTCAAGTGCTTCCCAGATGCTCAGGTATAAAAGATTTGGTCCCCAGCCCAAGGCTCTACCAGGAGATGAGACGGTGTAACACATAAGAGGTGGGCCTAGTGAGAGGATCATTGGGAACACCTCTTGAAGAAACTCTTAGGATTCCAGACCTTTTCTTTTCTCCTTTGTGTCTAGTCATGAGGTGAACATCGGTCACCGCTGAACTCCTTCCATAGTGTACTATTTGGGCACAGACCCAGAAGCAATATGGCCAAAACCATGATGTCAAATGAGCTTTATCCATTTTTAAGCTGACCTCAGATATTGCAACCCAAATAGGTTTTATTAAAAGGCTTCATTAGGCAAATATTGTGGCCATAGATAATTAAGATCTAAGCAAATCCCTACCACTATTCAAGGGCTCTGTCTTCATTTCAATCACTTAATCGAAAGTCGGTTACCTTCCATAACACACCTGTGGGGAACTCATCCCAGATGCTATGGAAATTCCTTGTGGAGATTTTTTTAGAAGATTCAGTACGATTTGGGATTCCCATGGAAGCTCTCCTGTAACTTTTTGAAGTATATATTTTTCATTGCAAATAGAATGTGAATCAGATTATGACTCTCTTACTTCATTTACAAGGTATATGACCTTGGACAATTTATTTGGTTTTTCTGTGTCTACAGTTCTTCATCTTTAGATACCTGATAATGCTATTGACTTCCAAGATTCTTGAGAAGGTCATTGATTAAAAATTAATTGAGGAATAAAGATCTACTTAATAATGCTTAGATTTTTAAGAAGTCCTATCCAGACATACTGAACTCTGTGGAAACAATGTACATCAAAGAAAACTCACAAGGACAAAAATGAATTAATGAAAAGTTAATATGACTAAAACCTATTGGTGAAAGAAGTTTTAGCATTGCTTTATGACTTTCAGTATTACAATAAAAATGTATTGTTATGTTTGGTGTTATAGTTTAAATGGAAAATAGCTATTACAGCAAAAACAGTTCCAATGAAAGGGGAAACTTGAAGACACAAAGAGTTTATGTTATAAGTATCCTTAGGGTTAAAACTTCCTCAGGAGCAACAATACAATAATCAAAATGTAGGTTTGAAATATTCTGTAGATTGTACTTTGTAGATGGATTTGTTGTTGTTGAAGATTTGACTTAAGCAATTCATGTATCATCCAATACTCACCTATACTATTTTCAGTGCCTTCATGATATCCTACTGTGTGAAAATACAATTTTATTTGCAAACAGTCTTCTTTTACTGTGCAGTTAGAATATATTAAGATGTTTCGTTATTACAACTCAATGAAGAACATTTTGTAGGACGGTGATAAAGTTTGTATAAAAGGTGCTGGCCTCGAACTCAGAGAAACCCACCTGCTCTGCCTCCCAAGCACTAGGACAGGAAGTGGGCACCACCACCCAAAAAGACACATTTCTTGATATTTTTCTTTTAAAAATGGATTTCATGAAAAAAAAAAAAGAGTACCATTTGGAAAACTATTGTGAAAAGGCAGACTAGGTTCTTCCTCTTGCATCCGGTTTCTGATTATCTGGTAGTAAACTATTTGATGAAGAAAAACCCACAGACATGAAGCTCTGCTCTCCTTCTGCCAGCATCGGATACTGTGACAGAAGAAGTGACAGTGTCTGAGCTGGGCTTTTAAATAAACAAACACCGTCGCTCACATCGCTCGGAAAGGGCACAGAAGGATTGAAATGTCACAGAGAAGCTGCTTGCATTTGATCACTGGAGAATTATTTGACCAGGGCTTATTCCAGAGCCATTTATAGTCAAAGGCAAATATAATTTTAGGTCTCCTTCTGAAGCCACAAGCAAAACTGAATGTTGTTTCTGGGCAAGGCTGGAAGGAACGGATTGGGAGCAAGCTCATTTCACACTCATTGCTCAGTGCAACAGTGGACATGTTTCCTGAAGAGCTGTTCAATGAATGCGTACATCAATGGATCGATGAGAAGGGAGTATTAATCTCATAGTTGTGACAATCAAGTATAAACTAGAGTACCAACATGGAGTTTTGTTTAGAACATACACTTCCTACCACCTGGAACATCCCGGAGCGAGAAACCGTAGCTGAGGTCAAGTTTATGCTTAGCATCGTTTCGTTGGGCACCAGTGCGGAGTGTTAGCACTTGCAGTGACTTAAGTGTATGGAGCTGTCAATGAATGAGTGTGAGGCAATCCGGTTACTTTTCTGAAGCAACTGTACCGTACTGGCCTCTTACAACTTGACAAATGCTTTCTCATTTTATAGGTGAGAGAGACAGAGAGAGAGGGGATTGGGGGAAGGGCGAGAGGCTGACTGAAAAAAAAAAAAAAAAAAAAAAAAAAAAAGAAAGAAGAAAGGACCGGATGTCTCTCAAGGTTGGAAAGACACCAGATTTATCTGGCACATCTCCCCATCTCCTCACTTCTGTATCACCCCAAAGCCCGGTATCGCCATGGGTACTCATCACCTGACTTTTGAGTTTATATTCCAGTAGTATCTATTAAAAGAACTCATGGTCCAACCGTGGAAGTAGTTGCTGATACTCTCCTGCAATGTTAGAAGTCATAGCTTGAGGAATATATTCCGCTCGGTATGTTCTGTGGCTTTGGATCATTGCTTTCTTCTTCCCCCTCTAGAATATCCTTAACTTTTCTTCATTTTGTTATTACATTTCACCATGTATCAGAGTGAGGATTCCTCCCATCCCTGAGCCCTAAGTAAAGTATGAAGTCTTTCAGGGAAGAACCTTTAAAACAAATTGTATGCCTGTGTATTGTAACCTTATACATTTGTGTTTATTATTGTTGCTATAGCTGAATCGTATTTACACAGTATTATATATTATTATGTAGTACAGACAGTATTATATAGAATTTATCTTGTTAATGTCAGGTATTGTACCAATCACACCAAGAAGAATTCATTTTGCTTTCAGCAACGTGCCCTGAAGAACTTCTGCTACGATTCCAGTTTTGTGGTTAATACGATAGGCTCAAGCCTTCGTGGCCTGGATCTGAAATGCCTGCTCCTCTCCACTCTACTTAGAACCAGACACTCACAAGTGAACGCTTGTCAACTCTGGGGCATGTGTGGAAAGGACAAATAAAAATACCCTTTACAATATAGTCAGAGTCAGTCCCAGTAGTGGAGCCCAACCCAGTCGGATAATGGGGTAAGAAATCTCCAGTCATGGCATGACTTGCCAACCCTGTGTCAAGTCAGCAAACTGGCTTTTCTCTAGTTCCCTCTTTCATTGAGTCTAGCAAGGGCTGCCTTTCTTTGTGTTCCCAAACACAGCAAGACTGTCTCTTCCAAGTTTGTTTTGGCCTTTGTTGATTGATTCTTTTGCCTGGAATACCTTGCTCTTAGCTTTTCATTGGCTGACTTCATTTCACCATTTGGTTCTGAGGACTAAACTTACAGTCTCAGCTAAACTCTAGTCACCTCTCCTGGTTTTAGGTTGAAGCAGTCAGATCAGCTTGTTTGAGTTTCTTCACAGTGAGTCAATCTCCTGTAATTTGTTTGCTTATATACTTCTCTGTTTAGAACATGGGTTTCTTTCTATTTTCCAGAGTCTACTGTTTTTCATGTAGGAGTTGCCTCCAAATAATGCCCCACAAACTGTACACATGATGTTTAAGATGCTGTGTGGCATAATTGACTGCTATTTTAGTAGAGAATTTAAAAAACTTTTTCAGCCTTTTCTTTCTTAAAAGACAGGATCTAAATTATCTCAGGTTGGCCTCAAACTGATTATGTGGCCAAGGAATGTATGATTTTCTTGCATTTACCTTTTGAGTGCTATAGGTTATAGTTTATACATTACCATACTGGGCTTATATGCTGCTTGGAATAGAACCCAGGGCTTTGTGAATGCTAGACAAGTGTTGGACAGCCTAGCTACATCCCATCCTAGCAGATGATTTTATAACAGAAATTTTGTCTGAGTGAGAGTCCTTGTGGAGAGGTAATTCTGACTTAACAGGTCAACTGCGCAACTCAAACAATGAAGATCAGCCCTCAGTTGGATTCAATAGTAACATCTACCTTGCTTATAGAGATATTCAAACTTATATGTATTCATGTAGAGAATGAGATCACTCATAGTCTCTAAATAAGAGCGGTTAGAGTGAATCTTATACAACATGTCTGAACAGTGTTTGGTCTTTATTAAACTCTTGAACATTTTATTGCTGCTGTTAATTTTTAGTAGCGCCCTTTCTGTTTAAATATGCAAAAATGTATCCCTAACATCTCACAAATTTACAAGCACAACTTCTCAAGACCGGGATGATACTTAGAGGAGAAAAATCACTGTAATGAAATTTCAGGTTACCATGGCTACCTTTAATTACAGTCTATGGGTATGGGAGCTATTAAACCTATCTAAAATGTGTAATGATGCTTTTGTGGCAAAGTATTTGGATTGTTAATTAAATACAGTTGTGACTTCAATATCGCAATCAGAATCTACTGGTATCTGTCTGTCAAGTGAAGATGTTTTTATCTATGATTAGGAGACAGGGTTCCCACTTCTTGGTTATAGCCACATAATCTCTAGTTTTTGCCAGGGTAGGTTGTAAAAATGATGAATTTCAGTCCTTTGATTAGGTTATATTATATAATAAAGGTGGAGGGATTTTGTAATTCCACTATAGATCCTGTATTAGTCAACTTTGAACTATTCAGAGACTGTTAAACAGCCCTCACAATCATGTTTAGCGTGACATAGGTCAGAGTAGCCCAGACCTGGAGTCAATGTAGGTGTCCATTAGTGGACACAAGGATAAAAGGAATGTGATGTGTGTCCACAGTGAGGTAGTATTTTCCTATACAGAATGGGATGAGTTTGTTTGCAGGAACAGGCAAATATGTTAAGTGACATAAATCGGATTTGGAAAGACCTGTATCTCATGCCTTCCCTCACATAGAGTCAGGAATGGGTGTGGCCGTGAAGATAATAGGAGACCACTGAGATGGTGGGAGGACCTGAGATAGGAGAAGAGGCGAATTTGGGGACAATGGGGGATATGAATACAGTATGTAAAGTAAGTGTATGTTTGAAAATGCCACAATGAATCCTATTATTGTGCACATTTAATCCACTCTAGTAAAATATAATCGGGCAGGCCATTCGTCATGTAGAAGTTAATCTATAGCTGATGTCACAGCAAACCTTTCAAAGATGACAATTAACAAGACTTATTAATCATTCTAATTTTACTAGAGGCACATAGCATCAGTGAATAGATCATTCAGAATTCCTTATAGGTCAACAGTTTCCTCTAACTTTGATTTTTACATGTTACTTATAATTTTGAATATACTATTTGAGAACACTCCCTTCAGTTTCTTTTTTTCCCCTTACCAGTTGTAATCTGACAGTGTCCTTCATATGCAGCATGGTCTTAGTAAATCTTAATAACCAGTATGATATAGTTTACCCAGGACCAGCAAAACAGTAGAGAGAAATCAATTATGCCCAAGATGACTATAAATATTCATGGTAAATATTTTGAAGGTAAGATATGTGGAATTCTGAAGCTGGCAAAGTCAAGGTATTTGTGTGACAGGTAGCAAGAGCCATTACAAAATTTTCTTTAAGGGAACGTCAGTTAGATTGCTCTGATTTTAAAGAGACTATATCCATGGTGCACATCGAGAACCTAATCAGTGGTCCAGAACACTCAAATTTAGCAAGTGCTCTGGGGCCTTCCATTCACCCTGACTTCAGACACGCTGATGTGCTCCACAGCTTCTTTCCTGTCGTTCCCATCTTTCAGAAGGGGCTCCTTTCCTTCCTTTCATTCTGAGCGTCTACTTCATTGGTTCCAATTATTTTTATTACATTAGTTTAAGCTGTTGGCAAAGTAATTTCCAAGAACAGACTTAATGAGAATGACAGATTTTTGACTTTCGTATAAAATTATAAACCTGTGTCCATGGAAACAGAAGGAAAACTCTGAGATTCCCTTCCTTTTTTTTTCCCCTCTCTGATTGACAGGAAAGAAAATAATGATGGTTGTAATAGCACAATTACAGGCTGCAGCAAATCCAATATTCCAGGGATCACGAAGGTACAGCCCTAAAACTTATGAATATTTGCCTAATATTTTGGTGTGGGGCGCCGCCTGCACATTCTCCATTACAAGATGGCGCTGACATCCGGAGTTAGCAGTAAACAAGCCATGTGCGCACGTGCTGGGTAACTTTCCACTTCTTGAGCTCTGCCTCTCCCGTGGCGTCATAGGGCCTGATGAGTTTCAACCAATCAGGGGGCTCCGCGTCCAAAGCAAGGACTGATCCCTTTATAAGGGGACGGGCTAGATGGTCTTCGTCGTCTCGTTGGTCTCGTTGGTCTCGTTGGTCTCGTTCGTCTTGTTCGTCTTCTTGGTCTTCTTCGTCTTCTTCGTCTTCTTCGTCACGTGTAGCAAGTGCTGGTTCTCGAGAGTATTAAAGTTTACCGCAGAAGGATCCTATTTCGTGTGCCGCGTCGTTCTTGCAGGCGAGACGGTTGCGCGGGACATTTTGGAAGCATACCTTGGTCATTGTTAATCTCAGTATAAGATTGGGATGTTGGGTTTTAATAAACATTTGCTGTAATGGAATCACTGGGACAGCTCTGTAACAACGAATGTGCAATTATTTGTGGATACTTTTACATTGGAACCTGCTGCGTTCATGGAGTGTTAGGGCTTGGATGGTTTTACAAACAGAAACTCGTTTTCTTACCTTGCCTGTGGCTGGAAATTCAAGATCTCTACAAACCTTTAGTTCATTGCTACTTATCATCATCCAAATTCCATTTTAAACTATTATTTATTTAATGTGTGTGTGTGTGTGTGTGTGTGTGTGTGTGTGTGTGTGTGTGTGTGTCTATGATGATGTCAACCTCAGGTGTCTTTCCTCAGAAACCATCTATCTTCTTTTGGGAAACAAGATCTTTCATTGACTTGGAACCAACTGATTAGACTGTCCTGGCTGGCTTGTGAGAGCCCAGGGATCCACCTTCCCAGAGCTGGGGTGTAAAAGGTGAAATAACCACATTTAGCAGTGAGTTTGCAGGCTTGAACTGAGGTTCTCATGGCGGTGCAGCAAGAAGCTGACAGACCGAGCCCTCACTTCCAGCTCTCATAGGCAGTCTTGGCTTTTTAAAGCATCAGACATGGCCAGAAAATTTGCGTTGTGAATATTGATATTACAGGGCAATTCGTACTACTACACTGAATGGTCAATCGTTCAGATGATACGTTAAATTCTAGGAGGTACAATCTGTGAGAGCAATTCCCAGCAGAAACGAAGTTTATCAAGGTGCTAATATGGTTTTATGAAATGACGTAATTAACATACTGTGATGGTTCATTTATGTGACAACTTGAATGGACTAACAGAAACCCAAATAATTTAGCAAAATAGTATTATGGGGCCTATCTCTAAGGATGTTTCTGGGAGAAACTATAATTTGAATCATTGGGTTGAATGAAACAAATAACCACTATCAATATCCTAGAACCTTCATTCATGTTTTGTGTAGATATTAATTTATGTAAGTGACCACTGGGTACTCTTTTTTTTTTTTTATAAAGCACATATTCAGTGTTTGAAGCATCTCTCTTTATAATACTCTTTTTTTTGGTGATTGCTTCCTTTGTTCAACATTACATGAGAGCCATTCCCATTATGGGCAGCAGTATTTTTTTTTTTTATTTCAAAATAGCATTTCATTATATGAGTACTTTGTCCATTCTACTGCTGGTAGATATTTGGACTGTTTCCAAATTTTGTCTATTATGAATTAAACCATCATGACCACTCTCCAATTTGCTTTCTTCCGAATGTATATCTATATGCAGCATTCCGGGCCATAGGGTACGTGTATGCTCAGCCTTACTGTTTCAGTGAGAGGAATTTTCAAAGCAGTTGTACTGACTTGCAAACAACCAGACGTGTGCGGATTCTCTAATTGCCACACACAGTCGTGTGACTATGAGGTGTATTTTTTTCACCCTGGGAAAGTCAGTGTGAACACACTCGCATCTTCGTGTCGTCTGCGTTGTCCGTGTGACTCAGTGTGTTGATAAGATGGAAAGAAAGAAAAACTGGGTACTGGGGCGCAGGCCTGTACATTCAGCACTCTGGAGGCCAAAACAGAAGCCTGGCTCATGCATGAAGCAAAGCAAAGAGGGCAAAGGTCGCCAGAGCTGGGGGGGGAGGGTCTGAATGCATTTGGGTCATCTATGATGTCACAAATTCTACTCCTTTGGGGGACAATTTCTAGTGCCTTGGTACCCTGATTTGTTAGATTATAAGAATACCATGATTGGGTAAATGTAACAAGACGGAAATGTGAAGTAAAATATAGGAAAAAGAGCATTCTCGGAAAATTCGAGAGAGCAGGCCCTGTGCCAGCGTTGGGACATCTTGTTGCCTATGTATTCTTTTACGTATCTCCACCGCCTGCATTGTCTGTTTCATCTCTAGGATACATCTACCAAAATACCCATGAAAAAGTTACAACGGTTTAGATACTTGTTTGTCTGTGTGTATGTGTTTGCCTGCCTGTTTTCGTGTGTACTATGTGGGCAGATGCCTGCCGACGCTAGAGGACGGTGTTAGAGCCCCTGGAACTGGAGTTACAGGCAGTTATGAGCCTGCGATGTGTATGCTGGGAACTGAACCCCTGTTCTCTGCAAGAGAAGCACCAAGCCATCTCTCCAGAACCTTAAAAAGTTAAATACATATACACATACTTATATATTTATATATCTTAGTCTTTGAAGTTAAGTCTTTGATATTAATACATCATTTTCCTTTTCTCCCTCCCACCCTTCCTAAGTTCCTCCCTCCCCATACTTTCTCAAATTTGTGACCTGCATTTTAAAACTGTTGTTTCACACACGCACATGCAACACACAAGCAGTTGCACGCGTGTGCACATATTTCTAACCGTGTAAGTACAACTTACTTTGAATGTATATGTGTAACCTCAGACTTTTCCACCTGTGCCCTACTTCCCCAATAATGGCTTGGAGGCTTGTTTATTCATGAATAAATGCATAGGCTACAAGCTTTGGCTCCCCTTCCCCCCTCAACTAGTTTATAACGTATACAGCCCATGTTCACTATTCTGTGTCTGCCACGAGGCTACCTCTCTTCAGTTTCATCTGTCAGACTTCTTCAAAGTCTAGGGCAAATCCCCCTGCCTCTGTCTCCCAGAGTTCCAGTCTTTCTGCCCACCAGATGTCTCACCTAATCCTGCCTCAGTAGATTGGCCGTCTGCTTCTTATTGACAGGAAATGCTTCTTCACAGTACATAAGACATTCTCCATATGTGATTTCAGGGATGGCTGCTTGGTACTGGACAGGCAGTTTGAGTGCTCTTCCCTGGGGAAGACTATTTCCCTAGTTGTCGGCGTTCATGAGTTCCCTGTAGATCTCTGTCTAGGGTGGAGACCCCACGGGACTTCCTCACTTCATGCTGGCCTGTCCATCGGAATCATCCTTGTGTAAGACTTGTGTAGAAGGAATGGTGACAAGTGTTCGGGGTGTGTGTGTGGGGGTTGTTTCTCTGACTTTTCTAGGCGAAGAAATCTCATAGCAAACTTCTGGGGCTGGCTCAGGAATCGTAGAGGAAAGACTGAAAAAGGTTTTTTTTAAAAAAATTTTTATTTATTTATTTATTTATTTATTTATTTATTTATTTATTTAAAAGTGTCTGGTGATTTGAAGAGGAAAAAGTCAATGTCTTAGCCTCTGAATTCCTTTTTTCCCTTTATACCTTTAGATCTGATTTAACACACTTTTCCCCTAGAGATGCTGAGGGAGAAGGGCAAGTGATTTGCCATCTGGAAAAGCCCGAAGACTGGAGTTAATGCTTTCATAAGAAGTGACACCAGTGTCCTGACTGGCTTTGGTGAAAGGGATCTAATATGGGGCTTCAGAGTTACCATGAAATAAATGCCGGACCGTGGGGCCACCTCTCATCCCTGTCTCAGAGGACTGGTGGAGAACAAAGACACTAGATTCTTTCTAAGCAATGACTTCTCATTTTCCCCCCTTTTCTTTTATCTGCATACCTAATGCTTTTGTTTTTGAAGGGGCAAAATCTAGTCTAATAACTGTATGAGGGGGAATTCCCCGGGGCTTAAGGTTTCCGCATTCTTAACTCTCACCTGTGCTGTTCTGATGGTAACAGTAGCTTCAATACAAGCTGGCTGTGAGGGAGGCTGCATTGGATGCAGGGAACAGTCTCTCTGGGTTTGCTTGCTAATTCTGTCCCCCACTCCCACTACACGAGCCATCTGGAAGGAGGGAGCAGGCTTCAAGTTAAATTTGGACATCTATGAGGCATGAGATGCGTAGTTGCTCTCCTCATTTGAATTGAAAATTTGATCCAATTCTGGAGACTTCTCAGTTAGCAGCAACCTTCTGGATTGAGCTATAAATCTGGAACCGACTGAGACATTATTTGCTTTGGTTTAACAGGGCAAAGTACCGTCTCACACCTAGGAGGAAAGCCACAGAGGGACACTTGCGTTGCTGCCATACCTGCCATCTTTCCTTTAAGCGAAGCATCCTGCAGAACTTTAAAAATGGCTCTGTGCCTAACTTATAAGTACAATGACTAGTAACCTGGACTCTTTATTTTCTAATGCTATTCTCATCGTGTTAGCCAAAGCTTCTGGTATAGCATTAGTCAGCTAATGTCATGGTTTATAGGATGAAATAAGAGAAAAGCCAAGGTGGTGGCACATGCCTTTTATCCCAGCACTTGGGAGGCAGAGTCAGGGCGGATCTCTGAGTTTAAGGCCAGCCTGGTCTACATAGTCAGTTCCAGAACAAGTGGAAATAGTGAGACCTAGTCTTAAAAATACCAAAAAACCAAACCAAACCACCAAAAAAAAAAAAAAAAAAAAAAACCCAAAAAAAACCCAAAAAACAAAAAAACAAAAACAAAACACCCAAAAGAAAAAGAGAGGAAAGAGAAGCAACTGCCAGGAAGCAACCAAGGCATCACTGCAGAGAATACGAAAGAAAGCACACAATTCCTGCTGCTACCACGACTGGCTTCATCGCCAGTTAACAGTAGTTTATACCTACATGGTAGCAAAGGCTGGAAAGCATTAATGAGAACTTCAACAAGAGCTGAGGTTTGAATCAAAAGTGTATTTACTTTCCAGAGGTTATAAGGTTAGGTGCTGAAGGAGTTTTCTATCCCCCTTTGGTTTCTGTGGAGAGTTCTGTGGGGGCTGTGCTATTATTTGGCAGTTACTTTCCAGGTAGAACATACCCAGGTAAGTACAAAAATGGATGTTACTTATAAGTGATGGATTCAAGAGCAGTTTCATATCCCTCCTCCTCCCTTTGCTGGTGGAGGTAGGGACTGAGCCTAGGGAAATGTGCATGCAAGTCAAATGTTCTGCCCTGAGCTAGAGCCCCCAGATCTCATTCCTTCTTTTCTAGTAGGACACAGACAACACGGAGTAGATAGCACACATAAACTCTGCAGGAGAGCTATCACTCCCAAACACTAAGAATTTAACAGCTGGAAAGGTACGTGGGGATTTTCAGCCCATAATTTTTTTCTTTGTGCAGATAAGGTAGAGCAGGTTTATAGGAATTAACTGAAGTTGAACCGTATGCACACTATATATATTTTCCCATACCAACTTATATTAAGTTTATAGGATACATTTAATTATCCAACAAGCAAACACTGAGAAATGTAAGAGGAAACTGTGCTGAGAAGGCAGATGCATACATCTTTTAAAAAACATGTTTTATTATGATCCATGTCGGCCATTTTTTTGAGTTCAAAAAAAAAAAAAAAAAAAAAGACTGTGGATATGTCACTGAGAACCACACTTTTTTATATGAGGTGTAGCTTTAATCACAAAATAGCAACATGTCTAGCAGGGCCATCTAGTTATTTATGGATTTAATCAAAACATCCAGAGGGATAGAGAACACCCTGCAGGCATGGTTTTGACCTTCTTCGTGACAATCCTCTCCTAGGAAAGAGCGTAGACTCATCACATAACGTTCCACTGATTCTAGGGTCTACGTTTCTCTCTAGTTTGATATCTTTATACCAAGAGACATGCTAAAATTGCAAGAATGTCACAGATCTACCTTCTCTTTAAAATCGTTTTGAAAAGAATTTCATCCGTGAGTATTGTATTTGCATCATGAGCACTTCTGGTCTCCTGCAAGTCTTCTCATGTCTCCACCACTCCCTCTCAATACCTAACCTCTTTCTTAACTATTGTTTCACAATGTAAACGTGTAAAGATATAACCTGATGACATTTAGTGTTTAGGGATGACCACTGGGATTGGGTAACCTGTGAGGGAGCTTGTCTCGAGAGAAGACTGATTCTCCCTTTCTCTGTATTTACTATTTGCCTGTAGTCTCTCATCTAGGGGTGGGACATTACGCTATTTCCATCCATGCTGGCGTTCAACTGATGTCATTGTGCAGGTCTTGTTTAGGTGATCATATTGTGACGCTTTGTGGTCATATATAAAAGACACCATCTCACAGCAGACTCACTGGTCCTTTGGCTCTTACAGTCTTTCTGCCTCAGTTTCTCTGCTGTCCCTTGAGGTTTAGGTATAGGGCTTGTGTGGAAGATGCATCAGTGTGTAGGATGCATGGTCAGTGGTTCTCTACATTTTGACTTGTGGGTTTCTGGAATAGTTTCTCTCAGCTACAAAAAGAAGCTTCTTTGTTGCAGGTGTGTGAGAGCTATACTTCCCTGTGGGTACCAAGATAAGTATCGAGAGTGGAGTCAGAGATGATTCAGGGTTAGGAAAGTGCCCATTGTAGGTTCTCTGTTCAGGTCCATGAGCTTACCAGCTATGGATGTTGGCTAGCATTACATTATCAGGCGGGAATTGCCTTCCATTTAGCAGGCTTTAAGACCAATTAAACAGCCATTGTTTAAGTTTAGTTTTGACTTAATTTTATTAGAATAGTTTAAAATATAAGGGCTAGGAATGGTTGTACTTTGCATAAGCTATTTGTTTGTTTTTTTTTTTTTTATTGTTGTTTGTCTTTTAGATAGGGTCGCTCTATGTGGCTCTGGTTGTCCTAAAACTATGTGGATTAGGCTGGTCTCATACTCAGAGATATGCGTCTCTGCCTCTCTAGTGTTGGGATTAAAGGTATCCACCCTATACCCTGCTCGCTCCCCATTTTGAATTGTATATAAAGACAACATAGTCTCCTATTTGAGCTTTATTCTTTCTTGGTATCTTGTCACTTAAACTAAGTACCATAGAGCTTGATAAAACTCTTTAGGTTGAATGTTTCTGGGGGCTTTCGTGATTCTAATAGAAACCTACATTTGTAGGAAACTACATTCCTCTGGAGCGAGCCACACGTGGGTTGTGTTCCAGCAGCTTGCTTAGGGCAGCAACACTTCTTACAAAGATTAAAAAAGGTAATAAGTCAGGCAAATTGGTGCAGGCTTCCAACACATTTGGTCAGAAGAACTTCCATGAAGTTCAAGCTTGGTTTGAAGTTCACAGTGAGATACTTCACAAAACCAAACATAGAAAGAAGTTAAATGTACACAAACACAAATGCACACACGTACAAGATTCAGAGTCTAAAAACACAGTTCCTATTTGTATGTGTGTATGTGCACCTGTGTGTGTGTGTGTGTGTGTGTGTGTGTGGTTTGTGCACATGTATTCACATATTTGTGGATATTGAAGCCAGAGTTTGACATTGAGTGTCTTCTTCCATCACGACCCACCTTAGTTTTGAGACAAAGGCTCTCATTGAACATGGTTAACCAGTATGAGCTCATAAGACCCTCCTATTTTCACCTCTTTCCAGAGATGGGTTTAAATGTGTAGAGTGTGTATCTGGCTTTGTGTGTGTGTGTGTGTGTGTGTGTGTGTGTGTGTGTGTGTGTGTGTGCTAACTCCTCATGCTTGTATGGCAGTGACTTGTAGTTTGTATTTTTAACTTAGGGAACAGTGTCCCCTGTAATCTGATTTATACTTCATTAACATTTGCCATATATTAGTATTTTTATAATGAATGGACACATAGTTGAAATATTTTATCTCTGTAACTCCACAGTTAGCTAATATCAGGCACATTTAAATGGACACACACACACATCTATAAAAGTACAAAATCAGAAATCATCATATATAATAAGCAAAAGACCAATAGGCAAAACCATAAACATAAACAAACCCAAATAAAGCAATTTAAGGCAGGAAAAATATCTCCAAAATTACCATTGAGTTTGTTTTGTGTTGGCCTTCTACTGCTGGGCATGGGGTGTGCACTTAAGTATGGTTTATATACCCCGTGAGACTCCATTAAAGAAAACTAAAAAACTTGGAGTTAGTTTCTTCTTGGTTAGAGATGCGGCGCTCGGGACCCTCATTTCTCCATCTCATCAGGACCTTACCCTCAGTCTGTGGATAGCAACCAATGGTCATGGTGTCATTTTGCTTCATGTTCCCATGACCTTAAGTTCTGCTGGCCCAGAAGTTCTGGATCCAGCGCAGGGAGAGCTCCTGCCAAGAGATACAGCAAACATCCCAGTGAACTGGAAGCTCAGACTTCCCCTTGGCCACTTTGGATTTCTGATGTCCTTAAGTCAACAAGCTAATCAAAGAACAATGGTATTTGGAGGGATGGACTTATGAAGACTATTCTTGGATGTCAACTTGACTACATCTAGAATGAACTAAAATCCAAGTGCTAAGTTTAATTAAGAACACCTGTGAAGGGTTATTTTTAATTAAGATAACTTGAAATGGAGTGGCCTGTCTTTAATCTGGATCTTCTGAGATGGGGACACTCACTTTGGCCAGTGTAAAGGATGTGGATGAAGCAAGCTCTTTCTTTGCTCTTTGCTTGCCCTCACTCTTACTGGCAAATCCATCCCTTCACTGGCATTAGAACCTTCAGCATTCCAGTATGTACTGAAGACCAACCAAGATATTCAGCCCTCTTGACTGAACAGATTTTTCTGTTGGTAGACAGCCATTGTTGGACTTGCAAGACCACAGTCTGTAAGTTACTCTAATAAATCCCTTTTAGACACACAGACATACCCGCACACATGCACACATTCATTCCATCAGCTTTGTTCTTCTAGAGAACCTCGACTCATACACTTCACAACAGAACAGCCTGAGTTGTTTGGGGTGGCTTTCCTTGGGGCCCCTTTGGCCAATGACTAACTTAGATGTAACTCACTACTGGCTCTGCAGGTTTCTCTTGGTGGTTTTATCTTCCTGTTATTTGGTGACTCCATTTACATTTCTTTCCTATTTGCATATATTGTAAGCAGCTGCTTCTGTAGTAGGTTTCCACAGGGCCTCTCCAATGGCCTTTCATGCTAGTTGTCCCTCCATGCATTCTGTTCTGTGCCCCATCTGTCACCTTCCTCTCCATTTATCCTCATGTTCCAGTTCCCCCTGTCCTTGTCACTCCTTAACTCATACTTCTTCCTAGTCCCTAAATATATCCCTAACCTCTGTGGTTATATGGATTGTAACATGACTACTGGGGGCTAAAAAGCTAACATCCATCTATATGCAAGTGTATATATTCTATATTTGCCCTTTTGGGTCTGGGTTACGTCACTCAGGATGAATTTCTTCCTAGCTCCATCTGTTAGCCTGTGGTTTTCTTTATATTCCCTTGTATAAATGTAGCACATCTTCCTTGTCCATTCATCTGTTGATGGACATCTAAGCTGTTTGAATTTTTTTGGTTGCTGTTGCTATTTTGAATAGGTGAGCAATGAACAGGGATGAGTAGGTGTCTCAGCAGTAGGATGTAGAGCCTTTTGGGTATGTGCTCCAGAGTGATATAACTAGATCTTTAGGTAAATTCTTTTCAGCTTTCTGAGGAACTGCCACACTGATTTCCATCCTGGCTGTACAAGTTTGCACTCCCACCAGCAATGGATGAGTGCTCCCTTACCTACCCCACATCCTCGCCAGCAGGAGTTGTAATTTGTTTTATTGATCCGACATGCTGACAGGTGTAAGGCGAAATCTCGAAGCAGTTGTGATTTGCATTTTCCTGATGACTAAGGAGGTTGAACGGTTTGAAAGTTCCTCAGCACTTGTGTCTCCTGTGCTTCCTCTTTCTAGAATTCTCTGTTTAGTTCCGGTTCCCATTTTTTTTTTTTTAAATTGGGCTGTTTTCTTGATGTCTAATCTTTTTGTTTTTGTTTTTTTTTGTTCTTTATATATTTTAGAAATGAACTCTCTATCAGATGTGTAATTGGCAAAGATTGTTTTCCATTCTGTAGCCTGCTGCTTTGTCCTAATTATGGTGTCTTAAGCCATGCAGGAGCTTTTTAGTTTGATGAGGTCCCATTTATTCATTGAGGACCTTAGCGCCTGCACTAATGGTATTCTGTTCAAAAAGTCTTTTCCTGTCCCAATGACTTCAAGACTATTGCCCACTTTCTCTTCTATCAGATTTGGAGTATCTGGCTTTATGTTGATACTTTTGATCCATTTGGAGTTGTATTTTGCATGGGATGATAAATATGGATCTATTTGCATTTTTCTATGTGCAGACATCCAGCCTGACCAGCACCATTTACTGAAGATGTTGTCTCCTGCCCCACACCAGCAGGGATTTCTGGCTTCTTTGTCAAAAACTCCGGTGATAAGGAACATTTCCTAAGAACAACCGCCAAGTGTCATATTATCTTATTATATGTAAAAATTGCCTTATAGTTAAAAACCACTATTAGCAACAATATAAATTCCTATTACAACAAGTACAAAATAGCTTTTTCATTATTCGATTGTGTTTTTCTTTTCATGACTCTCTCCAGAGTGCCTGCTTTGTGTTTCAGTGTTATTCTGCTACAGACCATTTTACATAGGCTTTCCTGGATGTTGCATTCATTTTAAAACCCAGGTGCACATTTGCATGAAAGCATTTGCAGAAGATAAAGACAATCGGTGATGAGTAGGGGTGACTGGGATCTTTAATGAAAACAGTGTGGCTTCTTAAAAAAGATGTTTTTCACCAAATGAAGGCGGGGTACAGTCTACCTCCGACACGTTCTGTGCTCAGACTGTTGAAAAGAGCTTGCACCTAGCAAACTATAGCAATGTTCAGAAGCCAGATATAAGCCCCACCAGCTTCCCAGGAAGTGGAGTGGTCTCAATGGAAATGCCTCTACACTGCTGGGATTTAATTGACCACACATGGTGCAGAATGTGCGCGGAAGAGCTCAGAGGATTACATTCAGTTCCCGAAAGGAAAAGCCATCCAACTTAAACAGGAAGGAACACTATTCGAATGCTCAAAATGGAACAAAATTGCTGTAATTTCTCAGGTGGAAATACTCAGGCAGCTTGATATTTTCTGTATGTTTTCCTGCAGAAATGGGGGGTGGGGGGGAGCAAAAAAAAAAAAAAACCCACAAAAACCACAACCAAAAAGACTATATTTGAAGCAAAGTAGGGAAAAACTTTAAAAATAGAGCAATCAAAACTGGAAGGGAGAAAAGGTTACTTCGAATTTCTACTTCATAATTTGTGTTGAATTCAATTAGCAGTGATGGATCTGTTTTGCTTAGTGTTTATTAACCATCAGAACCACCCATGGAACCATCCTATTAATCAACTATGACTGTACTTTTCAGGTTTAAAATCAATTTGTTGATCTAATTAATATGAGAACCTCTCACTGGATGCCATTAGGCTTTCAAAGAGTTTTAATAGAGCTGAAGAAAGAAACAAAAATATTGTTTTTAAAGCTTCTAATAGGATAGCAAAAACAAAACATCAACCAAACCTTCCACATGGAATTAATATACTAGCTGGAGGTTGGATAGACAGATGTAAGAGAACATATTTATATACATAGGCAGCATCCTTTCCTTTGGTCTACAGAGGATAAGGTAGCCTATTGACACAGGAGTTATGTCTTTAATTTGTTTTTAGTTTTCTGTTAGCCAATAGTGTATTACTGTGGGCAAAATGCCTTTATATTTTTGTGAACCTTCCCTGTTTACATAATTTCTTCATACTTTTTTAAAAAAGCAGATATGAGCAAATTCTTGCTGACAAGTTTCTATGACAGCTAAGTAAGATGATGTATCAAAGTATACAGCAACAAGTTGATAACAGGCGAGAGAGAGAGAGAGAGACAGACAGACAGACAGACACAGAGAGACAGACAGACAGACAGACAGACACACACACACACACACACACACACACACACACACAGAGAGAGAGAGAGAGAGAGAGAGAGAGAGAGCTCAGTGGGTTAGACCACTTGCTCCTCTTGCAGAGGACCTGGGTTTGATTCCTAGCACCTTGTGGTGGCTCACAAATATCTGTCACTCTGAGCAGGAATGGCCATGATACCCATGCATACATGCCTGAAAAAATGTTCGTATACATACGATAGAATGAATAATAAAACCAAGATAAATAAATAAGACAAATCTTTAAAAAGAAATTAAGTAATTACATCAATTAAGAAATGTGCCAACAGTGCTGCTAGTGTTATGCTGTGAATGCTCATTCCTAGGCCGGAATGCCAGCTGCTCCTGCTTAAGGAAGTCTTTGTTTCTCTCTAGGTCTTGATGAATTACTGAGAACTCTTGTTATTCTTCTTGGCTGTTGCAGAAAGTAATCGGAAAATCATTTGAGTCAGTTGGCCAAGCCTTGGTGCTGAGAGTTAATTTTGGCTCATTGTGTTCAACATGTTTAAAACTGTCGACAGTTTTTGTTCTCTCTAATACTTAATAAGGTCAGGAGTTTAAAAGCTGAGAGATTTCTCTTGGTGCAGTGTTTGCTTGCTTCTTTGCCTTTGGGAAGCATCCTTGTACATAACGGCTTTAATGCTGGACTGGGCAGGGTGTGACGGTCGGGAGCAATCAGTGAGAAGTCTCTCTTCCGCTCAGCCAGATGAAGTAAGTGCCTCCCCCGCCCCCCCCCCCACCCAGGATCAATCTACCTTCCCCTCTCCAATCTCAAAGGCTAGATGGCTCTAGACAAATCCTGAGAGAATAGACAATCTGGGGATAGCAATATGGAGCTACGGCTCTAGGAATTTCCCTCTCTGAAGCCTGTCCAGACTCCCAGTGCAGAGCTAATGTGGTTAGAATTGTGGACAACATGGTGGACTTCAGCCGTGTCTGTACAAACAGATGCATCCGGTTTTCTGAAGAGCTGAATCCCAAGCCTGCGAATCCGTTGAATCAGAGTAAGAGAAACGTAGCATTTAAAATGCCTCTCATGAGCTTTGTTACATCCCTGAGATTTTTCAATACAGAACTTTTCCAACATGTTTACTCCGTTGGGGAATTATCATAATACAACTGCACATGGCAAGAAATGCGGAAGAATTTTTGCTTGTTCTAAGGGGAAGGATCCGGCTGATGAGAATGCAGCCCAAACTTCTGCTTTCTGCTGATTAGAGTAGACAGTTATGGAATAGAGAATGCAGTAGGCTCACACATGGTAAGTTACAGAACAATGTATCTACTGAAGGAACTTACGGCATCTTAACCTTCTCTTTCTCTGCCTCCTCTCTCTCCTCTTCCCTCCATCTTCTGTGGTTCAAGGCATTAGATTAGAGTTGTTTACATCAGCCTTGGTGAGGAGTTGTTTATAGGAGCATCAATGTCTACACCACCAAAGGAACTGACTCCCAGTCCCCAGGAAGGCCTTATGGGCCTCTTGACCAAACATGATGGTTTGTTCATGCTTGGCCCAGGGAGTAGCACTGTTAAAAGGTGTGGCCCTGTTAGAGTAGGTGTGGCCTTGGAGTAGGTGTGTCACTGGGTGTGGGCTTTAAGACCCTCATCCTGGATGCCTGGAAGTCAGTATTCTAGCAGCATTCAGATGAAGATGTAGAGCTCTCAGCTCCTCCTGCACCATGCCTGCCTGGACGCTGCCAATCTCTCACCTTGATGATGATGAATTGAACCTCTGAACCTGCCCCAAAGAAATGTTGTCCTTATAAGAGTTGCCTTGGTCATGGTGTCTGTTCACAGCAGTGAAACCCTAACTAAGGCACCATCCATGACTGAATGCTGATAGGTCACATCTTCTTTTATAGGTTCTTATGAAGGGAATCACAGCTTTTGTGAGTTCTTCAGTTCAATGGCCATACCTTGCCCAGAAAGCCATGTTGCACAACATTTCTCCTTTCCCTTTGGTTCTTAGATTCTTTCTACTTCCTCTTCTGTGATGTTCTTTTGAGTCTGACAGGGCTCAGTACAGATGTCTGTTAAGCAATGTATTCAGACTGTATGCTTATTTATTTAAACTTCCAAAGCATGGAGGCTTAAATCTAGCTGAGGAAACACCAGGCAAGGTTTTACCTGTTGAAATTCACATTGCTCCCTAATCTTTAAAAAACAAGAAACAGTACATATTAACCTTATAAGCCATATTAAAAAGGTTCAAATGAAAAAATGGCAAAAAATTGTAGCTGAGAAGACATTGCATGGAGATATAAGCTTTTCTCCATTTTGCATAAGAATGTGGAACATAATTTATATTAATAAGTAGTAAAGGTGTTTTATTTCTATTGACAATGAACTAGATAAATTAGCTGTCTCAAAATAACTTGAGGAGCTTATTAATTAAAAATTATAATTTTGTGGTCTTTACCATCAACACATTGACATTAAACTCAAATTAACTATGCTCCCTCCCTTTTATTTGGCTATTTTATCTACATTAGTATAATTTAATCCACAAAATAATTGTAGCAGGTAGATATCACCATCATCATCATCATTGAGACAGGGTCTCCCTATGTAGCCCTGCCTGTCCTAAAGCTCCCTATGTAAACCATGCATCTTGAATTCACTAAGATCCTCCTGCCTCTGCCTCCAGAATGGGGAATTAAAGGTGTGCACCCCCAACCCCAGCTTATCTCCCTGTTTTAAAGATGGAGAACTAAAAGCTATCCAACCTCATTTTGCTAATTGACACTTACAGGAAAGTATGCTTAAGCAGAAAAATAAATTAAGAACAAGGTGGCCCTTTCACTTTTTAGCCAGAGGATGATCTGAGGAACCACAAATGGGTCAGAACCAAGTATTTACAGATAATTTTAATAATTAAAAACCTCTAAGACAAAGGGGATTTTGTTGTATGATTAAAACAGAACAAACATAGTCGTCTCCAAGGTGCATGCTGGGAGATACAGAGCATGAGAGGAACAAGCAGGACAATGATGAGGAATACAAAGCCACCCTCCTCATAGCTCTCTATGTCCTAACAAGGACAAGAATAAAAATCCTTGAGTATTGGCCATTCAGAAACATTAAGAAGTGGCTCCCCAAACCCTTAAAAAGACCATCGCTTTGATAAGTTACAGGCAATAGCAACTACTTTGCTTCTAAATTATATAACAAGATGTTTGGAGTTGAAACCAGAAATTTAAATACCAGATAATGGGGTTCCTGGTGGAATACTGAGAGATGTTGGTTGTTCAAGAGAGGGGCAGACATCAAAGCTATTCAGGGTGGTACAACCCCAGGACAGAGAATGTCCATGATTAAAGGAATCTAAGGGCTGGCATTTAATGTTCAAAAAGTACTTCAGTGTGACTGGTCACCTGTGGCTTGCATAATTCTACCCATAATAGAACCAAGGGCAGAGATGGCTTTTGTCTCAGGAGTAACTCAAGAAACAGCTGTTCTCTTTGTTTATTGAGGTAGAATGGTTTCCCCTGGTGCACACGCACCCACCTGGGGTCCGGAGAGAAAACAATGCCAGCTATGATTTATTTTTGCTCAGTAATGAAAGAAGGAAATGAAGTTTACTGGATGTGTAGAATGATTGATATTCTGCTTTGACCTGTATGCCAGGCTGTTTTCTGTCCTGAAGATTGTGGAAGTTTTCCAGAGGTGGGAAGCAGAGTCCCACAAGACAGAAGGCAGCAGAAACTCGCCACTGTTCTCACACTTTTGTTTGCTTTCAGACTTTTGCAATGAGAAACAGCCCAGACAGTAGATTGACAGATGATACTTGTTTTGACACAATGAATGCCTACTGAATAGAGCTGTACCTTGAGAAAAAACCCAGACACAGAACAAGATGGCAAAGTTGGATGTCTGCCTACTTAACTTTATGACAGAGACAGGTAGTGATTGAGTCATCTCTTTTACCAGTCAAGTTATCAAATATATTGTTTACAATACAGACAAATCCATCATTGATAAATGGTATCTGTGTGTCTGATAGTTTTATGTCAGTGTGACACAAACTACTGGAGTCACTCTGAGAGGTGGGAACCTCAACTGGGAAAAAAACAATGCCTCCAAATGGCTGTAGGCAAGTCTGTAGGGCATTTTTTCATTAGTGACTGATGGGGGAGAATCCATACCATTGTGGGTGGGGCCACCCCTGGGCTGGTCATCCTGGATTCTATAAGAAAGCAGGCTGAGCAAGAGATAGTGCGCAAGCCAGAAAGCAGCATACCGTTATGGCCTACGAATTAACTCCTACCTCCAAGTCCCAGCTTTGTTTGAGTTCCTGATCCCAACTTTTTTTGATACTGAATACTGATGTGGAATTATAAGCCAAACAGACTAACAAAGCCCCCACTTTCCTCCTTATGTTGGTGTACTGATTGGCTTCATGTGTCAACGTAACATAAGCTGGAGTTATAGAGAAAGGAACCTCCCTTGAGGAAATGCCTTCATGAGATCCAGCTGTAAGGCATTTTCTCAATTAGTGATCAAGGCCTGGAGGGCCCATTGTGGGTGGAGCCATCCTTGGGCTGATAGTCCTGGGTTCTATAAGAAAGCAAGCTGAGCAAGCCAGGGGAAGCAAGCCAGTAAGTAGCACCCCTCCAATGGCCTTTGCATCAGCTGCCTCCAACTTTCCACCCTGTGTGAGTTCCAGTCCTGATTTCCTTTGGTGATGAACAGCAATATGGAATTGTAAGCTGAATAGACTCTCTTTCCCCCAACTTGCTTCTTGGTCATGATGCTTTGTGCAAGAATAGAAACCCTGACAAAGACAGTTGGCTGTAATGTTTTGACACAGCAATTATAACCCCAAAGAAGACAGTGCCCATGTTTATATTTGATTGGTATACTGTACTTTTGCTACATACCCCTTTCAGGTATACATATATATAATACATATGAGATATATCATAAATATGTCATTTGCTAGAATGCTAGAACAAATAAACCACTCTGGAGTAAACTAAAGCTATTTATTCTCTCACAACTCTCAGGCTAAAAGTCTGAGATCAGGTATTGGCACTCCTGGTTGCTCTTTTAAGGAGTCTTCCTGGATTATAGATGGTCACCTTCATTGTCTTACCTCCAAAAATTACACTTGGAGTTACTGAGGATTTCAGCACGAATGGGGGGTGGGGACTGTATTACTCAGGGTTCTCTAGAGTCACAGAACTTATGGCATGTTCCTATGTATTAAGGGAATTTATTGGAATGAGTTACAGTCTGACCCAATGATGAGCAGCTGTGAATGGGAAGTCTAAGAATCTAGTAGTTGCTCAATCCTACAAGGCTGGGTGCTTCAGCTAGTCTTCTGTATAAACTGGAATGCTGAAGATGTAGGTTCTAATGGATGTGCTGGCAAGTAAGTGCTAGCAAGCAGAGAAAAAGGAATTCTTCTTTCTTCCATTGTCTTTATGTAGGCCTCCAGCAGAAGGTATGACCCAGATTAAAGGTGTGTACCAGCATGCTTGTACCTAAGCTGTTCTTTACTTGGAATTTGCTTGGTCCTAGGCTGGCCTTGAACTCAGAGATCTGCTTGGATTAAGACCATGTACCACCTTGCTTGGGCCTAAGCTTATGACCACTACTCCTCAAGATCTGGATCAAAAGCCTATGTCTTCCAGCCTCAAGATCTGGATACAGGTGTGCCCTTCATTTCCAGGTTGACAACTGGGAATGGCCACCACAGGGATAGATACAATTCAGACAATAATGGTTGTTGAAATTATGCTTGGGGATAGAATAAAGTCACTGTTCAGTCTAACCAAAATTTATATAAATATAATTATAAAAGTTCTGTACTCATTCCATTTCAAATTATTTAAAAATATCTTGTAACTTGACATCCATTAGAACCTTTTGGATTGGGAGTATGTTCTGTGGTATAATTAGGTATTACCATTAATTCATTAAATTAACAAACATTAAATGCATTCCAGGAGAAGGTCTTTTTAAAGGTCTCTAGAAAAACAAGACATATGCCCCTGTAGAGCTGACATTGAAGCAGGAAAAGAGGCTGATAATAAATCATGTTTGTGAGAGTTGAGGTTGAAAGACTTCCCCCTAGCTCTGGGAGTGTCGCCAGACATGGCTTTCCTCTGACAGCCCACTTGGCAGTTGCCCTTGCCTGAAGAGACCTATCTCAGTCAAGGTCATGTGCCCACTCCTGACAGGACTGCCTGTGTGGGAGGTCTGGAAGAACCCAAGTAAACAAATTGAATGGCTCTGAAGGGCCACCCTAACTTAAGAGCATGCTGGGGGTGGGGTGCGTATGGAGGCATTGCTAATGGCTTCATTCAGACTGAGTCTTAGTTCAAACATCCTCCATGGTCTGTTTCTTGAGGATATTTATTAATAATCAATATTAAGTAATGATATAATAAATAGGATTTATGTTGCATTAAGTCACTTTACATATTAAAATATCGAATTTTACTGCAAGTAACCTTCCATAACCGTAGGTTCTACATATATAGAGTCAACTCATCATACTGGGAAATACCTCTTAAAAGTTTGCAAGTGTATTCATCATATATGCACACACAGATCCCTCGCCACAATTTCCTACGTAAGAAAACTATTTGTCTAGAATCTCATTGTATTAGCCACTGTAACTAGCCTAAGGATGACATGAAGTATATGAGGAGATATGTGTCGGCTACATGTAAACAAGAGATTGAACATCCAGGGATTCTGATATCCAAGGGTGTCCTGGAACCAGTCTTTCTAGATGCCCCAGGGTTATTGTTTTTCTCCCTTATTGGAACGCACCCTCTGTGAAATCAGGTCTTGTCTTTTTTATCCACACGTCTCTCCACAGCTTTTGGAATAGTGCTTGGAAGGTCAAGTGCCCCTGTGACTATTGGTTAAAGTAGTGAACAAATGCGCAATGTGGGATAAAGAGACGTTCCTAAGACTAAATTGTCACCATCATGGACAGTGACATTCCTAAGACTAAATTGTCACGATCTCGGACGGTGCTAACTGCATCCATGCTGAGGGGAGTAGGTGTTCGTTATTTCCAGTGATTTATTATTCTCTGTTTCCTAGAAGCCATTACTTCGATTCTATTTTTTTAATGTGTTAATTCATCAAATGTCTACTGCCAAGCACTGCATTAAGCAAACGGACTAGGAAGGATCAGAAACACCCTTTGCTCTTGAAGATGCTCCAGTTCACTGGCAGGGTTCTGGTGCTACTTTCTTAGCTGTCTATTGAGTTGTTTTTCCACGTGTAAGGTAGCCAACTTGTATACTCTTTCCTCTCTGAAACACTCAGTGTGGGGTTAGCACCTGTTTCCAAAGGATTCTTTTTGCTTTTCAATTATGAGGGCACCGTTTCCCAGCCAAAACATATTCATGTGAATCGCTGGGTTAACAGCTAGCTCTGCATTGCAGAAAATGTTGGCTTTAAATGCTCTGAGGAAATTCTTTTCATTTTCTAGCTGGCTATTATTATTATCTTATAGGTTAGGCTTTTCAGAAAGGATTTTTCTTCTAAGGAACAAACATTAACTAAAAGACATCAAGCACACTGTAAGAACCTGGCCATCTACTGACTATCCTTGAAGATTTTGCTTAGACATTGCTTCTTCCAGGAAGGCTTCCCAGGATTAGCCTTCCTTCTCTAACCCTACTACATCTCGCCGCCACAGGGTTTACAGTCTTGGCAACTGATATATTTTACTCGAAGTCAGCTTTTTGTTTTCTTTCATTCGACACCAGAGTCTCACCATACTGCCTCGGCTGGCCTGGCACCAGATTGGCCTCAGACACATGGAGACCTGCCTGCTTCTGCTACAGAGATACTGGGATAAATGGCTCATGTCTGGAGGTCTGGTTTTGATTCAGTCTGCTTTAGTAACTCAGAAGTTCCTAAGAGATCAGGACTCAGTGTTTAATTATTCTTGTATCCCTTCTGCTGACCATGTGTGATACCAGGTGGTTAGTTAGACTTGTGGTAAGCAACACTTGGGGCAGAGCAGGCATTGTTGTGTTTTTTACTTGTGAACTCTTCTTACATTGACCTATTGAAGTATGTGCTGTGATCCTTTCCTTTTCTGCAATGACTGGACTTAGATCCAGAGGTACCAAGTAGGCAAGATAGTCTGGCATTAGTGATCCAGTTGGAGTTGAAATATGCACAAGATAATGTGGAATCCAGGACCTTAATCTTTGCTACCCACAAATGAATTTTGGATTCATCTACACATGTAAGATCTCGATTACAGGACATTTTAACCACAATCAAGGCTTAATCCTTTCTTACCTTTAGAAAAATGTACAGGTAGGCTCCAGTTTTCAGAAGCAAAGATTTCTCCTCTTAATGTCCAGTTTAAAGAAAGGAAGAAAGTTCCATGGTTCACAGAAATCATTTGTATACTGCTACAGTTTTCCTGAGGAAGAGTAACACATTTAACCTTGGATCTGTCTCTAACCTAGAAATATATATAGTTAGTGTACTGGCTGGTTTTGTGTGTCAACTTGACACAAGTTAGAGTCATCAGAGAGGAATGAACATCAGCTGAAGAAATACCGCCATGAGATCCAGCTTTAAGGCATTTTCTTAATTAGTGATTGTTGAGGTAAAGACCATTGTGGGTGGTGCCATCCCTGGGCTGGTGGTCTCGGATTCTGTAAGAAAGCAGGCTGAGCAAGCCATGGGGAACAAGCTGGTAAGCAGCACCCCTCCATCCTGTCTGCATCAGCTCCTGCCTCCAGGTTCTTGCCCTGTTTTGAATTCCAGTCCTGACTTCCTTTGGTGATGAACAGCAACCTTGAAGTATAAGTCAAATAAACCCTTTCCTCCCCAACTTGCTTTCTTGGTCATGGTGTTTTGTTGCAGTATTAGGAACGCTATGACAGTTAGGAATAATATTTATGGAAATCAACATTTAATGAGCATTTAATGTGTCCAAAGATACACGGCTGGGCCAAAAATTTCTATGTACATTATTTTCTGCTGTGAGCCACTGAACCATCTCATTTTAAATAATCTCTTCCTCTTGTGGTACAGGAGGCAGAACACTGTGCTGTGGTTCATCTTCTTAAAGCCTTCCTTCTTTTCCTGCCTAGAACTTCTTTTCTGGGACTGGCATCAGTCCTGTGGTTGGATGTCTATTACACTTTCTTCCTGGTCATTAATTTTGCTATCCTACAAATACAGGCATCTTCTGCATCTTCTAGTAGCCCGATTGCCTCTGATGCCCTAGACAGAGATCTACACGTTGTTTTCTTTCATGACTATACAATAAGTAGTTGAATATAACTTTTGCAGCAAATGATCTATGGATCTCCCTCTCCCTCCCTCTGTCTCTGTCTCTTTCATTGTATGTGATGGGGGAGAGCTAAAGCCTAAACTACCTCATATAATCAATAGACAATCTTGCCAATGGAATGCTTTTGACCAAGGAGAGTGGATTTTATTTTCTTTCAGGTGACTGTCTATGGGAGTCTGTCCATAGTCTCTTTCTCAGTGTGTTTGCTATTGGTGTGTAGAAAGGTTAGTAATTTTTGTTAGTTGGTTTTATATTCTGCTACTTTGCTGAGAGTGTTGATCATTTCCTAGAGATTTCTGGTAGACTATTTGATATTTCTGATGCTTTTACATATCACATCATATTATATCATATCCTATATCATCTATAAGTAGGAATAATTTGATTTCTTTTTCTATTTGTATTCATTTCCTTCTCTTACATTACTGATCTAGTTAGTGCTTCAAGCACTATATTGAAAGTGAGTGAAAATATTGGACAGCTTTATCTTCTTCTTGATTGTAAAAGGATTTCTTTGAGATTTTCTCCATTTGGGATGATGCTGACTATGGATTTGTCTTATTTAGTCCTTATTATGTGTAGCTATGTTCCTTCTGGTCCAACTCTCCTCAGAACTTTTTTCATGAAGACATGTTGAATTTTGTGAACAGCCTTTTCTACATCTACTGAAATGATCATGGGATTTCTGTTTTAGGTCCATTTTATATGATTTATTACATTTAGTAACAATGTATGCTGAATCCTCGTGAATTTCTAAGATGAAGCCAACTTGATCGTAGCAGATGATCTTTTTGATATATGTATGCCTGACTTTAGTTTGAAAGTTTTTAATTGAGAATGTTTGCATCTATATTCACCAGGGAAATTGGCATGTAGGTCTTGGTCTGTGTGTGTGTGTGTTTGTGTGTTGAGTCTTACATTCAGTATCTCATGCGTACTAAACATGTATTCCTTTATGAGGCTATACTCCAACTCCTCAATATATAAATTTGGAAGGAACATAATGCAACCCATAATGCAAGGGTGTCATATTTATATCATCAATCTGCTCTTTTTGTTAGATGTGGCTTAAGGCTTAATAAAATTGTCTTCGAATCCTCATTTTGTTCCCTAGTGTTCTTGCCATTCCTCCCTAATTTGTGCCATCTGCAAACTCAGTATGACTTCTGTCTGGCTTCCCACTGACTGATGAACCTGCACAAGGTACCACGTGATCCAACAGCTCAGCAGTAGGGCTCTGGATAACTGTATATAATTTTTGTCTTCTTGCTGACTTTGAACCTCTCTGATAGCCTCTGTGCTCTGTGGCCAGCTTCCTGGTAACCATTCCTTTATATACTGCTTTTGATTTAATAGGTGGGAGATATTAATGAGACCTTTAGTACTATTGTAATAAGAGGTTTACTTCCTTTGGTAACTTGGGTGATAGAAAAGTCACTGGCTGAAGGTACTTGCATTGTCCTGGTTTCACAATTATCTGTGTTCTGCAATGTCTTGGAATTTCACATTATTTTCACTTGGTAAAAAGTGAAATATAATAATTGTCATACTTTCAGGACTTTCAGGGTTTGTATCACAGTACAGTGAAACATGTAATCTTAGGTGAAGAAGTCCTGTAGATAAAGCTCTGAAGATAACTGTTTAGGTAAAGGCATTGGTATTTTCAGGTTCACATTTTCAGCTTATTTTGGGTTAATCAGTCATTACCATGAGGAAGGCGGTGAAAACACATTTCTGAGTTTAGTATTTAATCATTTTTTTTCTTTCAGAACTTTTTAAAGAATCAACACAATGCAAATATCTTTGTAAATCATAATAGTAAATTAAAATAGTATTGCCTCCAAGATTCTGATCTGTCCTAAGTTTATAAATTATATGCTGAGGGCATGTAGATTAAGTTTAATATCTTGGATCTGACAGGATTCTGAAAGTAAGCCTGTTTCAAAATTTTTCAGTAATGACCTTTTAAATAATATAGAAGAACCACAGAATATACATTTGTATTAGCTAAATAATCAATAATTAAAACAATTACAGTTGATGCTTCCTGTAAAATAAATATCTGAATATATAATCTTATTTTCATACTCCTGTCCATCAGAATATATGAGCTACTGTCCTATAGTAAGTACATACTGTTGTTACATTATAAATATTGCTAAGTCACCTATCCTTTAGAACAGAATTCAGGCTTGGTGGACTGGGACTTGCCATACATATAAGCCAAGGAGACTTAGAAGGCATTGGGTTATAGGAGAAAATATGGAGAGAACTTTAATTCATTGTACATCTACATGTCAGATTTTATATGCTATTTAAATTTTCCTTTAATCCTGAAAACTTTGAGGTAGAAAAAATATAGCAGCTGGGATTAGAGTGTATATAACAGTTAACATGCCAACGTATTCAAAATTGGCTTCCTAAATGATGAGCCACGTCTGTTTATTCTAGTTGTAGAAAATAACTGAAATAAAAATCTTTGCTTCTCAAATTAAGATGAAAAGGAATAGAGGGGAATCCTGCTTAGTGTTGAGAAGGGCTGTCGTCATACCTGAGTATGGTCAGGTGGGGAGTATTGCTTTCTGCAGGGTTGTCATGACCAGCCTAGTTTTTCAGACAATGAAACTGAAGGCTAAAATACTTGTACCACATCCTAAGTGATACAGATCAGAGTCGGGTTGACACCACTCTCTTTGACTTGTAAGTGTGTACTTGTGCTGTACCCTAAAAAGCTAAGCCTGGAGACTAGGAGAGTTCTTGCTGCCCTTGGGATGAATGATGGTCTTTCAGTCACTTAACTCCTAGATTTCACCTTTTTCCCTCAAACTAGAGAGGCACTTTTAACTTAAAAATAAAGAACATTTTTTTTAATCTCTGGAAAATTCATGGAGGAAAGTCATAAAGTGCTGTACAGATGTAAAGTACAAATTTGCAAAATATCATGAAGTAAGGTTTTTGTTGTTGTTGCTAAATTCTTTTCCTAATTTAGGTTGCTGAGAACCCAGCAATGGTACCCAATAGAGTTATCTGAAAAGACGGAGAGCTTAGTATATTTAGTGTCCAGCACTGTGACCACCATGGGTTTGGCCATGGACTGCTGAACATCTAGGTACTGTGACTAAAGAAGTGAAGTTTTAGTTTCATTGAAGTTTTCCCACCTTTAGATGTAAACTACTTATTATATATCGCTGTGGTCATAACAGTGCAGAATTTTGGATGATTTTACGCACAAACATAGATTCTTAACAACTGGTTATGAATGATCAATAATCACTTATCTAGCTGGGAGTTGAATGAGTCTTTGGAACGCTTTTGTCTTCATGTCCTAGGGTACACTAGAATTGTTGCTTTGGTTTTAAATGAACAAGATATTTTAAAGTCTTCTAACGTTGGGTATCCTTAAACAACTAACCCATGTTTACTTGTTGAATGATAAGTATACACATCATAGATGATACATGTCTGTTTCCCTTTTCCTCTCTGGGAGAATTCTCCTTTTATAGTAAGATACATCATCTTTAATCCTACTTGGGAGGCACAAGCCAGCCTGTTCTACACAGAGAAACCCTGTCTTGAAAAACCAAAACCAAAACCAACTAACCAAACAAAAACCAAAAGCAAAACAAAACAAAATAAAGAAAACAAAAAATGGGGAAGATTTATACGTGATAGTCTTGTACTGAGGTTTGAAAGTGCTTGTTGTTGGGAATGTCTCTATCATGACATGTACTAATATCTAAACTAAAAGTCAGTTTTCTTTTGGGAGAAATTGTGATGTAGGAAGAACATAGTATCTAACTGGTCAACTGGTCAACCTCTGTCTATGTATCTTTGCCAGCTGTCAAAGATCTTTTTCTTAGTTTTGTTTGTTTGCTTGTATTTGTTTGTTTCGACACAGGGTCTCACTATGTAGCCCTGGCTGGCCTGAAACTCACAGAAATCCCTCTGCCTCTGCCTCCCAAATATTGGCATTAAAGGCATGTGCCGTGGTGCCTGTCTTATCATATATTTCTTGATACGTTCAGCTCAGGATTACTTCCCCTGCTCAATAAGTGACAAAATAATATATTTAATTGGGACCATCTTAAATTCTATAAATACCTAAAGTCTTCCCGTTCTTACATTTTTTTATTGATCATATGGTCCACCCCTTTTGGTTTCATACATGTTGTAGTTATCTGGAAGAGAACACTCCTTTCTCTTCATCTTTTCAGTGTTGGGAAGGTTGTTGATCAATGAGTATATGCATATAGCTAAAAAAAAATGAATAAATAAACATAACGTAAAAAACTCTTCTACTAGGAGAGTGACTATAGCTATTCTTAGCCTGTGACTTGGTGGACACCTGTCTTAACACTAGTTTTAACTTCATGCTTTCTTTAAACAACAAGGTGAAAGTTTACTTACAGAAGTTCTAAGGACCTTTTAAAAAGGAATCCTTTGATCCCGTGTGTGAACAGAGCATCCCTACCCATCTGTGATGGTGCGCATTGTCTTGACTGTATCATGCTAAGTAAAGAACTCATGCTAAGTAAAGAACTGTGCCGTGGATTGATTCTGCCTGGTGCTGGGGAAGAGAATAAATTTTTCAGAGACTCTGAAACCCTCAGCACTGATTTGCCTTTGATCTTATCTTACTGCTTTCCCTTTTACCTCAAGGGTAATCTTATACTCAAACCATCGTTTTCTCGTTAGACAGACCCCATAATCATTCTCAAAGTGGAAGCATACGGAAAAAGAATACAAAAGGTAATCGTCGTGGGAGCAACTTTAAAATGTAAAATGAAATAAAACAGATATCCTTTGTAAGCCCAGCCTAAAAAAAGATTTTTATTTCAGCTCAGGCATCATTTACAAGGCAGAGCATGGCAGTCTCTTCTTGATCTGCTGTCTGACAATTTTTTGTTTGTTTGTTTTAGTGAAGAGAAAGAGATTTTATGCTGGTACGTTTACATGAGAATGCTCAAGAGTGGAGTGAAATACAGCTAGGAATTTAGTGTCTCTGTCATAAAAGATCTTTTGATGACCCATTTCCGGTCACTGATGAAGTACAGTCCAATGAAAGGAGTGTTAGTTTTGATATCTAGAGAAGTGGGTTGTTGACATCTGATAACTGCTCACATGATTTACCTCATGTCTTTTCACAGGAAAGTAACACATTTGACTTTTACAATGTTACAATGTAAATAATTCCATTTTATAGCTTTTTTAAGTGCACAGGCAGGCTTTGACAAGTGGCTGTGTAAGGGAAGGTCTCTTGTATTCTGGGGACTATGCAGTAATATTGGTAATGCTCTCTGCCACCCATCTATCTGCATACCCTCCTTTGCAGTCCTGCCTCATTTGTTTTTACTGCGTGGGATGAGGCATACTGAAAACGCAGTTGTTGACTTCGTTTCCTTGGCATTTTTCTTAAACCAATTAGATGAATGATGTGGCAAGTGCAATTGCCACAGAGTTTAAACCCAGTAATGGCCCCAACGGATTACACATGACTGATCCTTGACCCTGTAAAAAGGCCATCATAAAAATCCACCAGGCAATCCGGAAGCTGCCGCAATTCAATTCTCAATGAGTCATCTGCCATTGTCAACAGGCATGAGTTAAAGACATGTGGAAACAGGTTATTTTTATGGTAACTAAAGTTCAACAGATGAACAAAAAAGTTGTCGTTTAGTTCTAGTGAAGAACAAATGCCATTTCAAAGCCAGCAACCCGTGCATCCTTTGGGAATGTCTGTCATTCCAATGTCTTTCCAGTTCTTCCAAGATCACAAGGATGAGCAGCCTTTGCCATTTCTGTGCAGTTAGAAATAGAGGGTGTAGGAAGAGACCCTGGGGAAAGACTTGGCTCAATTTTTTTCTTGGGCATCCATTTCTTCATTTGTAAAACAAAGCTTTTTTTTTTTTGTGACCTGTGAACCTAGAAGCCCCAATGTAGTAAACTCTCACTCAGTGTTTTGCTAATGACTGGTCACTAGTTTATAATATGCTTCAATCAATAAACATAACAACACTAAATCACCTAAGAATGAGATGCTTGAAGCAGTCCTTTTGATCTATCTGCTTTCTTTTCATATGCATATACACTATTCAAAAACAGCAATTTGATGAACTTCCATTAGATCATTGCTAACATTTTCAATGACTTACATAGGGAAAAGTACTGACCTATTTTTCTCTGGAAATAAACCTTACATAAAAGCTTTCACTAACTGGGAAATGCAAAGTCTATAGACATAAAAGTAGTTTAATGAAATTCCCTTTCCTTTCGAAATGTCAATGTTATTATACAAATAATGTATTTTTTCGGTGGGATAACCGCCATCTATAATTAAGGGACATTATCTTCACCATAATCAACAACAGCATCATCAACAAATCTTCGCCATCACCAACAATAAAACAAAACACAAAGTCTTCTGAACAAATACTCTGGAAGTCTCCTTATGTCTTCTTTAAAGGCACTGGAAATTCCGAGGAATCACTAGACACATACTGTAGTAGTGTGAGAGTTATTTGTAACACAGCTCCTTCGCAAATGGATCAGAAATAATTCCTTTGTATTAAAAATGTGGCTTATTTGATAGGCTCAGTTTTGTGAGTCTGCAGAATCATGACGTTTCAGTGTTAAGATGGCAAGGCCACCATTGAAATTGTAATAGATAGTTTTGTCATAGCTAAAGTTGTCTGTAAGTCAGATTCCTTGAGATGGTGAAACAGCCAAACAGCGCACAGTGGCCGAGCAAATGTTTAGTGGCTCAGTACCTAGAAAGGGAAGCTGTAGGCTGAGAGTTATATCAGGTTAACAAATAAAGGGTTTGGATACAGGCCCTGAGATGAAAGGTTGAGAGGCATGGTTAACCAGCAACCTGACATGAAACCACACACAGGTCTGTCAGAGAAGCCTTTCTTGTGCAATGCTTACAGTCATAGCTCATCACAAACAAGGCCTGCTCACGGAAGGACAGCACTCTACGCCAACTAGCATTTCCTTTTATTTTTACCTTTGTACTTTAAAAAATCATGATGTATATGGGCAATTATAGACTATAGGTTGCCATTCTAGACCATTCCTTTCAATACTAAATAAAATTATGAATTTTGTAAGTATCTTTTTTGGGGACTGCCAGAACCTAAGTCTTTCTAAAGCAATAGTTTTATATGGTATCTATTTACTGTATAAGATATGCTTCCTACATATTTAGAACTTCCTCCAATATCTAGCTAATATCTGTTCTGTTATAGCAGAAACCTCTTCTTTGCATTTTTCCTTTTTTATTGATAAAAGATCAATAGATATACATGATAACGTATGGTATATATAGAGGACATGTGTATATATAGAGGAATTTGAACTCAGGCTTTTAATATATCTACCACCTTAAATTTGTATCATTTATTTATGGTAAATACATCTAAATCCTACCTCTCAATTATTTTAAAATAAGTACCATATTATTTTAAAAGTATCATTTCCTGCTATGTACGCATGTATTTGCTCATATTTGCTTTAAAATCTATAATACCACAACAGAGTCATGTCTACCCCTTTCTTTTTTAAAATGTTCATGGCCATAATATTTGAAGTGCTGTCCATGTCTCTAACTATTCAAGAAGACACCTCACATCCAGTTGTTTGTCCCCACCTTTGAGATTTGGGAGCAGATTTTTATCACACTAAATGACAGCTAGTACTCCGACATTTCTGATTGCCCTTCTCAAGTGGGGCCTCATGATGACACGTGGTATTTCTTAAACAAACTAACATTCAACCTTTGCAACTGCAATCATGAAGACAATTTGTGAGTCTACACTGCCCTGTTTTCTTTTGCCATGACGCCTATCTGTGTGTATCTAATTTAGAAACCAAAGATCACAGCAGCCTTTACTTTACACAATAACTCTGGTTAATTTTTTCCCAGGAGACAGAGTTTCTCTGTGTAAAAGCCTTGACTATTCTGGATTTTGCTTAGTAGACCAGGCTAGCCTGGAACTCCTAGAGATCTGCCTCTGTTTCCCGAGTACTGGGATTAAAGGAACGCATCACCATGCCAAGCTGATAATCTCTGGTTAATTTTTGAAAAAAAAGATCTAATTTAAGCTATTTAAAAAAATCTGTTATAAAAAAACCCCAAAACAAAAACAAAACAAAACAAACAAAAAAGAAAATCTGTTACATTCTAGAATTTGAAGGATCTAGCCTTTCCAAAAAGCAAGGTGTAAGTAATTAATTTTGGACATTAAGTTATTTCTGCGTAGTGTTGACTTTAACTGATGACCCAAACAGTTTGGACATCTGCTTTGTTCTGGGATCTCTGGGAGAGACATGGTCTTGACTGACAAGCATATCAGATCATATGCCTTCTCTTTTCCCACGTTTTACTCAGCCAATGAAAGCCATGCAGAAGTACCTTGCATCATTCTTTTGCAAGGACATGCAACAAGAGAGGGTGTACCACCTCCATTTGCTGTTCTAGAGCCTAGAGGTTGTAGATATAACATAGGAGAGGGTGAGTTGTGTGAAACAGAAACACAGTTCTGACCCAGTTAAGCCACTGGGATTTGGGGTCCAGTATTTCAGCAGCTAGCACTATGGTTCTGACTTAGATAGCCAGTGTTATGAAGTTATTGGAGAATTTGGTTCATTATCTAGAGGAAGAAATCACAAATCTCTGAATTAAAACCCATCGGGGGTGAAGATTTAGAGGAAAATAAATCACATTTCTGGAAACTATGATAAACTAAATTACACTTCAGGGTAAAGGGCACGGGCACAGATCAATGTTTTTTTTATCAAGTTCTTCAAATGCTTCTAGATCATTTCATTCAATCCTAAACTTGTGTCGCTTATCATCAAAGTATTTTCTGGGATGGGGAAATAGAAGATCAAAGGGAACCAGAGGTTTCAGAGTGGTGGGGGTTGGGGTGGGCAAACTGTGACCCCTTAGGCTAAATCCGGACTCCTAGTTTGTTTTATTGAAACACAGCTGGGCTCATTTGCTTACTTATTGCTTAAGGTTGCTTTTACAACACAGAGTTGCAAGCAGTGACCTCAAGTGTCACAAAGCCTAACAAGGTATTTTAGGCCTGGCTCTTAGGAGAAAACGTTTAGGCTCCTAGACTCAGACTCAGCAGTGCTCTTGGTACGGATGAATTGTAGAAGTTACTGAATTTCTCTCTCATAGAAATAGAGAGTATTTCCATGTTTGGTAAACAAGGTCCAACGGGTTCTAGGCCTTTCTTTTAGGCTGTTAAAGCCAGAAGACACAGCCTAAACAGCATTGCTGTCCTAGTGGTATCTAGAAGGAGCTAAAGATGTTCTCAAGAATAGAGGTTACAATTTCCAGATACATGTGCGCTTCTGAAGTTCTTCTAATTCAGAAGGAAATTATCAAATATGTTAATAATTAGTGTCACCAAGACACATTTAAGATCGTACCCCCCTTGTAGTCTGTTTTGGATTCTGATCAATTTGTATCAAAGGCTTGGTGCCATGTAAAAATTTAAAAATAACCTTTATTTAAATAGATGCACATCTAGATGTGTATATTTAAACACACATCTAAGTATAAAATTTAAAGCTGTCAGATCCAGGAAATTCAAGTGTAAAGTGGAATTCTGGGAGATGGCTAATAAGACTGGGTCCAAGAGCAGACGTAAGTGGCAGGTCCTTTAGCCTAAAGCAGTGCTTCTCAATCTTCCTAATGTTGAGACCCTTTAAAAACAGTTCCTCCTTTTGTGGGGACCCCCAGCCATAAAATTATATATGTGATTACTTCATAACTATAATGTTGCCACCGTTGTGAATTATAATGTAAGTCTCTGAGATGTAGATGGTCTTAGGTGACTCCTGTGAGCCTGGGGACCCCTGCTGAAGAGAGGAAGAAAGAATTGTAGAAGCCAGAGGGGTCTAGGACACCAGAGGAACACAGCCATAGAATCAACTAAGCAGGGCTCAGAGGGGCTCACAGAGACTGAAGCAGCAATCACAGAGCCTAGTGCGTGGGTCTGCACTAGGTCCTCTGCATATATACCATGGTTTTGTAGTTTGGTATTTTTGAGAGACTCCTTACAGTGGGAGTGGAGGTGTCTCTGACTGTTTTGCCTGCTCTCGGGACCCTTTCCTCCTACTGGGTTGCCTAGCCCAGCGTTGATATAAGGGCCTGTGCCTAGTCTTATTCCTTCTTGTTACATACATACGTCTTGTTTGATCCACATCTCTGGGAGACCTGCTCTTTTCTGAGGGGAACCTGAGGAGTGGATCTGAGGGAGAGAGAGGTGGGAGAGAACTGGGAAGAGTGGAGGGAGGCAAGACTCGGGTAAGGATATAGTATGCAACAGAATAGAAATTTGGAAAAAAAAAAACATAAAAGAAAAAAGGTCATCTTTTGACCTGCCTCTCCATAGGGGTCTTGACCCACAGGTTGAGAATCACTGCTTAAAGAAGTCTGTGACAATTCTTTTTTCTCCTTTCATTGCACCAATAATGTGGTCTTTAAAGATCACCAGCCAGAAACCTAGCAAATCACAGCAAAAAAAAAAAAAAACAAAAAAAAAACAAAAAACAAGTGTCCTTGTTTCTAAGGGAACAGTTAGGGGAGGGGAGAGGGAATGTCCAGGGCTAAAATTCTATTATTATTACTCAGTGAAGAAAAGAGGATTGAGCCCAGGCTACCTCACAAAGGCCCACCTGGATCTCTGAGAACCTCACTGGCATTTGGATCAGGTCCACTGTAGAGCATCTGCTGAGGTCCGGAGTGGAAGCCATTGCTGCGGCAACAGGAGTTTGGATGCAAAATTTTTTTTTTACCTTTTGGAAAGAAAAACTCATGCTTACCATCTGATACCCCCCCCCCCCAGTTTAATTTATGGAAGTTCTTGGAGCCAGAAGAGAAAGAAAAACCAAAGCAGAACACAATTTCATTACAATCTTAATGGGAATAATTGGTAGCATGTGTACCTCATTTGGCGTATGCAGTCTTCGTTCCCGGCTTGTTGGTTAATTGAGGCTGGCAGTCCCAATTAAACAGCTCCTAGTAGCATGTAATAGCTAATTGTGAGCAGGTTAGGAGCCTTCTTTGTCTTTGAAAAGACCTCTTAACTACCCAGTGCATGTCTGCTTTGGATTGAAGTTGTAACCTGGCATTGAATGATCGAAATTCAAGAAAATCCTTTCATATTATGGTTCAAATAAGTGAATTCATACCTCGTGCCGTATGCTTGGCAGGTGACTGAAAGCCATGCGCTCTTTAGTGGAGTTACTAGAGAATTCCATGTAAGGGATTCAAACATGGATGTAAGCAGCATTATACTAGAGGCAAGGAGTAGTGCGGTTTATACAGGAGGCTAGAATAAGAATTATATCCATTTGGACCACTGGAGTGACTACTAGTTGAATGCAGTTAGTTTCCTTAAATAATATGTACTTCTTTCTTTTACACCTATTCAACTCCCTAAATTCACAGCCAAACACACATTGGCTTGCTCAGTTACTATTACCAAATGGCTAGTGTCTGAAAAAGCTTTGTCTACTGGTGGGAGATGGGGGTTGATGTATATGACTGTATATATAGACGAGGACATCTATTCTTTGACAGTACCACCAGTATTATGACCCTAAGACAGATTTCTAAGCATTGTGCAAGGAAGCACACTCAATAACATATGGTTCATAGCTTAGTTGGTAAGGTGCTAACCATGTAAGCAAAGCATCCTGGGTTCGATCCCTAGGGTCCCTGTGAAAATGTAATGGGTGTGCTGGTGAATCCTGTAGCACAGGAGAGGCAGCTAGGCAGGTCTTTGGGGGATGTCAGGCCACAGTTCTAACTTTGTCATCTTTTCTCTTGACTCACTGAGCGGCACCGAGAGAAGCAAGTTAGCCTTGCCTGCTTCTCAGCATTCACCAGCCAGCCTTCGGACATCTCCTCCTTTCCTGCCTGCCATCCATTTCCTGTTTGCCTCTCGGCACCTTTTCGTTTTTGTAGACTCTTTTATGACACAGGTAGGGTGTGATATGAAGTGACACATTTCCTAACAAGAACAGGGATATCGAATTAAAAATCACAGGATAGTTTTCTGCCCCGATTTATTTATTTACTTATTAATTAATTAATTAATTAATTAATTATTTATTTAATGACAGGGTTTCTCTGTGTAGTCCAGGCTATCCCAGAACACACTCTGTAGACCAGGATGGCCTTGAACTCACAGATCGAGCTGCCTTTGACTCTCCTGAGGGCTGGAATTAAAGGCACCTGCCAACAGTGCTCAACTCTTCTGACTTTATTCTAAACCTTTTCCTTCACATGTGCAAATACAAGGAAACATAGACCAGTCTTCACTCGGAAGACAAGTTCTGTTGACAAAAATAGGGATTTAAAAATATCTCTTCTTTACTCAAGATATATATTTGCTTCTCTTTCATATAAAATATGCTTTTATTGTGGCTTTTCAGTGATTTGAACATGGTTGCCTTTAACTTTTTTTTTTTTTTAAATGAAAACCTAATCTTTTGAGAGATGGATCTCATGTAGCTCATGTTACTCTGGAACTCACTCTGATTAAGGCTGGTCTTGAACTCCTGATTCTCCTGCCTCAACTTCCTTATTGCGAGGGTATACCATGATGCTCAGCTCCAAGTTTCCATCTTATTGATGAGCCTTTGTCCTGATAGGCAGAGATCCAGCCCTAAGGAAACATGAGAGGAATATGCAGGTGGGGGTACATATTTTCCCTTCAAGAGGTCTACCTCTTGTCTGCTCACATGACGCTGGCCACTTGGGGTTTCAGGAGAAGCTGAGGTAGGACTCTAATTTGGGCAGTTAAGTAGTTGGCTACATTTTTGAGTTCAAATAAGGAAGGAGAAGGGGGAAAGACATTTAGAATCACCCAACAGTCTCTATGAGGTTCTGTCCAGGTGAAAATATATCTGTACTTTCTTCCCATTCTTAAAAGGGAGACCATGTTTCCCCTCTGGATGCTAGGTATGTTCTCTGTCTCTTACATTTGGTCAGAATAGAGTTCTGTTCCATTCAGTAATTTCCTGGACCCATGTTACCCAGCATGTTCCAGTGCAGACAACATACTAACTGACAGGGAAATTGTCATTTGGAAAAAGAGGCCAGGCAAAGGCTGTCCCGTTACAAGGTTCTGGCAGTCACCAAATCCTTCTGGAGCCGACTGAAGGAAGAAGTCTGGTCCAGGGAGAGGGGGGACTTTCCTGCTCAGCATCTGGAAGCTGTTGGTGTTACCTTCAAGGAAGAGCTGTCTTCTTGTATTAGCCATTCTGGTCACATCTAAAGCAGGTCCTGGGCAACTGCCTGCTTTCCCAGCCTCTTTGGGGTAGGTGGAAGATTTGTATTCCAGGGATTGCCTTAGGGCTTGAATAGTCACAGACTCTGAAAGGCCAGGCTTGTGGTGTTTAATTCCTACCTCATATTAATAAATGTGGCATATTTGTTTCTGATTACTGCCTCTGAGTATATGAAAACAATGACAGCACCCTGTCTGCACATGCCCCTGTGTGTGTGTGCATGCATGTGTGTGTGTGTGTGTGTGTGTGTGTATGTGTGTGTGTGTTTCAAGGCTTTGATTTCCCTTCCTGAACCTTGCTCCTTGAGCTGACCTTGCCATTCTGTCTCACTGTGTTAGTTTCCCTATTAAAGACCGGCACACTGGGCTGCTTAGACAATGGAGATTTATTTATTTCCACTCAGTCCCAGATATCTTTTAGATATTTAAAATAAAGGTGCCTGCAGGTTTCCTCCTGAGCTTTCCCTCCTTGACTTGTAGAAACCAATTTCTCTCTGTGGGTTCAAATTGTCTTCACTTGATGTTTGCCTATGACTTGGTTTCTTCTCCTTTAACACTAGGCATATTGGATGATGATCTACCCTGTGGCCTCATTTGAACTTAGCTGCATCTTTAAAAAACTCAGTCCAAATCCAGTCCCCTTTTGAGACAGAGAAGCTATAGCATCGAGTTAGTTACTTTTCTCAGTGCTGTGATAACACACCTAGCAAAATCGAAAGGAAGGAAGGGTTTATTTTAGGGAGGGGCTTATAGTTTGAGTACATGGTGTGAGGCCGTGGATATCATGAGGGTAGGAGAGGGAGAGAGTTGGTCCCATTGCGTCTGCATTTAGAAAGCAGAAGGAGAAGAATGTGATGTCTCACACACTTTCTCTTTTCCATTCAGCCCAGGACCCAATTCCATAGAACGGCCATCACTTTAATGCGGGTGGGGCTTTCGAACTCAGTTGACCCGGTCTAGAAATTGCTTCACATACAAGCCCAGAGGTTTGACTCCAAGAATTCTAGATCCTACCACACTGACAATCAATGTTATTTATAACAAGGATGGTCATGAATGAGGAACAGTTCAGCCCACAAAACTACCCTTCTGATATGCAGAGAATAGGCTTGGATAAGATCATCTCTCAGAAACAATTTTACTCAAGCCTATTCTTTGTATAAATCATAAGACAGAAGCTAGTAGTGGGATTTTTTTTTCTCTTGCTAAGTTTATGGATTCCTTTTATAAAGAGCTCAGTGCAAGAACAGAGGAAAATGAGCAGTTTTTCATCCTTAAGAGTCTCCAGATGTAACACACCGCTCCAAGAAAGTGGGGCTGCAAACCCGGGGCAGATTGTGTCCACTGTCATTTCTGCAAGGGGGTTAGATGCACAAATCAATACTCTTTCACAAGTCTTTTCTAAGAAGGGCAAGGACCAACCTTCTAGATTGTTATAACATGTGACCTAGGTATAAAAAGGTTGGTGTGTGTGTGTGGGGAGGGGTGGTATCTCAAGAGATAGGTTGATTACGTGTTCTAGTACATAACACAGGGCTCCAGATTGCTGGCCTGCTGGATGTGGATGTTTGCTGCTTGATACTTCACTAGATGCTAGTGCTATACTTTAAAGGGGATAGGACTAACAGTTTCTTCTCCGAGGATATAGTGGAGCTGATATGGTGGGGTTCAGCTCTTTGTATTTGGGATGTAGATGCTTCCAACCTTCTCCTGTACCAATTCATGGGTGTGCCTTTTATTGTTGTGTCTCTAGTTGGTGTTGCAGACATCACTTTCCTATTCCAAGGGTCTGGGTGAATGAAAGTGTCTAAGTTAGGGTTTCCGTTGCTCTGAAGAGACACTATGACCAAGGCAACTCTTACAAAGGACAACATTAAATTGGGGCTATCTTACAGGTTCAGAGGTTCAGTCCACTGTAATCACAGAAGGAAGGATGGCAGTGTCCAGACAGGCAGACATGGCACTGGAGGAGTGGAGAGTTCTACATCTTGTTCTGAAGGCAAATAGGAGAAGACTGACTCCCACCTGGGTAGGAGGAGGGTCTCATTGCCCAACCCCACAATGACACATTTTTTTGAGAGGCCAAACCTACTCCATGTTGAGACTGGCCTCCATCAAAAAAGTGGGGAGGGACAAGGGCCTGAGAACTTGACCCACAGCTAAACCTAAGCTACACCCTCGTACTAGGAAAGACCCTATGGCTTGTGCTTGGCCAGAGTCACTCCCTAGTTACTTCCTAGCAATGGTTAATCAAAGATTAGTCTGGTTGTTTCAGATGTACTTTCAGAATGTTTTTGGTTATATACTGCTTTACTTCAGAGCACAGACCTGCCAGCTTACAATAGTCATTCTATTCGATACTTGCCAAGCTGCAAACCACCCCCTACTTGCTTCCATTTCCTATAATACCTTGTCCTACTGAGGGTTCGAGAGGCTGCTCCACTTTCTTGCTGTGTAGGGGTTGGCAGGGAGCCCACACTCCAGCTTAAAGAGACTGTAGTGGGATTACATTGGAAATGGCTCTTTGGTGGTCTTTTGGACGTTGACTAACATTTACCGGCACAGCATTTTAACAAGGCCACACCTCCTAATAGCTCTATCTCCTGAGCCACGCATATTCAAACCACCACAAAAAGGAATAAGGAATAATGAATCCTTTTCCTTTAAAAGATATATTGTTAGAGTTATACTCATATTTCACAGTTGCTTTTAATTGGGAAGGATTCAGGCCTGTAGGAGTATATTTGGGCCAGATAATTCGTGAGACTTATCATTTTGGATAATAATGACAAAATAAGGGGGACTAAATACAAGAAGACCATGGAACTTTCTCCTACAAATAGAAAAATCTGCTCCTACATCCTGTTTGAAACCTTTGCCATTTGCTTCAGCTACGGAGCTATTTGGCATTCACAGAAGCAGTGAGATGGCCAATCATGGGCCAGGTTGACTGGGAGAGAAGCCTAGGGAATTGGTAAAGCACAACTCTGGCTGTGTCCGTGAGAGTTTCCAGAGATTTGGGCTTGTGGGGGAATTCGGTGTGGAAAATGATGTCCAATAAGGTGGAGCCCAGAAGAAACAAGCTGTAGGAGAAGCAGGAGGTGGTCAAATGTACACACTTGGTTCTTCTTGAACAGTTGTGTTTTCTGTTCTCATCTGTAATGAACAGATCCTCTACTCCAGGCACTGAATAAGGACTCACACCAGCAACTCTCTGGAGATCTAGGCCTTCGACCTCACAGAGGTCTGCATCATTTGGTGCCTTTGTTCCGAGGCTCCCGACTTCTTGGGCTGAAGAGCTACAGGTTCATCTAGCTTCCTGTCGATGGCCATTGGAGTATGGATAGTTCTCTGGAGCCGAGCTTCTTAAACTGTGGGTTGGCATTTCACATGGGCTCATGTAACTCTGAGTGTGCCAGGAGGGGGTCATAAAACTGGCAGTGGTAAAAGTTTACCACAGCAACCAAAATTTCATTTAAAATTAAACAGGTAATGAGTCTTCAGTACTTGCTGGTGTTAGATGGCTTCACTGTAGTCTTAGTTCTGAATGTACAGCATGTATACTTTACACCACACAATATGTCATCATGCTATACAGTGCAATGTGTGTTGCCTGACATACAGAGTCCAGTCTATTGTGTTATGGATTTCTGTGTTTTTATTGTGCATACAAAGTTCTCTGCTGTTATAGAAACAGTCATTTATTTACATAAAACAAAGACTTGGCATTCTTCTGCCACCATTCCTTAGCATGTAGGTACCAAGTTATACATCTTTGCATTGCATTAGAATTCCAAATTGAAAAATTTGCTGTCTGAGTTGCTGACTTGAGCTCAATTAAAAAAAATCACTAAGTAAGCTATGGTTTAGAATTAGAACAGAAATTCCAACAATTTCTCAAATGGCTGTAAACATACTTCTTCCCTTTTGTACTGTGTGTGTGTGTGTGTGTGTGTGTGTGTGTGTGTGTGTAGCAGCTTTCTTAGAAGTCTTGATTATAAACTTAAAATTTCAGTCTGCAAATATTCATCCAAGATTTAATTCTTTATGCAAAAATAAGTTTATCCACCTCACTGACATGCAAATTTGCTTTTATCTTTAAAACATGACAAATGTATATGTATACCAAGTACATGCTTTAAAACAAATTTCTTATCAGTACATATTTGATTTCTATACCTATTTTATAAACCTATATACCTGAAGTTGTGTAAAATGTTTTTAGGCAAGATGGGATACATGGGGAAAAAGTTTAAGAAGCCGTATTCTGGAGAAAGAGAACAAACAGAATGTGTATGTGTTTTTGTATATATATGTATATGTATGTATGATATCTACATATATATATGTGATATATGTATATATGTCTAGATATGTGACATATATGTGTGTATATAATGTACATGTGTATATATGTATGTCTGCATTTGTGTCTGTTTGTCTGTGTGTATTGTAAAAGGGAATTTAGATTGGCTTACATGATAGGACTTGGGTAATCCAACAGTGTTTTTCTATATTTGGAGCAGCAGAGAATCCAGAAATTGCCCAGCCCAGGAAACTCCACGTTCTCAGTCCAGCACTGACAGCCAGCAAAGTTGCTGCTATGGGATTCGTGTTGCTAGGCAGAAGAGGCTGGAGTGTGATGTCAGCAGAGGATCTCAGCAGAGGCAAGCAACACACTCAGAAAGAAGCGCTTGCTAGCAGTGTATAGTAATGTGTTCTCACGTTTGTTTTGCATGCTGGCTGCTTGTGGGGAAGGGCTATTCACCCTGAGAATGGGTACTCCTCATCCTCAAGCTCTGACCCTCCTGTCAATTTTCTCTGAAAATGTCCTCCAAGGCACACACATGTGTCTCATCAGCTCTAGACATCCTTTACTCCAATCAAGGTGACAACTAAGAGCAGCCATTGTGAGACATTAGGGGTCGATGCAACCTCTGATCCTACGAGACAATCTAATAAGTCTCATAATTGTGCACATACTGGGTTAGCTCGGTTCTGTCCAGAGAGCTCTGGTGTACAAATAGTACAAAGAATCAGAGTCCGAAACAGTCCTGACCTCTTTAAATCTCAAATTGCTTTCAGTGCTAAATAATAGGGTCTATTTTGTAAGCTTTTGAAAATTACAGCAAAACCAACACTCAATGTGTAGTTAGTTGATAGCTAAGAGATAAATATTAGCCATTAATTATTTGAAGCATAGAATGGGCTCTGCTATGATCAGAACCTCATGAACATTTTCCCATTTAGCGTAAGTGTACTCAAAACCAATACCATAATTAGCTTTAATCCTTTGAAGCTAACGTTAATGGTGGAATCATCTGCTATAAACATTTTACTGTCAGCAGGATATGAATCATAAATAAAGCCAGTTTGGAGGGAACAGCAACTGATAAAGTGACATATGCTTGTGGAAAGAAGATGAAGATGAAAATAGAGTTCTTTAGAACATAGTTTTGTCATCCCCCCACCGTCTACCCCAGCCCCTGCATTCCTTCCCATGAGATAGAGCCCAGGCCTGAGAGATGTTGAGTATTTCTTTAGGTGCTTCCCAGCCAATCAATATTCCTTAGTTAAAAATTCTTTGTCTAGCTCTGTACTCCATTTTTTAAATAGGATTTTTTAAGTCTAACTTCTAGAGTTCTTTGTATATATTGGACACTAGCCCTCTATCAGATGTGGGATTGTTAAATATCTTTCCCAATCTGTTGGTTGCCGTTTTGTCCTCTTGACAGTGTCTTTAGCTTTACAGAACCTTTGCAATTTCAAGAGGTCCCATTTGTCAATTCTTGATCTTAGAGCATAAGCCATTGTTGTTTTGTTCAGGAATATTTCCCCTGTACCTATGTGTTCTAAGCTCTTCCCCACTTTCTGTTCTATTAGTTTCAGTGTACCTGATTTTATTTGAAGGTCTTTGATCCACTTGGACTTGAACTTTGAACAAGGAGCTAAGAAAGGATCAATTTGCATTCTTCTGTATGCTGATGGCAATTGAACCAGCACCATTTGTTGAAGATGCTGTCATTTTTCCATTGAACGTTTTTAGCCCCTTTGTCAAAGATCAGGTGACCATAGGTGTGTGGGTTCATTTCTGGGTCTTCAATTCTATTCCATTGATCTACTTGCCTGTCTCTGTACCAATACCATGCGGTTTTTATCAGAACTGATCTGTAATACAACTTGAGGTTAGGAATGGTGATTCTCCCAGAATTTTTTTTTTTATTGTTGAAAATAGTTTTTGCTATTATGTGTTTTTTTATTATTCTAAATGAATTTGCAAGTTGCTCTTTCTAACTTTATGAAGAACCGAGTTGGAATTTTGATGGGGATTGCACTGAATCTGTAGATTGCTTTAGGCAATATGGCTACTTTCACTATGTTGATCCTTCCAATCCCTGAGCCTGGGCAATCTTTCCACCTTTTGAGATTTTCTTTAATTTTCTTCTTCAGGGATCATACAGATCCTTCACTTAGGGTCACACCAAGGTATTTTATATCCTTTGTGACTATTGTGAAGGGTGTCTAATTTCTTTTTCAGCCTGTTTATTTTTTGAGTAGAGAAAGGCCACTGGTTTGTTTGAGTTAATTTTATATCCAGCTGTAGTGGCTTAGTGGTAAATCTGCCCAAAATAGACTCAAAGCTTGTTTTTTTAATTACTGAGTTGTGTTTTCATTGAATAAGTTTATTTGGGTTGAAGAGGATATTGTAACAACCAGACACTTTGCTGAAGTTGTTTCTCAACTGTAGGAGTTCTCTGGTGGAATTTTTGGGATCACTTAAGTATACTATCATATCATCTGCAAATAGTGAAAGTTTGAATTCTTCCTTTCCAGTTTGTATCCCTTTGACCTCTTTTTGCTGTCTGATTGCTCTGGCTAGTACTTCCAGTACTATATTGAATAGGTATGGAGAGAGTGGACAGCCTTTTCTAGTCCCTATTTTCAGTGGGTTTGCTTCAAGTTTTTCACCATTTAGCTTGATGTTGGCTACTGGTTTACTGTATATTGCTTATACTATGGTTATGTATGGGCCTTGCATTCCTGATCTTTCTAAGACTTTTAACATGAAGGAGTGTTGAATTTTGTAAAATGCTTTCTCAGCATCTAAAGAGATGCTTATGTGGTTATTATTATTTTTTGAGTTTGTTTATATAATAGATTAGTTGATAGGTTTCCTTATATTGAACCATCCTTGCAACCCTGGAATTAAGGTGATGTGTTCTTGGATTCAGTTTGCAAAAATTTATTGAGTGTTTTTACATCAATGTTCATGAAGGAAATTGGTCTAAAGTTCTCTTTCTTTGTATGGTCTTTGTGTGGTTTAAGAATGAGTGTAATTGTGGCTTTGAAGAATGAGTTGGGTAGTGTTTCCTCTGTTTCAATTTTGTGAAATAGTTTGGACAGTATTGATATTAGGGCTGATAGAATTCTGCACTAAACCCATCTGGTCCTGGGTCCTGACCTTTGCTTGTTTGTTTATTTGTTTGGAAGGCTTTTGATGACTGCTTCTATTTCTTTAGGGGTTATGGGGCTGTTTAGATGGTTTATCTGATCCTGATTTAACTTTCATACCTGGTATCTGTCTAGGACATTGTCCATTTCCTTTAGATTTTTAAGTTTTGTTGAGTATAGACTTTTGTAGTAGGATCTGATGACTTTTTCAATTTCTTCAGTTTCTGTTCTTATATCTCCTCTTATATTTCTGATTTTGTTAATTTGGATAAGCTCTATGTGCCCTCTAGTTAGTATGGCTAAAGGTTTATCAATCTTGTTGATTTTCTCAAAGAACCAGCTTTTGGTGTTGTTGATTCTTTGCATAGTTCTTTTTGTTTCTACTTGGTTAATTTCAGCTCATTTCCTACTGTCTGCTCCTTTTGGGTGTATCTGCTTCTTTTTGTTCTAGAGCTTTCCAGTGTGCTGTTATGTATGTTGTTAGTATGCTCTCTCCACTTTATTTTTGGAGGTGCTCAGAGCTATGAGTTTTCCTCCCAGCACTGCTTTCATTGTAGCCCATAAGTTTGGGTATGTTGTGACTTCATTTTTGTTAAATTCTAAAATGTCTTTGATTTCTTTCTTTATTTCTTTCTTGATCAAGCTATCATTGAGTAGAGTATTGTTCAGCTTCTATTTGTATGTGGGCTTTTTGTTGTTTTTGCTGTTATTGAAGACCAGCCTTGGTGATCTGAGATATTAAGGAATAGTGATTGCTGTTTCTTGCTGTTTTTCTTGTGAGAGAGGTAGAATTATGCTTGTGTGCTTTTCTAATTTGGGGTTTGTTGCACGAAGATTGATTTCTTGCTTTTCCTATGATGAGGTTTTCTTCTTTGTGGTGGCATTTTCCATCTGTTATCCTTTGTAGGACTGGATTTGTGGATAGATATTGTATTAATTTGCTTTTGTTATAGAATATTTTTGTTTCACCATGTATAGTAATTGAGAGTTTTGATGGATATAGTAGCTTGGGCTGGCATTTGTGTTCTCTTTGGGTCTGTATGATGTCTGTCCAGGATCTTCTAGCTTTCATAGTTTCTGTTGAGAAATGTGTAATTCTGATTGGTCTGCCTTTATATGTTATCTGTTCCTTTTCCCTTACAGCTTTTAGTATTCTTTCTCTGTTTTGAACATTTGGTGTTTTGACTATTATGTGTCAGGAGGAGTTTCTTTTCTGGTCCAATCTATTTGGGGTTCTGTGGGCTTCTTATAGTTTGTGCTCATCTATTTCTTTAGGTTTTCTTCAATAAATTTGTTGGAGATAAGTTTTGGGTCTTTTAGTTGGGAGTCTTCTCTCTCATCTAGGCCTATTATCCTTAACTTTCTTCTTCTCATTGTATCCTGGATTTTCTGGATGTTTTGGGTTAGAAGCTTTTTAATTTTTGCATTTTCTTTGACTGTTGTGTCAATGTTTTTTATGTTGTCTTCTCCTGAGATTCTCTCTTCCTTCTCTTGTAGTTTGTTAGTGATGCTTGAGTCTATGACTCCTGATGTCTTTCCTAGGTTTTCCAGCTTCAAGGTTGTCTCCTTTTATGAGAGACATTTCTTTATTGTTTCTATTTTTGTTTTCAATTCCTTCACCTGTTTGGTTGTGCTTTCCTTAGTTCTTTAAGTGATTTTTGTGGGTTTCTCTTTTGTGTTTGTGTGTGTGTGTGTTTCTTCTTTAAGGGCTTCAACTTGTTTGCATGTGTTCTCCTGGCTTTCCTGTACTTTTTAGAGTGTGTTATTTATGTGCTTTTCGAGAATGTCCATTATCATGAAGTTTGATTTTAAGTTTAAATCTTATTTTTCTGGTGAGTTGAGATAGTCACAATTTGCTGTGGTGGGATAATTGGATTTTGATGTCGCCAGGTTGTCTTGGTTTTGATTTCTTAGTTTCTTGTGCTTGTCTCTTGCCATCTTGTTATCAGTGATGCGAGGAGATTACTCCTGTGTGTTTAGCTCTCTGGGCAGGCTGTGAGTTCTGATGGCAGTGGCCTGTCTCTGGGTTTTATCCTAAACAGTCTCTTCCCAGGTAACATTGAGCTACCTGTGCCCTGAGAGTTCTGGGCAGTCTCTCCCCTGGTAGTCAGTGGAGAGGGAGTGTGGACTCACCCATGGGCTCAAATTTGAGAGCGCTTCTGTGGCTCATCCTGGTTCCAGCAACCTGTGGGCATGCTGCAGTCCTGATGAAACTGAACCAGCCTTGGCTTTGGCTCAAAAGTCCTTAGTTTCTTTCATAAATGAGAAAATTGAAATTCAAAGATATAGAATTTATCCACATCCATGTAGTGAGGAAAGGGACATATCTGAAAACAGGGCTGGAATTTCCAACTCTGTGTCTGTGAGTAGGTGTGTCTTAGTGTATTTGTATATGTGCGTAACTGTGTATGAATGTGTGTTTGTGTGTGTATTTGTATGAGTAGGTGTGTGTGTGTATGTGTGAGTATATGTGTGTATATTTGTGTTTTTCTGTGTGTGTACATGTGTATATTTGTGTGTCTATGACTGTGTATTTGTATGTCTGTGAGTAGGAGTGTCTGTGTGTGAGTGGGTGTTTGTATGTGTGTATTTGTGTATAAGTGAGTGTATGTATTTGTGTGTGTGTGTGTGTGTGTGTGTGTATGTGTATGTGTGTGAGTGTGTGTGAGAGTTTGTTGCCTCAGAAAGTCAAGATTTTTTTTCCCCCGAAGAATTTTTATAATCAACAGTGCCTTGCTTAGTGTAGCAGTTTTCCCCAGCCATCTGTGGAGCTGTTCCAAAGGAATACTTTTGTGTACATTGATTTTAAACAAGTGATTGAGGCTTGTCTTATGTGATCTGTATTTTGGTGTCTGTTTTCCCCCTTCTTGTTCATGAAGGAAGAAGAAATTGTGGTGTAGTCTCTTGTTTTGGGGAAAACTTTTTTTTGCTTTGTAGTGCAGAAGTTCCTTCCAGGTATGCAATTAGAGAAGAGAACCAGTCGTTAATGAAAACAATGAGACTGAGACCAACTTTTCCAAGGTAATGAACGAGTGAGCGCCTCCTGAGAAGACACTCGGTATTCCCTGAATTCAGAGAATTTCTATAGAGAATCTGAAGCTGAGACAATGAAATAAAGTAATACATTCTCTCAAATAGGCTGGAAAAGGTTTCTATAAGACTTTACCTGATAGCGTCTGGTAAACACATTCTTGGCAGGAAGTAGGAATTGTTATCCTCTGGTCCTAGAAATAGTTTCTTGAAGTCAAACTGGGTGTTATCCGTTCTTCTGGCCTGGTGTTTTATAAGCTATGGACTGAATCACAGCGGTGCTCTTTCTTCTTCAGGCTAGTCCAGGCTTGTGCAGGGTGCTCCCCCCATGACTTTTGAATTTTTAAAAGGATGATGATGCTAAGTGCTGTCTGCATCCCAACATAGCTGCCCTCCAACTCTTCTAGGTCAGCATACTAAGATCTTTGCAGATGTAGCTTGGCCCCAGTACCACGAAGTGACTCACTTTCCTTTTACACCAACAAGAAGGTTTGTACTTCCGCCTCAGTTTGTGCTGTCAGGGTCTTTACCCATTGTGTAATATTTGTAAATGCCACACCAAGTTTCAGATTCTGAATTATGCTACCTGTATGGCATTGAGGTCATTCCCCACTTCAGTTCTGCGACACAGATATCGCTAGTATCCCTCTAGGGACATATTGCCATCATGTTTGATGTTTCGAGCTTTTACTAGACAGCTGGCTTTCCAGGCAACACTGCATTTCCCAATCTCCCTTCTAACTAATAGGGTGGTGTGAGTAAATTTGGCTAATGGGTCGTAACTTAAAGCATGTGTGAGTGTTATGGGTTGTACACCTGTCTGCAACTTTCTGCCCTTCTTACTGGATAGATTTGCCTATATCCTAGGGTGAGAGCTGTATTTTGAGGATTACATTATTGTTCTACCAATTTCTCCTCTACTGAATGAAAAAGAAGTTATTTCTGTTTGATTATAGACACTGTGTTTTGGGTCTTTTTGTTTTGTCCCTGAGCCTTATCCTAATTAGTATAGCTTGCTAGGATGTTCAAAACCATTTCAACTTGTTCATAACCTGGAGAGGAGAAACTTGTAGAAGTTGTAAGAAAGTCCCTATTTGTTTTGTTTTTTGAACACAGGGTTTCTCTATGAAGCCCTGGTTGTCCTGGAGCTCACTCTGGAGACCAGGGTAGCCTCAAACTCAAGAGATGAGCCTTTCTCTGCTTCCCAAGAGCCAAGATGAGTTGTAAGAAAGTCTTATAGCCAAAAATGAGGTTTTCTTCAAGAGAATACCCAAACAGTACAACCATTCTTAGCATGGCAGTGTAACAGCCTTATGCACTCAGTGTGCGACGCTTTGTCCACTTCTGATGTCAGTGAGTTTCTTACTTGGAGATAAACCAAACCATGCTGAAGCTTTGTTCTGGATTGAGAAGTAAATTTCTTCCACTGGATGGAACTCAGCCGACAATGCACTGTGTCCTTGTAATTTAAACTTCTGAAAACCTAAATAGAGTTAGACAAACAATCTGGAGGACACAATGGTATTCAAAGAATCTACAGCCTTTCAGGGAGTCTTGTTGATGCTTCTATGCCAGTGAAGATCTGTGCTGTCAAGACTGTCATGTTCATGTGGTAGGACAAGCTAGGGCTTGAACTCAGGTCTTTATGGTTCCAATGTTTATGTGCCCCTCCCCCACAACTGCAGCAGGAGTAGAAAATAATGAAAATACTTTTCCTTGATAAGCAAGAAACTCAGCAAAAGAGGTTACATTCGCAGCCACCAGTTCTGCCATGGCTTAAGGTCCTGGTGTTAAAATTTCATGCTTTTCTTTGATGTGCTTGCTCACAGTAGATTGATGTGCAGCAAAACAGGGACAATCTGGAATCTTGCAAGAGCATTCCTTCAGGAATATATTTAGGAATATATATGAAGGCAATAACAATTAATGAAAACTGAGTCTGTAAACTTGAAAGTGAGCAAGGAGGGGTGTATGCAAGGATTTGGAGGGAGAAGGGAGTAATGTGGCAAATACATTATAATATCAATCAGTCTTTCAGTTTTAGGTTCTTCCTCTGTCTGAACGTGATTCATTTCTTTCCCCAACTCCCACTGCATAGCAATTCTTTTTTCTGTATGATGTAAGTCCTTTGTGCTGTCACTCAGGCGTATTTTATGTCCATCTCACTGCGCAAAGGCAGCAGAAATGTCTATGTCTCAGGCCTTTTCTGTTTGAGAAACAGATATACCCATTAGTCATTTTCACTTTCTTTGGACAAATCATCCGAATGCTTATACACTGTTTTTAGCTGCTTACCCTTCCACCTTCTTTGTTGCCTTGGGCTTACGTCTTTAATCTGTAGAACCGAGTCTGAGGCACTGTCAGTGGATACGAGGCATCCGCATCCAGGGGTCCAGCATCATGTAGAGTGTCACCGTGCATCATCTAACTTCATCCACACTGGGATTCTGCGGGCAAAGAACTATTATTAGCTTCATTCTCCAACAGAGGAAACAGACTCTTGTGGGTAATTAAGCACTCCACTAAAGGATAAAACGAGAGAGTTTCTAAGCCCAGTCCTTAGGAGTGAGTTGTTTTATATGTTAATATTTATAAAGCCTATCAGATTTGGGGCACTTTTCAGCGTGTTAAGGCACATGCTCCAGATATCATCTCTAAGGCTTGTAGAAGTTGCCTGTAACTGACAGATTCATTCTTGGGTGTGAGTGGAGATGATAACTTTGTAATTACAAGGGATATTAGGATTCAAAAGCTCCTCAAGGGGATGTTATCAGCTATATCACGTGAACAGGAAGAGCATGCACTCAATCAGTTGTCTCTTTGTGTGAATTGGTACCCATGGTTGGAGATAAAGTTTCTCAAGATAGCATCAGAGAGCCCTTGTGGGAATGAAGAAGGCTCTTCGGTGATGCTGATGTCAATATGAGCATCAAGCATCTGAAGAAGCCATGGTGGGAGTAGCACACACTGCTGGTCCCAGTACTCGAGAGACAGAGGCAGGCAGGTCTCTGTGAATTCAAGGCCAGCTGGTCCACAGAGTGAGTTCCTGTACAGCCAAAGCTATACAGAAAGACCCTGTCTTAGGCAATAACCAACCAACCAACCAACCAACCAACCAACCAACCAACCAACCAACCAACGAAAAAGAACCCCAAATCACCATCACCACCAACAAAAAGCTGTGCACATGCTCAGCTCTGAGAAACCAAGTGCCTACAGGTATATAAGAGCTTCCCAAGCACAGTACAGTAAGGGTTCAAGTGTGTCTTCAATAAAGAGTGCTGTATGTGTTAGTCAATTTTTTCTGCTGCTCAGTAGCACCAATTTAAATTTAAGGGGAAATTCTTTCTCCAGAATATTTTTCTCGCAGCTTCCTTTGACAGTCTGGCAGACAGATAATCACGAGGTAATTCCATTTCCAGGAATCTTTGACCCTATTATATGACAGAGATTCCATAAAGAGCCTTAGATAGGTTATATAAGCCCTCTATCCCCATTTCCTTATCTGGAGATTGAAAGCATTTTTTTTTTAAATGATTACATCTCCTCTCCTTATCTACTTTCCCTAAGTGGGAGCAGGGAAAATGTTCGGAATGATGCTTGTGCAATAGCCCTGTTTGCTTTAGGACAGGTAATTATCCATGATGGAAAACATATGAAAGTACCTTGTGTGGTGATTAGCTTCCTTCTCTCATTCGTATATCCTCAGCCATCCATTCCCACGTCTTTTGCTAAAAACCAAAGCAATGGATATAAATTATGTGATGTTCCTTCTTGCTTTACTACACAAATATTTTATCCTAATAACTGCCTCAGGCTATTGAAACCTGCCTTTCTGTCTTCTTATTGGAAACTGGCTGTGTTCCTTCCCTGGCTGAATTCTATGTGAAGGAGCCAAGTTTGTAGGCAAATGGCAGCTATTGGGATTTGAAAACATATGGCCTACAAACTTATGTTGTAAATCAGGTCCTCCTGATGAGTTCCAGTCCTTTTGCCATTCTTGCCACAGGTGAAGTAATGAAGAAGCTTTCTGTGGCCTCCTATTAATATCCCAAGGCCTGAGGCTCTGAGCAGCAGGATGTCTGTTCTCCAGCTGTTTTCCCAACAGGAAGAGGGGATCAAATAAACAAGGCACACACACACAGTAGTTCATTCGAAACCACAGGTAATCTGCAGCTGCAGCAAAAACAATTCAGCATTGCCAAACAAGTCCACAAAAGGGCTGCACATCACAGAAGCAATGTGGAAATAGTCTCAGGGTAGTTGATGCTCTCTTTCACCCAGACTGCAGTCAACCTATAAATCCAGAGCTGGATACATGAGCGCTAACTTTTGTGCATCTAAAAAATGTGAAATTGTGTGTGTGTGTGTGTGTACATTCCAGAGCCCCAGGGATCAAATTCAGGTCATCAGCCACAGTAGCAAATGCCTTTACCTTCTAGCTGGTCTGTCTTTCAAGTGATTTTTAAAATGAAGTTCTCTGTCATGGAAAAGGAGTAATTTTGATGTAGACATGCAAAACTTAGTTCAGTATTCTAGTTATAAGTTATATTTGAGTTTAACATTTTCAGTATTTCCAAACTGTCACACTCGTCGAAATAGGAGCAAATCCTATGTAACATTAATGCTCTTAATAGCAAACACTGCCTCCTCTGACACCTGAGAATACACTCGTCAATTCAGTATGTAAAAACTGCCACGTGACACATTTCTTGGTGACACGGAACATAAGGGCAGCTATGTGAGCTTCATGTGCAACGTTTATTGAAGGACCCAGAATGATGGATTCCGGGGTGAGGTCTAGGCAGTTAAGTAAATTTAGAGTCTGAAGCTCAGTTATTTTGCTTGGTGCACTCTTGATACTTAACCTTTAAGTACCACATTCAGGCCAAACGTGCATGGCCAGTTCATTGCCAAGAGCCCGATGGTAATCCTTAGTCTCTATGACAGTACATTCTTAAAGAAGTATCAGCACACCTCTTAGTCATATCTCAGTTCTAAATCCTGAACTGCCGACATTCTATTAATGAATCACAAAAGACCTCCTCTCCCCCGAGAACAAGACGAACATTTATTCATCTCAGCGAAGTGATCATCATCCTAGGGCCAAGTATGACTTAGAAGAAACTGGAAATTGGATTAAACCAACGATGAGGCACCACAGGCTTGAACAGTCATAGATGTTGTCAGAGAGCATGGATGGTAGAGAAATGGCCTCACCAAGCCAGTCAGTCCTGTTTCTGTTTTTGACCGTAACTATAGAGACACTCATGCGCTTTTGCTATATTTAGTTAATTCATTGTGTTTAGGGACTGTTTCCAACCTTCTGGCATTGCTTTTCTTATTATTCCTTTTTCTGTACTCCCCATGAACTTAGTAAAATATCAGCCCGAGTGTTATCATCTGAGAAGCTGGATGGGTGCATGGGGTCTGACTCAGTGTTTACTTGATACATTTGTAAATCCTAGGCCTCAATTCTGGGAGTATTTTGACTAACAAAGATTTATTATATCGATGTGAATTCATTAAAAAATCCAAGAGGGCTGAAGATGTAGGTCACTGATAGAATGCTTGCCTAGCATGAATAAAGCCTTGGAATTAATCCCGGACACCACCCAAAACTGTCAACAAAGTTACAGTGTAGCATGTTTCCTTTACCATTGTATAGGAACACAGGTTACAGCTGCTAAGCATTGGCATTAACAGTGAGTGAAGCCTCTCACGGGTCTGTCAACAAATATCGATGGCGAATCCAGCGTATCAGAGATTATTGATTCCTGATTCTGTATGGATCATTATATGAAAGAGAAAAAGGTTGAGTTCCTACCCTCAGAGGGCATAGAGAGGAAACTCCAAGACCGGAAACTGCATGCAATGTGGTAAATACATGTAAGGGAGAACTGCCTGCCAGGAATTCCCTTCTCTTCTTTGGATTTTTTCTCCTTTTAAAAACTATATTTTATCCTATGTGTCTGAGTGTTTTACTTGCACGTATAGTATATACTTACACCATTTGCTTGCCTGGTGTCCAAGGAGGTCAGAAAAGGCCATTTTCTGGAACTGTGAGCTGCCATGTGGTTCTGGGAATTGAACTTGGGTCCTCTAAGATGAACAGCAGGTGTCCTTAACCACTTAGCCATCTTTCCAGCCCCTCTGATTTCCCTTATGGGGAAATAATCTTTCCTCTACTTGTTAGCAACTAAGCATGGCAGGTACCATAGGAGACAGATTTCTGCATTTACATTGAGTCTTCCCTCTTTCTACAGTTACAACTTTGGGGAATTTTGCAGAGAGCTAACCGAAGTCACCAAGTCATTTACATACTCTGGAAATGACATAGTAATGTTTTATAGCACTGAACTGAATGCAGCCAGAATGATTCTTGTCCCCCCTACCCCCCTCTGACACACACATACTTTTCTTGAACTATGACCTTCCATTGAGCATGCTCAGAATTGTATACCTCAACTTGAATAGGTTAAGTACCTACCTCTAAAGTGCTTTCCTGTATGAATGTGTTTTCTTCCCAGTCAGAATCTCTATGTGTTCTTTCTTGGTTAAGAATGTTGCTTAGAAAGTCATCCCAGTGATTTCCTCTCCTGAAATAGGAAATTTTTTTTCTCCTAGTTGTGCTTTCTTGGATTGGTACCCACCAGGAGAGGACCCAGCTATCCTATAGACAGAATACGCAGGGGGACAGTGATTTCTGCTGACTGATTCCCAGTCAAGAAACTGAAAGAGATAATTCTTCTTTCATCCTAGTATGGCCATAGGCTAATCAGAAGACCTAAAATTGGCCCATTAAACCCACTTCTAGGTCTGAAAGATGGAGGTAGAAGAAATATTTTTGAAGCATACACGGCTCACGTGAGATAGGCACATATCACTTGGTGCTTTGGGGCATAAAACTGAGACATGGCTTCTAGAACAAAGATAATTTCATAGGTCAGGAAGTTGGGTAAAGGGTATGGCAGGTTAAGGAAATAGCATATGTGCATTCATGGAGATTACAGCATTGTGGGCTTGGTGTCACCCAGAAGAAAAGCATGTCACTTTGGTGTTTGCTTTGCAATGTGGCTAGGTAGTAGAGCAAATTCTGAGGGCTGAGGCCCAACAGTTTTTCCTGTGAGTGATCCCTGACAAGCCTCCTCCTTTGTTACCATGAACTACACTTTCATTATTATGATGTTAACTGATAGGTGGGCCTGAAAGGGAAGGCCTAATAAATGTTTTGTGAAAAAGTGACTTAAATTTGGTTCTGCTTAGATGCATTCTCTAAGGCTTCAGAATTGGAGGAACTCTTGAGTTGCAGAAACATCTATCCAATCAGAGGACTGGTCCTAGGACTGTATAATTCCTGAATTTGGGCAGTAGCACACAGAGAACATTCAGATAGTTGGGGATCTGGAATAGTTTGTGTGCATGGGAATCCTGAATGTTTTGTATGCATGGGGATCTTGCATGGTTTGTATGCATGTAAAGAAAAAAATGACTAAGAAGACACCACTCCCGCTAAAACGTCCATAACATTTCATTAAAAATTTCATAACATTTTCTTCCAAGTAAGTGCCTCATTACTTATCTGAGTGTTCCAGGTTACAGCTCATCTCATTTCCTGTTTCTCTCCTCAGAGGGCCTGGGCATCGTGAGTTAGTCATCTTCCCTGAAAAGAACAACTTGCCACATGGTTGACATCGATTATCAAATTGCCTTTGGCTTCTTCCTTCAGTTCCCCTAGTCTCTTCCTTAGCCTTTAATCATCTCTGTGGGTCTCTTCTCAACCGAGTCCAAGCCCACAAGAAAAGTTTGTCCCTGTTTCAAGGCAAACACCAAAAGTTTCTAGGCTCATTCAATTTGGCAAAAGTTAGATGACTTTCTAAGAAATCTTCTTAAAAAGGCAGTTCAGGGGGTTCCTGGAATTTGACATAACACTCTAGCCATTGAAACTATCTCAATATTAGTCATTTCGAGTGGATGTAGTATTAAAGTTAGATGTCTTCAACATACTTCCTAAAGAAACTCAAAAGGTCACTGAAGTAACTAGTCACAGAGCTCTTCCTACGTGCCATGGTTATTCCTCTTGTCAAAGAGGTCACAATCTAGTAGTTTATGCAGAGACCAATAAGAGATTCAGTGTAGGAGTATGATAGGGAGGGAGGAGTTCCAAGCCTAGTGAAAAGGTTGGCTTGTATAATTATTTCCTCCTCAACTTCCTCTTCCTTTTTTTATCTAGTATATTTTAAACTGAAATAGAATTTTTCTTCCTTTCTTCCTTTCTTTCCCCTTTTCTTCCCACCCTCCCTTCCTTCTTTCTTTCTTCCCTCTTTCTCAGCTGTCCGTCTTTGAATCCCTCCCATGCCCCCACACTCTCAGGCCCATAGTGGTCCATTTCCTTGATTATTATTGTTTTACATGCACTCACACACGCATGCGCGTGCACACACACACACACACACATGTGCAGGGTAGTGGTAATTTGTGTGTGCTTCAGTTGAATTAGACAACTGTTGGTTGGTTGCCACTACATAAACTGCCATGTATCAAACTGTTACACAAATCTTGCCAGGCTGGTCACTGTTGTGTCTCATAGGTGTTACAGCTCGGTAGGATTGTTTAGTTGAATGGTCTTGAAAGAGTGCTATGAGGTCTCCATAGCTGGGAAGTAGATGAGGAAGGGTCCTCCATTTCTCCTGGCAAGATAAGGTTATAAAGGCATTTGATGTCATTGAGAGTTTTCCGTTAGCCTAGGATTTAATGAGTGTATGGCACGAGACAAGGCTAGTGGGCAGGAGACCCCAGAGGAATCTATGTGATGCTCAGAGAGGGCTTTGGATTTTGTATGGCAGTTGGAAAAATGATGTATTTAAGAGCATTTGTTTAGACAGAGTAGCTGTCCAGAATAATCGCTCAGCTAAGAGATTAATTTATTAGATAAGAGAGCTCAAAAGTAAGGTTGGCCTAGATATGATAGTTACAAGGTGATTGTGATCAACAGCCTGGTGAGGTCCTGATGCTGGAGGAGAACAGATGGATCTGTCTACCTGGCTAGCCTGAACTTCCCATGTAAATGGGGCTGGCCCTCAATCTGTAACAGTCCTGTAATCCAGCATCCCATGTCACTACATGGAGATTATACATAGTACTTAATACAATGTGGATGCTTCAGGTTGTTATTGGACTGTGTTTCTTGGAAACTAATGATGAGGAGAAACCTTCACATGTTCAGGCTGGAGATTTTTGGATTTAAGGATCCAGAACCTATAGATACAGACAGATAACTACAATTCCTCAAATAAATCCTAATCTTGCTTTTAGGTAGCAGAGGCCAGATGCCTCTGCCAGACTTTAGGTTCCAGAGTTGAAAAGCTACAAAACCTCCTTGTAAAATCAGTAGAAAAGAATGTTCCAGAATCAGCATTAGATTTCAAACCTGAGACTTGGGGAAAGACATTAAAAGAAAATCCACATGAGCAAAGGACCACACAAGCCATATCGACCCACAATGGGGGGAAGCACACCATTTAATCGTCTTTCTAACTTAAGTATATAGGTCTATATGTCTATGATACAGGAATCAGAGCACCCCTCAAGAAGTATATATTCCAGAGTCAGGTATGGTGGTATAGCCTGTGATCCTAGCACCTGGGAGGCAGAGGAAGGAACATCTCTATAGAGGACAGCCTGGGTTATATAATAAAACTTTGTCTAAAAAACAACAGCAACTATAACCCCCCCCCCAAACTCCAAACCAAAAGTTTTATGCTCAGCTTAGTGGTTGAATGCTTGCTTAGTGTACGTACAGGCTTAGGTATGACTCTCAGAATTGGGAAAAAATGTGTATTGCAGATGAAGTCAGATCTAGGACTATTTTTTATTCATTAGAACAAAAAAACAAGGGTAACAGCTGAGTTAGTGTGTATTTTCTGTGGTTGCCAAATTTGTTTGGCAGGTTGTGATGTTGTAGAGACAAAGTTTCTTCTTCTGCCCTTTTTACTTCTCCCCAGGGCCTGGTAGCCACAGAAGGTGGGTAAGTGTGGCTTTGAAGAGTAGCTAAACATGGAACAGGGTGGCATAGAGTTCTCAGTGTGTGCTAGGGGAGATTGAGAGGAAGAGGAGTGGGTTATTAGAATGGAGCTAGTGGGAAAACTACCAATAATACAGGGGACCTCTGAGGTGATGGTGAATCTTGAGGTTCAAAATATGGGCTGGGGGTTCAGATCAAATCAATCAACTTACTACAAGGGATTAAATTCTGAAAATAAGTCAGAAAGCTTCCATGACAAGTACATTTTAGAAAGCATGATACGGACACTTGGTTTTCTTTCTTAGAAACTTGCTATTTTTCAAGGGAATAAAATGAACCGTATTCAAGAGAACTGGTGAAAATGAATTCTTAAGATTTCGTTAGGCATGCTGGCCCTGATCTGTCATCTAACAATAGCAGTAAGGCCAACACCAATTGCTGGCTCTGATGTGTTAGATGCTGTAGTGTTACAGACCAGAATAGTGCTATAGAGAAGGGGTTATTTAGATAGAAAACTTAAGTCTAGGAGGCCAATACTTTGCCTATAGTCCAGACTCAAGAATTAGGTATCTCTGACTTTTTGATATTAGTCTCTCCTCTTCCTGTTTCTTCCAGCCCACACAATCTGGAACAACCAGGCTATTAATAGAGCCACAGGCCTTGTCCAAAGCTGTATCGGAATTGGAGAAATGGTGTCTATGACTGTCCTGGGGATAATGTCTAGCAGTGTTTTGGAGAACCTGACTATGCTTTGGAGAGAGTCTGCCGAGTACTCTGATTGAAGTTATGGGAGGTGACACTCAGTGCTAAAGCCAGGCTACTGGTTAACCTTCACAGGCCACAGTGCCTCTTACTGTTCTCTCGGGTTTTCACTTTTACCCAGGCCCAGTTGCAGGCCCTGTGTGTAAGCCAATGTGAATATTATTGGGTAACTGAAGGTATTGGGCTTCAATCTGTATGTGAGATTCTTTGGGTAAGAGCACCCAAGGGCACTTTGAATAGGGCTCCATGTCTTCAGCTGCACTCCCTGAGTGGACAGCTGGTGCTCATTTCCTGTCAATGATGCATGGTCTGATGGGCCTGATATGAGCTGATGAAACCATGCAGAGTTTCCGTGTTGCTAATTGGCATAACGTTAAAAAATTGGATTAGATGGGGTCATTTTTTTTTTCATCTCTCTTTGGCTTACAGGGTAATTTTGGACGATAAAGTCACTCAATGGTTCATTTGTGAACAGCAACTCTATTTTAAGCACTGTTCTGGATAATCAGGACAAATCATTGATTAAAATAAACAAAATTGATTGTCTCTGTCAATTTTATATGCCTGTCATACGCATGCCATTCCTTCAGGGACATGGTCTTTTGGTTTTTCTTTTAAAAAACAAAATGAAATGAGCTAATTCTTGGAGTGTGGTAGAAAAGTATCTGGCTTTAGAGATGAGCACCAAGTTAGTTCACAGCCCCGTGCTTAGACTAATTCACACACACACACACACACACACACACACACACACACACACACACACACAATCAGTGTAACTACATTTTAATAAAACAGATCAAGGATTCAAAAGCATAAGTCTATGGCCATACCAGCTGGATATACTCAATTTCATCTGCCAAAAGCTGAAGAGTCATCAAGAATTATTGAGTTATCAGAATTAGCATCCAGGGAATGACATTCAAGTTTTTATTTTTTTAAACTAGGAGGGTTTTGAGTGATAAAGAGGAGTGGGAAATCCTGTCATGTGGAAAGACCAGCATGGTGAAGGCTTGTGTGTCTAGGGAAGACGGGGACCAGTCTGGGAGATGAAGGCTAGGAAAACAATTTGATAGGAGTCATGAAGAGCAACATTGCTATACCTTTTTTCAGTGGAGAAAGGGAAATTGTGAGGCTTGGGGTGTGGAAAATACATAGTCAGAGCACCTTTTTAGGGCAAGAGTAACTGACTATTTGAGCAATTACATATGAGGCACTTTGAATTACATCAAGTTCTAGTCCCGTAATGAATGGCCATTTTATGAAACAAAAATGAGGTTTAGAGGGCTTGGGAAATTGCTCAAGATCATACCCCTTGAAAGAGATAATGGCAGGAATTGACTGCAGTCTGCACTGGCCATTTTCTCCTATGAGTAAGAAGAATTAGCCATAAAGCACACGAGGAGATGAGAGAGCTGGCCAGATGAGGGCCTTGAACCGGAAGAAGGCGTGGGACGGTAAGGTTGGATGGAGATGGAATTCGGAAAGTGGGGCTTAAAGACCTTTGAGATGGAAGTTAAGAATTGGATGAGGGCAAAGATTCATTCACAAGAGGAAGGGGGGAGGGTGAGTTGACAGTTGAAGTTTGGACTCAACAGTGGCATCATTCATAGAAGCTGGGGAGTTAAGTGGAAGAACAGGTTTTGTGGAGGAAGAAGATGAGTTTGGCTCTGAACAAATTTGGTTTGTGGTATCGGAGGGACATCCGGATATCCAGCTGGAAGATTACAAAGTAGGTCTGAGCTCATAGGCAAATAATTGGAAGCAATTCATGTAGAATCCAGTTCTCAACCGGGCACCATTATTGGAGGAGAAGCATATGTTGGACAAGAGTAAAAGGCCAAACCAAGATTAGAGACCTGCTTTCCAAGTAAGAGGCGCCAACAAAGGATACCATTCTTATTTGTTTTTAGCATGACTACAATAAGGAAAGTCAGTAAAAAGAAGGCAAGTGTCTGATTAGCATCTGATATCCAGGAGACTTCAAGATGTGGACTCTGAACAGCTCCAAGGTGACAGCTGTATTTCCTTGTATGTATGTTTGGATAACTTTTGGCCACTTGCATACATAACCTAGATGACTTTCAGGCATTAGTGCATGTTGTACTTCAGTCACTCTGGCGCATGAGGCCATATCCAGGGATGTTCCTGGGTATGTGCTGACAATTCAAACGTTGGCACTCTGTTTGGGAATGTTTGAGCAGTGCTTCTGCATGCCTTGTTTGGTTTTCTTTTTTCTTTTTTTCTTTTTTTTTCTTTCTTTTTTCTTTTGGTGGTTCCTTTGTAAGGGAATGACCACATGGATTTTTTTCTATACTACTGCTCTCATATAAACACACACACACACACACACACACACACACACACACACACACACACACACACAAGTTCTGGAAGTGCAATGCAGTGGTGCTGAATTCTGAGTGGGAAGGTAGATTGGAATAAGACACAGGCAGAGTCTTAACTGGGAGCATGGGTGTGTATACCTCTTTTGGTAAAGAACTTAGAAGTCAGCGAACCTCAGAGAGCTTATGGAGAAAGGCAAGTGATTCATAGATTACAATTATGAAAAACAGGACGTGAGGGAGCAAGCCTGTAATCAATCTTTATAAATGGTAAGGCTACCTTCCTTCCCCATAGGAAGGTCGGCTGGGAAGAGGTGAGGGTCTGTGCTAACACACTGCATTTCCTGAATTGGTAACATGCTGCTTAGAGAGGCTTTATTTAGCTGAAATTTGTCTTTAGTTTTTTTCTCCAGCTTTCTCATTATTTTTCCCCCGGATTTACATGTTCCCTGACTTCATCTTTTTTGTTGGTACACACCCTTCGATAGCTGTTTGCTGAGTCCACATTTCCCTGCATCCACCTTCCCACACATTCAGAGACACATTGCCTCGTACATTATCTTATAAAACACTTCTCTATTGTTTTTATGTCCTGGATTCTGTGCTGTTTCTTGGGGGATGCAAAACAAATCAGCAGTTGCCCTTTTCCTAATAGAGCAAAAACCTCTAACCTGGTGGAGGAGCCACAGCACACACAGGCCCACACTTCCTCTGTATAACCACAATAATAGACCTGTGCATGCTCATACCAGATACAGGCTGTTGTCAGAAGGACGGGGCTGTGGGCAGGGGAGGTCACAGGAGGCTTCCGGAAGAAGGAAACCTCCCTTCCTGTACTTTTGAGATCTCCCGGTATCGATTATCTTTTTGACTTCTCTAAGCTTAAACCGCTTCCTGTCTACTGCGTCATTCCCATCAACCTTTGAGTTTGTTCAAGCTTCCACCATTGTAAGAAAAACAAGTTCTTTTAGCCCTGGATCCTTCCAGTTACTGTCCCTCATCCGTCCCCTTTTTTGTTCTTTCTTTTCATCCCCTTGGCCCTCATCCTTTATTGCTTGACTCTTAAACCCACTGAAATCTGGCCCACATCTTGATCTTGCCCCCAAAGTGTTCTTAATAAAGGTCAATAATAACATTTTTTGTTGGTGAACACAACCACCTTGTGTGTGTATGTGTCTGTGTGTGTGCACTTACCTGACCTTGGTTGTTTCCCTCTATTTCTTTCTACCTAAATGAGGCATAACTGAGGGAATGATTCTCTCGGTGGACCAGGAATCTCACCATTTTTGCTAGGTTGGCCGGCCACCAAATTCTCCACATCTGCCCATTTCTTCCCATTTCTAACATTGAGATTATAGGCATATGCAGCTATTAACAGCCTTTCATGTCAGTGTAAGAATTTGAACTCAGGTCCTTATGCTTGCAAAGCAAGGGCTTGTACGTTTCTGAGCCATCAGCGCCAGCTCCATCTTGGTTTTGGGGAACAGAACCACACACAATGACTCGAGTCTCATCCATTAGGCTAAGGCCAACAAGCTTCAGGGAGTCCCCTGTCTCTGCTTTCCCAATGATGAGACTAAGTGTATAGCACCATTCTGACTTCTTATGTGAGTGTTTGGGATTGAGCTCCGGTCCTCACACTCACACAAGCAGTTAACCAACCGGGCGATGTCCCCAGCCCGACAGTCCTTTTCTTCCTTGCCTTCTTGGTTGTATGCATGGCTATATCTGTCCCCTTTCTGCTCCATCTCCTATACGCACACTTCTACAGTTCACAATTTAATAATTGGTAAATGTTGGAATTTTTCAGGGACCTCATTCAGTGCCCCATTTTCTTCTGAGGAAACTTTCCTGTTAGGATTCCCATAACAATTTTTAAACTGATGATACCTACATGATTTTTTTTCTTTTGCGATCTATCTTCCGATCATTAGGGTGTATTCATTGCATCTCTCTCATCTATTTAATGTAATTGCTAGTTTCCACTATGTGGTAAACACTATCTTAGAGGTGGAGGCTGAGCAGGAATGGAAAGTCCTGCATTTGTGCAATTTTTACTAAAGCAGACTACAAAACACAGTCCCTCCCCCACCCCCAAGTTGGAAAGTGCTGGGAAGGAAAATCCAGCATAGCAAGGCAGTGCTGGGGTATGGGTGGAAGGCTCTGCTCCTTATAAAGAGTAATGAGTAAATTCCCTCTAGTCAGATGCTGGCTATGTGGAGACCTGTTTGAGCAAGGGACGCACTGAGCCAAGCACGTATCTAGGAGTTGTCAGAGAGTGTCTCCGTCCTCCATCATCTACCCTGAGTAAGAAATTCCAGATGATGAGTCTCCCACTCTGGAAACTGAGATAGATAATGAAGGGAAGAAGTGATGGTGTCACTTCCGTATTATCCCTTCTTGCCCTTGTACCCAACAAATGGACCTCTTTTCTTGCTTAATATGGTTGAATCATACAGGTGGGCTTGAAATAGTCTTTGTAAATGACTGGCTATCCCAGAAACCATTGCAGCAATTACCTTCCCCCACAAACCACTCCCTACCCATGTTCTCAGCGTCAACGACAGGCACAGGGAGACACCCTGTTGCCCAAACCAGAAGCATGTGCGTCAGCCTCCCTCATCTCCAAAATATGATTCATCACCAAGTTCCGGTCGGTGGCAACTTCTCTCAAGTCTATCTCTTTCTCCCAGCCTTTGTTGTTTCTTCCTAAAGCCAGTGGGGCTGTCATCTGAATGACTCCTCTGTTTTCTCCTCCTCTTTTCTGTCCCTCCTCCACCAATTACCCACAGGTCAGCAAGAGAAACTATGAAGATCACCAAACAGAAGTCTAGTCTTAGAGCTCTAGTGTGTCCTCCTTGCCCAGGGGAGAGCGCTTCTGTTGCTGCCGGTACACTGTTCTGTAAACTGCGTTGGTTTCGAGCTCCTCAAACGAACAACATTCTTTGAAGCACATGATTACGCTCTTCCATTTGCATGCTTTTCTTGTTTGCTTCTGGTTTGTTGAGTCTGAGTTTCACCGTGTAGCCCTGACTGACCTAAACTGGGTCTGTAGGCTAGGCTGGCCTTGAGCTTTGTGGAATCCCCCTGCTTCTGCCTCTCCAGTTTGAGGAATACAAGCCTGCACTGTGAGGCAAGACTCTATTTGCTATACTGTTAGGTGGTGGGAGCCGTTCCCCTCTCTTCCACTCCCTCACACTGTCAGCTCTGTTGAAGCTTTCCTTCTTGACTTGTATCTCAGTCGACTTTACAATTGTTTGTTTTTTTTAACAAACTATGGTTACTTTATAAAGGGGGGGGGTAGCTTATTTAGCTCATAATTCTAGTGCCTGAGACATCCAAACAGTACTTGTGCCCTTAAGTGTATCCTTTGGATAGATTCCTGTGCAGTGGAGAATTGGAAAGAGAACTGGACATGTGTAGAAAACTTAAAGAGAAAGTGCTGGCCTCTCTCACCACAGCTAGCCAGAGTCTTGACTCTGCTTTGAACAGTCTACCGTCTGTATTGGGGACCAAGCTTTGAGCCTTCTAACTTGTGGAAGTTCAATCATCTACACGTAGTTCATAGCAACTTGGATATCAGTTCTTCCCCAGAAAAACCTTTGGTGTGGGCTTCCTGCCTTGTAAGACGCTCCAGCCCCCTTCCGGGTGTCGCTTTCATTGACCGCCTCTATCCTCACGATAGTGTCTTATTCGCTGAAGACAGGGACTTTATGAGGGTTTCACTTGGTTTCTAGCCTAAGGGGGATATTCAGTGATTGCTTATTGGCTGGATGAGCAAATGAGGTGACCCCTGAGAAAAATTAAAGGTTGAATAGATGATCCTTAGACAAAAGAGTATCGGACACACATGTCTAGGTAAAGAGTAGAGCTTGAATAAAAACATAGGGCCGAAGTGGGGGTGGCAGCTTTTTATCTATGAGAAAAATTTGGGGTGCTAACTCTACCTGCTTGTAGTCAATGTGGGGGGGGGGCAAGCTCTGTGAGAATTGGAACTACAGTGGAGTATGGGAAGAGAAGTTATCTTGTGGCTTCACTCTTTCCTGGTTCTGGCTTGAAGCCCAGTTAATGATTCTCATCCCAAGGTCCATTCTTTCTTTTATGATGGTCAGAATTCTGAAGTGGCTCAAAGGACCTTGGCTCTCCAGTGTTACTCTATAGTCACTTGTAAAGTAGCGGAAGATGCTTGCTGGTGAACAAGGGCTATTCGTCAATTTCATAAGGAGATGATCTGGATTGATCTAATGTGATCACACCTGAGTACTCAAAAAACAGACCTTCTTCTGACTGACCAGGGAAGCCAAAGGAAGTGGAAGCACTAGGGAAGCTTGGTGTAGGCAGTTCTTCGTGCTTGATGTTGAACGTGGAGGGCCTCGGGTGGAAAGGCACTGAGTGTGTCCTCTAACTGCTGAGAGGAGCTTTGCTGGTGACAGGAGAAGAAACAGAAGCTTCGATACCCATACGGACATGAACTCCAATGACAACTGTGAGAATACAGAAGCAGACATTGTTCCAAGTCCCAGTGCAGAGCTCAGCCAAGAGGAGAACCCAGTCAGGTGTTTGTAGTAGCCAAATTCCTGACTGTAGCGCTTTAAGCTAATCAAGGTGTGTCATTTCAAGAACTACACTTTGTGGAAATGTATTATTTAGGAAAAACAGAGTACAGTGCAAAGGACTTGGGGGACAGTTTAGTCATTACACAACTTGTCACATGATCCCGCAGAGCCAAACTGCATCTCTAGCACCCAAGTAAGAAGCCGAGTGGACCAGCGCATGGCCATAATCTTAGTGCTGGGGATGTGAGCGTCGGGGATATCCTGGATTTTACTGGCCAGTCAGGCTCATCAACTGGAAACAGATTTAGTGAAAGACTCGGTCTCATAATGAAACATGTAGTGTTGTGATTAAGGAAGACATTACACACTGACTACCAGCCTCCACATTCAGTTGTCCATGCATGTATCATGTGTGCACATGTGCTACACACACACACACACACACACACACACACACACACACACACATACACACACACACATACACACACACACATACACACACACACATACACACACACATACACACACACATACATACACACACACATACACACACACACATACACACACACATACACACACACACACACACACATACACACACATACACACACATACACACACACACATACACACACACATATACACACACATACACACACACACATACACACACACACATACACACACACATACACACACACACACACACCCTGACCAGTGCACACTTCGGCAAGATAACATTTTGTTCCCAAAAAAAAGTTCACTACATCTTCTTTTGCTTTAGGGACATTCTTTTATCTTGAACCTTAATTTTAGAAAGGGACAGCTAGCCCTGGGGTCTCACAGATGAACAAAGACTACCCGAACACTTGGCAATGGTGTCCTTTTTCTTAGTGTCTATAATTAACTCATGTAAGAGACACCATCTATTATCTTCTGATTAGAGATGAAAACCTGAAGCCTGGAAAACCCAAAGAATACAACCAAGTTCCTCCTAGCAACTGACAGCCGGGGGCAAACCAAAGGGTGTCTTACTCTGCTGTTTAGACCAGGCAAAAGATTCAGTGATTCCATCAGCATTTAGAGAGCATGTTAGCATCACTTGGAGGAGGTTTTGATAGGCTTATTACCTGTAGCAATATGACAGTGGGAATGATTTTTCAGATTCAAGTTGGGCCTCATCTCTCTTTGGAGCAGCCCAGAGAATCATTTTCAGCATGATGGTATCAATTTAGTTTAGTGGTTTTGTTGTAGCCTAGATGAGGAGGAGGAGAAGAAGAAAATGAAAAGTAATTGGAGAGAAATGGTTAGGACTAGTAAAAAAAGAAATGGGCTTGATGTGGGTTTAGAAGCAGAGCTTTAGTCACAGATGTGTTTAATTTGGCAAGTCCCCGCTTCACGTCTGTTCAAGCTGGGGCAAGTGTCCCCTTTTCATCTGCTAGGGAAAGCTTGAAGCCGTCCACCTTGTGCCAAGAGGGAAAAAAAAGCAATTAAATATTTTAATATTTCCTGCCTATAAACTGTTCCCTGTTTTATCACTTCAAATGCATTGGGTTTAAAGGGAGGTGTGAAAGCCTTCTGAGCCATTAATAAAAGGCTGCAGCTGCTGAGGAGAAAGGCTGCAGGCTTTTTTTCCAAAGGGGCGTTTGGGGTCTGAGCACCTCATCCCCAGACTGCTGATTTACACAGCAGAAGCATGCAGTAGACGCATTCAGTGCTTCCGAGATGGAAAACCGACAGCAATTCCTTATTACATAAGGATATAGAAGGAAACACAAAAACAGTGGTTCAGATATTGTGGTGTTTGTATACGTGCACTCGCGCGCGCGCGAGCACACACACACACACACACACACACACACACACACACACACACAATCTTTCCCTAGGGTAAGCCTGTGACATGCATGTAAGATTTCTTCTTTGAACAGACAGATCGTACAGCAAGGATTACAGATCCATTTGAGTCTCTTAGAGCTTTGAATAGAGACTGATGTTAAAACATAAAACCAAGACACAATTCTATGGTTTCCCTCTTTTATTCTTCTCATCATCTGAAAAACACCTATACTATATGCGATTTCTCATGGATCTTAAACCTACTTTGGAAGTCACTCATTTTCCCTCTGCAGCTATGGGTATGACTGGCGTTAAAAGATGAGGCTGTTAGGTGGGTTTTCTGCTTGGGCACGTGGACATCCTTTATAACATGTAGAGGAGGTTTACGTGAGCTTTTGTCTTATGCTATGCTCTCAGCAAGGGTTGGGAGTCACTTTATTATTATCTTCTTAGTTAAAAATACATTTTAACTTCAATTTAACCTCATCTTAAGTGACGTCGTTAGTGAAACCACAGGTTTATTGTTCTGGTGACCCCTTTTAATGTATCCTCAAGTAAATACAACTTAATGATATCTTAACCCAAACCTATAAGCACTACATGCCTTTTGACATTTAGACCGTATTTGGCTTTTACCAAGGTTAACAAAAGCACATGTATATTTGTCTATTTGGTGGCACCTTAAGATAGTCCATGTACCATATATTTGGTGGCAATGTTATGGGGTATAACAACCTTTTGTAGCCAAAAGATTAGTAGTCAGACATCCGATACTTTCACGAGGTAGAATGTTGGAGGGAGTAATTAAAATTATGCCATGCCAGGTGGGTAGCTTTTGATTTGCCTTTCAGAGCTGTTTGGATTTCATAACAAATTAAGGAGCCATAGGTTTTAGGTTCCATTTTTAAAAGTACCATAGAGTCAGATGTAGTTAATCCCAGCACTGGAGAGATAGAGGCAGGCAGGTCTCCATGAGTCTGAGGCCAGCCGGGTTTACACAACCAGTGTCAGGACAGCGGGAGCTCCCTAGTGAGACATTGTTTAGAGAAAACAAAACAAGAGCTAGAGAGATGGATCAGTGGTTAACAATCTTAGTAACAATCTGAATCATTTCACTGTTCTTTCAGGTTAAAATAAAAAATGGTTTTACTGACATATAAAGACATGGAATAAGATATTAAAGACCATTATCTTAAATACCCCGCCCAATCACCATACGAGTGAACATGGGTGTGTAAGTGTGTGCAAGCATGCTAGTCACATGTGCACAAGCTTCCCTTGGGCCCTTCCAGTCACTGCCTCATCTAGCACTCATATCGTGAGGATCAGCTTTAGAGTGTTGTGAGGAAGCTCATCTTTTGTTTAGCACACCCTCGAATGAGGTTCTCCAGTGTTGCTAAGTGTGCCCCAAATCTGTTCTTTGTCAGGGTTGTGTAGTATTCCTCTGTTAATTATTGACACTTGTAAGTATCTAGGTTGACACCTCCCAGGATAAAAGGATCCTCTTTCTCTTCAAAGAATAGACCATCACTTGAAAACAATAACAACAAAAACCTTTCTCATCTGGGAATCTGAGAGCAGCTGGCCCTGCTCACCAAGACTACAGCCTTTTTAGACAACTTGGAAAACACAAAGCTCCTTTGGGGTGCTAAATATAAATAGTGGTTAGATTAATTTCCCTTCTTGGTTTTGCCACTTTGGTAAATGGATGCAAGCTGCTAGCTTCATGAGAAAGAGAGAGAGAGAGAGAGAGAGAGAGAGAGAGAGAGAGGGAGGGAGGGAGGGAGGGAGGGAGGGAGGGAGGGAAGGAGAGAGAGAGAGAGAGAGAGAGAGAGAGAGAGAGAGAGAGAGAGAGAGAGAGAGAGAGAGAGAGAGAGAGAGAGAGAGAGAAGATCCTAACGAAACACAGAAACATTTTGATTTAATTTTTGGATGGTGTAAACTTTTAGAACAGGAAATTAAAAGCCCACACAGCTACCCACCAAGATGGTGATAAGACATGAAAGAGTCTTTCAAATGAATCTGAGACTAAATTTAGGAGAGTGCTTTATGCTCGGGCCAGCTGTGTGTGGAGCGGGGCGGGCGAGCCGAGAGCGAGCAATCACCGGTGGTTCTCCACTTCCCCGCACCCGTTCGCAGCCAGGCTTCATTGAAAACACGTGAGTTCGTGTGAATTACTGCTGCAGGAGCTGCCTCCACTCTCCAGACACAAAAGTCCGTGCCAGAGGCAGACAGGAACACCGAGTGCCTTGGTACTTTCATCTGACACCGGAAATTGAGAGCTCAGTGACCCAAGACTAGTTGGATTTTTTTTTTTTTTAAGGCATGTTCTGTGATCTTGGGTGAAACACTAAACTTGGCCTGGAGAAATTCTCTTCTAAAAAAGAACCACAGGATCCAAAAATGATCGGGCTGGGGCTGGGGCTGGGGCTGGGGCTGGGGCTGGACACCTGCGACCCCAGCATTCAGGGAGTGGCGAGAAAGAACTTCTAGTTCCAGGTCAGCTTGGGCTATACAGGAAAACTTTGTCTCGAAAGGGAGGGAAGGAAGGAATGAAGGGAGGGAAGGAAGGAATGAAGGGAGGGAGGGAGGGGGTGGATGGGGAAAACAAAATGACTTTATTTAGGCCTTAAACCTAAGACACACATAGTTGGGATGCCCACCTGACACACAAAAGTGGACCCTGGTCCCCAGGTTCTCCTTGTGTCCCTCAGTTCCCACTAGTTACGGGGTAGGACTGGCAAACGCTACCTCCTACAAAAACTTCTCCAGCCAGGGGCGGGCCTTCTGTTCCCACAGCTGCCCTTCCCGGTATAATCCAGCCATTCTGATCACCTGGCTTTCGGTCTCTTGGCCCAGGTCGCCCCTCTTAGTCAGTGGTCCCCTTCCCCTCCTCACTTCTCCCCACGTGGTTCAGGGTCACGTCTACTCTGGACTCCTCCAGATATCATTGCCTTTGGCTGTTCTCTTCTTATGTACTTTCTCCTCCACCACACCCAGGAGCAGGCACGTCCTTCCCTTCGATTTTCTTTTCTTTCACAAACAAACAAAAGCAACAAAAACAGAGAACTTCATTAAAAAAATACTTTTTAAGAAGATCATATGTTAATTAAGTACATACATCATTTCCATCTTTCCTTCTCTTTCCCCTCAACTAGTCCCATGTCCCCTCCACATTCCCCTTCAAATTTATCATCTCTTCCACTTAACTTACTTCATACATTGTACTAATTCAAGTTCGTGGTAGCATTTCCCATATACACATAGGTTTAGGGCTGACTATTTAGTATTGGACAATCTATCAGTTGGTTCACCTCTGAAGAAAGCTGATTTCCCCCCCTCCCTTTGCAGCCATTTCCTGACTGTAGCTCCTCAGTTATGGACTGGGCCTGGTCAGCCTGTCTCCCTTCCCGGTTGACATGTCAACTGATGTAGTCTGTGCAGCCAGCACCTATTTTAAGAATTTATGTGTGCCCTGGTCATGTCTAGAAGATAATACTGGAAGGGGACAGCAATACTTCTGGACCCCTTGCATCCTTTTGGACCCCCCCCCCCCATGAATTGTCCTGAGCCTTTCTCGTAAGTGTGTTACAAGTGTCCCATTTGTAAATGACAGTTGAGGTGGTTCCCGGGGATCTTTTCATAAACATCCATCCCAAGTCATTTTTGTAAGACAAAGCAAGAAAACACTGACTAGATTCTGGGCTCTGTAAACTCCAGGCCTAACTTCCTACCCCTGGACCATCTTATGTGAATATATTAACATCTCTTGATGGTCAAGTTTGAATTGTCTTTCCAAGCAAAACTGTCATAAATGAGCCACCGGAGGAAGGGCCATGGTAGAGAATTTGAGAACAAGGCCTAAGCATGAATAAAGAACCCCAGCCTGCCCTGTCAGAATGCAAGGCCCATCTTCCAGTCACTGACCATGTAGGGGACTGAGGAGAACCACAGAACCATGAGTTCTTCTAGGTCTCTCTTTGACTGGCATTTTCAATGTCATTTTGTGGGTATAATTTTTTTCAAGAGCTTACTAAAGTACTAACAGAGCTAGCCGGATGATTGTGTTTCCTGGTTTATTGTTTTATAGTGGTGATCCAATGCTGGGGTTGTTTATGGAGAACCAATCGTCTGAAAGGTTGAGTGAAGGGGCCGAGGAACTAGAGTGTTCACTGAATGCAATGGAAAGCTAACATTGTCACAGGTAATTACTTTCTAGAAGAGACCACTTAGAACCATGCAGAGTGCTGAGGCCAGGGAGGTTGACGGTGTTGTAAAATATAGCTCTGCTTAATTTATTTGACTACATCTTGTTCTACAGACTGATGATTACTATACATTTAAATCTGGGGGCAGTATTTTATCCCTGTGAAGATTCTTTCCCTCTCCTCTTCTTTGTCCCTACCCCTCTTTTCTTTATCTTCTTGGACAAGGTCTTCTATGTAGCCCAGGTTTTCCTATAACTTTCAATATAGGCCAAATTGGCCTTAAACTTCTGATTCTCTTGCCTCCTATCATTCCCCCCACCCCCACCCCAAGTTATTTTTCTATGATTCCTTGAGTAATTCCTAGTTATCACATTTTCATGTCTTGGGGGCAAAAAACAAATCATAAACAGCATGTAAAATAAAACAATCCCTGTTAAGTGTCAAGGCCCTTAAAGAATGTGTTACTGGGCCAGGAACAAAATAAGCTTGACCTTCATCTAGGTTAAAAATTGCTTGATTTATTAATCTGTGGACTGGGAGATTTAGATAATAAAATGCCAACTTGATTTCAAATACCAGCCTCCAATAGCATGTACTTATTTATCCTGATACCCATGATTAATATGTTTTTGAAAAAAGATATAAAAGACAGGTACATAAGAAAAATTCTCAAAGCTGTGGGATGTGGCAAATGGTCTTCTAATGTGGGCATTCACCTTCTGAATTTTTTTTATTTGCTTCATATTTTTTTTATTATAGATTTTTGGTTCTCTTCTGGCAAAGGGACTTTATGGTAAAGTCACCCACAAGTATCTGGTGATTAATATACAGATTATATATCAAGCAGTATATGCTTATAGTCTCAGAAATTAAAAGGTTGAGACAGGAAGACTGCCATTTCTTGAGGATAGCTTAGGCTACATAGCAAATGCCAAGCCATCTGTGGTTATGTAGCAAAACTCCATCTCTAACAAACCAATATAAATCTAAAGCAAAGCAGCACAAACTAATAATGATAGTTATACGTTAGGAAAGGAATAGCATGCAATTCTACCTCAGCTCAACTTCTCTCTATTGGTAGCTCTTACCTTTCTGCATTGGGATTCCTTCAAACCATTTGAATCATAGCCAAGAAAAAAACAATCTACATTAAAAAACAGTACCTGGGAAGAAGCCATGGCTTGGCTGTTCAGTTTGAAATGTACACAGATGATGTCTTTCCTAAGACGATGATATGCCAGAGTAAACGTGACTTACTAAGGGCATGTTTTCTTTACCTTTTAAAGACATAGAACTCTTTTGTTTTTAGTGGTGGAAAAATGAGTTGGGACTGGGGCTGGGGCTGTGGCATTTTTTATGATTAAGTTAAGTAACCTGGAGCCTTGGAGCAAACAATGAAAGTGAGATTCGCTTTCACAGAAGGCTGGCCCATTGGCGGTTGGCAATTCCGGTCTAGCTGATCCAACAAGTTTTTACATCTTAAAGCTTTGAGCCCTGTGAGTCAGAGCGTGAGGAAGAGAGAGGGAGGATGTGAGCTCACTGCAGAAGGCTGGTGTTAAAGACGGCCAGCATTGTGTGTTGGACGCAAACCAGAGCTGGGAGTGGCTGTTATTGCAGCAAAAAAATATGAGCACCGGTGGGAGTGGTGGAGCTGTTTGTGGCGTCACCTTTAGGGCCTCCAGGCAGATCTTCCAGAGAAGGAACACATTGCTTACTGGTTTGTACAGTGACCTGGCTTTGGAGTCTTACCCCCTCTTAGCCTTCTCTATGCCTGCAAACAACTTTGAAAAAGGGAGACTCGCCTCTGCATTGACTCACCCATACCACACTTCCTTTCATGGGAACGTCAGAGTGAGGTCACCATGGTGACCTCATCTAAATTCAGGAGTTAGAAAAACAAATCATGTTATCGGGTGGAGCTTGGCCTATAGGTCCTTAGTGCTGGATGGTACCTGGGACCCAAATCTCAGAAACTGTAGAAATGTGTTAAACTCAGGTTCACTTGGACAGTGCTTCAGATCCTCTGCCAACTAAACTTTATTTATTCAATATTGTTACTGAAAATAGATGCTTTTTTAATATAATGTACCATGATTCCAGTTTCCCCTCCCTCTGTTCCTCCCAATTCCTCTCTACCTCTCCTCCCATCCAGAGCCACTTCCTATCTGTCTTTCATTAGTGCTGATGTATATGTAATGTCTAAAGAAGCTATTTGTAAATGTTTTTACAATGCTACAGATATAACTGGGTCTACAATATGTAAAAAGTATACATATAAAAATATTAAAAAAAGAGAAAAGAACAGGCCTCTTAGAGTTAACCACCAAACATGACAAAATAAAACATATTAAGATAAAGCAAAACATTTCTTATCAAAGTTGAACATGGCCACCCAACAGGAGGAAAAGAATCCTGAGTGCAGGCAAAAGAGTCAAGACCCAGTCATTTTTATAGTCAGGAGTTCCATAAAAACACAAAGCTAATAGCTACAATATATACACAGAGGACCTACGTATAGACCCACGTAGGCTCTGTGCTTCCTGCTTCATTCTCTGTGAGTTTATATGCATCCTGATTGGTTGGTTCACAGGCACCCTCCATCCCCTCTAACTCTTACATTCTTTTTGCCTCCTCTTACACAGGACTCCCTGAGATCTGTAGTAGGGATTTGGTGGATACCTTTAATTTAGAGACTCTCTCTCTCTCTCTCTCTCTCTCTCTCTCTCTCTCTCTTTCTCTCTCTCTGCATAATATCTGGCTGTGGGTCTCTGTATCTACTCTCATCTGCTATCAGAGGAAGCCTCTCTGATGATGACTGGATAAGGCACTGATCTATGAATGTAGCTGAATATCATTAGGAATCATTTTATTGACTATTATTGTCATTATTTTTAGACCAGTTGTATTTGGTTTTATCCTTGGTCTCAGGCCTATCTAGTATTAGGTTCATGGTTACCCAAGCAATACTAGTAATGGGTTCCTTCTCATGAAGTGGGCCATAAGTCAAAATAGACATTGGCTGGTTACTCACACAAGTTCTGTACTACCATGTGCCACCATGTTTTGAGGTAGGACAGATTGTAAGTCAAAGTTCTGTGGTTGCTTTGTTCATTAAAAGAAAAATGGACTAATTCAATGGGGCATTATGAAATGATACATATTAATTATGATTTTTCATTCAAGTGACAGAAATGCAACTTGAGGCTATATAGGTAAAAGGAAAGATTAGCAGAAAATGTAATTGGTCTGCAGAGTTGTAAAAGCAACTTATATCTGAAAGATATATTTGTTGTCTTTGTCTGAGTCTTGCTGTTGTAAGAAGCTCATCATTTCTAGTTCTTTCTAAACTCAGCCATTTTAGCTCAAAACTCTTTCCCAAGATGACTGATTTAAGTTGGCTTCTCTTAGTTTCTGACTAAATTGCTCTGCTTGGCCTCAAACTAACTAACTCTGGCAATCTGATCTAGTCTTCTGGGTCCTTTTCATTCTCTGGCTCATTCTGTCTTCACCTGCAACCTGTCTCTGTAAAACTCTCTCTCTCTCTCTCTCTCTCTCTCTCTCTCTCTCTCTCTCTCTCTCTCTCTCTCTTTCTCTGCACTGCCCTGTTAAGGAGAAGGAGCTCTTTTTCCTGTCTGTTCTCTTGAGTTGGGAGTATTCTATCTGTGATTCGTTTTGTCAAATCTTTCTCTGATTCATTACTTTGTCTGCCCCCTCGGTTAGATGTTACTTTCAAAAATGGCTACTTCTTTCCACAAACTAACTTTATCTTAATTATTTGGGATTAAGGATGTGTCTGTATTCCAGCCAAGGTATATCATTCTTGCTGGATCACACAAATTAGAAGGCCTTTGGATGTGATCCCTAATCCCTTGCCAGAGCAGCCATGCTGCTGGATTAAAATTTCTCTACACAAGGCCACTGGACACAGAGACCCTGGTACTGTCAAGCCTCTCTCTTGTCTTGCTGCATTCTTTATACATGTTTCCAGGTCTTTTTCACAAGGTCACCTCTTTTTGCATGTGTTTTCATATTAGCATCTCAAGCTTTCATACCAGATAGGGGTGGCCCTTTTTCCTGATGTACCATCTTTAGCTTGCCCGGGGTGGGGGTGGGGTCCAGCCTCTGAAACATAGATCAGTCATTGTAATTGGTGGCTTCCCTGATGCATGTGCTGGTATGAGAAATAAGCATTTCCCAAAGAAAAGAGAAAAGCAGATGGAACTGTGCCTAAAAGGAGAAGACTACCAGAAAGATGTAAATTAGGTCTACATCTTTAAATAATAAAAGCTACATAATTAATTAGATGTAAATATTCATTATAGGGCCTAAAATCAAGTATGATGAATGCTCGTCAGAGTTCTTCAGTGACATACAACCCATGGGAGTCATATAGATATAGGTGGATCCATTGATAGTAGTGATAACTTATTTTAGGTCTTAGTTCACAGGATTTCAGAGGCAAGAAGTCCTATTATCAACCATCTGTAAGCTGGCGAACCACAGAAGCTATGAATTCCAGAGGCTCAACAACTGGACACCAATGATGTGAGTTTCAGTCTCATTGGGTAGGCTTGGGCATACAAGAGAGAAGGCCCTAGGTGACAGTGCCTGTCCAGGCTTGAGCCTAAGACTATGAAGGGCAGATCCCTCTGCTGGGAGAAGATGGGTCCCAACCCAAGCAGAGAGGAACTTCACCATTCCTGTACCTTTTTGTTCCATTAAGGTATTCAGCAGATTGAATGGTGCTGGCTTGCCCTGCTGAGGATGTGTTCTACTTAAGCTTGGCTGATTCAAAGGTTAGTCTCTTCTGCAAATACCCTCGCAGATATTCCTGGACATATTTAACCAATGATGTGGGCATCCTTAGCTTAGTTTAGATGGCTCATAAAAGTAACCACGACAAAGATATAAAAAGGATCATTTTAATAGAGATTAAATTAGGGAAAAAATCATAAAGCAGATAACTGAAGTTGGTGGTGTGAACTAATGATTAATCTCTGATTAAACGTTTAGCCTTGCTTGTGAGAAGAAATCTCTGCCACCGAATGTTCATTTCACAATGAGGTAAATCACAAAAAAAAAAAAAAAATCTTGTTTCTCCCATATTCATACCTCACTTTAAAGACTCAAAATAAAAATAATTTGGCTGGCTTCATTTGGAAGAAACTGTAGCTCTGGTGACTCAGTGCAAGCTTTGGATTAAACTCAGCTGCTTCCTGAATCTAGAAAAGGAGACTGTCTAAGCCTTGCAGCTCCGTGTTCTCTGAAGACAGGATGCCAAGCACTCAAGTTTCCTATAGAAACTGAATTCCATTAGTTAGAAGTGTGCCGAAAACTATGCCTCTTGGTAGACGTCTGGTTGCTCACTTTCCCTTACATGTATACTATTTGCTATCTATGTAATTTTTAGGTGTTTCTTGTGGTTTTTCTAAAAATACCTCCCTATTAACTTCTGTGAGCTATAACAGCAATAAGGCTTTCAATGGGAATGCAAGGCCAAAGGCAGAGGAAAAGTATATGACATAGTAAATTGGTTATCGATCCAGGTCCAGGGCCTATGGGAAAGATTTCCAAGTTAAGAGTGGATCAGTGAAACAAGAGAACTCCAGAGTTCACGTGTACCAGCAAAGCCATAGCCTCAGGGAGAGCACGGAGTGCAGGTGTGTTCTCCTTCCTGGAAGGGAGCCGTGTTTCATTTGCACCAGGGCTCTCGGCTGGATGGGTAGTTGAGAAATGCATGTTTGACTTGGAAGGGCAAGTTAACCCTATCCTTTTCTTATATGAGACATTGTCCTGTTGAGTTCAGGACAAAGGAAATAGATGACAAACTAACAAGTGCCCTTGGATATAACCAATTTTAAAGGGAAAATGCCAATAGTCTTGAAGGGAAAATGTCCGTAAAATGTGTGTCTGGGGTTGAATTGTCTTCTCAGTAGGCTCTTGTGTAGTTGCTCTGTTCAATGCATCATGTTAAATAATATAATAATACACATTCTATAATTAATAATCAATATGCTTTCTATAGCGAAACTATTGATATAAAGCAAGTTGAGAAAAGTTACACTTGCAGTGAAAGAACGGACACTAACAAATTCTTAGCAGCCAGCTTAAGCATTAGTGCATGAACGCATTGGAGAATTCCTGTAGTCTGGGAATAAATTCTGCTTGTGGTCATTCTTCTTACTGTATTGAGCATGACAGCTCCCTCCTTCCCGCCCCTGTGTGTGCGTGTTGTGCTGTGTTTAATGTCAGGATTATAGTAACTTTGTAAATTAGGCCAGGAGGATTAGGTCTTTCTGTATATCCTGGAATTGTTTATATGATGTAGCAAATATTAATTTTTCAAAAGAATTCAATCACATTGTGATAGGATTCATTCTGAAAAGTTGAGTGTTTCATTCGGGCTGTTGAGCGTTTTACATTATCATTTAATTAAATTTCATATTTTGATGAGAATTTAAAAATTAAGACACTGACACGTGAAGTCATTTTTGGAATTCACTCCCCTTTGCAGCTGTGAACATTACTTCCTTTCTCCTTTTAATGCACCATTTATAGATATTAAAATGATTTCAGGCCGAGCAGGGGTGGTGCACACCTTTAATCCCAGTACTCGGGAGGCAGAGGCAGGTGGATCTCTGAGTTCGAGGCCAGTGTGCTCTATAGAGTGAGTTCCAGGATCTCTGGTTATTTACTGGTGGTTAGAGAGAATTAGACTTTTTAACTTATTTTGCAATCAGACAGTGTTTGTGGATTGCCCTCCCCTATTTACTTATTTATTTCCACAGACAATTTTGGTGTGCAGGATAACTTCTCTTCTCAGATGAAAATTGGGGCTCAACTATGTATTATCTAAAAAGATGGGTTGGCCTCCTTATCGACCTCTCTGGATCAGACAGACACTCACCTAGGGTAGCATCGTGCATGGAAAAGGGCTGAACCTAACCCCATTTTTTGTTTCTCTTAATTAGCCTTTGTCCGGGTGGTTTCATCAGGTATTGTGTTAGGTAGGAAATTAGGAATTCTTACGGGTGAACTTTACTTCTTAGCACAAGGCTTAGGCAACAGTGGATAAAAGTTTGAGCATGTTTACTTCCTGAGGATATTTTGAAGTTGTTCCATGGATCGTGAGCATCCAGGAAAGGCTATGCATCCTTTCCTCCAAATTCTTTGTCTCCAAGGTTCCTTTGAAAGTCATTTCATGATGTTATTCTTCTGTGAACTTTATTTTGGGAAAGCTTCTGAAATACATCAGAGTACTTGGAAATCTATGCCAAGGACAAATGGCTAGAAGAGTTCCTAGAGTGTTCAATTCTCTCAAACTTTTCTTAGAATTGGTCTCCAGATATAGGAGGATAGAAAGAGTTAGTAGGGTTTTGTTTTTGTTGTTGTTTTTTTTTTTTTGGTTGTTGTTGTTGTTTTCTATCTCAAAATGTCAACTAATAGCAAGGCCGTCATTTCTTGGTCCTGAAGTAATTGCTAAGGGCCTGTGGAAAGAGGAGAGGAACCACCAGGCTTCCTATGTTTGTTTCTTTTCAGAATTTTTCATTGTTTGCAATATTTTGCATCAACAGATGGAGCACAGAGAGACCTCTGTGTTGTTCAGCTCCACTGTTGGATGTCACATCCAAGAGGTCCCTGTGAGTCTTCTAATTTTGTTCAGAGAGGTAGAATGTTACTCTTTCATTACTGTCTATGTCATCCTAGGTATTTAGAAGTTAGAGTGGGCTAGACACTTCAAATACCTGGTTTCTGCAACTATTCCTTTAACTCTGGCAAATTAGTCATTATTATTCGTCGCTGATAAATTTACCTCCCATGGGAAGGAGTGAGAAAGAGCCCAAGGACAACAGAAGGGGATATATGTGTTGCTATTCCTGATCCTGTCCTTGTAGGTGTTCCCTATCTTGGAACCTAAGATATATAGTCTCAGAAACAAACTACTGCTGTTGCAACCAACAGATGTTCTGTGCTTCCCATTGAGGATCTCTAAGTAGTCTAGGGTTTTCATTTGTTTGTATTGTTTTTTTCAAGATAGGGTCTCACTGTTTAGCTCTAGCTGTCCTAGAACTATGTAAACCAGGCTGGCCTTGAACTCACAGAGATCTACTTGTATCTTCCGAGTGGTGGCATTAAAGGCATGAGCCACTACACTTGGCCAGTAGACAAGTTTTGATGCTAGTTACTTACCTTTTAACCTGCCTTTTAACTTCTATATCAATTGTACTACATACAACAGAGTGACCACTACCAGCAAACTATGGGCAAATCTGTATTAATTACCTTCAGCCATCTTGCTTAATCCTTACAATAAATCAAAAACAAAACATAAGTAGAACAAAACAAAACAAACAAGAGGCACTCTCCAAGAGTTTCATATCAGTGATACTTCAATGGGTGGGCTGGTCTTTAGACTAGAATTGAACTATATTTATCAATAATAAAACATATATGAATGATGATTTTTCTTTTAGTAGCAATTTAATATTCTCAAGTGCACAGTTGGAGGACCTAGCCATTGCACAGATTAGCTTGTTTTAGAATTATTGCCTTAGGTGGAGATGGGTGTGTATGTGAGAGACAAGCTGTGTCAATGTGGTTAGGTTCTGATCCCTACACTGAGATTTGCTGTCTCCCACATTCCTTGTAGGCTTTGAAACCATTGGACTCTTCCTTGGTGGTTTTAAATTATTTGTAGATGCTTCTCCTGGCACTTACAACACTGTTGACCAGTAGTTCAAATCCAAAATAGTTAGCACTTGAAAAGAACCCATGGTGTTGGAGAAACCAGCCTTTCTTCTTGCCGCTGCTCCACTAAAATGTCTTCCATTGACAGTAATAGAACTCCCTTGGAGTTCGGGTTGTATAATAAAGACTTGAAGGTGTCTGCCTTTTGCATGCTGCATACATTTCTGGCTTGCATTTAAATCATGAGGCCAGGCTGTTCAGCTGTTGCCCAACAGAATGCAGCATGAGATAAGCCCCAGAGATGTGATAAGTCATTTATAGTTGTCTGCTAAAATCTCACACTTGTGCAACTTGTAACGTGGGTTTTTTTTTTTTTCCTTTTGAAATAAAAATGTATTTACTTTCTTTCCTCAGTAGAACATTGATGGTCTGATATCTTGAGTGATATCAAAGTGGTGAACTGACCCATCTAATGAAGGCAAGAGTATTAGGGTATCTTTGTGTGTGTGTGTGTGTGCACACGCTTGCCTCACACCCATGTACTAATATGCACATGCATGTCAGCTGTGTGTTAGATCAGGATTAAAGATAGTGACTGCACAGCCAGGCTTTTGACTTGGCGGAGGACAAATTACAATATTCATAAAAGACTCAGGTCTTAAACAAATCTGTTTCCCAAGCTCCCATGACAAGTGACATGAACAGTTCTTGTCATCATAACCCAACCACCTTCTCAGTTCGAAAGAAGCCACTATTTTCAGCATGTGAGACTGCTTGCTTTTGATTCCTGCTTGTCTGCTTCTCAGCAGTTCAGTTACCCTTGTCATCCATGAAACATGGACAGGGAGGTTGCTGTGGCTCTAGTATTGGGATAAACTGAAGTCTCTGCCTTTCCAGGGAATTCTGCTGTAGTGAGCAGGATTGCAAATTGCACATTATTGGGTTCAGAAGGGGCTTGAGGTTTAAATCAGAAGCAGACAAATTGGGAGTAAAATTCCCAGTGTAGGTTTGATTTGAACCGAGGTTTGAAAAATCAGAAATGATTAGACAAAACTGTACACTTCCAGTGCCCTATTTGCTGTGAGAAGACACCATAACCACAGCAACTTTTATAAAAGAAAACATTTTCTTGAGCTTGTGTGTTTCTTTGTGTGTGTGTGTGTGTGTGTGTGTGTGTGGTGTGTCTATCTCCAGCAGAAAGGTACAGAGACATAATGGAGATGAGACAATAAAGCAGTTTAAAAAGGTCCTATTCTTTCATAGGTGACAAGGACCACCGTGGTAGTTTGAATGACAATGGCTCCCCTAGGTTCATAGGCAAGAGTGGTCTTATCTGAAAGATTTAGGATCTGTGACCTTTTTGGAGTAGGTGTGGCCTTGTTGGAGGAAGTGTATCATGAGGGCTGGGCTTTGGGGTTTCAGATGCTCAAACCAGGCCCCGTGTTTCTCTTTCTGCTGCTGGTGGATCCAGATGTAGAACTCTCAGCTACCCCTTCAGCACCATGTCTGCCTGTGTGCCACCATGCATTTTGCCGTCATCATGGACTAAACTTCTAAAGCATGTTTTCCTTTATAAAAGTTGCTGTGGTTATGGCGTCTCCTCACAGCTATAGTACATTGGCAGAGACAGAGACGGCAGAGGGCTCTTAACTCAGTAGCAGGTACCTAGAACCTGGTATACAGCTGAAGATCCGTGAATATTTATTAAACAAACGACTACTTCAAGATCTACCTCTGTACATTTGAAGCCTCCTACATGAACTGATAGCAACGTGTTAGCACTTGCAGTTGGCTTTTCCTATTGACTTTCTTTCTTTCTTTTTTTTTTTTTTTCCCTGACAGCCTTAAGGGAGAAACTCTGCTGTTTGACAGCCATTTTCTGTTCTGTCACCTGCTCTTAATTTTGCCAGCATCACAGATTGGTCTGACAGTTTTTTTTCATGCTGGTGACACAGAATATTTGTGTCAAACACAGTCAGTGTTCTGAGGCTGTCAGAGGGCATCATGAATATGTATATGATGTATATGTATATGTACATGAACATGTACGTATATATATGTGTATGTATATATGTATGCATTCATTTTGGAAGGCATAAGGAAAATGGTAGAGTTAATAATAAATAATATGTGTATCTTCTTTTTTTACCTCTCCATCTCCTTGTCCCTCTCCCTGTTCCTCTCCTTCTCCCATTTTTGCTTTGTTTTTCCCCAAGACAAGGTCTCACTATGTAACGGTGGTTGTCTTGCAACTCACGATGTAGATCTGGCTGTCTTTGAACTCACAGAGCTTCTCCTACTTTTGCTTCCCAACTGCTGGGATTAAAGGCATATGCTACCACATCTGGCTTGTGTACCTTAGGTCAAAGTGTTTAAACATAACTAGTAGAACTAATAACCAACATCACTAAACTTGGCTGGGAGTCTGGCATAAGATAATTCTTCCTTTTGTACCTAATTCATTCATGAGGTAGGAAATCTGCATTGAGCCTTCTAACCAGCACTTTAACAGGCAGTGACCTGAGAAGCCAGAAACTGATTAGGAAGGTCACACTTGATTTTAGACTTAAATTGATGAGAGTCATCAAAAAGAATTACTTTCATGGGATGGCAGAAAAATGCATTTCAAAGGAATTCAGTAAATTGACGTTGATTCAATTAAAAACCACTCCATTTCTTCGAAAGACCCTCTGACAGTTTTTAGAACTTACTTCTGGTGTCTTGAGTTGTCATTGTCCCCTTGCAGACATTTCCATCAATGCCTTCCTCACTGCCAGGATCTCTCTGCTTTACAAACAAGGTTTGGTTCATCTCTTTTGGTCAAAGGCCCTGGCCGGCCTCAGTCAGCTATGACTGCATGTTAGCTGTTTGTGTTAGTCACTGTCTGTTGTAAAACCACCCCCTTTATTACAGTGATGTTCTGCCCTTTTCTGTATCTGCTGTATTTAAAAGACTTTCTGTTTTAAAGGGATGGGAAGGTGTTCAGATGCTGATGAGGAGAGTGTATGGCGAGGGTACCAGAGCATCTCCAGAACATTTTGACTCTGGAAGGAAAATAGGAACTGTGAAATCAGCAAGTCCCGACTCTTCTTTTCTAGGCTTATCCATTCAGCTTGGTGCTTTCTCTTCACAACCTTTCTCACCGCTGTGCTGTGGCCCCATTTTGTTTGTTTTTGCTGGAATGGGTCCAGCCCTCATGCCATATTCTGAACCTGCCAGGATTATTTTACTATCGCAATTACTACGTCTAATTTCTTGACTTTCAGGCCAGAGAAGTTCAATTCCCTTGAATTATGGGTGAGCTCTTGTGAGGGTAGGTATTTTGTAAGAAGGTAGGAAACGGGTACCATTTGGCCCAGCAGGTCTCTTTGACGTGGGTGTTAATGATTGCCATCTCAAGTACTGTGTTCTCCCACAGAAGGGCTACCTTACAGACTGACACCGACCATGGCAGCCCGGCAGTCCTCCCAGTTATGAGCTTCTTCTTAAACTAAGAACGCCACATCTTTCCTTCCAATGTGCTGCTTTCCAAGTCTGATCCATTTCTTCTTTCATGCTTCTAGGGTCCTTTTAGAATTTCCCCAGTGAACACAGAAATACATTTGATAATTTTGATTTAGTCTACACAGGAGCTCCTGAGTAGGTGTCTCTTTTCTCCTAAATAACCATGTGGCGGTGAGAAAGTTCTGTCTGTGCATGGCACCTCAGTTTCCTAACACAGACAAGGGAGTGGCCAGACCTCAGTACCCGGAAGCGTGCTGCGAGGATGAAGAAGCCTAATACTCGGGAAAGCGCTGTGTAAACTGGAAAGCGACAGAGCTCTAAGGGAGCATTATCACTTATTTTATAAGCCAGTTGAAATCAAAGCCCAGCTTTCGCTTCCAGGTGGATTTTTCCCTCATAGATCTAATTCTTAAAGCTTGGCTTTGCCTAGTTAAGAGTACTTTCAAAATAAAGGTCCCTGTTACTGCCTTGATTTTCCTGAATTCCCCTTCACTCTGATCCAAAGTCCCATGGGGAGGTGCTCTTGCAAGGGCATTGTTTAATTTGGATTCTTCATACTGCGCGTGTGTCCGGCTATTCTCCGGTCTCAGTCTCAGAGGAGCCTTTGAGGGCAGACCTTGTTTTTTTCCCTTACGTATAGTTTGGCAACGAATGAGATGTTTTGAATGGGGACGTAACCTGTCACCTCAAGGAAGGAGCACATCCTGCTCTGAAGGGGTTGCCTCAGTGCCAGCGCTGCTGTTTTGACTTAGGACTCAGGCAGGAGCTGCAGAAGTACCTCGCTGCACCATGCAGTCACCCTGTGAGAAGCTCCCAGGTGCCTTCTCTTCAGCCACCAGGACTTGGGGTCTTATTTTTGTACAGTGGTTTTCAAGACACTGAACCTAAAACTTTTCACGTTTAGAAGAAGGGAAAGTACAAAACATACTTAAAAGTCATTGGTATAAGTAGACGTGCTTTGAATTTTAATCTTCAATGCATAGTTAGTTTGCTTGCCTTAGCCTCTTAATGAGTTCTTAGTGGAGATGATCGCTTCAGGTTTTTGGGTATAAATATCGCCTGTTACATATATTATAAATGTTATAATTATATACATATATGTCTATATATACACATGTACAGACATAAATATATATATATTTATACACAAATATGCTTTATATACACACATTTATGTTATACATATATGTATATACATGGATATACACATGTAATATATACATGTATTATATATATATATAAACATAATATTTTTATTGATTCTTTGGGAATTTCCCATCATGTACCCCATCACACTGATTTTCCAGCCCTTCCATATCTGCCCTCCCAACCTTGTGATATGCCGCGCCCAAGGAAAAAATAAATATGAAAATAAGAATAAGTCTAATTTGTGTTATCTGTATTCTCACGAGAGCATGGTCATACTCTCCATGGCCTGCCCCTTAAATAGAGCTGAGTTGTTCCCCTCCTGAGTTGTGCCCATGACAGAAACATCAATTGTGGAGACCTAACATCAGCATCCTTATCACCCCTTTTAAGAGTTCTCTTCAATGGCTTCCTGTTCAGGCTGCTATTTTGGGGGGAGTGGGGTTCTGGTAGGGTCAGGGAAGAGACTACTTTTGCAGTGATATCGAAGATTGTGGGTGCATAGTTGAAAGGGAGGGGCATGGAAGGCTTCCGTTAATTATATGTCAATATTCTCCTAAAGGCGTTGCCATGAAGGTGCTGAAGACAGGAGAACGAAAGACACAGAACTGTCACAGTCCTAATTCTGTGGTCACTATTTAAAGTGCAAGAGAAAATGGAAGAACCATAAGCTCTAGCCTTTTGTATAGTATTGTGATGCGAATTGAGTGTGTTCCTCTACACGTTTGTGTATGTTTGTGAGTTAGTCCTTGTGTTGTTCCTTCACATGTGTGTATAATTTTAAGTGTGTGTGTGCATGTGTGTGTGTGTGCTAATGTGTGTATGTGTGCTAGTGTGTTTGTGTGTGTTAGTGTGTGTGTGTGTGTAGGCTGACATCAGGTACTTCCTCACTTGCTCTCCATGTTATGTTTTAAGACAGTGACTTTCTCTCTGTCTCTGTCTCAGCACTTGCTCAGCAGATTTAGGGACACCCTTGTTTCTGTCTCTCCAGAGCTGTGCTTAGAACCCTGTGACACTGTACACAGCCTTTGACATGTGGATTCTGAAGAGTACAGTTAGTTTCTCACGAGCCATCATCTTCCCAGACTAGCTCTGCCTAGTTTATTTCTATTTTATTTTGTTTGATTTTATTTTACCTTATCCTTTTAGAATCCAACTTTGTTGTAATCAACACAGGCATGTAGAGCGGAGTGCCGCAACAACAGTTAGAACATTTCCAGTGTCCGAGCTATTTTAAATTTTCTTCATTGTGGTCCCGTCCCCTGGAATTGGCTGTCCACGGTGATAATATGGTGTGGCTGGTAACCTGCATTCTTGAAGCCCACATCTATTCAGAAGTAAATACAAAATAATATGATGTTATTAACTCTTTGTTATTTTCATACACACAGTGAATATTGATTGTATTTCCATTCCTTCCCCAAACTCCTCCCAGATTCACCCTTACCTTTTTCAATGGACAATTTGTCTTTCCCATATACTCATGAGTATGGAGCCATTAACTTCAGCGTGGGGGAACCAATCAGGGGCCACAACCTTAAAGAAAAATGGCTCTCTTCCCCCAGAAGCCATCAACTGTCAATAGTTCCTCCACTTGGGGTGGGGCCTTCTGAAGCCCCTCCTCCTCCATGCTGGCATCCTGGCTGGCTTGAGTACTGATTGGCAGTCTATACTATAAAGAGCACATACTGTGAGTTCACAACTACAACAGTGCTGTCCTCTCCGACCTCTGGCTTTCAGTTTTGTTGCTGCCTCTTTGGTGACTGTCCCTGAGCTTTGCTGGTGGGGCTGTGATATAGACCTCTCCTTTGTGGCAGAGTACTCCACAGATTCCTGTTTTCTGTCCTTTGACAAACTGTGACTCTTTCTTTACTGCTGTCTACCACACAAAGAAACGTCTTTGATGAGGTCTGAGACCTGTGTGAGTCTGTGGGTGAGAGGAGCTGGAGAGCAGTCAGCCACTCTGTCCACTTCCCAAAGTAATAGCCGTGAATTAACTTCTGGGTCCTGGTATCCCACAACCTCTGGGTTTTCACCATATTTTCAGTGACAGGCTTGCATTTCCTCCTGTCTGTGGGCCTTAAACCCAATCAGAAAGTGATCGGTTCCTTCCTTACCATTTATAGACTAGTGCACCTGTAGGCGTACCTTGCCACTTGGTTATTATTTTGAGCTACCGAGGTTCACAGCGGGGTGAACCTTTGATGACTTTTGTGCCACCGCAGCCCACACAGCACATTCAGGTGGTATGAAAGCTAGCCAGCAGGGAAGCTTCCTTTCTACTATCAACTTGACATTTCATGTCCTGTCATGATGGTGTGTGGTATCGTCAAGTCTTACCACAGGACTTCACTGTGGGGCTGTGGACTGTGAAGGGTACCCTGATTCTGGGTCAAGGTAGGTGGAAGCCCCAGAGATACTAAGGGGCAGTAGAAAGCTTCCTAATCTCCTGGGAGATCAGACCCCTCTCATGTAGCTACAGCTCCCCCCCCACAGTCCCCTGTAGAGAGGTTTGAGTTGTGTAAGACAACACCCCAAGCCCTCCTCCACAGGTGAGTCTCAAGACCATACCCTAAATATGTACATGAGGCATTCCCAAGCTCTCAGGCCAAGCCAATAGGAAATATCTGCTGTCAGAGCCTGAACCATCTATTAAGAAGGGTTAAAGGTATGCAGGAATTGCTCCATCATCTGAGAGCTTCTGTCATAAGAGCTGTAACACCGCCACTTGGGGAAGAGATCTGCTCTCCTGAAATCACCACCAGAAGCTCCCCTGTACCCCTTGCGGGCTAGTCAGTCTTCTGCTGGCTCAGTCTGGACTGACCCAACATCCTGCAGCAATGGCAGAAATGGGGCAGTACCAGCAGTACAGGCAGCAGAAGCAATGCTCCCCCCCTGTCCGAGTCCTCTCCCCTTTGGCTGAACCCGTACACCTTAGCTGAACCAGAGATCTCCACGTGAGGCCTCTGGAATGTGGGTCCACACTTCGTGGTTCCTTTTTTGTTTGGTCTGTTTCTCCACTAGTGAATTTATTCCGAGAGAGAGAGAGAGAGAGAGAGAGAGAGAGAGAGAGAGAGAGAGAAAAGAAGAAGAAGAAGAAGAAGAAGAAGAAGAAGAAGAAGAAGAAGAAGAAGAAGAAGAAGAAGAAGAAGAAGAAGAAGAAGAAGAAGAAGAAGAAGGGAGGAGAAGAAAGGAAGGGAGGGAGGACGAGAAAGGAAGGGGGGAGGAGGAGAAAGGAAGGGAGGAGGAGGGAGGGAAGAGAGAGAGAGAGAGAAAGAGAGAGAGAGGAGGAGGAGGAGGAGGAGGAGGAATAAAGTACAATCTAAAAAATACTAAAATTTGGTACCTCAAGCCAAGAAATCTTAGCTTTTAATAACCACAGAAGCCGGATTTTATAAGTCCCAGTTTTCATTAGTACTTCATTTCTTTATAATTAATCTTGGTAGATAGATTGTGAATGTTTGTTTTTTTGCCTTGTAAACAGTCTTTTAATATGGCCAACTCCTTGTGAGGTCTGGCTTAAGCATCTCTGGGATTCCCCCAAGAGTGCCTCAGGTGAACCCATGAGCAGGTGCAGCCAACCATACATTTATTGGTTACTTGAAAATATTCAGCTCTGAGCATCAGATTCGGAACGTCTACAAACTATTTAGGAAATAGTAAGTTACTTGGTTCGACTTGTGTAAAAGGTTCAAAGACAAACAAAGAACCCAAGATAGATGGAGGAATTCCCCCCCTCCAACCCCTTTTAAAAAATCACCTTGAATGTGGCATTGATACAACCTGTAGATATAATGATATTGTTACAAGATATCCACAAGTGTACATGAAAACGTGCAGTGATATTGTGGAGGGGTGGCCAGTAGACATATACCACCATCTCTTTCTTAGGTGTTGGACCAGCCTCATAAGTAGTTTTCTTGCTTTGGCTCTGCTTCGTTCTATCCACAGCACAATGGCTCCAATGATCCTGTTACAGGGTGAGTACGTCTCTGCTCAAGACCTTCCCAATGATTCTCCTTCATCCACAGAGTATAGGTCCTATAATGGCCAGCATGCAGTAAGTTTTATCTCCTCCTGATTCCATCGGCTAGGCTAATCACACCCTTCCCTGTAGGATAATGTTATTGTGAGCTGTGTAAGGATTATCCTTGTAATCAAATGTCCACCTTGGTGCTGATTTCTGTGTGATATCTGGTTGCAATCCTTATTCTGAGACTCTCCTGCCTCAAGGTTGTGCAGAGGTTGCTCCCCAATTATTCCCTGATAGGTCAATAAAGAAGGGATCAGCCAGTGACGGAGCAAGGAGAAAATAAGGCTGAACTTCCTCCCAGCAAGGGAGAAGGAGGAAGAGAAAGGAAGTGGGGATTCAGCCAGGAAAAGACGGTCCAGGAGACATCATAAGAACACAGCTGGAGCAGAGAAAGTCATAAAATGCATCTATCTCAGGAATTTTGACGGCGTGGTAGCCAGATTAGTCTAGTGGATTAAAATAGATTGATATTGCTCAGTTGTTGTGCCTTAAAGCTGTTAAGTAAACAAAGTGGTCTTGTCTCAATTATTTGGGAGCTAGCTGGGTTAAGAAAAAACTGCAACACTTATAAAATTTCCACTAACACTTTCCCTTGCTGAACGTACACATTTAGTACTTATACCTGATGTTCCTTCATTGTTTAATTTTTATACTAAACATTAAATGCATCTAATAACTAACATTAAATGTAATAACTAACATTAAATGCATCCCCAACTAACTCTCTCCACGTTCTCATCCCTTAGAGCATCTGCTGTTTGTATTAGCCAAGTAGATAGCAAACCATTACAGGACAAGGATTTCTTCTGTGCACATGTGTGTTCCTGCTCTGTAGTTCCTAGTACTGTGTGGTATGTGTGTTAGCTACGGTTCAGCATCCTCTGTTTCCTCCCTCGGAGTGTCCAGGTGCTAGAAGGATGAAGCTGAGTTCAGAATGGGTGGGGTCTTCAGGATCCAGGTCTGATTGGAAGTGGGTGGGGGGATGGGAGGGTAGGAAGGTGGGATGTGGCTTCTCTAAGGAAGGTCTTCTCTGAGGATTTTAGTGTTCTGACTCTTTTGGACTATATTCAATAGAGCAGCTCTCTTAGATAATCTTCAGTAAGACAGCTGGTGCATATACACTTTATTTGGGGGTGACGAAGGGCTATACATGAACCTTGGAGAAAGGGAAGGAGTTTTTAGGGTAAATATAAACTCATTGGTTAGAGTTTCAAGTTTCTATGGAGGAGCATTTTTAGAATCCCAGGTACTTGCTGGATGGATTCTTAGGGGGAAAGACAAAAGTGAACTTGTATGTTAGCCAAGGGCTACATGATCTTCCTCAGGCAGAGAGGCTGGGCTTCTAGACAAGATCAGAGAAGGAGAAGCCTTGCTTGAAAAAGGAAGTCCTCCATTTTATACCAAGCTCAGAGGTAGATTTGACCTTAATTAGCAGGGTTTCCAAGCAGTACAGAGCTCAATATGTAAAAGCCCTCAACAAATATTTATTCAGTTACTTTGCAAGTTATACATATATATTTATCTTTGTGTGCATGAGTGCACATGTGCCTACGAAGGCACTAAGAGTGGAAAGGCCAGAAGCCAACTTTGTGTTTCATTTTTCACCTTCTACCTTGTCTGAGACTGGACCACTGTGAGCCACTAAGTAAGGCAAGCTCTCGGCATATTAGCTTTCCCAGATTCCTCTGTCCCCACCTCCCTGAATGAGAGAGAGCTACTATTACAGGGATGCCATACTATATCTGGCTTCACATGGATTATGTGGAATCTGGACTCAGATCCTCATGCATTCTGCCTAATCCCAAGCCAAGACGGCAAACTGCATATGTTTAAGGAGCGCAGGATGCTCTTCTCACATGCTGGTCTTGATGTAGCTATGGCCAGTGAAGCCATTGCCATAGTAAAGTAGGTTAACATCTCATGCACTTACCTTTCCTGAATACAGGAGACTCCCTGTTAGAGAATTAATATCATCTCTTAGTTATCACATATATGATTATCCATCCGTTCAACAGTGTGAGCCATTTTTCTCTTTTCATTTCTTTTTTTCTTTTTTTCTTTTTTTTCCTTTTTGAGGTAGGACTGGAAACTACACACAGCCCACTGTTCTGGGGATAATAATCTTTGTGTTATGTGAATTGCAGTGTAGGTTTTCCCAGATGCTATAAGGGGAAAGATTTTATTTTCCTGATACACTGTGAATGCCTTTTTAAGTTTACAGAACCTCTAAACACTCTATTCTAAAGTTTTAGAAATTGATTTTACTTCTGATTACTGTTTCCAAGGATATTTAAGGAAGAGTTAGAAAGTTATTGTCCAGGTTTTTGTTTCTTTGTTTTGTTGTTTGAAAGCTGAGGGAGAAGAGAGTTCTAAATATCCCCGGAGCAACTTGATTTTATGTCTAAACACTTCTTCTCACATTAATGGTCAAAACGATACTACATTTTCCATTCCTTTTAGGCATACTATACATATGCGATGATTTTACTAAAACGTTACTTGAATTCTTGCCTAATTTTAGTTCTATATTTGGTCTCATAATTTGACTCGGGTCTCTTTAAAAACCACTGTTCTCAGTTTGAGATTTCATTAGCTACTTGCTTATGGCTAGAGACATGGTTATCTAAAACTTCCTGCTTTATTAGTATGAGTGCTAGATCAGATTTGGAAAGCAATTATCTGATTTAATTTTTATATCTTTCTATCTCCGCGTATGAGACTAAGCTATGCAGGTATTTATTTAATCTGAGAAGTCCAGATCTTTTAAGTTTTAATATGGTTCTTGATCCAGGCTTCTACTTGAATTTATTCAAAGCAACTGCTCAGTTACTTGGTGGTTTTGATTTTTAAAACCAGCACTACTGTTTGCTGCAGTTCTGTGAGTTAAGTGGCTCTCCCTTCATGGTACTTTCTCTGTGAAGGTACTGCATCTGTTTGTATTGCCCATATTTTCTCGGCCATGTTTAGTACAAGTGAGGCTTGCTGAAGCCAGGCACTCAGTGTCCCAGCCCAGAGCAATCAGCGAGAGGCTTTGCTTACTCTCTGTGCTAATCACAAGAGGCTAACGGAATTGTAAACTCCGAGATAATGTTATTTTGTGAAGAGTCCTGGGTCCAATTATCACAGGCAGCTCTGAAATGGAACTCAAATGAGGAAGCAGGAAGGACCAGTTGATTGCGATCTGGCCAACCTCGGTGCTGTGAGGATCAGATGTTTTCTATTTATTCAGGTTGCTGTTCGCTTCTCCACAGCTACAGCTGAAATTCAGACCTCATTCTGGAAAACATGTGACCAGTCCCAGGCATCGTCTGCCTGTTGTCTTTAAAAGCAATGCATCAAGTTGGAAATTGGATGAACCAAAAAAATGAATGAGCAGGAAAGAAGTGAAAGGTATAATTTGTTAAGAAATTACACTGATGAAAATTGATAGAAATTTGGGGGAGAAATCAAAATGGTTTTTTCCCTAAGGTAAATTGCAAAAGTAGAATTATAATTTTTTTCTGTGAAAAGTAGATCAGAGGGATTATTATTTCTATTCACTAGAAAACAGTGAATTCTAGATCTGAGTGTTAAGTAAATTTAGATTATTGTATCACTTAGAATATGTCACTAAAGACCTTTGTGGGGGAAAAAAAAGAGAAAATGTCTTTTCCTTAGTTTTAATATCTTGTCTGCATTCAAATTAGATTTTATTATATTCTTTCACAACCACAAAAACAGATAATTATCTCAAAAGGATGTTATAGAAGTTGCCACTTCAAAACAGAACAAACAGGGCTATGCTTGCTACTTGGAAGATGGGTAGGCAGGAAGTGAGTTTGAAAAAAAAAAAAACACAGAAACTTTAAAACTTTTCTTTGTGACACTTCCTGACTAAGATTCCAAACAACCTTAAAAAAATAAGGGCCTAACATTTTCTTTAGATAGCGGGGTAAAGAAAGCATAAAGCTTCCAGAAGCTTCTCGGTGACAAGCACCACAGGTGTCAGCAGGCTCCATCCGGAGGCCATTGTGTTCTTTCAGCATTGACGGAGTTCCTTGTGGGTGGTAGGTGCCAAGATCATCCTGGACTCAGGAACTAGATTTTAGTGAGGGGAAAAATCATATAACAGCAAATGAAAATTAATTGAATACCAAACTTTTTTTTTGTTTCTGTAAGTATGTTCTTGAGTGTGCACATATGTATTCATGAATATAGATAGGTTTATTTGTATGCATATAGAATCCAGAATTGAATTCCAGGCATTTTTCTCAATCACTCTTCACTCTTTCTTTCTTTCTTTCTTTCTTTCTTTTCTTTCTTTCTTCCTTTCTTCCTTCCTTTCTTCCTTCCTTTTTTCCTTCCTTCCTTTCTTTTTTTTCTTTTTCTTAATTTCCTTATCGATTTAAAAATTTTAATTAAAATATAATTATTTCATTCTTTCCCTCCTTTTGTGGTGGTTTGAATGCGAATGGGCCCTCATGGGTTCATGTATTTGAACACTTGGCTTCCATCTGTTTGAGAGGTATTAGGAGTTGTAGCCTTATTGGAGAAGGTGCACCACTGGGGGGCCAGTTTAAGGTTTCTAAATCCTCTCACCATCCCCATTACGCATTCTCTGCCTTCTGCTTGCTCACTGAGATGTGAGCTTCCAGCATTGCTCCAGAAACCTGCCTCTTGCTTCCAATGTTCTACCATCATGGACTGCCTCTCTGAAGTTATAAGCCCCAAATAAACTCTTTTTCTTCTATAATTTTTATGGACATGGCAGCTTATCCCAGCAATGAGAAAGCAGATAAGACACCATTACTCACTCCAACCCCTCCTGTGTCCTCTACCTTTAACATTTTCCATGTTTCTCTCCTTCCTTTCAAATTCATGGACTCTTATTATTGTCACACAGTAAGTGTTGTTTGTGTCCATATGATTTGAGGGTTTACCATTTGGTATTGGGTAATTAATTAGGGGACTCATCCATAGGGAAAACTAATTCTGCTTCTCCCATTTGTTGCCTGTGTTTGGCTTCAGAGATCCCCCCCACCCCAAATGGTACTCAGGTGCATATTTTACATATCAAAGCAGACCTGCCCTCCAGGTTCTCCCAGCACCCCTGGCATGCCTGTCCCCAACCTTGAACTTTTCAACCCAGGAGCTGGGTGACCTTCTCTCACAGGTTCTTCCCTATATAATCCAGACATTTTCATCTCTCTCTTCTCTCCCCTCTTTGCACGATCAATCATTCTCCCTCTCTTTCTCTTCTGCCTTCCCTCCCTTCTCTCTCTCCATGGTGACTTCCCTGGCCTTGGTCCTTGGGGTAGAGAGCAGCTTCTGAATAAATCTGCATTTAGTGTAATCAAATCTGGCTTGAATTGACTCTTTTCACCAGAGGAGAAATAACTTATCAGTCTTTAGTTCTATGTTCATGAATAGGGGCTCTTATGATTTTTTTCCTTCCACATTAGTGTATCTATTGATGATGTCATTGTTCGGATCTTATTTGGGCAGCCATATTGCTGTGATATCATGGGTGTAGCTCCCTTTATAGTAGACTTCCCATTCCTCTGGCTTTTATAATCTTTCCACTTCTGTCATGTTTCCTGAGCCTTAGGTGAGAAGTTGTGTTATAGTGTATCTGCTGGGGCTAGGCACGCCACACTCAGTAATTCTTCATATTTTGATCAGCAATGGTTTTCTGTGAGAATTCCTGTCTATTGAAAAGAGAATCTTCTTTGATAAGGCGTGAGAGTTACACATGTCTGTGGGTGTAAGGGTAAGTATTCAGAATGCAATCAGGATTATACTGGTCTGGTACAGGGGTGGCTGTAGTTCTTCTCTAAGATCCACAACCTCAGTGGGCTCAGGTGGTGGCTAGGTTTACAGAACCAGACATGATTTCTTTCCTGTTGAGTGGGTCTTATGTCCAATAAGACATCCGTTGGTTGTGTCTAAGACACAAGTGTCACATTTGCACCTCTACAGATATCTTGTCAAGTTGGTCCTCGATGTATTTCATTGGTATTGCAGTTGGGTAAGAATGTTGCTTTCCCCTGGTTCTGTGATAACTATCCTTTAGGGAGGAGGTTTGGGTTTTTTTTTTGTTGTTGTTGTTTTTTTGTTTTTTTTGTTTTGTTTTGTTTTTATTTTTGTGTTTTTTTTTTTTTTAAAGATTAGATCCAGCTCTAGTCTTTTAAGTCTTTTGTGTAGACTTAGATTTTTTTTTCCCCTTAAACCTGTTTTAGGGTTCTTAAATGCTTCAACCCCTCTTCTAACCCATGACTAGAGGTTGGGGAGAAAGAAGGTTTATAGGAAAAAGAGGTTGTGGACCTGTTTAGAAGTAGTTCTTTGGGACAATTCCATTCTTTATCGTCAGGACATCATCAGTCCAGTCTAATAGCAAACACCAAACATGAATTAATAGCAGTGGCTGGATCCAGAAGAAACCGCAAGGCTCTGTTGAATTGGCACAAGTCAACAGAAGTGGTAAGAGTCAGCTGGAATACCACGAGAAGTTCTTTGGCTCGTCTCTCTCTACAAAGTAAAGACCAGTGAAAACCAGTGAAGAAGTGAGACCAGCGAAGCATTGTGCAGCCAGGGAAGACCAGTGAAATGCTGCACACATTGGCATTGCAATGCAAGAGCACCCTTTAACTATGAGGTTTCATTTATATTCTTTTCAAACATCACGTGCCTTCTTAAGTGCCCACTCTAGCAAAACTTCACATGCTCTCTCAGGTGTCTGCTTCAGCAGAACATCTCACGAGACAGCTTCCAGGAAACCATCACCTGACACAATTGAGTTTCTCAAGAAACCAGAAATTCCCAATTCACTTTTGACCTTCATATGTTCCACCTTAGTTTGTTGAGGTAAAAATCTCTTCACTAAATCTGGAGTTTGCTCATTCAGCAAGACTGGGCTGGCCAGTGACTCCCAAGAGACCTTTTGTTTCTGACTTCCCAGAACTGGATTAATGGTATATACCACCATGCCTGGCTTTTTATGTGGGTTCTGGGGAGATCACTCAGGTCTTCCTATTTGTGTGGCACATACATTACTGATAGAGCCATTTCTCCAGCTTTAGCACCACATACCTTTGCTTGGGCATTTATAAAGCATGACTTTTAACTTTTATGGGAAAGTTGTGAGCCAGCTATCATGCAGAGTAGGCATGTTGTTGTTTAAGAACTTGAGGCTCATCCGGCAGTCAGTGAGAAGAAATTCAATATTAATTTATATTGATTATATTAATTTATATTAAATTCTATCTCCAAAGATAAGATTCTTCATATTTTCTAGGATGCTGAACAGGATATAAATATATACATATACAATGTATGTATATATATATATATATATATATATATATATATATATATATATATACACACACACACACATATATGTACACACACACACACACACACACACACACACACACATTGTCTTAGTCAGGGTTTCTGTTCCTGCACAAACATCATGACCAAGAAGCAAGTTGGGGAGGAAAGGGCTTATTCATCTTACACTTCCACATGTTAGTTCATCACCAAAGGAAGTCAGGACTGGAACTCAAGGAGGTCAGGAAGCAGGAGTTGATGCAGAGGCCATGGAGGGATGTCACTTACTGGCTTGCTTCTGCTCATTTGCTCAGCCTGCTTTCTTATAGAACCCAGGTCTACCAGCCCAGGAATGGTACCACCCACAATGGGCTGGGCCCTTCCCCCTTGATCACTAGTTGAGAAAATGCCTTACAGTGGATCTCATGGAGGCATTTTCTCAACTGAGGCTCCTTTCTCTGTGATAACTCCAGCTTGTGTCAAGTTGACACAAAACTATATATAAAAGAATATATATACATACACACACACATATATATATATATACACATTATGTATATGTGTGTGTGAGCATGTGTACATGTATGTCTATCTTTATATACATATATAAGATGTAAGTCATACATATGAAATTATGTACTCTTTATAGACCAAATACAATGCATGTTTGATTCATTTCTTTACATTTTCAGTGAATAGAGCCTATGTTTCATTGTTTTGTGTGGGTAAAATGCAATGACAGTGTAGTTCACTTCTTTGTGGAACCCAAGTTAAAAATACTCATATAATAACTCAGATAGTTTTAGAATGGTACAAAGCATTACTAAAAGTAACATCTAATTATATACAAATACACTTATTAGTGCATATGGTTGAATGTAGAATGCAATAATAGTCATGCATTGAATCAGATGCTAATTATAATCTTCTGTGTAGAGATGCACTGTGGCGTGCAATAGGGAACAGCATGTCGGAGATGCACAATGAATCCAAACAACATTTGGCAAAATAAGTGAGCCAATTAAAAATATGTAATTACTGATTGAGTCATTGCTCGAGGGTGATTAATGGTGAGAAGATAGGAAAAGGGATGCTTTGGTCTTATTGTGGTTTGGTGCTGAATGAAAGGGAAGGGGGACTGTCCTGGAGGTCGCTGGTGGAAGAGAAGACATTCCAGGTTAGAGTCATTGTTCTGGTCTAGGCCACTGGTGGACAGGCTTCTGTTCTTGAAAGGATATGAATAGGAACCACCATTTGAAGTCACAGATGAATCAGCAGGACAGAACAGACTGAAAATGGACATCCATTGGTGTGTTGGCAGGAATGACTACAGATAACCCTGCCACTAATAGTTTGAATGTGATGTATGTCACAGTCACCCACAATTGACAATTAGTCTGCATGATCAATACTTTCATTAAAAAGAAAGGTTAATACATTTTAGTTAAAATAAAACCACTTCCCCTTGCCTCCTTCCAGCCCCTTGAGTACCCTCCCTCCAACTCCTCCCATGCCTCCTGACAGCTTTTCTCAGCTTCACCTCCAAATTGACACCTCTTCTCCTTGATTGCTATTGTTACATGCATATACCTTTATATGGATGCAAAAAATTATGTTGTTGAATCGATTTTTATTGTTTGTATGTATATGGTTTCAGGCCAGACCACTTTGTATTGAATAACCAATAAGGGGGTTCATCCCTAGGAAAGGCAAATTATCCCTCCCATATTTCCTTGAAACCCTTGCTAGTGACTATTCCTCATGTGGTTTCTCCCTTTGTCTCCAACTAACAGCCAATCCTGAGCACTAACTGGAATGAATTCCTAAGCTATATAGTAAGTGAATTTATGACGTTAATACTTTTGCAAAAAAAAAAAAAAAAAAAAGTTTTGTTGTTGACCAAATACAATTTTGGGTGGGGGGGGGGCGCATTCTACATTTTTGTTATGTACTGCTTCCTCAGGTCAGCCCCAAATAGCCCAAACTGTTTAAACTTACCCCTTACCATAATTTTCTTTTCACGCCTGACTGATGAATCTGAGAGCCTTTTGAAGTAGCAAACAGCTCATGTGCCTCCTAACTCTCAACCCTTCTTCCCTCTCACGGGTTACATGTGACATTCTTCCGCTTGAAGCCAATCTGACATGCCTGATAAAATACCATGCCTGTGTGAAGATCATGTTGCAGTCTGTTATCTCAAGTGACTGAGTCGGCTGAAATCCACCGAGAGGCAGAAGGTGGAGAGGAACTGCAAAAACAATTTTTTAGCTCTTGGCATCTTTTCAGTAGACTAGCCAAAGCAGTGTTTCTCCATTTGACTGGTCCCGAGCCAAGCAGAGTCCCCAAGGGATCCGTCTGCATGGAGCCTCCCGCAGCGTGTTTTACACCAGAGCTGCAGTAGTGGCCCCACCTGTATTATTTCTGGTCCTTCACTGTCTCACATCCTGTTTTCCTCTCTACCCTGATCTACACACCAGCCAAACAATGTTGACACATCGTCTGTCTCCCAAATGTTGTTCTTCAGGTACTCCAGATAGGTATCACAACACGGTCATCAATTCTCCATCCAGGCAATTTTATCTGTGTCAGCCTCCTGCATGGGATGTGGTGCTGAGACAGTGCCCTGACCCACAGAGGACACTGTGGTATGGAAGAAGGCTAAAAACCTTTCAGTTGCCTTTACACTCTCCATGGAAATTCCCTTTGATGTATCACAGCCTCATTCTCTTCTTAAAAGTAATAAACAATAACATGTATTTACCCAAATAGCTCAGGTTTAGCATTGTGGAAGATTTGTCTCTGATGTATGTAAACCGTTCAGTTCCAGCCTCAGTGTAAGTGGGAGCTGTTTTACTCAGCTCTTCAGATTTCACCCTGTTGCCCTCTCTTAAGTGATACGGTCCACTGTCCGCCAGCTCAGCAGTCACCAGCACACACACTTTGTGTAAACATAGACTCGTTACAGTGACAGTAAAAAGGAGGATGAAATTGACATTTGCTGAGCACACGCCGTCTCCCATGAACCCCGCTAGGCATTTCCCTTTTGTCTTATTGTTCCAGAATCCATGCAGTAGATAAGATCCTCCAGCTTTATAGGCAGAGAACTAAAATGCCCAGCAGTCCAGGGCTGAGGCAGTATTTAAACTCCTCTGTGCCCAGATGTACAGCTCTGGATCTTTACACTGTGCTTTGCAGCAAATGGATAAATCCACATTTAGGGTTGTAATTTAAGTATTTGCTTTTTGTTTTTAGTTCAACTTTCATTCCTTATCCAATCAGTTCCTTCTTTCTCATCTTCCCCACCCCACACCCCACCCCGCCATCCGTGAAGAAGTTCAATGCCTTCTCTTTTACCATGTGTGCCTTGGTGACTACTAATTCAGAACACGAATGTGTTTCTTTGGATTTTAATAGAAGCAATGTTGTGCTTTGGATTTGGATTGTCCCTTAGAGACTTAAGAGTTAAAGACTGGCTGACAGCTGATAGGTTTTTGGGACGTGACCAACTGGGTCAGGAGGAACCTGACCTAAGTAGTGTTTGAATTGATTGCTGAAATCATAATTGAAGATTATTGCGTGGTGGGAGCTGAGGGTTGGTTCTAACTGTGCAGCTGATGGACCGTTGAAGTGTGTGCCTTGCCCATGAACTCTTCCTCTTTTCGTTGTTCATCCTGAGCAATGTGAGGCACACAGACATTCACTCCCCTGTGATGTTCCAGCCTCTCCCAGCCCATGGGACCAGCCTGACAGTCTGGTTCTCAGTCTGTGGCTCGTGACTTCTTTGGGGGGGGGCGCCTATCAGGTATCCTGCTTATCAGACAGGTACATCATGATTCATAACAGTAGCAAATGACAGTTATGAAGTAGCAATGAAAATAATTTTATGGCTGGGGGTCACCACAACACGAGGAACTGTATTGAAGGGTTGCAGCGTTAGGAAGATGGAGACTAAATAAATATGAGACCATGAGCCAAAATATAGCTTTATTTGCTTTCAGGTGCTGTTCTTGTGTGCCTTGCTACTATGGTACAAAGTCTGAACAATGCAGGAGCCATAAAATAACCTCCCAAAAGGACAGCTTTAATAAAAGATTATTGAATGAAATAGTAGCATGTACGCAGTTAAGTTTGGTTCAATGTGTTGTTTATATTTTAACTTCTTTTGCAGATGGATGACTGTTCTAGGCATCTTTGGTTCATCTACTTTATAGCTTTTAGTTTTGTTTCTGTTTTCTTTTGCACTTACAAAGCATTTCCTGCCAACCATGGAGAAGACAATTATAATCAGTTGAAACAAAGAAAACTTGGAGATGTGCTGAGACATGTCCTCTTATCTGTGATTTTGTGTGGTTGGAGCATCTTCACTAGTGTTTTGGGAATATCTAATAAACTATTTTTAAGACTCAGAGAGCAGATTTTATATGAAAATATTTGCGATTCATTTGGGCAAATATATGAATAATGAGAACTCAGATAAGAAGGGGCACTGTGTAAAATGCTCCACTGTTTCTATGAACAATAGAATCCAAAGAAGTGATAAATCATGCTGTGTTGAGTCATAGGAAATACTGTCTGGATGTGGCCTGGGAATGGGCTGATGTTCTTGGCAATCAGATGGGAGTGATTTATTTGGGGGGGAGGAGGGTGACATTTGAGTTGTCTTCAACAATGGGAAAGAGGTAATCCCTCTTTGGAGCAACCATGGGTTTGCTTTTAGCCCACTCTCCTTTGTTCTCAATGTCTCCCTGTAATTTACCTATGCTTTGATGCATGTCACACATCATTTTTACATGTCCACCTTACTCGTGGTCAGCCTTATCTGTTTATCAAGGTACCTTTTCACCATTTGCTAGGCACTTATATAGAAGGCTATTCTAAGCACCAAGAAATGACAATAAAAGTAGCTGCCCTCATGATGCTTACGCTTGATTAGATATGGCCCATTTCAATCTTTACCCTGCCATGGTGACCTATGTCAGGCAAGTGCTTTGTCAGCAAATTATATCATTGACCTCTTTAACACTTTTTCCACTGAACATTTTTTGAAGTAATGTTTTTAGAAGAAAAGTGATGTTTTTATGCAAAGGAAATCTACCAATAACAGCCTACTTAGACAACATTAAATTGTAGAGTAAGTTAATAAAGGATAATAAATTTAAAACCTATTCATATCAAAGAACATTAAGGACTTATTTTCAGTAAAATTGGTCTAATTATCGGCTCCCGATTCTAAGACAAGGAAAGCAAAGTTTCAGTGAACTTTCTAAGTCTTCATGTAGTCTTCCTATTTTTTTAATTTAAAATATTTTATTCCATTTTAATTTATGTAGCCTTTAATATAATTTAAATGAACTCATTGAGTATAAGCCTTTGGGAGCATCAGTACCAATAATCCACATTATGGATTGGTCAAGATAAACATGATCTATACTGATCTAAGAGGGTCTTTGGGCCAGTTTGATGAAGGGGATATGCAATATTTATTTTTTAATTATCACTTAATTTTGAATCACCAGGAAGAAACTCCCATGAGCTTTCCTGTGGAGCAGTCTCTTGATTAGGTTACTTGAAGTGGGGAAGAGACAGCCACTATGGACGGGATGACCAGGGATGGGATTATATAAAAGGAGACAGAGTGTCTGACAGTCTTGTTTTCTGACTGTGAATACAGTGGTACCTGTCTCAAGTTCCTGCAGCAGGTTCTTCCTGCTGATGGGGTAATCTTGAACTGTGAACCCAAATGAAAAGGCTTGGCTTGTTTCTTGTCAGGGTTACTTTATTGTAGCAACAGGATAAATAGGTAACATGGGCTACTAGTTAGAAGTTGGTACCTTGGATAGATTTCTATCTGTGTAAAACCCAGCAAAGGATGGGTATGGCATTACCAAATCAGTGGTTTGGAATAATTTTTGTCATAGAAAGGTCCCACTACTACTAAAATTGTAATCCATGTAGGATAGCAGATTTGCTCAGACAATTAATGCCTTTGCTTATTATTAATTTTTTAATGTCTTGGTTTAATGACATTAGTTTAATGTCTTCTATAAACTACTAAGCTATTGGTTCACACTCATGTATCTGAGTTTTGCCTGCCATCCAAAGTATTTAAAAGGTGAACATGGGCAGTATCTTTTCTTACGGCTGCTAGCATGGAATTCAAAGTCTTGCTGCTAGAGATTGAAACGAAACATACACCTTGTATTTTCAGCTCACAGCACATAGAAATTGGGGTTCACTGAGGTTCATCAGTTCCTCTGTGTGCTTCTGTTTCTCACAATAAACTCATGCAGACATTCGTTGTGTGATCTAAGCAGTACACAGATGGTTTGTAAGAGGAAGGCTGGTTGACATCACTTTCCTCTCGTGATTAATCCCTTTGTGGGGCAATCAGTTTCTCTTTACTCCTCACATCCTCGGTTCCAGTTTCCTTTCGGACTTTAGCCACCGCCTCACTCATTTATCTTTAGTGTATGTCAATTATTTGTGAGTGTGGGTGGAAGGGGGAGGGGGAGGGGGAAGGAGAGGGAGAGAACAGTTTAAGGGAGTTCATTGTCCTTCCTGACTTTCTGCCATGTGGATTTTAGGTAGTGGCCTCAGAAGGTTGAATTCAGATTGTCAGGCTCAGGGGCAAGCATCTATACTTGGGACACTTCTAGCAGCCCCTGCTGTATATCTTAAACATCTCCTAGAGGATGGACCTTTTCTCATGTCTTTTGAATTTACTACTTTATAAGTCCCATAGAAATAGTTCTCTCTCCACCTTATGTGAGGAACAGTTTCATCTGCCCACCTCTAGGACAGCCCTGGCATACTATAGGTATTTAGGAAGTGCTGAAAAAAAAAAAAACTCGTTTATGGAATGTAAAATGGTTGTTTTAAATGAGCAAATGTTTCTCGGGTATCTATGTTGTGAGGACAGCTAATATAGATAATACAGAGAGTATGAGGATGTCTAAGATGTGTGATTATTTACTATGAAGCCAGTTACAGGTATCTGTATCTGATCACCTAGTATCTACGTATGCAAAAAGCACAAGCAATGATTCAAGGTATGCTATTATTAATAATTAGCTTCATTATAGTATGAGTGATGTAAGTTTAAACTGGCAGCAACAATATCTCAGAAGGAGGCCATGGAAGAAGAAAAATGTGCCACTGGTCTATGGGAACTAGTTGAGCTATGTGGAGACAAGTCTGGGAAGACAGAGGGAAGCTGGGCATAGAGAATTCTCTCATCTCTCTTGCTGTGTTTCCTGAAAAGTAAGTACCCTTCTTACGGGTTTAAAGCTACGAATGTGTTTAAGGATTTGAGCTCTCCTCCAAACAAACAAACAATTATAAAATTACAAAGCATATATGGAATGTATATATGTGTGATTGAATATCATTAGGGATCCCAGCAGACATTGCCACTTAAATATATATTGCTAATAAATTAATAGATAGATTAACTGAGATTATCACAAAGAGTATGTGGAGTTTGAAGATGAATAGAAAGACAAAAGGCAAAGTATTCACCTTGGGGGCCAGAGAGATGATTCAGCAGTTAAAAGCAGTGGCTGCTCTTCCAGAGGACCCAGGATTAATTCCCAGCAATTTTTGGCAGCTTGAAACTGTCTATAACTCCAGTCCCAAAAATCCTGTGTCATTTGCTGGACTCCACAGGTACCACACAGAACACAGACATACTCCCTGTATCATCTACATTATCTGTCCTCACAATATAGATACCCTAGAAACACTTGCTCATTTAACATCCACACAGAACACAGACATCCACGCAGGCAAAACACCAATGCACATAGAATAAAAATAGTGATAATAAGAAACATTAAGATTTGATTCTGAAATGAGTGCTTTCCCTTTGACATTCTTGTCCATAGTGTGAGGACCGTCACCATGCTTACCTTGAAGGTTCATTGGAATGCCTCATAGCAATATTGACGTCGGTCGTACACTGTACAGGACATACATGTTTATTGTACATGGAAGGAAAAAACCCAGAAGATTTTATGAGTCATGAACAAGAGGGTTGAAGCAGAATGTTCGAAGAGAAACTTGTTGGCAGTGTGCACAATGGAATAAAAGTAGCAGCTAACTGTTGGATCCAGGAGGGGGAGGTTCTGACGTCATCATGAGATGGGTAGGCCAGACTGCACTCTCAATATGGGTAACAACGAGGCTTTTTTATATATGAAAGAAATGCCACGCAAGGGGGAGTTAGCATTTAAGAAGATTTCTTCCTTGAAGAGGTCACTTCACAGAAACCTACTCCCACATATAACTCAGAAAAGCAGTGCTGTAGTCATAATAAATGTCCCCTTAAAATATTCAAGACGTGATAGTTGGAAGAGTGCGTGGTAGTTTTTTTAAACAACAGAAGCATTATTTTGGATGTTTTATATTAGATTACATAGGGAGACCGCATAGGATGTTCCCAAGAGTGAACTAATATGCCAGTTTCTCTAAAGGAAAAGTGACATCTTCTACTTCCTCTCATCCTTAACTTCTCCATTACGGTCACAATTGAACTTGGTATCAGCTGGTCCATGGATGACATCAACTGATAGGCTTGCTTTCTTTATGTTTCTACAATACTTTGTTCAGACCTTTTATCTGTTACTTAAAAATGTTTAAAAGTTTAATTTTATGTGTATGTCTGTATACCATAGGTACACAGTATACAGAGGCCAGAAGTGGGCAGTTGATCTGCCAGCACCGGGGTTATAGTTGATGGTGAGCTGCCATGTAGGTGCTGGCAATTGAACTCAGGTCTTCTGGAAAAGCAGCAAGTAGTCTTAACCAGCGAACCAGCTCTTCAGTTCCTACCTTTTAACTTGAGTATTCCGTGACAAGAATTCTCTGAGATCATAGCAGGTCATTCTCCATTTAATTTATTCTTAATCCATTCTCTGCAGTATAACAGAAGACAAATCTGTCTTTTGTATGGTTTATAAACCACATCAATACTTTTCCTGATGTCTCCCTAGAATCCATGTCTGCACGATTATCTCTGGCAAGGGACCATGCCATTCAGCACTCATTAACTTCATTGAGAAATTATAATATTAATCATTCAAGATATACCACGAGTACCCATGTTCTTTCCCTTTTGAACAAGTATAACATTCCACAATGGAAATCAATTAAATATTCTTCTAACCCCTTAGGTCAGTTGGTCTGTCTGTCTGTCTGTCTGTCTGTCTGTCTGTCTGTTTGTCTGTCTCTTACTATCTAATTTATCCTTCATGTGTCTCATTTATCATTTGGGTATGTCTTTATTATTTATCATCAACCAATCTATCTATCTATCTATCTACCTACCTACCTACCTACCTATTATGTATCTGTCTTTTTAATTTATCCTCCATATATTTATCATTTGTCATTTTATGTAGGTATCTATATTCTGTCGTTTTCCTGGTTTTTACATTTTAGATATTATTTAGTGATAACATGATACAAAGTTAGAGTTTAGCTCCCCTGACTCTTGTTCTTGCTTTACTGTTTAAACTGGGCACCCGTTTTTGCACTTATCACTGTTTATTGCCGACACTGGGTTACTGCTTGTAGTCATTTGCTCTAACGTTCAAGTCCTTCCAGTCTGTCTCCTGTTTCGCACTGGACAGTTTAAGGTGTCATTCTCTGGTTCTTATTAATCCAGATCCCGAGGTTCATCGTTTTCAGTAGCAACTGGAGGGGCCAGATTACCAACTCAGAGTGAGAACTCTGTTATCAGTGAGCCTGTGAGAGGGCAACACATTCTTAACACCCAATGCTGTTTCTGTCTCATTTTGCCTCTTTCTTCTCTTTTTTACCAAGAAATCCCGAGCACTTTAACCCTTCCAGGAGACTCAGCTTTTCTACAGTGCGGAGGGTGGTTGTCAGAAACTTTCATAGTTTTTGCTTTGTGTGTAGATAGCCGCTGTAGCCTGGCCCTGTCTTGTTCTAGCATGAACAGGTTATTCTCTTAGAACTTCTGTCCCCACTAGTCTCTTAATTCTTTGCAATTCCTGTTCAGACTGTCTGCTCCTTGAATCAATACTTTTCTTTTCCTTGGTCTATTGCCCCATGTTAGTGAAGTCTACTTTCTAGAAGTTTCCTGAAAGAAAAAGTGCTTGGGAAATAGCTCACAATTAAACAAAGTAATTTACCTTTTTAATTGTTTATATGGTGTGTGTGTGTGTGTGTGTGTGTGTGTGTATGTGTGTGTGTACATGTGTGTACATGTGTGCACATGTGTGTAGTAGTCATAGAGGCCAGAAGAGGGGGTTAGATTTCTCAGAACTGGACTTAAAGTTTATAACTTTTAAATTTATTGAGATTTTTACAATGTTCAAGATCCAACTTCCCTCTTTCTGGGCAAATTCTCTGATGCTGGTCTACATCCTCAGTGTGCGTCTAAACAGCAGCAGCATGCCTGAGAAGGTCTTAATCTTCAGCATTTACAGTATCTATTTAGTTGTGGATTTTATTTTTGATTTTTAGATAAGATCGTACGTAGCTCAAGCTGGCTGGCTTCAAGCTCCTTACATAACCAGGGAAATCACTGAACTCCTGATCTTCCAACCTCTATCTCCCTAGTGCTGAGATTACCAGTATACATACAGCACCACTTAATATGATTCTAGGGATCAAATTCAGTGGCTCCTGCATGCCGGGCAAACATTTTACCAGTGAGATGCATCCCTAGTCTAGAACATGGAATTTTTATTCTATTCTTTTTTATTATTTTTATTATCTATTGTGTACCAATCAATTATGTTGCTGATAAGAAGTATATGTCAAAGCAATTATTAATTCTGTGTATATTGCTAATTACCCTATCCAAAGAATCTTTTAGCACCTTTAAAGAAACTCTCTAACATTTCTGAGGATGCTGTTCTTGGTATGGGCTTTATCGACAAGATGCCTAGAGTCAAGCATCCTTTGAGATCTAAGACGTTTTCTTGAGTCTTTTTCTTGGATAGTTTTCTACTTTCAGTTTCATGGTTGTGCCATGCATCATGCAGACTACTTTTTCATACCTCTGTGTTCTTCTTGGCTCTGGGGACATGAATACAAGCAACACATTAGTAAGCCATCCTACCCTATTGGAAGGTGCACATTCCAGTAATGGAGGTAGAATGCAATGGGTGAATAAAAAGTACTCGAGGTGGGAATGAACACTAAGGAAGCAAGCAAAAGTCAGGAAGGCGGGAGTGTGTGATGCTGCACCGTTTAGACACAGTGAAGAGGTCTTGTTCATGGCCAGAGATTAGACTACAAATGCTGGCAGGAAATACTGAGTTCAAAGCACCGACAAACTTACAGAACAGTGAAAAAAAAAAAATCAGAGTGACTATAGTGAACGGGGCTCTGGAGGCATCCAAGGTATGAAACTAAAAGCAACTGGGATGTAGATCATGTCTAGGGCAATGCACAGAAAAGGGGCCATGGGAAGGTTCTGATCAGATGAGAAACATGATCCGGCTTCTGTCTTACCAAGATCACTTTAGACAGTGCATTTATTGCAGGTCGAAGGAGGGCAGAGACAGTGGCGGGCTACCATCAGAGACTAGTGTAGAGTATGGGGACAGAAATGGTGGCGGGTATCACACTAGTGAGAGCAGCAGGGGTGTAGTGGAGTGTTCTCTGTGTGCCCAGGGCAGATATGCCGAGATTTGTAGACCAGACAGTATTGACAGTGTTCCGTGAGTTGTAGAACAGACAGTTTTGAGGCTGTGCAATAAAGGGGAAGTAATGATGCCATCAAGGCTTTGGCTCAAGTCTGCAAAGTTACCTTGCAGAAACAGAATGAGGAAGAAGTACAGGAAAAGCTGTTCTTATTTATTTATTTGAGTGGAGGAAGAGAAGAGAGGGTGGTAAGGGATGTCTGGAGTTGGACATCAGTAGTGTAAGAGAACCATATAACTGGTTCAGGCATTTTTCAGGGGAGGCATTAGGTATGGCCTTACAGATGAGGAGGCAAATAGAATATTGGTCGTTCATGTATCCATAGGACCAGAAAATATAACTTGTGTATGTCTCTCTCTCTCCCTCTCCCGTGTGTGTGTGTGTGTGTGTGTGTGTGTGTGTGTGTGTGTGTGTGTAGAGATCTAAGGCCGATAGCTCAGGTGAATAATGAGCATCTGAAGAGGTTGAGAGAAAAGGCCAGTGAGGTACAAGGAAAAGCAAATATGCTGTGTGCCACAGCCAAGCAAGGAAAGGATTCCAAGGAGGAGGAGTGACCCACTTTGCCCAGTCCCACAGGGAACAGAGCAAGATGAGGATTGTGAAACCACCTACTTAAGGCAAAAGTAGTGTTAGTGGTGTGGTAGGGGAGGAAGTAACAAGCAGACCAAGAGGAAAGGACGGGGAAGAGTCTGCACGGACAGTTCTTCTAAGGGCCTTTGCTAAAATATGAGAAGAAGCAAGAGGTCAGCTCGCATCGTTGGCTTTTATTAATTCTTGTCTCTCAGATATGAAGCACTGGGATTCTTTTCTTTCTTTTTCATTTTTTAATTCTTTATCTTCTAGTTCTGTTTTTTTTTTCCCCTGGGAACATCTTTCAGTTCATAAAATGCTTCTGTTGACTGGTCCTTTTCATTTCAAAATATGTTTGATTTTCTGGTTATTCTTAGGGACTGTTGAGCTCTGCCCTTGTCCTTCATTGATCCAAAAGTTTGCAATGAAATACATGAAAATTACATTTTACTAATAGCCATTCAACTCTGGTTTTATTAGACTTTTTTCTTTCTTAACTATTAAAGGGTTATTAAGATATATAAAATCATATGGCTGCTAATAGAACATCATCCTCAACTATATAACTTTTAGACTTGGGGTTGTAGCTCAATAGTAAAAGTATTTGTTTAGCATATGTGAGGTACTAGAATATATCTCATATAAGTTATACAGCAGTGCTCCTGTATAAGTTGTATATATGAGTACATTCTAGCTAATATATAAAGTTATCTATGATATTCAATGTATAACATTAAAAAGGTATTTAGTCTCTCAGTTTTGTGTTATAATATCATCTCAGTTTCCTGAAGGGATTCAAATGTATTTTTTCCCTGAAGTTTATTTCTTTTTGTATTGATCTCTATTTCTTCTATGTCCAAGTCAGCTCCTTGCTCTTTTCCTGTTTGGTTTAAACTGTTTACATATGGAACACTCCCTTGGTTAGTTAGAGATCCTTGTCTGCCCATTTGTAGTTAGGAATCTAGAAAACCTGGCAGAAGCTCGTGTGTGTGTGTGTGTGTGTGTGTGTGTGTGTGTGTGTGTGAATAGCATGGCCCAGCTGCCAGCTTGCTATTGCTAGGACAAAACCTGATGTGTGTTTTTTTTTTTTTTTTTTTTTTTTTAAACTCTCTTTTTGTCCCCAAATGTCTGCCTCTATATGTCCCATCTCTTGGTTCATTATATTATATTATGTTATGTTATGTTATGTTATGTTATATCATATCATATCATATCATATCATATCATATCATATCATATCATATCATATCATATTATATTATATTATAATTATCCATTATATTGTATTATGTTATTTTCTGCTAGAAAGTATAACTCTCTAGATTTTCATCGGTGCCATTTTTCCTATACAATATCTCACCTCCATCCTTAACGAGGCTTGGGGTTTGGGATTGAACTTTTTTTTGGGAGAAAGCATTTATCTTCTGTCCAGCCTTGGGGACAGAGAATCTCCCTACATAAGGAATCATGGGGAAGCATTAAACTTCCACACACATCTTACCCAGCCCTGTTTTCAGTGCTGCTGTATCTGCTGCCGTCTGGAGATGCCTTGCACATCTGACATCTAACAAGTGTGATCATCACACCGGCGTATCCCTGCCGTAGACTGTAGGTTTCACTATTCCTTTCTCCACTCGGCGTTCTCCACCCCTTCAACCCCTTCCCATCCCTCTCAATGATTCCTTTTCCCAATTTGTTTCCTCTCTAGATTCAGTCAACTATGATCCGAAAAAGATACTAAGAAAGAATGAAAGCACATTCGTGTAAGTATTATCACAGTACGTTGTTATTGTCCTGCTTTATTGTGGGTTGTTGTTAGATGTGCAGTGATGGCCTAATTCAGACATTTAGTGTGTTGTCACAGGTAAGTATGGAGACAATAAAACAGCAATTCAGGGTTCATTATCCGCCACACTATCCAGCATCCATTAGTGTAGCTTTGATTTTTCAAAGCACACCTTTTAGTCATGGTTCTTAAACACTTTAACCTCCCTTCTAGCCCATTACCCACCAGAACCAGTAGAAAAGAAAGGATACAGGGGAAGTGGGCCTGTTTAGAATTTTATTTTTGAGCAAATCCCATCGCATTGTCAGGAAATCAGCAGTTCAGTCCACAGATCAGCAGCAGTAGCTCGATCCATTCATAAACACTTCACAGATATAACAGCAGCCCAGTTCAGTAGAGATGAGTTATCGTGCATGAATCGGCAGCAGTGGCATAACCTAGCAGAGACAGCCAGGCCTCCGCCATCTTGCACATGTCAGCAGGAAGGACCAGGGCCAACAGGGACACTAGGAGAAGTTCTCAGCTGTGCCTCTCTTCGTGAAGCAAAGATCAGCAGAGACACGGGACCAACAAGCACTGCACAGCTAGCTCTGCCAGCAAGCCTCTCTCCCAGTCTACTGTGTCCTATTCATGTGCCCTCCAAACATCGTGAGTCCTCCATGGGTCACATGTCTTGCCTCAGCACATGAGTCTGACTTAGGAAAACTCCAAGTGAGTCCGCCTCAGCTGACATCACTCTGCCAGTTGCCCAAGTCCACGGAAGTGGCAAGAAGCCACACTACACCACTAGAAGTGTTTTGGTTCATTTCTCTGTATGGAGTCCTGACAAATGGAGCTCAACTATGCAATGCAAGGCAGACCAGCCAATACATGCATATTGTTAGCAAAGGATCAGTCATGAATCCGTTCACATGCTCGGTTTAGCAGAACATCCTTTCACCTGTGTCTGCTTCAGTGAAATGTTCCTTCAAAATTATGCCTTAGCCTTTCACTTGTGTCTGCTTCAGGAAAATGCTCCTTCACGTGTTCACCCCAGCAACACACCATCTAACACAACTGACTTTCCAAAGAACCCTTAAGTTTCCACTTCACACTATGGTTCCTGGGAGATGAAGTGTGAATCTCTCATTGCTTCCTTAATCATTCTTCAGAAGTAAAACCAGAAATAGTAAATATATATGATACTAATTAATTAATATTACAGTTATGTTTATTAGCAAACATTTTTTAAGTTGGTGTCTTTGATAAAGAACTTTTTGAAGTATATAAAGATAGTATTTTAATTTTTATTTTTTTTTTTCTGAGACAGGAATTCTTTCTGTAGCCTTGGCTGTTCTGAAACTAGCTCTGTAGACCAGGCTGGCCTCGAAATTATTGAGATCTACAGCATCACCTCCTGTTATGGATTTTAATTTTCTTTTTAAATTGGTTAAGCTTGAGATGGAAGGAAGAGGATAGCTTTTGACATTGATCTATGAGGCTTTATAAAGTCTCTGACTGTTGAGAACCCTGTAGAATTTTGGGGCATGTACTTAACATGGTACTTGCTCTGGTACTTAACAGTCAACTCTGATGAAGTGTCAGTGGGGGAGATTGGAAATAAATTATTTGCTGACAGTGAATAAATTACCTATTTAGTCTTTGTGGGGAATTAGGAATGTGACTACAGTGGTAAACAAAAGAGATACAATCTGTACTGGCACTGACCATAGAGATTAAGGTCCCTTCTATATATGTACTTGAAGAAGATTGTGGGATACTAGTCTTTGTTTCACTCTTTCTCTTACCCATGTCTTGGTGAATCAGCTCCCTGAGACATGTGCTTCTGCCACAGGCCTAGGGAATATGGTCCATTCATAGTGAACTAGCGTTCTGGAACAGTGGTTCTCGACTTGTGGGTTGAGATCTCTTTGGGAATCAACCCTTTCACAGGGGTTGCCTAAGACCATCAGAAAACACACATATTTACATTGGTATTCATAATAGTATCCAATTTACAGTTGTGAACTAGCAATGAAATAATTTGATGGTTGGGGGTCACCACAAAATGAGGAGCTCTATTAAAGAATCACAACAGTAGGAAGATTGAAAATCACAACTCTAGAAACATGAGTCAACATAAATCTCTCCCATTGACAATCGGTTGATTGTCTCAGGTATTTTCGGCTGTAAGGAAAATTGACTAACATACCATTCATGCTCCGTGTTTAATGGTGAAACCATAACAGAGTAAGTAAGTCGCATGGTTCTTTGACAGGTTAGATGTCTGAGGAGTTCATTTCAGGCCTATCTTAATGTTGTCTAAAAACAATTAACTTTGTTCATTGTCTTTCGGAAGCGGTTGGGAAACAGAAGGGAAAGAAATCTTGTTGTAGCCTGAACCTTGTCTATAAGCTCCCGTTCCTATTACTATCAATCACCCCTTTGAAATAGTTATATAAAAGTATAACACTACTTACTGGATAGTCAAAGAAGATTGTTCTGTGCTTTGAAGAGCTAGGTATAAAAATGACCACCACTAAAAATTTACCTCATAACAATCATGAACAATCATGCAGTGGTCAAGTCTGTGTATGTACATGGGAATTGGATTTTCTCTAAGGAAATGCATGTTTGCTTTCTCTCCACTTATGGGAAACTTACCTCTCTGTGTTTAAGGCTTTCAGACTGGAGAAAGGTGGGTTGACAGCTTGACTTTTCCATACATCCGGTAGCTATGTGATCTTGGGCATATTAGTTAATTTCTCTAAGCTCTATTTGCATCTGTCCTAAAATGAAAATGCTACTGCTTTTATCTTAGGACAGTTGTAAGGGTTAAATGAGAAAATCTATTCAGAGCTCCCAGGATAGGGCGTTCTACACCGTGTTGAAGAAATTATATGCATATGTATGTATATAAATATGAAGATGTAGTCCACTTGGTAACAAGTGTTTGCACATTCATTTTGTGGCTTCACTTTTTCCTTTGCAATGGCAGAGTTAATAATGATCTGTTTCCTGGGACTAAGTCAGATCTATTGGCCCAATGAGCCACTGTTTCCTCACAGCCTGTGCAGTGTCCTCCATGGTTAAACCCCCATCCGCTCACCCGTACTCTGCCTCTTAATTGCCTCCCACCCACCCTTCCAGGACATGACTCTCCCTTCCTCCCACTCCATATGATTATGCAACAGTCAGGATGCTCTTTATTCTGGAGCCCTTATCAGAGCAACTTGAGGGATAAGTAATCTTTTCAAGGGGAGAAATGAGGCAACTTGTCTCACACTTCATCCTAGAGACTCAAGCCTAAACCAAGGAGCCTGTATGCATTTGAGCTGGGTCCTGTTGAGTATATGTTATGGTTGTGCAACTTGGTGGTCTTGTGGGGATTTCATAACAGTGGGAACAGGAGCTTTCTCTGACTCTTCTGCCTGTTCTTGGGGCCCTTTTCCTCCTACTGGGTTGCTTCACTCAGCCTTGATATGAGGGTCTGTCCCTAGTCTTATTGCGTCTTGTTATCTTATGTTTGGTTCATAACCCTTGGTGGCCTACTCTGTTCTAAAAGAAAATGGAGGAAGAGTGGATCTGGATCAAAAGAGAGATAGTGATAGTGGGGTTTGGAGGAGAGGAAGGAGGGGAAACTATGGTTGGGATGTCATATATGAGAGAAGAATTCAAAACCAAACCAAACAACAACAACAAATCAAGTTGGGGTTCAAGTCGGGGTTGAGGCCATCAGAAGCAGCTGTACCCAAGGACTGAGATCACATGGCTGCCAGCAGATACTGCTTTCTGTTTCCTACTCCAGAAAGAACAATTTTTAAAAGTTAGGAGAAAACTTTATATTTAATGATTCATTCCATCTATTGCGCGATAGTTTTCCATCTAAAACTTCTGGAATGTATCCATGTTTTAAGCCAAATATCAGATTTGTACATTTTTTTAAAAGTGAAAAACATTATAATTTCTTAGCAGTTACAAAGAAGTTTCCAAGAAAGATCTCTCTTTTTTTTTTTAATCCCATCAATCCTTCCTTCCCATAACACTACCTTGTGGTCACTGTGTAAAAAATGTAAACTTGTTGAAGTGCTTGGGGAAGACAGCATGTTCCATAGAGTCATGTGCCTTCTTGTTCTAGACTGTTCTGCAAACAGCAAGCCACAGGGCCAGCATCCCGGATGTGCCGTCATCCCACTCACTTCCAAACAAGCTCTTACCTGTCACTATCACTGTGGCAGCTTAACTTCATCTTGGAAACCAGAGACAAGATTTATTACCCACTGTTAAAAATAAAGGTGTTTCCCCTCCCCCAGAACTTAGTAGAATTTTGTTTTGTTTTGTTCTCTTTTTAAATGGTGCTGATGGGACAAGAGTGATGCAGTTGGCAGAAGGGTGTGATGGAGAGTAACAGAGCTAGAGAAATGCTACATTCAGTGTTCAGGGGATGCTCCTTTCCAGGGAGGTAATGCCTGAGGATAAAAGAGAAGACTCATCATTACATCCTGAATCATAATGATTAGTAACAGTTGAGCAGTTAATTAAGCTCTAGCCATTCATATAGAGTCATCTGGGTTTCTGGGGTTCTGGCTACTGAGTTCTAGGATCTAAAAGTCCTTTTTCCTATGGTCTCAACTTACACATCAGGATAAGAGCAGAATGTTGTACCAGTAGCTAAGAAGAGGACTGAGTCCAGAGTGAGGTGACAGATTGACCAGTGTATGTGTAGTATGCTATAGTCATACAGCAGTGAGAAATTGTGGTGTGCTTTGGACAGTAAGGTGTCTGTAGATAATAACACACATATGTGTGTATATAGAAACATAGCCTACTGAGCCTGCCAAGTGTTCTTGATATGTACATGTGTTTAGGGCTGATGGCTCCAGACTGTGTAACCTTTCTGGGGCAGGGGTGGGGGTAGTGGTGTCTGTCCTTGAAAAAAGGAATTCACTTAGCAGCTAGGAATTGCCTACATCTCTTTATTTAGGGGTAAGGCCTTGTGAGATTTCATTCACTCATATTTGCATGCCAATTATATTGCCTTCATATGGGTCTTGTTTAGGCAGCCATATTGTCAAGATTCGGGGTTGTAGATTCTGTCATAAAAAAAAGACACAACCTCACAGGAGATGTGCTGGTTCCCTGGCTCTTGCTACTTCTTCTTCTATGATGTTTCCTGAGACTTAGATGTAGAAGCTGTGCTGGAGATATATCAACTGGCCCAGCACACCATGGCCAATCCTTTTCTGTGGCCAGCTCCGGGGCTGTGATATTGCTACTCTTTAAAGTATTTAAGTTTGAATGCATCAACTGATTGAGCAATAGCCACCATAGTCTAAACCAGACCCATTGATCACAGCAGCAGACCATTTTCAGTGGACCCTTTTCCTGATTTTAAGACTTTAAAGAAAGTGAATATATTTTTAAACATCTTTGAGCAATTTGAACAACCGATTTTCTCTAATAGTAAGACTTAAATGGTAATGGGGAAAAGTCTTTCATGCAGAAGACAGACCTGGTCTAGATGAACATTCCTTTCTTGTTTATAGCCATCTCTACCTTCTTTCTTTCCTCCTCCTTCTTCATTTTTTTCTTTCTATTCTCTTTTTCTTCTTCTCCCTCTTCTTTCTCTTCTCCCTTCCCTCTCCTTCTCCTCCTTTGTTTGTTTGTTTGTTTTGTTTTGTTTTGAGGCAGGGTCTCACTTTTTCATGCACTTCTATCTCTGGAGGCTATGCCCTTCTTGAATAGCATAAAAATGGATTGCTCATCCTTTTTGTCAGCCCCAGCAGTCTCACTCTGCATTCGCTGCTCCAGTATAGAGCACATATTTGGTTCCCACAACACTTGGCACTCCAAGTCACCTTTAAGAACTCAGGCATGGTTCTCTCCACCGTCCCTGTTATTTCCATCCTGGGTAGATACTACTACCCCGGCATTTTCTTTCCTCCACCGCCGGACACAAACATGACTCCAAAGCCTGATAGCTTTTTATATAGATTTATATATTAAATTCTCAATCCACATGCCCTCTACACAATAAGATTATATCCAATAGACAAAGATACAAACTGCCCTTCTATATGAGGTTAAAGACATATATGTATAGAATCCCTTAAAATACTCATATTTACCTAACGCCAAGTAAGTCCACCTAGATCCAGACCACCCTTCTCGAGCTCCATCTTGATTTCTCTCTCCATCTTTCTGCCTCCTGCCTTCACTTCTGCTCCTCGACCTTTCTCCACCTACCTCTCTAATATCAAATCATATATTGTCTTAACACAAATCTGCACAAATGATGCAATGAGGAGAGCTCATTCATATTCATACGTGATACCCATACAAACATGAGGACTTGAGTTCAGCTTTCTGGTACCCATTTGTAAAACCAGGTGAATAGACTGTGACTATAACCAGAGTGTCAGAAGCCAGGGACTAGGATAGGAAGAGAAGGATACATGCAACTTTCTGGTGAGCCAATCTAGCCAAATCATGGAGCCCCAAGATCAGTGAGAGATCTTGTTTCAAAAGTATGGTGTAAAACAGACGTTCTCAATCTACAGATTGCAACCCCTTTTGGAGTGTCATGACCCTTTCACAGGGTCACATATCAGATATCCTGCATGTCAGATATGTACATTATGATTCATAAGAGTAGCAAAATTACACTGTCCATCCCTAGCCTCAATGTGTATACAGACACATATGTACATGTGTGTGTGCATATACACAAATATACACAGTGCCATGGTTGTTAGACATATAAATGATATTATTTCTTGTAGAAACAAAGACAAAAATATTATTAGAATGACAAATATTATTGTAGTCCTAAATCATTGGATTCCTTTTTAATAGAAAAACAAAACAAATAAATAAACAAAACCAAAACAGAAACCTTAGAGATAAACTCAGTACTGAGGTATTAACATGTTATAAAGAAGGACTAATGAGATTACTGAGGATTGTTTTAATTGAGTTAGTAATAAGAAGGAAAGAAAAAAACAAGTCTATCTTCAGTGGTAGCATTCAGGGATGATTCTTTGATCCAGAAATAGATGGGACCAAGTGAAAAGGGATGTTCCCTCAGTAGCTTGATGATTTTGGCAACAGTCCAACCAGTGTTGCAAGAAAGGAAGCAACCTCAAGATGAAAATCTCTTACAGGCTGGCATCTGCCCAAAGCTGAAATGTTGACAGAGAAGTGCAGGCACACCCCAAAACATCCTGATTGACTTGCAGGTGTTGTGTAAAACCAAGTGGGAAGAGAAAAAGCATGCTGCACCCTAGGCAGACACTGCTGGTGGCCCTACTAGAGTGAAGAGTGTTCTATAACACTGAAACCTTCAGGCGAGAGAGGATGGTTCAGTATTTTCTTTGTAGATTGGAGCCTTTCTCAGAGACTCACAATCTTGTTGATCTGGAAAGGATTTCTTAGAACAAACTTTCCCAGTGAAATTTAGTTGTCCAGAAATTCCCTTCAAATAAGAATCTCATGACACTATGCTGCATTAGGGTAAAATTATGCCATTAGTAAAAATAGCAGCTTCATGAGTTCAGTTTCAACAAAATCACTCATCACAGAGCTGATAAACCGAACCAATGCTGTATTCAGAAGACCTGAGAACAACTGGGACATGATTTGGATGGAGGACTTATTTATTTTTCTACTACTTGTGTCTCTTTATACATTATGAAACAAATTCTAATTAGCATGAGATGGATTTTCGAATGAGAGGTCTCAGTAATCACCTTGCAGTCTTGTGGGTACTCTGGCTGTAGGAGAAATCTTCCTTCTGAGATCAGTTGAAAAGTTGAAACCTGAGTCAAGTTGGAAATGCAAGTCAATGCACCCAGCACCAGCTAGCTGAGCGCTCTTTAGAGTGTTTTAAACATTATGATAGTTAAAGTATTCTTTAAAAGGTTAAAATGCCAGCCTCTGTTACCTTGTTGTGTTAAACCTCAGCTCATTTAAACCTCAACCCAAGAGCTTCCCCATTGCACCTAAGGAATGCTGCTGGCCATTGGAGGTGCTGTGATCACTATTTCTCAAGAACTAGAGAGTGGGCAACTCGGCAAAACAAACAAGCTTAGTGCTGTTAAATAAAAATGATTTACATTCCTTTCAGGAAACATCACAAAGAGGACTTCAATCTGGACTTCTCCAGTGCTTTTCTGTTTGATTTTCATGCAGAACGAACTGAACCCAATGTTCACTAATTGCTAGTTTTATTCTGTTAGCATCTTACTTAGTAAGTGTCTTGGGGCCCAGTAATCTTTCTTATTTACATGTCTTTCACCAGTTAGGTTTAAAGTTTCTTCCTAAAGGGGCCAAGCTCCTGTGCTTTCTTATTGCCTTGAGCACTAGCAGGGAATTAATTTGCTCATAGTAGGGGACTGGTCACTTGCACACAGTAGGGGATTGGTCACATACTGACTCTGCATTTAAGCTGTCTGGGAACATATTCTCAAGCAAGCATTTATTCTTGTAATGTATTTGCTGTGGAATATTATGCAAATGCTTCTGACCATTGTATTGTCAATACATGGACTGATTTGTCTATAATTTTGTTTAAAATATCATAAAACAATTTTATGTACTATTAATTAAAGGAATTGGTGTTAAGTATTCACTATTGTTCTAGTTCAGTGCTGATTCTCTGGAAGGCTGGTCCTTTGGGCAGTTAGTATATATATAAATATAAGAAATTACCATGTCAAAGATAGTTATTGTTACTCTGTCATTAAAACAGACTTTTAACGGTTAGTATTATTTTTTCGTAAATTGACTGTTCCTTTGCCTAATTTATCAATGCATTCTGGTTGATAAACCTAATTATATAATTTTTACCATCAGTGTTGTAAATAAAAACAATTATAGTTTGTGTTTGGTTGAGAGAATGAATCAACAAATCATGTTTATATTTTCATACCATAAGGCCAGTACCGGAATGAATGGTATGCTCGTTTTAGCTTTAATTTTTTTTGACATTTCTTAAGGTTTCTAATTTCTTTAATTTACATTGTCATTCTTTTAAAATGTTTTCCATTACAAAGTGTCAACTTTAATTTATCGTTGCATCTCTTGGGTGCCTCTTTGCTCCATCTGGACTGACTGTTCTTTTGAACACTTAGCAGTTTTCATTTTGTGACTGATAACTTTATTATCCTGAAGCCATTTCTTGGCTTGAAAAACAAAATTCTTTTGGTCGCTTTCCTGCCTTCTTTTCCCAGAACGTTTTTTGTGAAGTGTGTTTCCAATTGCACAGATGTATGAGAAGTAAACGTGTCCGCGTGTAATTCGTCCTCTATGTAAACATTATCAAGGACAGGGAGCTTCATGCATTATCTGATTCCATATGATCACATAACCCCAAACTTTTTGCCAACATGATGAATCTTCTCCCATTGTGTCGAGGAACATTGTGTAATCTCTGCAGGATTACCATGGATTACTGCAAAGCATCAGTGTGCTTCCTGCCAAAGTGAACCTCATGCTTTCGTGTCCTTAGAGTCTCTCCCCTGGCATCATGGGAACCCCCTTAAGTCCCTGCCACATTGGAGATGGTCTTTTCAGGTTCCTGTTATCTTGTTCCTCTTTCTCGGTTTACTCCCTCCGTCAGCTACAGAGGAAGGGACTGTGGGTGACACAAGTTTTTTGTTTTTTTGTTTTTTTTTTTTGAGGACTTCTGTGTTTGAAATTTTTTTCTTTTCCTTTTACTCTTTAAAAAAAGAACATATTTTATTGATGTACTCTGTGTTTGTGTGAGCATATGCATGTACCCGCTGTGGAGGTCAGATGCCAACTGTGAGGAGTAGTTTCTCCTACCTTGTTTGAAGCAGAGTCTCTCCATCTTTTTTTTTTTTTTTTTTTTTTAACTGCTGTGCTTCAAATCCTTCAGGCTGGCAGTTACTAAAACTGTTGAAAGGCTCCTGTGTATGCCTTCTATGTTCCTGTAGAAAGGAAGGAATTATATATCATTGTACAGTGTGATATTATAGACACACATAAGCACATCTGGCTTCACGAATTCTGGGGATGGAACATCGGTCACCAAACTGGCAGAACAGTGCCTTTACCCACTAAGCCATTTCTCTGGCCTTATTCTAACTCTTGTGGACAATCTGGGTAGAGTTCAAAACCGACAATCAGTATTTCTTAGACTTGTAAAGGTGTTCTGTAGCTACTAAAATTGTCACTGAAAACCCACGTATTATTATTAATTATTATTGTATTACTATTTGATTCTTGCTTTCATATATATGTTTTTCTGTGTGATCTGGAAGAATTAACATCTTTTCCCTCATTTGCATTTGAGAAGTTTATGATCTTGGGTTTGGTGTGGATTTTGGTTACTCATTCTGTGGAGAAGTTGGTGAGTAAGTGCAAGCTCAGTTCTTAGAAATGTCAGTAGATTATTTTGTTTTCTCTTCTTATCTGATATTTCTGTTGGTTTCACATTAGCATCCTGTTCTGTTTCTCTTGACTTTTAAACTTCATATGGGTTGTTTCATCCCTAGCCTTTCTAATACATTTTACATTTCTGATATCTTTTTAACTTCATGAACTATACATACATTCACACACACATATGTACATACACATGTGTGTATATACACATATACGCATGTATGTATATGCATATATGTTTGTATATATGTATATACATATGTATGTGTATATGCATGTATGTATGTATGTTGAGACAGAGTTTCTTTTTGTATAGTCTTGGTTGTTCTGGAATTCACTCTGTAGAGAAGATTGACCTTGAACTCACAGAATTCCTCCTGCTTCTGACTCCCAAGTACTGAGATCAAAAGTGTATGCCACCAGCACCCAGGTTTCCCTATATCCCTAGTGACATATTTAAAACAGTATTATTGTGGTTTTTAGCATAAAAACTTTCCCTCCAGGAGCTCCAGGAAGCTAGACTTGGCTACCTGTCCTCATATACTAAAGAGACAAGTGAAAAACATAAAAAGATTTATTTGGTGTGAATACAGGGTAGGAGAGAGAACACAGAGAGTAGTTCAGGAACTTCTCCAAGTCCATTTTGTGGGGTACTATTATAGGGGTTAGACTGAAATGGAGAGGTGAACATAACTAAGTAGTTGTGGTCCAGGTGTGGTTCTGCCCATCACTGGCCCTTCTCTGTCTTAGGTCTGGTTCTGCAAGATGCTCTTCCTACAAGGTGTTGTGATAAGTTGCTAAATCATCAACCGTCTAATTCATGTGGATAGTTATCTTGAACATGGGGAAGGTGGTAAGCATATCCTTGTGGTTTTATTCTTGAATTCAAAGGGACTCAAGAGGATTTACCTTACTTATTACTTATCTCTCAGTGCCCTCACCTGAAGCACAGACTCAAAAAGAGGCTGCAACGCCAGGCTAACACCCAACTTTCAGTTTCCTTCTGGGTCTAAGTGAGTAGTCAATACTTTTTAACAAAAGTGGCCTCTTCATCATGTTTAAATGGTACATTGTCTTTTGTTCTTATCAGCAATATTTTGGTCTCATTTTCTTGAGGGGTGAGTTTTTCTCTTCACTCTAGTCTGATTTTGGTTTCTGATCTTCACGCTACAGCTCTCCCTGAGAGCTCTCCTATTCTCTGTGTGTGCCGGGCACATAAGTTTCATATACTCAGAGGCTGAACGGAAGCATGGATGAGCGTTGTTCTGGAAAAACCTTATTGGATGCTTCACTTGAGAACCTGTTGGGGGAGAAAAGAAAAGAAAAAATGCAAGAAAAAAAAAAGAAAGAAAGAAAAAGAAAAACCTTTGCTGGGTGGTGGCAGCAGATATCCTTAATCCCATCACTCTGAAGGCAAAGAGGTTGGTGGACCTGAGTTTAAGGTCAGTGTTGGGCCGAATAGTGAGTTCCAGGACAGTCAGGACTACACATAAAATCCCAGTTGGGAATGGGGATGAGGCTGGGGAAAAGGAACTTATGCATAGCTGTATCTCTAAACCTACTTATTTTTTATGATACTAGGCGACAAACTCAGGACCTCTTGCATGCCAGACAAGGGCACGATCACTAATATACACCTCTAGCCATTTTATTCTATTTTGTGAATTTTTACTTAGGAGACAGGCCTGGCCTTGAATTTATTGTTTGTCTGTTTCAGCCTCTTGAGTAGCTGGAATTATAGTCTTGTACTACTAAGCCAGACTGTAGATTTATTCATATATACTAGTCATCCAAAGAATTTGTGTGTGTGTGTGTGTGTGTGTGTGTGTGTGTGTGTGTGGTGTATGCAAAGAAGGAGGAGAGGAAAGAGGAAGAGGACGATGAGAATGGAGGGAAGAGGGGAGGAGAAGGAAGAGAAGAAGGAAAGAAAGGTACTATCCTCCATCAAACTTTGTGTCCTAGGGAAAAACTGTAAAGGACCAATACTTTTGATAACATTAGCGTCAAATCTTCATGGATGGGTGATGTTAGTCTTTGGCACACGATATTTTTGAAAACCAATATAGAAAGATGTTATAGGATCTATGAAAAGTTCCTTACCCTTGGATCTAATAATGTCACTAAGGATCATTCATTTAGGAAACCAGTTTAAAAAGACTACCAAGGAGCTGGGGATTTAGCCCAGCGGCAGAGCACTTGCCTAGCAAGCACAAGGCCCTGGGTTGAGTCCTCAGCTCTGGAAAAATAAGACTATAAATAATAGTGTGAGATACTCATGTGATATGAACATACAGACATGAAAAAGATCTATGATAAGATATTACATTGTAAAGTAGACATGAGTACGTGGGACATGAGCAAGCCATCACAAAATATATAAGCATTTGAAAAATACTTTATTAAATAGTTGTACTAAAGTAATGGAATTTTGTTTAAAAATTGTTTAAAAAATGGAATTTTTAAAAAAATCCTCCCAAATCTCAATGTCCTATTAAGCAAATGCTAAAACTAAAACAAAACAAAAGAAAAAAAAAATCTGTTAAGCCTGAGAACATATGTTTTGATCTTATTTCCTTCCCACACTCCACTAAGATGAAACTGGCAATATGAAAAAATGACAGAAATCGACAGGGAATCTGAGGACAGAGGACGAAAGCACAGCGTCTGGTTCCTGGAGCCTGCAAAGTGAAAACGTGGCACCACGTCTACTCAGGAGGAGGACAAGTCACACACTAGCAACGGAGTGACATGGGGACCCAGCTTGCTGACATCCAAACCACCCAAACCTTCCTAAGTCAAGGTTTGTTTGATTGTTTGTTTTCACTTCTGAAAGAGGAGACTTGGGTTAGGCTAGAAGAGGTAACTCCTAGAAGTCAAGCAACCTCTAGGTCAAGAGAAAAGACTAGTCACAACCTAGCTGATCCACCCTAGCCTGTTCACTTTTAACCACAGAGATTAAAACAAAAGGATCATCCATTATGAACAATAAAACGAGACAGGACAGACTGTGGCCCTTTCTGAAACTCAACCAAGGACTGTGGCATCTGATTCTGGTTTGTAGAAAACCCACATTCCAAACCTATGTGAACCCAAATCTGTTCATTGTTGAGAAACTGTAATAAATGAGTCTGAAGGCCCTGTCCTGCGGGATTCATCCTGATCTTTCCCTTACCTCCATAATCATGGGGTTAAACCTTGGGCCTCAGAAAGGAAGACCCAGCTCTAACTTGGGTTGGACACCTACCTGCTCTTGAGCACTGCTTCTTTGCCTTGAACCTGTTATCTAGAAATGTCATCAGGTTAGAGACAAGACATGTAAATTGTAAATTAAAAAACAGGAACACAACAGGACGTTTCAATAAAGATTGGGTATGAGAAACTTACAGAAAAAAAAAATAGTAGCAAGAGAAGCATGTGGCTGGAAGAGGAGCCTGTTTGGAAACCCTGTGCAATCTTTCAAGATAAAATGCATAATGAGGAAATGAAATTAGAATTCTTGGTAACCATAGGAACTGCACTGTTATGGCTCAGTTGTTACAAAAAGAGTCGGTGAGGGGCTTCTATGAAATGGAAATGATTGTTTAGATAAGGAAAGGTCTCCAGGGTGAGAACAGAAGGAGATGGTCCAGCAAGAACTGGAATTAACAAGGCATAATATGAAACTCTTTCAAACCCAGAATTCTAAAGATTTCTTTTTGAATCAAACACAATTATGCTTTATAGGAAAATTTGTCACTCACAGTTTTACACCAGGATTCCTTAAAATTTTATAGTCATAATATTCCCATGTGTCCATAATTTTCCATTTCCCTCCCATTAGCATTGGCTATATTTAGCATTTTTTCAGTAGCATTTGCTCCTAGAAACATGTCGTGTGAGGCTTCTGTTATTCTGGTCTCTAGATCCCAGAGTTAATTTTAGAAAGGAAAATGTAGATGTTAGATGCAGAACAATCTTAAAAGAGAAAATTTATCTACATACAAGGAAACACTGATATCATTGCTACGAAGTTTAATAAAAAGTATAATCAACATTAACTTAAAATGTAACAAGTACTAAGATTTATGCTTCTTGCTTATAAGTAAAAGCAACAACACTAGCAACATGAAAAAAAAGAACTCCTCATGTTTATGTAAGATTATAAACTGGGGCTCAAAGAGATTAAGTAGTTTCTTTGAGGTCATAAAATCTGTAAATGACCATAGCCAGTGTGGTGACTGGACCTTCTTACCCCCTTACCCCACCCCTCCTGTCTCTTTGTCTCTTATATTCAGAGCTGCTCTCTCCTCTGTGTGGGCTGAAATCTGTGTTGACTTCAGTTTGTTAAGACTGGAAGCAAGTTCGTCAGTGATACTCTGCATCGGTCTTTCAGTTGGTTCAATGACTGTGGTAAACCATGGGTTATTACTATTCCCAGAGGCTTGCTTCAAGTGGACACACAGGCTTTGAGAGTGTCCTTTATCAGACTGGGTAGATGATCGCTCTTTTCTTTGCCTTTACAAGACAATTTCATTTTTCTTGCACTTCTTCATAACCTCTGTGGTGCTGAGGATGCTAGTGTATGGGGGGGGGGGGTGCCACTGAGTCACATTCAGGGCCTTAACTTACATCTATGTTTGGCTGAATGACTTTAGGTTCTTACATACCATAAATGATACCTTTTCACTGAATGTCCTAACAGTATTTTTCTCTCTATGTCATCAAGTGACCAAATGAAACAAAGGATGAGTATCTATAGAAATATGGGGTAGTAATAAAATATTGTTCAATGCTTCACCTTCTCTTGAGAAGCTCTGCAAGACGGGCAAAGGCTCGCTGAAATCGAATATTAAATAGAGTTTTAAAAAAAATCAAAAAGAAAAAAAATGTCCCCTTAGTGTTCATTAAAAAAAAATTGGGTGTGCTCCTTAATATAAATTCATTAAGACAGCTATTCTGTAATAAAAGGAGACTCATTTCCAGCAGCAATCAGACCTAGGAGAGAACTTTATCAAAGTTTATGTCATCAGAGGTAACCACACCAATCACCTCCAATGTCCCCTGAAGGAATTCAAGACATATTTACTGTCTGAAACATTGTTTCTCTGTATCCATAACCTTGTTTTGTAGACTGTCTAACTTTTAGAAAACCCTACATTTTAAAATGTATTTAAACTGGGTGCTGGTGGTGCATGCCACCTCTATAGAGGTGGGCAGATCTCTGAAAGTTTGTGGTCAGCTTGGTCTACAGAGTATGTTTCAGGATGCTCTGCCCAGCCTACCCTGTCTTCAAAAAAATTCAGGTAAGACAGTTAAGTATAACATGTATTTGTTTTCTTGGCTCAGTTACCAAACATCTGATTATTAAATATATTTTTAAGAAATTCTAGTAATAAAATAGCTAGGCATGGTTGTTTACTTCTGTTATCTCAGAACTTGGGAGGTGGAGGCAGGAGGATGGAAGCTCAGAGTCATTTTGTTTCAAACAAACAAACAAATGAAAATTGCAGCAAAAGGCGGCTTGAAATGGTAGCAATGATAATTATCATAACAAGGTTTAAACTTACATAAGATTCTCCATGCTAATATGAAAAGGAAAAAGAACAATTAGCACACTTCCCTCCCCAAAACACTCCAATGAAACAACACTGACACAAAATATTGAAGCAATATTTATCCATTAATAGAAATAATAATAATACTGTTAAATCATTTATAGTGCACACTACTTAAAGTTAGTTTCTGTTAACTTGGTGGGTCTCTTCCTTACAACTTGACTAATTCCTATATCAATCAGGAAGAGTGCCTGCCATATTTAATCACAGATAATACTGGTTAGAGTCTAATTGATGGAACCCAGGGCTTTAGGGAATTTTAAGACTTTCACTCAAGTGTCTGGTCTATCTCTTACTGATTAAAGGCTTATACTTTTCTGGTTGGAATTCTACATGGAAATGTGTTTTGGAATGTGTACATCTCTAAGGACCCTTAGGCTTTTCTTGGGTGATCTCATTAGTTCACATTGACATAGTTCATGCACTATTTCTGGAGGTGTGTATGGGTTTGTATGCACTGGTAAATTTGTGTGTGTGGGTATGGTATATGGCTATGATTGTGTGGGTGTATGTAGGCATAATGTTGTTGTGTACTGTGTAAAACTTACCCTTGTGTCATTCAAATGTTGATTTCTCTGCCCTCATATCTTGTTTCCACTGCGGACTTTGCATTGTGATGCTTAAGTCAATAATCTTCAAGTCAAGAGTCTCAAGTTTGTGTCAACAATGCTTACCATTTGTTCTCTGCCTTGTCAATAAAAACTGATGACCCAGTGGCTGGAAAGAAAAGAGAGTAGGGTGGGACTTCTGTCGGCTAGGGAGAGAGGGAGAGAGGGAGGGCGGGAGAGAAGGAAGAAGGGAGGGGAAAAAGAAAGGGAGGAAGAGAGGGAGATAAGAGGAGAAAAGAAAAGAGAAGAGAAGGAAAGAGAAGTGAAGCGAATAGAAGAGATGGAGCCACCAGGAGGGAGGAGAGGAAGCATCATAAAAGTCAGCTGCAGCATGGAATGCCCTAAAAGCAAGCATTATGGGAATTTTGGCTAGGAAGTAGCCAGATTAGTTTAGAGAATTGAAATACATATCGATGACTGCCCAGGTATTTCTGTAAAGCTTGATTAGATAAATCTTGTTCTCCCTGTTTCATTATTGGGGAATTAGCTAGGATAAAGAAAAACAATCACTGTATTAATTTGCTGCCTACATTTATATTAAAATTAGCATTTATACAAATGTGTGGGTGTGTGCATATGGGCCAGATGTCCATGTCTTTCTTTATTGCTCTCTCTCTCTGACTATTTCCTTGAGAGAAGATCTCTCATGAGTCTGTAACCTGCCATTTGGCTAAGGTGGTCTGCCAGTAGGCTCTTGGAGTCAACCTCTCTGCTCTTCAATACTGGGGCTACAGGCACGTACAACCATGGTTGGCCTTTGTTAGAGATGCTGGAAATTGAAACTCAGGTCCTATGAGTGCATAGCCTGTGTTCTTATTCACAGACTTGCCAGAAACATCAATCCAATGTTCATCAAAAGAATTAGCTACTTAAGTCAGTATGTTGTTTGGCAAAGGTTTATAAATTATGAAATATACAAAGTATAAATTATCCTTAAATGTTAGGATCCCAGCCTCACTAATCCTGAGGTTCACAAGAAAAAATCAGTTCTAGAATTTTGAGCCAAATTTGAAGCAAGCATTTATTAAATACTGACCAGGATGGGCTCTAGTCAAGTCCACTCTGGGATTCCCAGGAATGTCTATGGGCTTTTCCTCATAGGCTTAAAAAGGCAAAATCCCACAATTCATTGCATTTCCCATAAGGTCCAATCAAGGGCTAGCACATGTCTGGACATGTATTATGCCTACAAGCACATCCGGTGTTTTTGGTTCAAACTTGTTTAGGATGAAAGCATGTGGCTTATTGTTTCCCAGGAACTACAGCTCCCAGAATTAGGAAGTTACCATGTTCTTCGGCAAGTGTGGCTTCTAGGTTAATTTTGGCCCTTCCAATACTACACATTGAATGGAATGAAGCCTCTTTTTTTTCAAGAAGTACTTATTGCAGAGTACTCGCTCCTTCCCCTTACAATGACATCCATGCCTAGAGCTTGTGAATAGGTCAGCTTCATAGTTGGTACTCTCAGTTGAGTTACATTGATCCTCAAAAGGGTAGAGTACCTGCAGGCTGTACTCCCAGAGAGGAGGATGCACCCCTAAAAAGTGATCGGGAAGATGTAGATAAGAGATAAGCCATGCACCAATGGGTACAAGCCTTTCTGGAAAGGGACACAAGATCTTTCTCAAGAAATCCCAAATGAAGCGCTGCTGACATTCTTAGCCCAGCAAGAGCCACACCAACTTTCTGACCTGAAGGACTGAGAGTTAATAAACTCATGTTGTTCTGAGTTTCTATGTTTGTAGTGATCTATTTATGCTGTAATAGAAAAAGGGAGAAAGAGAGAAAGAAAGAAAGGAAGGAAGGAAGGAAGGGAGGGAGGAAGAAAGAAAGAAAGAAAGAAAGAAAGAAAGAAAGAAAGAAAGAAAGCTGATCTGTGATTTCCTCTCCTTCCTTCTCCCTCTGATTTCGGTGGAAAACAGTGTAACATTACCAGATATAAGCTCTTCCATTGTCTCTCCTTCAAACAGCTTAGGATGCAGTCATTCTGTGATGTCTTTTGGGGAAACCATTACTCCCCTCATTACTTTTCCCTTCCTCTGTCCTTCCAAGGATTGGGGTATAGGCAACCAGGTAGAGGGAGACTTACAGGTCTTTCTGGAGAAGCTTACTCACTTATGAGAAGCCTATAATTACAGATCTGTTTTCATTTCTGTTTGGTGGCCTCTGTTAAATGTGTTAGTGCTGTAGTCAGTTGTAACTGACTTTAGAGAGTGCCTTTATTGCTACTGATTTGAAGTAATGGAACCCAAGAAGCAGAGGAAAGAGAGAAGTCTGTCTTTAATCTGTCACTTGGCTGCATTTGACCCTGGTCATTGAAGTCCAATTGTTAATCAGTCTTGGACTCTGCTGGTCAAGTGTTTCTGCAATGGCCAGAGACTACATGGGAACTTTAGTGGCTTCTGCATGCTATGTCTAAGTCACAAGTGGCCAAAAGCCATCTTTTATTTTTTTTTTTCTTTCTGACAAATGGACTGCTGCACGATTTTATTTTAAATGTCTCTCGGTTTCTACCAATATAGCTAAATAACTAAGCTACTGGCCATGAAGCTATTAAATTCCTGTTTCCCACCAGTTGTGTTCCTTTCCCATCCCAGCACTGTCTAAAGTGTGTACCCATGGTATATTGTGTGCTGCCTGTCTTTCTTTTCCTCCTAAGCCATTTTGGATTCAGAATGTCTAGATCATAGAAAGTTCTTTCTCGGCGTTAGAAAGGAGTCTTCTTCTTCTTCTTCTTCTTCTTTTTGTGCTATCTACTTCACTTTTTCATTTTTATTCACGTTAAACAGTGGGAGGAGTATCCTTGGCCCTAGAAAAGATAATCTATAAACTGAAGTGGCCATATTCCACTCTCCAAAAGACAGCTCCAGGACAAGACACTAGAACTTATAAAAGACTGAAAATAGATAGTGGCTTCCAGCGAGTGTTGGCATATCACAGTTCGCAAGCCGGCTGACTGTTTTCATAAATAAAGTTTTATGGGAACATACCCATGTCCACTCATTTGCATATTATCTTTGGTTTGCTTTTGAGCTACAATGGGTGGAACTCAAGACTGATCCAGACTCCATCTGGCTGGAAGATCCCAAAATATTTTCTATGTGGCCCTTTACGAACATGCTTGCCAGCCCTTGGTTTAGCATCTTTATATCTTGTTATATAGCAAATAACCTCCAAGATCTGACAGCTTAAGGCAATACACACTATTTCATGGCTTCTGTGGGTCAGAGATTCAAGCTTCTCAGGATTGAATGATTCTAGCATACGATCCCTTAAAAGGGTACCAGATCCCATCTGATCTAAAGTCACTTCAGAGTTTGACTGGCTGGGTCTAAGGAGCGACTTACAGCTCTTACACATTGCAAACCTCCGTGTCTCACTGGCTGTTGACTAGAGTCCTTATTTCTAGAGCATTAAACGTCACCATGGGACTGTTGGCCGCATATCACATTTTTCCCCCTCAAAGTGAGTGATGGACAGGTAGTTGGGGAAAACCAGAATTCTTTTGGGGGTCAGAACAATATTCAGCATCTCCCTGTAGAACACAATTTATCTTTCTATCTCAAGCTCTGGAGGCTTGGTATGCAAGTGGGTGTTAGCACATTTAGTAGATTTATTTTCTATTTAAATCTGGGATATACTGTAACTTTTACTGTACTGAGTTTGTCAGATGCAAGATCTAAGTCCAAGCTACATTGAGAAGAAGGAATTAGATGGATCCCTGCTTTCAGGATCACACGCTAGAGGCTGACTATGACTTTTAGGACCCATCTGTGCAAATTTAGCTATTTGTGTAGTCATACTATGCATTATTTTCTATCTACTCAGGAATTTACCACCATAAGGACCAAGGAAAGCCAAGTAGGGTAATGCTAATGTCAGTGACCAGCCTCCTTCTGAGGCACTGAGAGAGGTCGCCAGTCTCCTTGCTGCCTTCAGGACAAATCCAGGTTAAAACCTGAAAGTGCAGAAACCTCATGGGACACAAATGCTCGGAGAACAGAGAGACCTCTGATCAAGGTAAGGCTGGTTGGGGGCAGTTAAGAAAGCAGTTTGCCAACAATGAGAACTTCAGTTCATTCAGTGTTCATCTATTCATTGAGTTCCTGGTGAGCCCAGGCAGGACTGAAGGCTTTGTGGATACTGCAAGCAACTTGGAGGAAGGAAGGAAGGAGGAAGGAAGGAAGGAAGCAACTTTCAGGCAGGAAGCAGCTGACAGCAGGTGTTTCCTTTCAGACTGACAGCCAGTAAGTGACTTCCTAGGCTGTGACCTCTTTCCAGTGTTTGTGGGAAGGAGAAGAGTCTTAGTTACAATGACAGCTGATGAAACAGATTCTAAACACCTTTTAGCACATTCTTAGGACATTTGGAATCCTTGCTAGTTCAAAGTGACGATTTTAAAATGCTTGTTGTCTTGAAGTTTGTGCAAAGGCATTTAAAGGCAGAGACTCAAAAGCTGTCGACCTTTCTAATGTGGTTCTCGGCCTTCCTAATGCTGCAAGCCTTTAATACAGTTCCTTGGGTTGTGGTGACCCCCCAACCATAAAGTTAGGTTGCTACTCTTTCATAACTTTGCTACTGCTATGAATTGTAGTGTAAATATCTGATAGTCAATGGTCTTAGGTGACCCCTGTGAAAGGGTCTTTTGACCCACAAGGGGGTCAAGACCAAACAGGTTGAGAAACCCTGCTGAAGATTGTGGAAAGTATCAACTGGCTACTTTGTTGGTATTGCTTTTTTAACAGTGCTTTATCTAGTCATGCTGTGAATAGTGATCTTTTCCACTGGGCTCAATCTCACTCCATATTTACTTAATAATCAAATCTTGTACACTGCTCTAGAAGCCCCTGTCAGCACCCCCCCCATCTTGTTTTTGCATATAGAAATGGATGTACAGAGGAGAAATTGGAAGAGGAGATAAAGGACCATTGTCTGTGGTTCAGGGGTTCTGGAGCAGAGGAGTAAGAGGGGAGGAGTAATATGGGCAGTTTTGCCTTTAAGGCACTATAAAAGCTTTTGATCTTCACATCAAGTTAATTTTTGTGTGACTGAAAGCCAGTTCTGGAATTCAGTTAGGCTTAGGAAGTCCATCTCCTATGTTCACATAGATGTGGATGTTCAGGCTGACACTGAACTCTGTAGATCTCCTAAACATCTTTATTTCAACCGTTCACATCTCTAAAGGGGAAGAGTCAGAGGCTGGGGAGCTGGCTCAGTCAGTCAAGTGCCTGCCACACCACGAAAGCCGTGAGGACCTGAGTTTAGAGCCTCAGGACCATGTAGAAACTGTGTGGCTTATGTGTTATCCCAGAGCTGAGGGAAACACAGGCAAATTCCTGGAGATGTTGGCAATCCAGTCTAGCAAATGGATGAGGTCAGTGAACAATCCTGTCTCACAAAAATGAAAGGGGTGTGTGTGTGTGTGTGTGTGTGCACCACTAAGCACGGTGCACGCACCTACATGAACAAGTTCGTGCATCACACATACAGAAATATGTACATACTATAATACACACATACACATGGGGGGGGGAGGCTGAGAGATGACCTCAGAAACTCTTTGCTTTCACCGAGAGAAAATCGGAAATGTAATTTTTGAATGACCCATTGGCAAAGTCAAGTGCAACAGGGAGTAGCTAAAGCCATATAGCCTTGGAGTCATTTAACCCGGAGACTGGAATATCTGATGCCAGATGTGCAAATATCTCACACTTTCGGCACTCGGTGGTAAGGTTGTGAAACTGTAAGCCCGCCGGAGCAGAAGCAGCAAAGGGCTGAGTGAAGTCAGAAGCCAAGTGCTGGCTGCCTTTGACTGAAGGCAGTAGGGTTGATTGCTCAACAGCAGAATCTGACAAACACCAAGAGAAAAAGGAAACATTTCCGCAGAGTCAGCTAGACCCCCCCACTCCCCCCCGCCCCCCGCCGCATCTTTCTTCAAAACCCCACTAAGAAATCCCCTCTGCTGGATGAGTTATTTCCTCTTTCTGCCCTACAAGTGCAGTGGGAAAATAAGCCCTCGGGCTGAAATGGTGAAGTTAGGAAAGAGTTGAGTAAGAAGACGGTAACAGACTAGACAGAAGAGCCTCCAGTCCTGCGGCATCCACTTACCTTGGCTTTAGGGAAGTGCATCCCCGGTTAAGTGACTCTTTCCCTAGGCTGTTCTGGTCGCTAGTTTACAACTGTCTTCTCTACCTGCCCTTTTTCTCATCAGTGCCTCCTACTGGACTAGAAAGAAATAGCACCTTTGCCTTAAGCCTCCTTGGTTGATGTGTTTATATAAAAGATAAAGGGGGGGGGTGTGTTCTATGGAGGTGGGGAACAGGGTGCCTCGGTGGGCCCATGTTGAGCATCTCTTCAGAGAAGAGAGAGAAAGAGGGAGAGAGACAGAGACAGACAGTGTAAAACACACACACACACACACACACAGAGAGAGAGAGAGAGAGAGAGAGAGACAGAGACAGAGACAGAGACAGAGACAGAGACAGAGAGAGAAGAGAAGGAGTAGAGGCCGACCATGAGCACGTGGAGAGAGGGGGGGAAGGGAATGAGGAGAGCAGAGACAGGAAAGCAAGAGCAAGAGAGAACAAGAGAGTGAGGAGGGGTCAAGCAGCCCCTTCTACAGTGGGGTGGAGCTTAGACAGAATGCTAATTTCAACCCACCCATGTCTTTTGCTTCAAGAAGCTTTCTTAGTTTTTCAGTTTAGGACTCTCTTTCCTCTCCTCTTGGTCTAATTGATTAGTTTGTAAAGTTGGTGGCTTGTGTTATTTATGCTTCTGCCTTCTTGACTGAGTAAAAAACCTCCTGAGGACTTGCCACACATAAGTTTATGTTTTGCTTTGTGATTGCTTTTTTAAATGCAGGCTATAAGACACCAAAGGTGGCTGATTTGAAATATAAACTGTTCAATAATTTTAACAGGGCTTAGCAAGATCCTAGAAAACTGTCCTAATGATGTTTCTTCCAAATAAAATCACTCAGCATTTATTTATTTATTTGGCATTGTGGTGAGAGCAGAAAGACTCTCCTTTTAAGATTTCTTGTTTTCTAAGTATCAGTCCTGGTGCCAAGACTAGCCACTCCTCTCCCATCCTGGGGACCCACAAAGTAGAAAGAGAGAACTCACTTCCTCAAGATTCACACCCACCCCACCCTGATCCTGGGAAAACCATTTTATTGTTTTTCTTGTTCTTGCAGAACTGTTTGCTTTCAAAAGTGAAAAAGGAACTGAGCCTGCTATCTTTGGGTTCTTTAAGTCGAGGAAGTCACATGTGTGCCTTGTTGAACAACAGCCTGGATTTGTGGTGGGTTGTTGAAGATGTAAATTCTTTGCCCCCCTGAAGTTACTCTGTTATCTAAACAGTCCTGACAAGAAGCAGAAGGAACCTGGCTGGGGCCTTGTGGTTTTCTTCCCCAAATCTCTTACATGCATAGTTTAGACCCTAAGCCACACTGGCTACTTTCTTCCTGACTCCCAGCAACCAGTGACTTTGATCTGCAGCACACTTGAGACATGGTTTTCTGAAAGGTCAAAGGTGAGACTACCCCTTTGTTACATTGTCTCATCCGCATTCAGTTATCACCTTAGTGACTCCCCAGAGCCTTGCCTTTGACCTTGTTCTTTAGCTCTTTTACCTTTGGGGAGGGAAGAATAAATTTGTTAAGCACAGGCAGGTTTGAGCTTTCTCTGTCTTTGTATTTGAGTTTTAAGGCAGCTCTCGCAAGCCAGCTGCAAGATGGGCATAGGTTTGTTTTGCTTTGCTTTGCTTTGCTTCCTTGGCTAATTGTTTGGTAGAGGTAGGGTCCCCAGTGGCTTTCGAGAGAGTGGAATCCCAGCTTTCCAGCTCTTCTCCAGAGTCCACATTGCCTGACACCGAAAACTAAAACTAAAATAAAAATGCAGGCTTACAGATTGATTGTAGGTGGAAGTACTCGCTCAGACCTGCAGTTTAATCTCTGTCATCCTCTCATTTCCCCTAGCCCCCACTCCAGCCCCCAATAAGGATTTCAGTTCCTCTTTTCCCAGCAGGTGTCTGCTCAGCGGGCACTGGCTTCCCCTAGCCTCTAGCTGAGGAAAAGTAGTGGGAACTGACTTTTGCACATGTCTAGAGTGAGGTTTGCTCGATGTTGGACCTCCTTTGAGTGCTGTTTCACGGTACAGTCTCTTGGCAACTCATTGGGGTTGCTTTTATCACTTTCATTTCATTCTTTCTTTTCCTATCTTCCTTCCTCTGTGTGTCTTTCCTTCTTTCTTTTGGACGGTTTATTATATTAAAACATCTTACTGTAAATTTTTTTCGTATATTTTGATTATGTTTTTTCCCTTCCTCAACTCCACCTACATCTTCCAAACCTCCCTACACACCCAGCTTCATGTTCTCTATCGATTTTCCCTCCAAAACAAACATGCAAACAAACAAACAAAACCAGTAAGACACACCCACACACAAAAAATGCCCAAGCAGAACAAAGGGGAACAAAAAAGCCCACCACAGAATAAGAAAAACTGAGTTCAAGTTTTCTTGGCCACAGCCCTTGGTCTGCTGTAGAGTGTGATGTCCCATTGGAGAAAACTGATTGTCTCTTTGCCCACAGGTGTGAAGTTACAAACAGTGTCTTGGTTAGGGGTGGGATCTTATGTATACTTCGTCTTCTACATTATAAAGATCAAAGGGGAAGCTTTGGAAGAAATTTCCTAAATCACATAGCTTGTAGGACTTGAAGCTTGCCCTGGGTAGTTCCCAGCTTCTGTGGTGTAAAGTTAGGGATGAGTAAAATCATTTCTTACTGAGGATCCCTTGGCCTATTGTAGAGATAACAGGGTCTTTCTAGTGAAGCTCCAGCAAATCTATCATGGACAGCTGGGCTATTTAGGGTGTGGTAGGCAGTGTCTTTTCTATCAGTAAGGAGACTGAGTCCAAACAGCAGGGACAGGAGCCTCAAAACACAGCAGGAAGCTCTTAACCAGGCATGAGTAGTCATTTGAGATCTACGACCAAGCTCCCTCACCTCTCTCTCTTTACCTCGCCTTTGGTGGTTTTCCTTTCATTAATCAGGGAAAATGAATTGAGTGGCTAAGCTCTTCCTTTTCATCCCAGAGAATACCTACTTTAAAGGAGGGAGCAGACTCCTCTGTGCAGCTTGGAGTTAAGTAAGTTATGTGTATGTGTGTGGGCAGGACTCAGGGGTCTCCTCTGCACTGATGTGTATGTGTGTGGGCAGAACTTAGGGGTCTCCTCTGCACTGATGCTTGTCTTAGCTTATGGCTTGCTTGAATGGTGGTTGTGTCTTATGACCATAGGGGATTTTTTTGGGGAAAGGATCATAGCTAAAATAATGAATGGTTTCATCATTATGCAAAGAGATTTTGTATACATATATTCATCTAAAGTTTAAAAGCTTGAAAATTAATCCATATACAATACATAAAAACATAATCAAATAAATTATAATTGGATTTGTATCTTCAAACAAGTCTCATACTGATACTTGGTTTATTCTTATATTTAAATATAGGTGAATGTCTTATAACTTATCACTTTAATCAAATACTGATCATTATTATCTGGGGGTAGGGAGGAGCTTAATTTTCCCAGTAAAAATTTAGCATTAGGTAAGTTTAAATGAAACTTTGATAGTTTTCTAGTAACAAGAGTTATTTTTGCACAGGCCTTAAAGCTTTTCAAAAATTAAAAAAAATTAAAAAGTTTTTTACTCTGCCCATTACATCATGTCCCTGATGATTTAAATTTTGACTTATTATTATTGATCCATCTCTGTTAATTCCAGTTGTTTTTGTGGGTGCACTCTCGAGTATAGGTGTGTGTGTGTGTGTGTGAGAGAGAGAGAGAGAGAAAGAGCTGTAAGCTTTTTAACATCACCTCCTTTTAACTTATGCCATTTTAGTCTTCCTATCACTTGCCATACATTTGCCTGTCTGTAGTGTTGCATTTGTATTTCTTGTTCCGATGTCTATGATTTTGTACTGTTGATCAAAGCTATCATGCTTGGATGGGAGGAGGTCCAAGGTCACATTAAGTGCTATAGGAGAAGTGGAGACATACTACAAGAGATCATTGGGTTCTCTTGTAAAGGTCTTTGGGTGATGATGCTTTTGGCTTCTACATGCCAGCATGTAACGGTCAGATATGTCCTCTCGGTTAGATTTTGAGAGTCTCCCAAAGGCAAACACGGTAGCATCCACATTGTACCAGGAGGTGGTGGGACCTGAAGGAAATGGGACAGACTGAGACAAAGTTAGGTTGTGGTTGCAGGCTGTCCAGGGAGTATACTTAGATTCCCTTTCTCCTACCCTCCCCACTCTCTCTCTTCTTCCCTTCTCCTCCTCTCTGTCTCTTGTAGAGAGAATTTTTATGTACTGTGTAGAACCATCACCTGTCAATAAAAAGCCTATGACCATCTGGCAGAGAAGAGAAAGAGAGAGAGAGGATTTTGAGAAACGGTTAGATGTTGGGGATTTGCCCCAAATGTTGAAGGAGATGGTTGCTTGAAACCAAGAGGTAACCAATCACACAGCAGGACTTAGGATAGAATAAATGGATAATTAAGTTATAAACTAGTCAGGGAATGAGCCAGAGCTTATGGCCTAGGCATTTATTCATGTGTAAGAAGTCTCAGAGTTCTTAAGTTGTTATTTTGGGGAGCACAGTGGAAAAGTCTACTGCTATACCCTCTCTTCCTCCTTCTCTCTTCTCCTTAGCCTCTGTGAGTTGGACTGACCATCTCTACCACAGGCTTTTTCCCCACCCTGGTTGATCACACCAGCACAGGCTCAGAGCTATAGGGCTAAGCAACCTTGGACATTCTCCTCTGAAACCCGAGCTGAAATAAACCTGTCTTTTTAAAAGCTTGTTACTTCGGGAATTGGGTCACAGTGACAAAAGCTTTTCCCATAATACCTTCCTGGTCTTACATATCACAGAAAGGCCTAGGAACTGACATTTCTCATTTCTGCTTGGCCAATAACTATGGCCAGTTTTAGGATCCTGCAGGTTTGGGGAGGTAAAGAGATCAGCTGAATTCGCTTCCATTTTGGTTATGCCCGAAGAGAAGTGAAATAACCCAAGTACCACTGGAATGTGGAACCCCAAACCCAGAGGTGTTCTTGACATTTTGTCATCCTTTCTACACGGCACCATCAGGAGCTCTCAAAGGGGGCAGCACTTAGATTCTAGATGAGCAAAGCAGATGATAAGACCCAATGACAACATAGATTTCGGGCTTGCCCTATTATTGCTATGTTTTGTCCTTTTGTCTTCTGAAGAGACAGGGTTCATTTAGCTCCAGCTGAATTTACTGCTCTTAAACCCCACCCTATTTGTAGTTATATTCTATATGAACATAGACTAATAAATCGACAATTTAGGTAAAGACTAAAAAATGCAATTTCCCTTCTAAGTACCTAAGTATGAAAGTCTATCAGGGAAAGACAGGTGTCTCACTAAGCCCTTTGAGGTCTGCATTGACATAGGAAGCCATGTATTCTCAGAGTATAAAGGCATCTCAAAGCAGACAGCCTTTGGAAGGACAAGCAATGCTCCTTCCTGGTTGCTTTTGTATCATGCTGTAAAATGGGAAGACACTTTCTTTTCTTCCTTTTGTCCTTAGCTGTGTGGATATTGGATACATTCATGATTTTCTTCTCATCTATCCCAAACTTCTTGAGATTAAAATTCTCATTCTGTTTTGTCTTCTGTCCCCAGAATCTGACATGGGAGTCCGTCACTCCATTGATGTCTGCTGTATTTTTCTGTGGTTGAGGCAGGGATGAAGGTCATGGCTAGAGGGAAGGCAATCATTAGTGATTGCACTGGGAGTGAAAGGGGGTTGTGCTGAGTTTGTACAGATAGAAAATACAGTGGATTTAACTGGTAGGAGCCAGACACAGAAGGTTCCCAGTGGTGTGGTACTGAAAATGGCCAATGTAAAGTGACTAGCCCACTGGGAAAACAAGTAAGAGAGCCAGACTGTGCCTGCTCCAGACCATGCATATTTGGGGGCTGGGAACAGATGGGTGATTTGTGTTAGTGACAACCCCAGAGTCACCTGTACAATCACTGACAGTCTGATAATACCATATACCTCAATAGTTTTGATGATGCTTCCTGAGTGCCGTCAATAAATGGAATTTCCTTTTCATTCATTTACTTTGTGCTCTCTATTGGGGAGCCCAGCCAGTCTTCCATTTTCTTCTCCAGGCAGTTGGAGTCGTGGAGGTGATGGTACCGTTTTGGGTCAGGCTCACTTGCTGTTTCCTACCGCAGAAGATGTGTTTAGCTGCGTTCTGGAGTGTCTGAGGTTACTCTCCACCTTCCTTCTTCTTTTCGGTTAAGTCGTCATCACCTTGGCCAGAAGATGCTAAGTCATCTCCCTTGGCTTTCAGTTGTTCAGGAAATAGAAACTCAGTCTGATCTTAGCAAATCCAAACTTGATTAGGAAACGAGAGAGGAGACACGAAGGAGATGAAAGCGTGAAGTTCCTGCCAGACCAAACACAGTCTAATATTCTCACAGTTGCCTCCTGTTTGGTTTATTTCTGTAACACATGCCTATCACATTGGGATGCCGAAAGTAAAAGTACCGATTTCCAGGACCGAAAAGCTGACATCACTGCTGCAAGGACACAGGCTTGGCTTCCATCGCTCAGTGTTTCTGCTTCACTGGAAAAAGGAAACATGGGGCTTTCCCTTTGTTTTCTGGAGTCCATTGGCCTTGCTTCTCTTCCCTCCTTCCTTCTGACACAATTTAAGGGACCAGAACCTTTCCCATTTCATCACTGTATGGATGTAGTGTCAAGATAAATAACAACTATTGTCCTCCCTCTCTGAGGGTTGGGAGGAATCTTGGTTGGTAAGTTTCATGGAAAGTTACTGATTTGAGATACTTTGAATTTTAAAATGCAGTTGACCAGGGAAGAATGCCTATTCATGTTGATTTGAATTGTTCTTTCAATAGGTACCTACTGGACCAATAAGAAGTAACAATTTGTACTTACTTAGGCTTATGTAAACAAGAGTTATAAGCATGCTCTTTTTGGTAGATTCACAGAGGATTTATACATGTAGAATTCTGGAAGTGAGACTTGGAGAGAGAACTACAGCAGGCAGAGATAGGAAATGGGATGTTCTTCTGGTCAACCAGACAGACAGACTCAGTCTGACCTGATACATTTTACCAGAATTCTTAGAAGCCCTCTCTCCCAGTATTCAATGAGACTTGATCTCAGTACACAGTTTGTAACATTCTGGGGGGTTTGAGAAGTTCAGGCCTACCAACATCCCCTTAGCTACAATGCAGTATTTATGAAGTTTGCCATATAAGATTTCATGAAGAGGTGAAGTTATTATAAGAATTATAAATGATTTCAATTAATTTATAATTAGAACCTGAAAAGGAGCCAGAAAGTGTGTGAACTCAAGTTTTAGAAGAACTGAATTTTAATATACTTCTTTTTTCTACCTTTTCCTCCACTTTACATAACATGTGATTGATTTATTCACCCTGCCCCCCCCACAAAGTTTATCAAAGTTGATGCTCAGTAATGGCTCAGACATCTCTAGACAGGTCATAGCTGTCTAAGTAGGTTTTGTTTACACTTACAATGTTTAAAACATTTTCAATTTATTCTTATTTTATCAGCAACAAAAAAAAAATCTGGGTTTTTTTTCTTTTTTACCTCTATGGTAAAAGGTAGAATTTTTCAGCTAGACCTGTAAATTCCACATAACCCAATGGCTGGACGTGGGGGGAGTCCTCATATCATCTCATTCCCAACCAAATATATAGAATTTGTCGCAGTTCCTACTACCCTCTAATGTCTCCAAGGCACTGAAGTTGGGTTGACATCTATGATCAAATTGGACTATTGTTGCATATTGTAGGATAAAACCTGTATCTTTTCCAAAGGACTAAAGACAGATAGGGAAATATGTATTTTATCCCATAAAAGGGAGAAGTGAACCTACTACTTATAAGTATAAACTCAATTATCAAAGGTTTAAGTTGTGCCCAGAATGTCTCTGGCGCACCTCATCAATGTTCCTTGTTTGGAGCAATTGGAAAACAATGTAACTGAGAAGTGTTGCTTTCAGGAACCTACTTCATGTCACCAAACATTGTCCAAACAGATAACAAGGATGCAGGCAGAATCAAACTTTTGTCATTTCATCATTTCTCCTACAGGAGCCCTCTACATTCAGGGGTCCAGCTTTTGAGGTGTATGCTCACACACACACACACACTCACACACACACACACACACACACACACACACACACACACACACACAAAACCTCATATAAATATTCCAGGCTCTCTAAGACCAAAGAGAGAAATTGGATGACCATGATTCACACCCTCTCAACCTTTTCAAATAAACCTGAAGCCACAGCTATTAATGACAATGGAAATGCCTACAGGTAGAGCAGGTACCCAATGTGGTGAATTTTAAAACTTCATTAATTATTTTATTCTTATATGTCGATCCTTCATGATTGGCCCAGGGAGTGGCATGGCAGAGAAGCACAGAACCAATTGCAACATTAGGGGACACTTGAGAACATTTCTCCCAAATCTAAACTTGAGTAAATTAACGTTTTCCCTGGGAGATTCATCAGAGAAGATCTGGCCACTAGTGTGAGGATAACAGAGTATACATTAAACTAACTCTGTTCATTCTGGGCCACATCAATTACCAGAAAAACAAGCAACTTGTTTTATACTTCACCCAAACATGTTGCCTACAAAGCTTCAAGCTATCAGCCCTAGAAAATTTGTAAGGTTTCTATTTTTTAAAAACCACAGGTATATGTTCCCATTCAAATTAAATAGGATTAATTTTTGGCTACAGAGTTTATGAATTCACTCAACAGATGTTGGCCTTGGGCTAGGAGTATAATGTTTTACTAGCTGTTCTGTAAAATATGAGGCAGATATAAAGGAAAAGAGAATTCCACATGATGCACGACTGAAAATATTTTTGTTAGCTGGGTGGTAGAAGCACATGCTTTTAATCCCAGCACTCTGAAGGCAGAGGCAGGCCGATTTCCGAGTTCGAGGCCAGCCTGGTCTATAGGGTGTGTTTCAGAACAGCCAGATCCAACACAAAGAAAACAGGTTTCTAAAACCAAGCAAAAACAGAAAACAAACCAAAAAAAAAAAAAAAAAAAAAAAAAAAGACAGTGCACTTGTCATGGATGTTTGTTGAAAATATAGATATAGCTACCCATTAGGAAATTGTTCTCCTACAGACATCTCTGAGAGAGTAAATGTGTTAATGTACTCGAGGCAATTAAACTTCCTGAACGTGCTTCTTGAAGACCCCGAGGCCAGCTCCATACAGAACTTCTCCGACTATATGTATCATTCTGTTCAGCTAAACGGTTGGCTTTATTTTTCCCTCAGTAACAATTGCATAGCTGTTTTTATATCATTCCTCATAGGACTCCTTTCATTTATACATTTTGTGCTTCCCTGGTATTCATTCTGACAATAACAGCAGCTGTGGTAGCAAAAACAGAGAATTAAACGGAAATCCCTGGGAAGGTTTTGCTTTTGAACAATTCCGTTGCAATACTGCCTTTGGCTGCTTTCAAATACTGCTTTTGGCTGCGTGACCTTTGGAGTTCTGTGCTTAAAGAAGGATGCTTGGAACTGGAAAATGTGGTTCAATCAGCGAAGTGCCTGACACACAGACATCAAACATGAAGTTCATATTTCTAGCACCCACATAAAGCTGTGCAGGGTGGCCATGGTCTGTAGCCCCAGCTTCCACAAGAATCTTTTCTCAAAGAGAGGAAAAAAGTATTTCCAGGACTTAACCACCTTGTCTCCCTCTTTCTCTCCCTCTCTCTCTTTCCCCTCTCAGTTGTATATATGTGCATAATTGGCATAATTGTTCATATACATCTGTACGTGTGCATACAGCAATGTGTGCAGGTCAACTGTCTTCCTCCGTCACTCTCTCCCTTCTTTTCTGAGACAGACTCTCACAGAATCAGGAACTCACTGATTGTCTAGACTGGCCTCCAGGTAACTTTCAGCATTAAACCTGTAGAGTTGAGAAAGAAATAAAGGCACCATTTTATTTGTTTATATTTGACAAATGTAAGTAGTTTGTTGACCTTTATATGACAGTATCTCCATGAACTTGATTTTCCTTTTGATTTGTAAGACAAGGAAAACAGGCAGATAACAGCTGCGAACCAAAGGACCCAAGAAGCCTAAAAGATCAGTGGCCAGAGTGGGGAGGGAGGTTCTCTGCAGGGGCCCATCCAGGACCTCTCAGAACAGGCCACATCCCTGCAGGACAAAGACTCTTAGAGAAAAGGCTTTTTCTCAGTGACAGTGTAGCTCACCTTTGACCTTGGGGCATGTTAGGTAAATAGTTAAAGAATGCTTCTGTAAGTAACAAAGTAACCTCCTGCATCTTTCTCCCTCTGTAACACAGTAACATCCTGCATCTTTCTCCCTCTGTATCATAGTAACCTCCTGCATCTTTCTCCCTCTGTAACATAGTAACCTCCTGCATCTTTCTCCCTCTGTAACATAGTAACCTCCTGCATCTTTCTCCCTCTGTAACATAGTAACCTCCTGCATTTTTTTCCCTCTGTAACATAGTAAGGTCCTGCATCTCTCTCCCTCTGTAACATAGTAACATCCTGCATCTGTCTCCCTCTGTAACATAGTAACCTCCTGCATCTTTCTCCCTCTGTAATGCAGTAACCTCCTGCATCTTTCTCCCTCTGTAACATAGTAACCTCCTGCATCTTTCTCCCTCTGTAATGCAGTAACATCCTGCATCTGTCTCCCTCTGTAACATAGTAACATCCTGCATCTGTCTCCCTCTGTAACATAGTAACCTCCTGCATCTTTCTCCCTCTGTAATGCAGTAACATCCTGCATCTGTCTCCCTCTGTAACATAGTAACCTCCTGCATCTATTTCCCTCTGTAACATAGTAACATCCTGAATCTCTCTCCCTCTGTAACATAGTAACATCCTGCATCTATTTCCCTCTGTAACATAGTAACATCCTGAATCTCTCTCCCTCTATAATTTTATGGCTCTTTCAGTTAGGGGAAGAGAGAATCCTAGTGTTAACCTCAATATCAAAGTCTAACTACCCTCAGAAAATAGAAAGTGATTCAATACTTTAAGGGATCATAACGCATTGGTGCTGCTTAGGCCTTGAATTTCTGAGCTAAACAGTCTTTATTTTGTGGCAGGAAGAGCTCAAGATTCATCTTTTATTCTGATGTAAATTCATCGCTAATGTGTTTAAGCAGTAGATCCAGGCTTGGATTGTGAGATCTTTCTTTATAACATTAAACAGCAGATTTAATGGAAAAGCTCTCGGGCCTTTGCAGGCTGTGGAAGTGGTTGATAAGAATGGAAGCAGAACTGATACAGTTTGATTGTCACCATAGCAAAGTAAGTCCAAATGGACCAGAAAATGCACAGGGTAGCAGGAGATACAAAACACCAGCTAGGGAGATACTGATTAGGCAATGATACAGACCAGAAGATACAAGAATATATGGGATGCCTCAAATAAAAATTGGGTGAAAATTGTAACAAGAAGCATGAAACGGCTAGACTCTCTAGTTTTAGGATATATCATTATACCAAAGGAAACACACACGCACACATGCACATATACACTCGCATGCACGCACACAGCTCCATCACTTCCAGGATACAAACTAAAGTGGTGTTTGCATAATGCTCTCCATCTAGGTGTAGTGGAAAGACAAACTGGAATATTGATCAGTAATGTAATGTCAATCACAGGCAACATCACTGAATGTCCTTACAGTGGTAGTCAGAGGAATCCTGACCTACAGGAGTGCCTGCATTGGGAAAAAAGATGGAGACCGTGGCTAGCTCAAATAGCTGTGGTAGAGGAAGGAGCTCCCAGGAGGCTTCTGGGCTAGTGAACTCTACCTCTTGGCCTGGATTGCACCATTTATTTAGATAGTCACTTAATTTTTTTATGTGTATTTTTCGCATGTGCAGTTTGTATGGTGTCAAAAATAAATAAATAAAATAAAAACATAAACACCAATGCCGAGACCAAAACCCACAATGAGATTATACATTCTCCATGATGCTGAATTGGGGTTAGCTGTTTGGAAGGCAGTTGGGGTTGGCAGCTCTGAGCCAAGCTCGGTCTCCATGCAACATGGCTCTTTTTCATGTGACATAGCTGACTATGGTCCAGGACCTTCTTGTTATATTTCAAAATCCCACTCGATTAAACTAGCATCGTTCCTTCCTGCGTCTACACTTACCGAGGGTCAGCTAGTGATGGAGCCGCGAGGCATTGCTATTTTTAGTGAGGGCTGCCTGGCAACGTCTGCCTTGCTGGGGACCCTGATTTTCATTCCAGTCTGCTCTCCTAAATGAGGAGCTCCCTTGCTTTTGTCCGGCTCCTCCTACCTCCAGTGACACGGGCTGTGTTCCATAGATAGCAGCGGAGAAATGCATTCAGTGGTGCCTTTTCTTTTTTTCCTTTTTCTTTTTAAAAATTATCCCTAAACACGTGAGCAGAAAAAAATATCTGAAAGGTGTTTTTGTCTGACTAATTAGGTTAGAAATCTCAGGGGAACAGTCCTATTTGCTACAGTTTAATGGAAATCCTTGAGCTTCTGGTTGAGAGTCTTCTGAGAACAGATTTCTCTTTGGCACTTCCTGTTGAACTTAGAGGCGGGAGTGCGGCAGAGAGAAAAACCCCGTTTTACTTCATGATTTGAGAGACTTCTTAGATCAGGGTTTTAGGCAGCCTGTAGGTAAAGGCTGGGATTTTTCAATTTGTTAGTTCATATTGTTTAGTATGGAAGTCTGCACTTCAGGAAAAGGAACGTTGGCAATTATTGACTGGTGACTTTTGCCTTCCGGAATTACGTTATTGCGCACAGCATTCCCGAAGACCGGCTTTTAGGGTAGGCAAGTCACACGATGCACAGCTCGCATGCTTCCTTCTTAGGTGAAGCATTTTTTCCCCACTGGCTAGTCGAGATGTGCATGGTTGGAATGGATTATTCCATCCAAGCTCTCCGTCGATGGGGAGTTCTCTTAGCAGCTATTTCCTTTTGTCTCCTTCATGTCATTTAAATACAGTATGGTGGGTTATCCATGTAATCTCAGAATTTGGCAACTCCACGAGGCAGCAGAATTGTGATTTCCATCCGTCTTGGCTACATAGCAAGACCTTGTCTCAATTACTTGTAAGTAAACAAACAAGTGTAAGCAAAAAACAATACAACTGCAAAGATACCTCTGTGTTTATACTAAATATTTTATCATCCCTTTGATTTTATCTCTTTACTAAAAGAGATTCTTTAAAATATATCTTAAGGACTCAGCAGTTAACAGGACTGGATGCTCATCTATAGGTCCTCATTCCAATTTCCAGCACCCACTTGATGGCTCACTACTGTCTGTGGCTGTAGTCTCATGGGACCCAATGCCCTCTTCTGGTGTGCCAATACACACACACACACACACACACACACACACACACACACATATATATAAATAAGTAATAAAATAATAAATACATCTCAAAAATAAAGTGCAAAAAAGAAAAAATATGCATATTTAAAACTGTATCTTGTCTCACTGTAATCAGCACAAGTTACTACAAATTATTGGGATATCTGAGCTTTTTAAACTCATTTCGCAGCAGATGGTAATTATCACTGATAATTAAGATTATTATTAAAAATAGGGCATCTCGATGATTAGTAATAGGCTGATATTATGTGTGGTGGCAAGGAGAAACAAACGTGTGATGTCAAGTGGAAAACAAACAGAGCAGAGAGAATTCAAAAAGATCAATATGGAGACAATAATTCAACCTGAGGCTGACTAGGGGGGCGGGACAGCTATGGGATGCTGAAAGGGAAGGGCCCCCACCCAGGAATCACACCAGAGCCTCTTGCCAGCAGACAAACAAGGATTCTGGCACAATTAGCAACTGCTTGACGTCTTTCTCACATCTCAGCTATAAACATCCAGCTTTCTGGAAATCTTACCAGAAACTAAACTTATAGGGAAAAGACGTGCTCTAAACCCATCAGTGTAATATAGCTAGGACAATTACTTATGATTCTTCTCTGAGGAGCCCATGTCTATACTTGGGTTTGTCTTACTGACTCTCTTTCAAAGAGGCCCACATCCATCCGTGCTTTCCTATTGGGTTTGTGAAGAAGCATATACTGGTAAGTTTTCTGGATTTATGGTTCTATTGTCTCCACAAAGGATCACCTCCTATAGGCAACACCTATAGGCAAACATATATTCTGTGTCCTGTAATGGACATGTGGCCCTGATAGATGATAGAGGTTTGAGAAAAGACCCTCTTTAGGAAGACCTAGCTGGCATTTAGTACAGAGACAGCCCTCATGGTTGTTCAGTTGAGGAGTGTGCAGAGGATCCCTTTCTAGAATTTAAGCGCCACGCTGGAAATACCAGAGACTATTAATACTGTGAACATTTTTACTCCTGACTTGGCGCGGGCACGAGGTGGGACTGGGAACATTTGCAGTGACTACACTGTGAAGGTTGGCAGTCTGGGACTCGGCAGTGATGCTTTCGTCTTGGAGTTGCAGACTGGTCTAAATAACACGTTTGTATTTTTGTTCTCTGGAGCCCTAGTCTCTTCTAGTAAAAAAAAAAGAAAAAAAAGAAAAAAAGAAAAAGAAAAAGAAAAACAAAACAAAACAAAACAAAAAAAAAAAAAAAAAACTGAGTAAAACGTAACAGATAACACTAAATTCACCTTTGAAAAATATACAATTTGCTGTTTTAAGTTTAGTCCTGGAATTGTACAATCCTTTTTGTTGTTCAACTTACAAACTTGTTTTGGGGACTCTTTCCTCTTATTTTTTTCTTCTAATATAGCAGAATAATCTTACATTTTTGTCTCTTTTAAAAATATGTGCCAATACCCTGAAATTGGCTCTGAGTAAACTTATCTAAAACTCTGTGTCAAGAAAGGGTCTTAGGAACGAATTCTCATTTCATCTGGTTTATTGTTATTGAAAGTCTTTGTGGTTCAATGTTTAGAAAGCTTGATAGCTTGACTTTGTTTCACTGTGTTGTGTGTGTGTTCATGTGTGTGTGTGTGTTTGTGTGTATAAAAATGTGGGGATGAGGAGCTGAAGTCACCTATATTTTCAAATCACCCTCCACCTTAATTTCTGAGGTCGTGTCCCCCCTGAATGCAGAGGTCATGTATTTGGCTAGGTTGACTGGCCAGGAAGCTCTAGGGTTGTGGCTATCTCTACTTTCCCTCAGCACTGGGCTTACAGATGTATGCTGCCACACTCGGTGCTTTACCCAATGAGCCATCCATCTCCCTAGGCCCTTAACAAGTTTTTTAAATGTGGAAAATGTTCTCCAGAGAAAATACCAGGTTGATTCATTTGAATGTGCCAAGCTTTTTTGTCAGTTCAAAGCAGTGAATTTATTTTAATTTCATAAGGTTCATTACTATGAAACACATGAAATTTTCATGTGCACTTCACTGGCATCGCAAAATTTCAAATATGTCATGATGCAGGCTCGTTAACATAAAGTACCTCACTCTTTCATGAAACACACAGCTAAAATACTGAATTTTTTATGATTGTATAACAATAATCACAATATTCTTTCTCCCGGCCTATACTCATTTATTCTGTCCCCAGTATTTACTGAATTTCTACTACCTGCCAAGGTTGTGGATGAGATGAGGTACAGGCTCAGCCTTCGGGAACACATCTTTGCATCTTTCTAGCCTTTAGTAATTCATTACGTAATGATTGATGTTGTATTGAATTTCCATTTCTGAGTAAACACTTAGCTCAATTATCTCTCAGTCTCTGATGCTTGACAGCTTAGCTGACTCTTCCTTTATCATGTTTACAAACTACATTTATATACATGAGTATTTTCTCCCCACCCCCCAAATCACTGATTGGATATAATCTCATGTCAATATATCCAGTACTGCCATCCTTCCATGTTGTTAGAAAACATAATTTGCTGTTTTCTTCCAATTATAACTATCTATTTCATTTTTTTGAGTACAAGTGAGTCTTGATTTTTTTTTATTTTTTTGTTTAGATTGATTCATTTTATTTTGTGTGTGTGTGTATGTGTGTTTTGTCTGCATGCATGTTTATGTACCATATGCATACTTGGTGGTGCCTTTGGATGTCAGAAGGACTCAGATCACTTGGAACTAGAGTTAGAAAAGGCTGTGAGCCAACATGTGGGTGCTGGGACTCAAACTCACTTAGCCTCTGTAAGGCCAAGTGCTCTTAACCATTTAGCCATCTCTCCAGTCCTGAGTCTTGATTCTCAAATATCACAGGCTTGGAATTGATACTTATGCCTACACAATTCTGCAAAATTCAAATCTAGTCCTTAACATTTGTGATTGTTTGAATGAGAATGACCCCACACATTTATATATAAATGCTTGGCACACATTTGGTGGAATTGTTTGGGAAGGATTAGGAGGTGTGGCCTTGTTGGAGGAGATGTATCACTAGGGGTGGGCTTTGAGGTTTTAGACCTCACCATTCTCAGTTCTCTCTCTCTCTCTCTCTCTCTCTCTCTCTCTCTCTCTCTCTCTCTCTCTCTCTCTCTGCCTTGTGGTTGTATTTCAACCTGTCAACTCTCGGTTATTGTTCCAGTGCCATGCCTGTCTGCTTGTTGCCACACTCCCTGCCATGACTGCCATGAACTCACCCTCTAAAACTATAAGACATCAAATTAAATAGTTTCTTTCATATAGTTGCCTTGGTCATGGTGTCGCTTCACAGCAAAATCATTCATAACTTGGTAGACATGTAAGTTGTTTGTATATATTCTCATAACATGGATAATTAATAATGTGCATTATTTGGGAACTTTCTTATAGTCAATGGATTTTGCCAAACTTGTGTTGAACTCCTGGAGTAGGTAGTTGGAGTAGAGAGAGTGGCAATATGTATTGGAAATCTCCCACATAGAGAAAAAGAATGCTGGAAAACCTCTGCCTCATGCTTGTACTAGAAAAAGAAAGCAGAAATCAATATAATAGTCATCACATGCCATAATGTATATTTTTTTCAGAATGGATAGAAAACAATCTAGGTGTGTTTGAATAAGCCGTACCCTATGTATTCATTTTAAGTGATAAAACCAATGTACAGAAAAGTTAATCAACTTGTTTAAAAGTTGTTTGATGCTAAGTTAAAATGTCAAGGTTCAAGGTCAATGATTTGGAATCTCAACATAATGCTCTTTTTGTTAAACCTTTTCTTTATGTGAGTGAACTGGGTTACATTTATAGTTTTTCTATTTCTAAATCAGGCTATTTTGAAATCAAAGACCCTGATCTTCAACAATCTTTTCTCTTTTCCCCAACCTGCTGTGACTGTTTTGAAACTCCATTTAACTCCCTTGACTCAGGCCACTTGACCTACCTTAGTGGTCCTCAAATGTAAGCATGCATCAGAGTCAGTTGGAGGTCAGATTAAAGTACAGGTTCTTGGGCCTTGTCTTTTAAATTTCTTACTCAGTGGGTCTCAATTTTGTGTGTGTAAGATTCTGTATCTCTAGAGCTGGGGGGTTGACTTAGTGTGTGAATTGCTTGATGTTGAAGAATGGTTATCTGAATTTAATACCCATAATCCATGTAAAAAGTTAGGCATGGTGGTACATGCTTGTATTCCCAGCACTGTGACAGTGGAGACAGGCAGATCTATGGGATTCCTCATTGGCTATCCGAGCTTAATTGACTACCTCCAGACTCTTGTGAGAGACCTTGTCTCAAAGGACAAAGTGGAGAATTTTTAGTTGACGTTGACCGCTGTATGTATGCGCACATGTATCCCCCATCTAAAACACACATATGTACACAACTGTGCTTCTAAGATGTCTTCAGGAGCCACTGCTCATTGGGGAACATTTTTGGAACTGTAAGTGTATATGAAATAGTCTCAACAACACCTTGATAAACAGGCTTTCTAATGGCTGGTTTTTTTTTTTTGTTCTCTGTATTTTAGCCAGTGAAATATAGTCAGTTAGCAGCTATTCACCCGTCTAAAAACTCAGTTGTCCTGTACAGCCACCCAGCCTTGGCTGCCACATGGAGATCAATGTGAGAATGACTAGAGATCTGCACAGATGGCTTGTGAGTCAGCCTGGAATAAGAGAGGAGCAATTTAGCATGTGTGATTAGTATTCAAAGCTCCAAAGGCCCAGCCTGCCGCCTTCTTCTTTCAACAAAATCATGCTAAGGAATGCCTAGGAAGATAAGACAGCCATAAAATAATATGCTATGAACTTCTGCATACCCCCAATCTTTAAAGATGCAGGGCCACCATATTTCACGAGTTGACAGAGTGCTCAGGTGCAGCGTGGGATTCAAGTTAGAGAATATAAATGTAGCACAGATGAATATGAGGTCTTGAGGAACTTTCAAATGTTTAGAGGACTTGGAAGAACCAAGATCCCATGCACAGTTCCCTGAAAGGAATGTGAGTTAGCTCTCCAGCCTGTATTCTATAGGAGGGCATTGTAGAAGAAGATGATACTGGTTGCCCAATGGTCAATATCTGCCATATTATCTTGACCAGATTGTGGTTTATTCTCTAGTTTTCAAACTGAATGCTGGTAAAATATCAGTTCTTGGCTTTACATATTCATATCAAGATGTTGACATAGTACTCTGAAAAGTTTTGGGAAAATATAATTCATTAGGATGCTGTTGGAGGCTGACTTTGCATTCTTGAGATCTGAGCATCTATTAAGATTTTCAACTTGCATATGATAAAGATAATCTGGTAAAAATTACAACCGATGCTGATTCTTTTGTTACTAATGATGACCTTTGTGCTTTTTCTTAAAGCCATATGTTTTTAAGTTATGGGCTACTTAATGGAATTTTGAAAATGTTTGATTCTACACATGATTAATTCTGAGAATTCATTATACCCTCAGTTATTTTATAGCATATATTGAGTTTAAAAGACATGGTTTTAGTAGTCAGAAAATCTGATGAACTATGAAAGGAGACATCTCAGCTTAAATCTGTTTCTCTGTCAAATAGCCCCAGATCACTTCAGTCACGCTGAATAGAGTCTGAGGCAGAAACATCGGGTGTGGGTTCCTTCAGTTTCTTCCAAGCAGCACTCACTCAATGGTGGCTGTGCCATTGTAGGAAACATTTAAACTGTTACAACAGGAGTTCACCACACATGGCTCAGAGAAAGTGAGAGATTCTTTCTAAGATACTTGTCAAGAGCAAACAAAAAGAGCCTGGGGAGTTTACCCAGCCCTATTTAACCATTTCCCCATCTGCACCTCTTTCCTGCGCAGTGAAAAGAGGTAAGAGGCCCAACTCTTGGTTCTGGGTAAAATCTAGGGAGAGGTCAAGTGCATCACTTCTGGCTCACACACGTGGTGATTCTGTAGTGACAAATCAGCATCTATTATAATAGGAGCCAAGAGTGATCCTCTACAGGTTGAATGTCTTGAATCATTTATTAGCTTATGTGAAAGCTTGGCTTATGGAAGGTTGAGAAGTTGGGAGACACTATTTTTATGTTATAATTGCTTTGTGGGAGGCCTCTATCATATCTATTTCTTGCCAAAAGTGAAGCCCCTGGAAGACTGGTCAGGTCTCGTCTATTTTTTTATTTATTTATTATTATTAATCTGAGAAGATAATGATGGGATCTTGGTTCCAAATGGCATGCCAGCTGTCATCTCGTCCAACTAGTATCTGAAAGTCATGTCTACAATACCAACCTTTTATACAAGCCCCATTTTACTCTTAAAAATACCCCCAAAATTACATAGTCATGAGATTATTAGGGAGAATTGGAGATAGAATCCAGGGAACCCGGTCAATTTTATTTTTTTATATTACCCTTGGATAAATCATTTAGGGTTTGGTGTTGACCGTGCCATGATCAGAGAGGAGACACTGGTGTTTGTACAAAATAATAACAACCAATGAATTCTTAGAGTACTATTGCATCCTATATAGCAGAACTAGTCTATCAATTTATAGATACCCCTTTGTGTATTGCTTGTTAGGAAGCAGGAGTCTCGTTAGGACAAGTTCAAGTTACACATATTTGGATGATCATCCAAGTTAATGAAAAGTGTATAGAATTCAAATGACTTCAGCTAATCTTGTTTAGCTACCATCTATATGATTTTTAGAGAAATCATTTGACTTCTTTGGAATTGGAGTTATTATTGAAATAAGAAATGGACTTAGATAACAAACATCTCAACTATTGGTTTAAACAGTACAGGTTCCAATCAATCAAAACCAATGCAATTCTTGAAAATTTTTAACCAAAAAGAACCAAAATATTCTGGAAGAATGTTCCTAAAATATCTGTCTTATATATATTGTGCACAGTAAAAAATCCACAGCATTAGCCTGCATTACTTGGATACACCTTCACTAGTCTCTCTTTACAGGAGGCTTCCTGCTGAGGATGACATGGTATTTTTAGAAACTGCATTGCAAATAAGTATCAGAAGTAACTGTTGTCTGTAAAACAGTCCTGGAACAGAGACCAAGAATCATTAGTTTAGAAAACTTGTATCTCCCTAGGTTTGTCTGTAAAACAAACCCTAAAATAATGCAGAGACAGGCAAGCAAGAGGCCATTTCTGGAGCCATCTTTAAGAGCCTGTCACAGTTTATTATATTTCTAAGGACCTCAACATTGAAGAGAGGACAATTCCTGTAGGTGAGCCTGGATGCTAGCTATCCTTAGAGAGGTCTGGAGATAAAGGATGCAAGTAGCACAGAATCCATTTAGGATGAATTGGGCAGAAACTTCTAAATTATGACATTGAAATGCCCACTTTATTTATAGGAAGAAGATAAGGTAAAACACTCCAGTTAATGGAACATGAGCTATGAATTTCCTGAGAGAGACAAAGGGAGGGGTGTACTGCTCTTACATCTAGTGAATAATTTTTTTTTCAGTCTCTGGGTTGACCAGGAAAGACTGTACCATGGGAGAGAATGATAGGAGAGGCAACCTAGGATCAAAAGAAGAAACAATGGGAGACAAACGATGACTCTTATCTCTTCCACAGGTGAGTTCGGCTTCATGGCTTTAGACAGTCTCACTGACCAATGAATAATGTGACCTCCTTGATCACCAATGCATCTAATTTCTCTCTCTGTTCCTTGATGACAGATGGATCTAATTTCTCTCTCTTCCTGGCTGTCTTCTCTCCAGTGCCCATCTGAGGTCTCGCCAGGCTTATGCTCCCATACCATGGAGAGGTAGAACCTTTTCTGTTAGAGGGGATAAGGTGTCACCATGACCTCTGAAAGCTCTACTTATGCCTCTTCTAAGGATAGTTCTGTTCCTTAGAGGCCAGACACTCCCCCCGCCCCCAATTTGGATAAAAGCACAGGAGAAGGAACGATAGGACTTTATGTTTGAAAGGCTGGCTATCCTTGTCTGCACTTCCTTGCTGAACCTGTTATTCTCTTCCTAACAAACTCTGCCCCCTGGCCTCCCTTTTCTTTTCCCCCAGTTCCCTCCCCTCCTTTCCTCTCCCCTCCCCTGTCTTCCTTCTACTTTCTCCAAAATTCCACCTTTTTTCTTGCACATGCTCCCCCAAAAAAGTCTTGATTATATTGAGTTGCATCTAGGTTTCAGGGTAGCACTGGAGAGCTGGATTTGAATCAAGTAGCTCTGGGACCTAACTAAGCTGACTGTAAGGCCTTCCCTCTTCCAAGTGTCTTGATCACTCAGATTGTAGAACGGGGAGATAGTTTAGTTCACCAGCCCTTGACATGTGCAATGCAACCCCTCTGAGGTCGAATGACTCACAGGGGTCGAACATCAGAGATCCTGCATATCAGATATTTAAATTACAGTTAAAAACCGTAACAAAATTATGGTTATGAAGTGGCAACAAAGATATTTTTATGGTTGGAGGGGTCACCACAGTATGAAAAACGGTATTAAATGATCACAGCATTAGGCAGGTCGAGAAGCAGTGGCTTAGTCGGTAAAGTGCTTAGCTTTTCGAGTCTCAGAGCTAGTGTTAAAACAAACAAACAAAACTCAGCTGGACATGGGAGTATATGGTCCCCTTGATCAGGCGAATCCTGGGATCTGAGTACTTTTTTTTTTTTTTAGTGCTCTGGACATTTAAACTGCGGTGCTTTTTATTTCAGAAACTCGTTAGTTCCAAACTAGCCAGTCCTCTTTGTAGATTCTGGAGCTCGGGAAGCCGAGATAGGCAGGTCTTTAAAAGTAGGCTAGCCTGGCCAACTTGACAAATGGTGTGATAATGGTCTCGAAAAATGGAGAGCACCTGAAGCACTTGAGGTTGTACTCTGGTCTCCACACTCACGGACCCAGATGTGGATGCACCCCTCCCCCTACGTGAACACACACACTGCCCCCTATCTCTGATCCTTCTTCCTTGTCATCCTGACGGGACATGGCTCCAAGTGGTACAAATTCTTTTTTTCTTTTTTCTTTTTTTCCCCTTTGCAACAGGTTCTCTGTGTAGCCCTGCTATCCTGGAACTCACTCTGTAGACCAGGCTGGCCTCGAACTCATAGATCTGCCTCTGTGCCTCCCTAGTGCTTGAATTAGAGAGGTGTGCCGCCATGGCCTGACCGTAATTCTTTACGGTAGAAGTGAACCTGGCCTTTAGTGAGTAGGATTATGATTCATAGTGTAACTAGGAAAGACTCTTCAGAACATGTGCAAAACATAGTAGACTAGATGAAGGAGCCTTTTGTGGTAGTTGCTTCCTGCCTTGGCTGTTATTCAAGTTTGTTATGTAAATAAGAGAGGGAGTGCTTTCAATGGTCACTACAGTAAACCATCCTTTTGGGTTCTAGTTCCTGCATTTCCGAGAACCTCAGGGAAGTAGGGGTAGTGATAAACTTGCCAGGAAGTCTAGAGCTTGGTGGGCACAGCAGGATCCCATCTCTAAAAGTGTGTGTGTGTGTGTGTGTGTGTGTGTTGGAGAGTCTTACTCACTTCATTTTCTTGTTTATAAGAAGACTTCTAAAGCTTGGAGATTTCTTTTGTACTAACTGCAGTACAGCTTACGACAAGATGACTTTTGGGCAGCCATTGCTCTAAGCATAATGCCTGATTTAATCTTTATAGTCTTAGGAGCTAGGCTATTCTTTCAATTTCTTATTAAAAAATGGTGGCTGTGGTGGCATAAAGAACCGCACTCGAGGTACAACAGTGGTTACCAACGGTGGCAGAACGCATGCTTCTTTCAGTTGGGCTTCAGAATGAGTACAGTGAACTTTCATGCATACTGGAGCCCTATAGTGTATGTCTGGGGCAGACGCTTCCTTTTGTATTCAAGACGGTCAGCCCCATCTTTTCCCGTCTTAGGAATCAGAGTGACTCTAGTGTGCTGAGGGCAAGATGGTAGCTGTGGCATCAAGAGCTGGGGTTGAACTGAGCAAAAGCTCTTCACTCTTAACATCTTTGTGTTACTCACACACTCTGTCTGCTTTTCCTAGCACGGGCCGTGGCTAGCATTGAAGGGGCAGCTTCTCCATGCAGGTGGGTTGAAGCTGAAGAACGCCCAAAACCAGTACCTGCAGAAATTGTTCTAGATCTTGAGCTTATAGCCAGGAGACACTATGATGCCTTAGTTAGGGTCTCTGTTGGTGTGAGAATACCATGACTCTATTCAATATGTCTTATTGTTGAATATGCCTTATAAAGAACAAATATTGAATTAGGGTTATCTTGTAAGCTTTGATGTTCAGTCCATTATCATCAAGGCAGGAAGCATGGCAGCATCCAGCAGGCATGGTGCTGAAGGAGCTGAGAGCTCTACATCTTGCTGAGAAGGCAGTCTGGAGAAGACTATCTTGGAAACAGCTAAGAGGAGTGTCTCAAAACCCACCCCCGCTGTGACATACTTCCTCCAACATGGCTACCCCTCCCAATGGTGCCACTCTATGGGCCAAGCATATTCAAACCACTATAGGTGAGTATCTGAAAAATTGATGTATTTATTAAGGATTGTGAATTACTTGCACTAACAGCTATTTAAGAAAGCCTGCAAGGTCTAATACCTACAGAGGAAAACTGCTTTTCTCAGTTTTCTCTAGGGCAGAGCATGAGTCAATGAGCCTCTTTTCAGCTGACAGTTGCTAGTATCTGGTTTCTGAAGCATAGCCGGTAGGGTGATGCTCTGCTGGCAGCAACTGAATGAGGATCTTGAAGACAGGCGGATGCTATTCAAGCTGAAGAGTCAGCTCCCTAACAAGCTGCCAGGATGCAAATTGTCCCACTCTGTCAACCCCTGTGTCTAGCACTCATGGTGGACTGCTAACTCCAAAACCAGGAGCCAAACCATATCTTTCCTCCTTTCTATTAGGTGACTTATACCAGAACTTGTGTCAGAAGAAGGGGAATGTCATTGTGATGTGTGTAACATTGCACTGTGGATATTTACGTGTGTATATTGTCTTTGGAGGTGCATATGTGCATATCTATAGTGTGTGGCACATGTATTTAGCTGTGAATGGTGGTTATATGTTCATAGAGGTATGTTTATATGGTTTATATGTAAATTAGTTTAATTTGTAGGTGTCTACGTATGTCCACAACAAATTTCTGTGTGGTGCGTAATGCTTGTAGATATGGTATGAATGTGAAATATATACTTCTAAGCGATGTAATCCATGTATCACATGTATATATATTATATCTATATGCATTGTGTATCTATGTATATTTTGGGTAATGTGTAAAGAATATATATGTATGCATATAATATTTGCATTAGGGTGTATATTTGGGGAGATATGAATATGTATGTATAGCAAAGTTTTGTATGATGTGTATATGTGTGTGTTATTTGTCATGTGTTTGTAAATGCTATTCATCTGTGTATGTTGTGTTTGGTATATATGGTGTACAGTACCTATTTTATCTATATAACACACATATTTGCATGTATTCTTATATAATAGATGAATGTATTGCACATATGTGTGTAGTTTCTTATTGCTACACCCTGTGTTCTTGATGTGTGTGTGTGTGTGTGTGTGTGTTTGTGTGAAGGTTGTTTATTTGTTGCCTGTGAGATGGAATGTACTCTTTGCTGCTCTGTAAGTGCATGGATGTGATTCAGACAAAATGGGGTTGTGTGGCATAGTTTCAAATAGGCATTTAACCATTAGAGTTATTGAGGGGCTATTCAAGACTGTTATTTTAATTAGTGTTGTCTTAGAAATAAGCTAAATACAATAGTGTCCAGAAATAACTGTGCTTTTCTAGTCCATTCTTGCAGGTCATGATGAATTGCAGACAGACATTCCTAGCCAATTCTAATTCTAATCCTCTTGGCTCCCCTTATCCACCAGGGATCTGGACATAGAAGATGAGGAGAGTAAGACAAATTTAAAAGGCAGACTTATCTGTGGACTTGTGCACACATATTTTTTGAAATTTATAGTCACTGTTATATTTGCACAGATTGGCCGCAGCACTTCTTCATGGTGGAGTAATGTTTTAGGTTGATACATTGGCACACATTGGAACTTTATTGCCAATTATGGTCTAATTCTCAATTTGAAAATAATCCTGCCACCTGTAACTGACATTGTAGGAACTCCCATTAGTCTCCCTGGCTGCTTCCTTTTAGGATCTGCAAGTAAAAATCATACTTTCTGACAGCTGGAATTTCCACTTTACATTTCTTAATATCATTTTTCCCCATTAGACTTCTATAAAAGAACTCTGACACAGCCTGGGGCTTGGAGACACAACGCGCATACAAATACCACTTCTGACCATATCTGCCACTTGTCCTTACATGCACTTTGTTCAAAGAGTCGGCCTCAAGTGCAGTTCTGAGACTGGAACAACAAGCCTTTTCTCAGAATCCTTTGACACAGAGGCTGAGGTAGCACCAGGGAGAAGTGTGCCAAAGCCCAATTACTCCTCTGAGAGCCGAGCACCCTGGGCAGAACTGTGCAATATTCACTCTTGGTGAGACGGGGGCTTCTCCTCCTCCTCCTTCTTGCCTCCTGTTTCCTGCCATTTCAAGATGCCGTGATTTGTCACACACTATACAGAGAAGGAGACCTTAAGGGTATGTCATTCTTCTGGGTAAAGTTCCGTAGATAACCAGCAGATGAAATTTTTTTTCATGGCTTTCTTCTTAAGGCGGCATTGAGAAGCCCCTGGTGTAGTATTACAGCCAGGGACCCCCGGCACTGGGCATGCAGAGGGACCTTAGAGACTGGTCAGGAGCATCAGCAGGAGGACTGCTGGATACAATTGGTTATCCAGGGCTGCACACTCAAGTTCAGTTTCAGAAAAAGCAAAGAATGACAAATGATCACCATGTTACTTTGGTTGAGTATCAACAGCCATGGACCTGTAGCATTTGATTCAAACCTTTCTTATGAAAGAATGGCAAGTATGGAGATCAGGTTATTTTTCTTCTTGTCTTCTCCACTCACCATTCAAATATGTAGATGACTGTAATGGATGATGGGGGTGTGTGAGAACAGTGGCTAATGAAACCCCAGGCAATAGAGAATGGAAAGCCATTTGGTTTTCAATCAAATGTTTCTTCACCTATTCAACAAACATTTGTATGCTAACTGGATGCCTGAGACTGTTCTAGGTATGGGGGGGGGGCAAAAGCCAATGCTGTTAAGGAGCTCACCTTGTAGAACAGAAGAGGCCGAGAGTGAAGATATAAGAAGTAAAAAGTCTAGTATGTTAGAAGCTACTGTGTGGGAATAAGAAAAATGATGGTGAAATCGAAAGTAGAAAGAGTTACAGAGGAGGTTAAAAAACAATATGGTGTCCATTGAAGGCCTTTTGAGATGATTTTAGTGATGATCTAATGAAGTAAATTGGGTAATTAATTGTGTGTTCTTCTATGGGACCAGTAGACAAAAGCTCCCAGGATAGCATCTGAACTGAATGTACAAGGAGGGGAATCAGGCCAGTGAAGTGAGTGGCATAGGCTAGGGAGAGGGAGCAGGGGTGAGAACACATGGTTAGAAACAGAGCACAGAAGTGAGAGCATTTTGACTTTACTCTCAGATATCTAAGACCCATTGAAGTGTTTTGAGCCAAGGAGAGGCATCATCTCACATGGTTTAATGGTTGTCTCAGGTTTCTATGTGGAAACTCGATTTGGGGAGTCAAAGTAAGCCAAGATAGGTCAGAGAAGAGGCACTTCAGAGACCACAAACAGCACAGCTGCTTAGAACAACAGTTAATAAATGGGACCTCATAAAATAAAAAGCTTCTACACAGCATATGACACCATCATTTGGACAAAGTAACAGCCTATTGAATGGGAAAAGATTTTTACCAACCACACGTCTGATAAAGGGCTAATAGCTAAAATACAGAAAGAACTAAAAATCTGGGTGTTTAGAAAATAAAGAACCAAATTAAAAACGAGGTACAGATTTAAACAGAATTTTCCAAAGAGGAAATTCAAACAGCCGAGAAACACTTAAAATATTCAGCATCCTTAGTCACCGGGGAACTATAAATCCAAACTACTTTGAGATTTCATCTTACACCTGTCAGAATGGCCAAGATCAATAAAACAAATAACAGCTCATGCTGGTGAGGATGTGGAGTAAGGGAACACTCCTCCATTGCTGGTGGGAGTGTAAACTTGTGCAGCCACTATGGAAATCAGTGTGGAGGTCCTCAGGAAGATGGAAGTCAATCTACCTCAAGATTCAGCTATATCACTCTTGGGCATATTCCCAAAGGATGCTTCATCCTACCAGAGATAATTGTTTAACCATGTGAACTGCTGTTCTACTCATAATAGCAAGAAACAACCTAGCTATCTCTCAACAGAAGAATGGATAAAGAAAATATGGTATGTTTACACATGGCATATTTCTCAGACATTAAAAGAATGAAATGATGTAATTTACAAAAAAATTTTGATGTAGCTAGAGTGAGGTAAACCAGAGCCTAAAAGACAAATATGGTATGTATTTGTTTATATGTTGACATTAGCTATTAAGTCATTGATAAGCAAACTACAATTTATAGACCCATAGAGGTTAGGTAGAGAGTAAGAGACTAGTGGGAGAGATTTTTCTCTCTAGGAAGGGGAAATAAAATGTATAGTATGGATGAAAAAGGTGAGGAGACCAGAACAGGATGCTCAGATGGGAAGGGAGAAAGAAGAAATGGGCAAGGACTTAGGTACATGAAGGGATAGCTAAATCTAAGAGCTATTTGATGGGTCATATGAAAACCTAATACACTAGAAGCTTCCATATATACATATAATATACATATACATATGCATATACACATACACATACATATACGTGTGTGTGTGTGTGTGTGTGATCTAAATTAAATCACCAAATAACAGGGAGATAGCCCCAACTGGACATCTTTTGTCACCAAATAAAGCTTCCAGTCCTACAAATGGGTTACAAGCAATTGAGTTCCTGATGGAAGGATCCCCAAGATACAAGCATTCTCATCAATGCTTTAACCCCCAAACAACCCAGGCTATTGATAAGGCTAATAGTTGCTCTTCACAAACTGATGGTGAGGACTGATTGCTGAATACAATACCTACATAAGTTACCGAACACAGAGAAGTCAAGCTGATGCCTATCTAGAGCATTCATTCCCTACTGACTATTCTTCATGGGGCTGGAAGGTACTCTGCATGTTACCAAAGAAGAAATACAAACACCAACCCAGCTTTGATTTACAGTGGTGTCCTGCTTGCAAAATGTGCTTTTTGCAATAGTGGCACAAAGCTCATGGAAGTAACCAACTAATATCTGATTGGACTTAAGTTCCACTCCATGAGATGGATCCCATATTTGATTGAAATACTGTTTCTTCTGTCCCTAAAACTCTTTGTCATGTATAGATTCCATCTCATGAAGTAGGCCTTAAGTAGAGTGCTTGGGTAACCAAAACCTAAGGATATAGGAAAACAAAACAAGATAATACTACTGTTCTGCTAAAAAAGGAAAATAAATGAGTCTTAACAACATCCTGCTATATGCAAAGGTCAGTGGTTGGCTTAGCCATTATCAGAGGGGCTTACTTTTGCAGTAGAAGGGAGAATATAGAGACCTACAGCCAGAAAACATGCCGAGAGTCAGAAACATAGATATACTCAGTCCTAAAAGTGCTTTTTCTATTAAGGCCCAGGGGTCAGGGAAGCAAACAGAGTTCTGAGTTAAGAGTTAAGAGACAGAAGGAATGGTGTTGCAATAAATATTACTTGAGGGTTTCTACCCCATCTTTGATCATATAGCTCCCAGATAAAAGATACGGAACCTTTATATTTATAATAAGCCTTAAAGTTTAAGAGTTGGCAGATAACAACCTTCTCTGCTAGTTTGTTTACATTTCTGTCAGTATCCCTGAGATTTCACTGGCCATGTTTTGCCTGGGTCGCTCCTACTCCAGTAGGCCAGCTCTCAAGGCCATGAGCTCATGGTCCACCTACCCCATGGTACCTTCTTCCTCCTCCCTTGTGATCTCTACCTCAGACCCCTAAGCCAAGGAACCCACACCCCACCTACCTCTCTTCTGCCCGGGCTGCAGGCTGTAGGTATCTTTATTTAACTAATAGTTTTAAATTCAGGCAATGAAAAGACGGCATTCGTGAAAATTCACATGCCTTGAGGCAACTAGACCTTAAGGTACAGAATTTACCATTATAATCCATAGCGACAGATCAGGCCTCAAAGGATGGAACAAATCAAGGGAAGAAGGCCTTTTAAGCACAGACCAACTAAAGTGTATGTCACATACACACACGAATTTAGAGAAACTGTGGCCACATGGGCAGTGCCTCAATGGATCTGCACCAGTTCGGGCCCTGGTGCTGAGAGAAGTGACACAAGCCTCTGTCCCTAACTTAGAATCTATGTCTAGTTGATAACCACTAGCAAATGAAAACTTAGTTTTCTTCAGTGGAGTCTCACTGGGTATATAACCCACTGCCCAGGCCTAGCAATGGCATTTTTGGAGGCTCTTTGTCTCATAATTTGAGGGCATTTGTTTGTTTGTTTGTTTGTTTGTTTATGTTACCTTATATGTCCCTTGTATATATATTAGAGTTTCCAGTTTTGTGTTTTTATGGGATTTCTATATACACCTCATAAACATATGAGTTTATATGTTGCTGTGTATGTGTGTGTGCATATATGTATTTCTTTGGTTCCTTTTGTTCTGTTTGTTTGTTTTGTCCTATTATGATTTGTTTGTTTAGTTTTATTATTATTGAGATACTTGTTTGTTTTCTAAGGAAAAATACAGAGTACAGATCTGGAAGTGAGATGGGGAGGAACTCAGAGGAGTTGCAAGAGTGGAAACCATAACCAGAATGTATTGTTTGAAACAATCTACTTTGAAATAAAAGAAAAAAATAAAACAAAATGAAAAAGCAGAGAAGAAGAAGAAAGACGAAGGCTGATAAGATAGATGAGCTGTAGCTGTTTGGACTGAGACAGTAGGAGCAGGGCTATGGGTAGGGAGTGGTAGGGTTCCAGATTCCAGGCACAAAGTCTCTGTTCAAGTCAGCCTGGCAGCTTGGCTTAAAGGTTCCACTCATACTGTGAGAAGAGAAGGTAAATGGAACTCCAAAGAGAACCAGTTGGTATAGGTGGTCAAGGTTGAGGGATATCAGGAATTCCTTTGGGTACATGCTAAGTTTGAGATAAGAATTATGTACGATCATAATTGTGTATGTTTACCTGGGTTTCATACAGAGGTTGGACCTAGAGTTAGATATTTGGAAAACCTCAGTCTATGATTAATATTTGAAGCCATGAAGTGATCTGATGCTAAGGATGAGGTTAAGGGGCAAGTGGACCTGAGCTACGATCTGGTAGCATCCACATCTAACCTTTCTTTATGTTGCTTAGAAGCCTTTATCAGGAGATCTATATTTTTTTCTTCAAATTATATCATCTCCCTACAATCAATTCTTGTTCCAATGTAATAGTTTTTGATTCTCCTAATACAAAAATAAAACTAATCTTATGTTAGCTACATATTTGGTTTAAAGAGAATTCATAGGTAGCCAAGGAACCTAGTTCCCACTTTCAACTATGCGGTTATGGGAACATACTTTTTTAAAACTGCAAATAAGTGTCCTTTAAATGACCTTGAACTATTAACCAATTTCACTTTGGAAAGTGACTATAATTCACCTGCAGAATCTTTATATTATTCTCAACTATTCTTTATATGTTTTGCCCAAATATTCTTCATTTTTATCATTCATTTTATAACACAGGCAAAATGTTTGGTCCTTTAATTTTAATATTATATTTTTCCCCTATGTGTTTGGAGGTGGAACTTAGTAATTGTTGTTTATTTTTTAAAATTAATTATTTTATTTGTTTATACTCCAAATATTGCCCCCTGGTTCCGCCCCCAGACTTCTTTGCCCCATCTCCTTTTCCCTTTGCTTCTGAGAGGGTGTTCCTCCCTACCCCACCCACCTCCCCAGGCATCCCCCTTCCCTGGGGCCTCAAGTTTCTACAGAACTAGGCGCATCTTCTCTCACTGAGACCAGAAAAGGGACTACTCTGCTACATATGTGCTGGAGGCCGTAGACCAGACCATGTGTGCCCTTTGGTTGGTGGCTTAGTCTCTGGGAGCTCCTGGGGGTCTGGTTAGTTGACATTGTTGGTCTTCTTATGGGTTGCCATCCCTCTCAGTCCCTTTGGTCCTTCCCCTAACTCTTCATAGGGGTCCTAGACTTCAGTCCAATGCTTGGTTCTAAGTATCTGCATTTGTCTTGGTCAGTCGCTGGTAGAGCCTCTCAGAGGGCATATTTATATTCTATTTTTATGTTTATGTTTTCATTACCATGTATTTTTGTTTGGCTTTCATTATCGTCCTGTGTTTTAGCCTTTGCTTTTGTACCCAAAAGATTTCTCTAATCTTACGAAGAAAATTACTTACATAAAGTGATATGTAGTAAGCTTTACATGTTACCTCAAATTCAGGCCAGAGCAGATGCAACAGTTCTTGAGATGCCAACTTTGGTCTTTATTGTGTCAGGGACCTGACAGTCTCTAGCATTATCGGGTACTAAAGAGGACGATAGGATATGATTTGGTTAGAATAGTGATAAAGTCTATGTTATTCTTCTTTAAATTTTCTGGGAACCTTCAAAGACACTCCCATTTTCTCTAGCTCAGTAATTCTCACCTTCCTAATGCTGCGACCCTTTAATACAGTTCTTCATGTTATAGTGATCTCCTAACCATAAAGTTATTTTCACTGCTACCTCACAACTGTAGTTTTGCTGTTATGGATTAGAATGTACATACATGTGTTTTCCAATGACCTTAGGTGATCCATGAAAAAAGGTTGTTTGACCCTCATAAGGGTTATGACCCACAGGTTGAGAACCATTGCTAGCTGACTCTTTTAGCATGTGAACTAAAGTGTCTCATTCAGCTGTCTGTTTGATAAACAAATTTCATTTTGACACCCTTGTTTACCTGGTTCAGAGTCATGTATTCTGATTACCGCTGTGACAGTTTTCATGGAGGGGGCAATGAAGAGATATTACCAGATGAACTCCTTTTTTTCCTCAGAATAATATCTTACTCTCAGGCCATTAGGATAAAAATCTCTTTGAAAAACAATGTTCCAGTTGCATGGCACACCCCTGAGTCACCTTCTTTAGTTCTACCACTCACTGGGTTGATCTTTAAGCAGGATCATATGCCACCTGTGTCACCAAAGGATTTCACAAGGTTTCATTTGTTACAGTCTAATAGTTTTCCTCCTGACTGGAGTCTATGATTGTTGAATCCTGCAATCAAATTCCTTGGCTCTGCTGAGACGCAGACTTTGATCTTATCCATGCCTCTGGTTCCTCTTTTGCCATGCCTCTTTGACAGTTTCCTTTAATAATTGGAATACACTGCTTGAAGGCTTTGTTCTGTTGCAAAAGGAAGAATAAGTGACTACCCCTGGTGACTGTTGGTGTTTCATGGGGCAATACAACCTCCGAACTAGAAAAGCTCAAAGGGTGCTTTGTTACAGTCCTGTAGTCCTGTAGTCAGAGCCTGCCTATATGTCTTTCATTAACAGATGTCTTCGTTAAATTAAACATCTCTGGACTTGTAAATTTGCATTCACTTAGTGGAAACTGTGATTTTTTTTTTTTAAGGAAAAGACTCAATTTTAGAGGGTTGCTCCCCAGAATTCCCTTGAAGCTAATCCTTGATGTATCATGGAAATTTTTTCATTTATTGTAGCTTGTCCCTCCCTGATGGTGATGATTTTTGGGTAGTTTGACAACCTATCTTATGAGAAAAAAAAAATTGACTCTGCCATTTGTGGGAATCGGAGCTGAGCAACTCATTTAAAAGAAATCTTACAGATCTGTGACACTGCATAGAGAAATGAACATTCATTTTAAAGGCAGAATTTGGCAGGGGACTGAAGGAATTTTTAAAAAGGAGTAAGAATGAGCAAGGAGGGAGAGAGGAATGGTAACAAAAAGACAAAGAGAAAAATGGAGACAATTCAAACATACAAAGAACAATGAGAGAAAAGTGTGGAAAATAGGAGTATGTAGTGATTTGTCTATGCTTGGCCTATGGAAAGTGGCACTATTAGGGATTGTGGCCTTGTTGGAATAGATGTCCTGTTTGAGGAAGTGTGTTACTATGTAGGTGGGTTTTGAGGTCTCCTGGGCTCAATCTCCACCCAGTGAGAAAGAGACCTTCCTTCTGGCTACCTCTGGAAAACACAGTAGTCTCCTCCTAGCTGCCTTTGGCTCAAGATGTAAAACACTTGGATCTTCAGCCCTAAGTCAACCCTGCATGCTGCCATGTTTCCCACTATGATGATAATGGACTGAACGTCTGAAACTGTAAGCCAGCCCCAATGAAATGTTGTTCTTCATGAGTTGCCTCGGTCATGGTGTCTGTTCACAGCAATAAAACTCTAACTAAGACAGAATATAAACCAGACTTTTGTGATGTGCCGACTTGGTTTCTTTCATGAGTGCTGGAAGGAGAAACACATAGATGTGCGATTGCTGTTCTCACGTGCTTTGTTGACAGGCCCTCCATCTGGAATCTTAAGGATACTAAACTTTTCCTTATGAGGAATTATTTCTTCTGTTCAGCAATGGAAAGGGAATTGTGGGTGCTGTCCAAGCCTTTTGCATCTCCCTGTTAACATTTCAGGTAGAGCACAAAAAGTGGCTACCCTGAAACCTGGGCATACTTTACACCATAAAAATGAAGTGGCCTTATCTAAAATTTCATTATTTAAGCTATAGAAAATCTCATATTTTCATAAACATTTTTAGATGTTTCACTCAGAGCCAGAATTATCAAATTCTACATTCATTGTTAGCAAATGAACTGCATGCTTTCTGAGAGAATGCTGGTAGGCAAGTGGTTGACCCTGGCTCTTTTGGAGTCATACTGTTTTCACCTTGTGGATTTGAGTAGGTAAAGAGACCTCTACATCTCCATGACTTACTTTTCTGGGCAGTTCTTGGGTAGATGTTTCCTTTTGTTGGTCAGAATCCTATGGTAATGCTTTTAAGTTATTGGCATTTTTTCCTGCCTGTTAATCATCCATCCCTCCATTCATTCATCTATCCTTTCTTCTTTTGTATTTATTTCCTTTGACAAAGGCCAACATTTCTGATATTTTACACTGTCTTGGATCTGACTCTCCTTTGTTTTTAGCTACTGATACAGCAAGGATGTTTGCCTCTTCTCTTCCAATGTAAAACATTACATTCTAGTTCAAATGTTCTTGAGAAAGCACACATACACACACACACACACACACACACACACACACACGTGTGTGTGTGTGTCATTCTTTTTCTTCTCTCACACTTGCATGGAAGTGTTAGGGGCTGAGCTGTGCTTTTCCATACTCATATGTTGAAATTCTAGCTACCAGTACTTCAGAAAGTGACTGGATTTTGAGACGGGCTTTAAATGGGGATAATTAAAGTTGAACAAGGCCATTATGTTGCTCATCCTCCAATATGACTGTTGTGCATCTGGCAAAAGGAAATAAAAAAAAAGATGCACAGGCAGAGAAACATTGAGAAGGCATAGCAATAGGATGGTCATCTTCTAGACAAGGATGAATAAAGCTAGAGGTCTTAACCCTCAGCCTTGAGAACTAAAAGAAATACATTACTGTTGTTCAGGTCACCCACTCCAAGGTACTGGCAAGAGGACCACAGAAAAGGGATATTTATGGCCATTAAAGAAAAAAGAAACCAAGAGCACATACATATTAATAATTCTGATACATATGGGGCATATACATATGCTGTTGAGAGCTGGCTGAGTATTTGTTCTTGAACTTGATAATGAGATCCACTATACTGTGTGATGAGTTGGTATGTCTAGGGGAGCCATACATGAGAACAAAGATGGCAGAGAAATGAACAGATGGAAAGGTGCTCTTGAGCCCTCTTGGGGAGAAAAAGAAAGGAGAATTATCCTGACCATCACTTTAAGTCAAACCTGTTTTCATTTTTGCACGAGACTAAGTCAGAAAGACTAGGTTGAAAAGTATGTCAAAGTCTTTCAAATTCTTATAATGAACAAAGATTCCTGTTTTATTTAGAATGTAATAAAATGTAGAGCTTAGGGGACAGAAAATGCTTGCAGATGAAAGCATATTTGATAACACAAATGGAGCCTTTTTTCTGCTTTTGCTGCCAGCTGTCCATGAGTAATCTCAACAATGCTGCCTTTCTCTAGTGAGTGAACAAGAGAAATGAAGTGGAAAAGACACGCGCTGTATTGCCTTTGCCTATGTTTTAGCTTCCTTTCTGTTGCAGTGATAAAACATTTCTCCCCCCAGGCCTACATGTCCTGGTGTACAGAGCCCTGTACCCCTACCCTTTCCTATTTCCACACAGGAGGTCACATAGCAAATAGTTGTTATAAAGATATAAAGTTTCATATGTCATGTTGGGCAGCATCTGAAATTCTTCCTTATGCAAATGAGGCATTTTGGTCCGGGCCAATGATGTATACTCACCCCCAAATCCTCTCTTCACCTTCCTCCAATGGTTTAAGTAGCCTTCTCACTGAAGCTGTTCTTATTCAGTCACTCCCAGGATCTGCTGGCTGTGATCAAGGGCCTATCATTAAATACAGCTCAGGGAAGGGGAGCCTGAATGGAATGCTTACATTTCTAGGTCATAGTTCATCACTGACGGAAGTCATGGCAGGAACTCAAGCAAGAACTTGAAACAGAAGACCCAGAGGAATGCTATTTGCCGTCTTTCTCACAGACCCAATCATAACTAATGTTCTTATATAACAAAAAGACTACCTAGGCAAAGGTGGCATATGCCTTTAATTCTAGCACCGAGGAGGCAGAGGCAAGTGGATCTCTGTGAGTTTGAGAACAGCCTGGAACAAAGCGAGTTCCAGGATAGATGGAACTACACTCAGAGAAACCCTGTCTTGAAAATCAAACCAAAAAGGAATACCTGCTAAGGAATGCTGTCACCCACAGTGGGCTGGACTCACAACACCAATTAGCAATCAAGACAATCCTCCACAGACATGCCTATGGCCCAATGTGATCCTTTACTTGAGAGTCCCTTTTCAGATGACTAGCCTGTGTCAAGTTGATAATGAAAGCTAGCTAGGGCAATCTGGTTCCAATGACCTCAACAATTTCAGAGTCTTTCTAAGTTGTAGTGTCTCTTCCATATCCAATTTAATTGCAAAGTAGTATGACCTTAGTTTCTGGGTGATAGGTTTGGAAGATTCAAGTCAAATGGTTTGTAGTAAAAGAGAAGAACTGAGATCATCCTTAGGAAGAAAACACTTAAGTCTAGACTCTCTAAGTGCACTGTGACCTCGAGTTTGAGCTGAATGACTACCATCTATCTATCTATGTGCTCAGGGCATGAACTAGATGAATTCATTTCCCCAGATAAGTCAATGAAAACCAATAAAGGGGAAGACTATTAGTACTCCATGAGAAGAATGACCTTTAACTATCTGTGCAATTTATAGTCATAGCTGATGCTTTGATCACATCTTTGATTTTAGACCATGTAGAAAGTGTAGACTCCTATTTTAGAATATGAATGGCCGAGGAGACTACACTAATTGAGGTGACTAATACAGCATGCATACTATCTTGCCCGCCTTGTGCTAAATAGAATCTACAGGTGCCTCAATTTTTTCTGCCTCTGCATCCATTCGTGCATATTGGGTGATAGTTGACTCTCTCCTGTTATCATGGATTGATGGGAGAGGGTAAATACCAATTAAAAGAAGTATATGATAATTAGTTGAGCAGGGTGCCTGTCATCTGTAATCTCAATGCACACATGAAACTAAGGCAACAGGACCATCATGAGTTACAGACCAACCTGGGCTACACAGTGAGTTCCAGGATAACCTGGATTTCTGAGTAAGACCTGTCTGGAACAGACAAAAACATGAGTCTAGAAGCATTTTCAGTTTTCATCCACTCTTACTTTAATCTGAGGAGAACATTGTCACTAGCAGAAAACTCTTTGTTCCCTTTCCTATTGTCCCCAATTATTTCCTGTTCCATCTTGATTTTTTTTTCTCCCAAGATGCTAAATGTTGCAAAGTGCATTCAGCCTAATATCTGGAGTCCTTGCTGCTCATCTAGTTAATATAGATTATTTGAAGTGTGTGTTCATTTTCTTTGCAGGCCATTTCCAATCACACAGCTTATTGCACCATATGTTCTGACTGAACTGCCGCAGCAGGAGGAACATGGGACACCCTCTTTATTGGCATTGGCCTCAGAAAAAATCTCCTGTTTCATGGGTTTCACTTGCTTTATTCATTGGTGAGGTCTATGCTCATTTCTGTCCTGGAAACCTTTTACTTTATAAAAACCACAAACTTCTGGGGGGGGGGGGAGTGTAAATGTTGGTGAGTGACTTCAAGAGAGCATTTTTGGAAAGGGGCAAACATTAGCTGGAAATAAACTTCTCCATTCAGGGGTAAATTTCATGATTCTCTTGATCCAGAGGTATTCATAGGCAAAATATTTATTTGCTCATCATAATTATTGGAGGACAACTACTTACGTTTTTCCCAAGGAAGCTGAGCTGGTGGCATTCTCTTCATCTGACAGTTCTGTTGCAGTAAATATTAAAAAGGATCCACCGTGGCTACAGATTCCCATGCGTTCTCACTCTGCATGGGCACAAGCTGCTCCAGTGGGGAAGCCATGCTCCTGGGCTGTCTCTATCTCACCTGCCTTCTCCTGGCTGTCTCTGTCAGCCAGGAACTTTGCTCACATTCTCTGCGGCCTTGTAAAATCATGACTCAATAATCAGTGATTTGTCAATCAGAATTATATGTTAAAATTCTCAATCCACAATCCATCCACACAATAAACTTACAGCCAGTTGACACAGGTATAAACTGCCCACCTAGATAAGACTAATTGACCCATAGAAACCCTTGAAAATATTCATGTCTACCTATTGTCAATAAAGACCACCTGATTTAGATCCTCCTTCTACAGATTCATCTTGATTCTCCTTCCTTCCTCCTCTCCTGCCTTACAAAAATTTTGTTCTTGCCTCACTCTCTACTGTCCAATCATGTATTGCCTTGGCATCAACCTACACAGTTCAGTCTCTCATACATATGGGCTGAGCTGCCTATTGTATTTCTACTGGATACTGAAGACATGTAAGGAATTACTCATAATTTATTTCTGAATTTAGAAACCTGGACTGAGTTGGTTGTAGAGCATTTCGGGGTGGGACAACAGTAACCAAACATTGTTGAGCTTGAGTTTTCATATGTCAGGCTCTGTGAAATTGGCTTCTTTTCTCCTGTGTGAGTTATCTAACCTCATAACAATGAGCTGTTTTTAGGTTGAGCTACAAACTGTATTTTATATTGGTCAAACCAGTGATATCATATGGCACACTTAGCATTTTCATTTTTGATGATGAAGATGACGTAATATACAGTAGACATTTTTCTTATTATTATCTATTTTTCTTAGCACTACCCCATCCAAGCTTTAGAACTGAGCATATGAAGAGGGTTTCAGATGTCTAGGAGGGCTCATAATAAAATTGATCAGTGTAGCCTCAACCTTAGAGTTTCTGAACTCACAGGTGTTTGCTAGAATGTAGTTTCTGAATTTCAGGAAATACTCACTGATAATGTTTTGACCAAGGCATGTTGCCTTTGGAGCCACTCAGATTCAGGGGCCAAGACTTCAAGAAGAAACCCTTAGAAATATCTTTCTTTCATTTTCAGAATCTAAAACAACCCCAAAACCGCTAGATTTTCTTTAAAAACATTTGTGAAACATGGTATTCTATTAACGTATGCTTGATTTACATGTTCTCATCTGGAATAAATTAAAAAGCTATCACTTTAATTTTTAAAGACCTCAAAAAAAATCTGTCTACTTCAACCATTCTTATTCCGGACCAATCTTTTCCCAGAATGTGTTGTCATGAAAACATGAAATTTAAAGTATTGGAACTGAGGGAGGATTGGGGAGCAGGTACGGCATGGTAGAGAGCTCACAGATTAGATGATACGATGGAGATTTGCACACCTCAATTGAGGCTCTCCTTTCATGTGACCCCAGGCTATGTCAAGGAGACAACCAAAGAATCACAGGACAACTAGGTACATGTGAGTCTAATATTCATATTTTGGTATGAACTTGTCATTTGAGGCATCTCTTTTATTCCTGTGGAAAATGGTCTGCCCTTGGCTGAGGTGCAGAAGAGCTGGATTCTACTGTTGGGATAGGAGACGATCTAAGGCTATGAAGAGGTGACACACTGTATATTTCAGTTTAGGACAGTTGGGGACATCACATTCCTTTTAGTTTCCTCTTTTATCCATGTTGCTAATAAGAGGGCACTTGAAGCAAGAATAAAACTTAACTTTGGTTCAATGGTTATAAATTCTTTGCATGAATAATCCACATGTCAGAACAATAACTGGCAGCTCTGGTTGTTGGTTATTATGCTCTTGTACACTTGAGACAACGTAGCTTTATTCACAGACTAAACAACATTTCCCTTTTGGAATCGACACACATAGGACTTTGAGGTATCTGCTCCTTTTCCGTACTTTCCCATGTTCTGGCATTTATCTGTTCTCTTTCCTATACTATCTCTTCTGTTTCCTTTGTTCCTACATTTTTCTCTTTTAGTTTCTTTTTGACCCAAAAACCAAAAAGTTTACTTTAATCCACCCAATTCCTTTCTCTGTGTGTTTTTTATCAATGGATGTGAAATATGTGTTTATGTATTGCGACTTTCCCAGAAGCTTTTACTGGGCTTTGCCTTGAATGGGAGTGATAGCAACTATTTTTGCTAAGCTAAAAGAACTCCCAGGAAATACCAAAGCAATGGCTATACTTTTTAGAATGGACAAAGAACAAAAGAGCTAGGGAGATTTCTTAGTAGGCAATTATACTTAAAAAAAAATAGAGTGATTATGATGGCCATTCTCCATTTCCAAGAAGAGTAACCTTTTAAGTAACTGGAGAGGCAGCACTGCTTGGAAAAAACTGAGCTGCTGAACACAGACTTTAAGTTAAATACCAGCCTTGTCTTATACCACCTGGACAAGTAACCTGTCTTCTGTGATTCTATGAAACACTGGTGTTCTTATCTATCTAAGGTTAACATTAACAGTTTCCTGCATAGGTATTGTTAGGATGAAATGAAATATGAACCTCAACTGTCTGTGGCTGTTATTGTCTTCCAACCTACTATAGTCACAGTGCTCATTTTAACAGGACAGGAGACTTTCACCAGATGGAGCTTGTAATCTACTAAAAGAGACAGACTCACAATCATACAAAAAAAAAAAAAAAAAAAAAAAAAAAAAAAAAAAAAAAAAACCAACAACAACAAAAAAAAAACCAACTCTTAAGAAAAACAATGATGCAGGGTGATGCAAATCAAAACCACCCTGAGATTCTGCCTCACAGCAGTCAGAATGGCTAAGATCAAAAACTCAGCTGACAGCAGATGCTGGTGAGGATGTGGAGAAAGAGGGACACTCCTCTACTGTTGGTGGGATTGTAAACTGGCGCAACCACTCTGGCAATCAGTCTGGCAGTTCCTCAGAAAATTAGACATAGTATTACCTGAGGACCCAGCTATAACATTCTTGGGTATATACCCAAAAGAAGCTCTAACATCTAACAAGGACACGTGTTCCACCATGTTCATAGCAGCCTTATTTGTAATAGCCAGAAACTGGGAAGGACTCAGATGTCCTTCAACAGAGGAATGGATACAGAAATTGTGGTACATTTACACAGTGGAGTACTACTCAGCTATTACAAAAAATGGCTTCATGAAGTTCCTAGGCAAATGGATGGAACTTGAAGCTGTCATCCTGAGTGAGGTAACCCAGTCACAAAGAACACTCATGGTGTGCACTCACTTATAAGTAGATACTAACTCAGAAAGCTTGAATAGCCAAGAAACAATTCACATGACTTATAAAGCCCAAAGAGAAGAAATGCCAGAAGGTGGATGCCCCAGTCCTTTTTAGAAGTGAGAACAAAGTGTTCATGGGAAAAAATAAGGGAGAAATAGAGGAGCAGGGATGGAGAAAAGACCACCCAGAGACTGCCTCGCCAAGGAATCTACCCCATATGCAGTCACTAAACCCAAGCATTATTGCTAATGCCAAGTAGTGCTTACTGGCAGTAACATGATATGGATGCCTCTTTAGAGGCTCTGCCAGAACCATACTGATACAGAGGAGAATGCTTGCAGCTATCCATCACACTGAGGACCAGATGTGTGTGGGGTACCTTGGGTTATGGTGGAGGGGAGCAGGGGGAACAGAGCAGTAAGATGAACAGTCAGCACTTAGACTTTTACAAATCCTTGACTAGGTATAAGATGCAAAAATGGGAATGATTTGCCTGATTAGAGTATGTTTATGGTTCTGCCTTTTCCCTCAAAAAATCAGATTTGAAATGGAAACATATTTCTTCTGGTTTGGATATTTTATACCAAGTATTAGATGGCTTGGTGAACATTTTAGTGCAAAGATATCTACTTGACAGAAATGATGAAGGTAGATATTCTTTTAAAATTTTTTAATTGGCTATTTTATTTACATTTCAAATGTTATAACCATTCCACATCTCCCCTCCATAAATCCTCTATCCCATCCTCTCCCCCTCTGCTTCTATGAGGGAGCCCACACACCCACTCCTTCCCACATCCTCACCCTGATATTCCCCTACACTGGAGCAATACCAGGTACTAACATTAAGTCAGGATCTGCTAAACCAGTCTCCTAAGCTCTAAAGAAATAGAAGCAGTCATTAAAAGCCTCCCAGCCCCCCCCCCCAAAAAAAGCCTAGGACCAGATTGGTGTAGTGCAGATTTCTATCAGATCTTCATAGAAAACCTAATACCAATACTCTCCAAACAATTCCACAAAATAGAAACAAAAGGAACACTACCCAATTCCTTCTATGAGGGCACAATTATGCTTATATCTACACCACACAAAGACTCAAAAAGAAAGAAAACTTCAGATCAATTTCTCTTATGAATATTGATGCAAAAATACTCAATAAAATTCTCACAAACTTAATCCAAGAACACATCAAAATGATCATCTATCATGATCATGTAGGCTTCATCCCAGGGATGCAGGGATGGTTCAATATACAGAAATCTATCAGTGTAATCCACTATATAAACAAACTTGAAGAAAAAAAAACCCACCTGATCATTTCATTAGATACTGAGAAAGCATTTGACAAAATTCAACACCCCTTCATGTTAAAAGTCTTGGAAAGATGAGGAATTCAAGGCCCATACCTAAACACAGTAAAAGCAATATAAAACAAACCAGTAGTCAACATCAAACCAAATAGAGAGAAACTTAAAGCAATCTCACTAAAATCAGGGACTAGACAAGGCTGCCCACTTTCTTCCTACCCATTCAAAATTCCACCATAGAACTTTTACAGCTGATAAAGAACTTCAGCAAACTGGCAAAATTTTAAGGATCATTATTAAAAACAATGAGTTGATGAAATTCCTAGGTAAATGGATGGAATTAGAAAAATATACTGAGTGAGGTAACCTAATCACAATAAAGAACATACATGGTATACACTCACTGATAAATGGACAATAGCCCAAACCTCGAATTACCCAAGATTCAATTCACAGGCCACATGAAGCTCAAGAAGAAGGAAGACTAGAGTATAGATTTTGTTCCCTTTTTAGAAGAGGGAACAAAAATATTCACAGGAAGAAAAAAGTTTGAAGCAGAGACTGAAGCAAAAGCCATCCAGAGACTGCCACTGCCCTACCTGTAGATCCAGCCCATATACAGCCACCAAACCCAGAACAACAATACCAACCAATCAACCAACCAACCAACCAACCAATCAACCAACCAACCAACCAACCAACCAACCACCAACTAACCAACCAACCAACCAGAATTCTCAGGGACTAAACCGCTATACAAAGAGTAGGCATGGATGGACCCATGGCTCCAGCTGCACATGTAGCAGAGGATGGCTTTGTTGGGCATGAATGAAAAGTTGATATTCTTAAAAGACATTTTAAGACCACAGAGATAAATGAGATACCTCAGATGGTATATGCACACCAAAATATGAATACTAGACTCATGTGTACCTAGTTGTTTTCGGTTTCTTTAGCTGTGTACTTGACAGAGCCTAGGGTCATCTGAAAGGAGAGCTTCAATTGAGGAATCATCTCAGAAGTCAGATTCTCCTGTGGGCATATCTGTGGGGGGATTGTCGTGTTTACTAAGTGGTAAAGGAGGATTCAGGCCACTGTGAGCATTACCATTCCAAGAAGATATCCAAAACTTTCCTAAAAAAAAAAAAACCTATCTGGGTACCAATTGGCCAGGGGCTAGTTATAAACAGCATTCTCTATGGCCTCCACTAACATCAACTGTGTGGTATGAAGTAGTGTTGTGTGGAAGAGCAAGAAGGCCTGTCTCTGCTGGCCTGAACTCCAGGACTGAATTCTGGACTGTTAAGTAATTCAAATATTCCTTCTTTGGATGGATTTTAGTCAGAGCATTTGTGACAGTGATAGAAACATGAATGTTTATTCAGTGTATAAATTGTGACTAGGGGTAGAGAAGGGGCTGTATAGTGGGGCAGTGTGTAGGAGAGCATATATCTGTTGTGAAATAAATGGTAAAGCTAGAGCTTCCAAGTTTACTCAGAGATCTTTGGGTAGTGTGTGCTTTTCTTTTCCCCATGACAAAATACTTGAGATAATTAACTTATAAAGAAAGGTTTCTCTCCTGGATCATGGTTTCAGATTTCATTGATGGGTTAGGAGAGAACATCTCAGAGGGAAACATGGTGGAGGAGATAGGTCATCTCATGTTAAATTGGAAGCAATGAGGGGGGGGGGAGACAGAGAGACAGAGACAGAGACAGAGAGACAGAGAGACAGAGACAAAGAGAGGCCCAGGTTCCAATGTCACCTTCTAGGTCACACTGCCAGAGATCGTACCTCCTTTCATACCTATGTCTACTTCCTAACGTTTCTATCTACTTTTAGTAACACTGTAGGCCTGGAACCAAACCTTTAGCATGTGGCCTCTATGGTCTATTGGTAATCTAAACCAAAACAAGTGGGTTTCTGAGTCAGGGGCATTGTAGGACATAGATCTTATGCAGTGTTGATTTTCATGAAAGTTGAAGTTAGGGAAGCATAGTTCATTCCTATTCTTATTCCCAGGATGTTTCTTACCTATGTCACATAAAGATCTGCATAGCATTAAAATAAAATTTCCATACCAAAATGTAAAAAAAAAATATAGAAATAGTTAAATAGAATTAGCAATTAGTATTAAAAGAAGCTCGTAAATACAACTAGTAATTGGCATTTGTAGCTAGGAAGCTATATTTTTAAATTGGTTACAATTGAAGAAAATATTGGTTTGGCAACTGTAGGTTCCAAATTTCACCCAGAGCATTTGCACACTGAGTCGATAAATTCTATTCTGATACCTCATGACTGTTTAATTATGGTCCTGTTTTTCCACATTATCATCCTGCCTGTGCCAAGGGCAATAAAGGACAAAAAGCAAGTGGAACAGTTGATGCAGCTACTCACCTACTTGTTCATCTAGCCGAGGCAAGATAATGCAGTATTAACAAAGGGATGCTGGTACTCATCTGTGTGGGCTTAGCTCCAAGCTCTGCCTCTCTATATGGACCTGTGCCAGGAAAGGTTATTTCAGCTCTCCTACCTGTCTTTCTAATTTTATAAAAATGCATGGGATTGTATCCGTATTTATGCCATAGAACGTTTAAAGTATAATGTGGCTTAATATCGCTAACACTTAAGACTCAGTCTGGCACGAGGTAAGTGCTTTATATAGTGTTAGCATACACAATGAGATGAGCTGTGTGGTTTGGTCTTCAAGTTCAGTATCTAGATTTTGGACAAAGAGCTGATGAATGAAGGTGGGAGGAGCCTGATGAACAAGAGAAAGCTTCTGGACATGTCTGATTTTAGGCCTGCACCATCAGGGCACTGCGCTCTGGGAAATCTACATGCCTTTGCAGTCTTTTGTGTTGGCTGGTATGCTTCCTGATTGGTTTCAGACTGAGGTGCATATTTCACATATTTCAGACTGAGGGGCATATTTCACATATCAAAGCAGACCTGGCCTCCAGGTTCTCCCAGCATCCCTCAGTGTCTCCCTGGCATACTCTGCCTACGACCCTAAACTTTCAGCCCAGGGGTTGGGCTGCCCTTCCCCCAGGGGCTCTTCTCTATATACTCTGGACATTTGCTCTCTCCCTGCCTTTTTCTCTCTTCCTCTCTGTCTCTTCTCTCTCTGTATGAGCAAGCTCCCTTTGTTTCCCACCTCCTTCTTTTCCTATGGTGACTTCAGTCTTTGAGGCCAGCAAACTCACCCAAGAGCAACTTTCTCAATAAACCTACATTTAATATAATGTAATCTGACTTGAACTGTCACGTTTCACCGGTGGAGAAATAAATTCTCACTTTGAATCTGCAACATCCACCAGAGGTTGATACTTTGCATAATTCATCCATAGCTAGCTGCTCTGTTGGGGGGACGCTGTGGAACCTTTAAGATATTGGAGTCTAGTGCCCAGAGTCACCAGGAATGATTCCACTCCTGGTTCCTCTCTTCTTCCCTGCTTCAGAATTTTCTGTGATATGAACGGCTTCTACCCTACACTCTAGCTGATGTGACTTGAACTTTTACATCCTGCCTCTCCTTCCACAGTGGACTGAGATCCTCTGAAACTGTGAGACAGTTGTTTCTATTAAGTATAATGGTCACAGTGACAAGTAACTTATTTTTTAAAGATTTATTTATTTATTATTTATTATCTATTTGTTTATTTATTTATTATATATAAGTACACTGTAGCTGTCTTCAGACACACCAGAAGTGGGCATCGGATCCCATTACAGGTGGTTGTGAGCCACTATGTGGTTCCTCGGATTTGAACTCAGGATGTTTGGAAGAATAGTCAGTGCTCTTAACCACTGGGCCATCTCTCCAGCCCTGACAAGTAACTTATAATGAGAACATATTTGCATATCGATTTATAGTAGTCAATGTTATTATGAATTGAACTTGTGAATCTTTGAAGTCAGTGTTTAGGAGCATTTCTTTGAGCTATTTATTGAAGACCAGCCCATAAAAATAAAATGTTTTTAATCTTGAGGACTATCTTTCAGTGAATCTTTGATACAAATATATGTAGAAATCAATGGTTAGAAGGACGAAGGGACTTGCCTAAAGTCACAGGACTTGTGCTATCAACTTTTTTTGATATGATGCCAGTCTCTGAATTATGTATGGCTTTCAATCTCTTTATTTTAAATAAAGTATATCTAGAACTATGTGCAGACATCTATTTATGACATAGACTGCCCCTGCCTGGGAAAAACTGTTTAAAAGTTGCATGCTTTGGCATGAGAAATTGCAAAGTGGTAAGATTATATCTGTGTAGAATTAACAGGATCTTCTGAGTATAGCTTCTCACAAAACTCAGTAGCACATTACTCCTGTTTAGGTGGCATATTTTTTTTTCCTTGAATCTCCTTATTCGGAGAGCTTCACATGGCCAGGATGCCAAGGGATATAAACAGTGCAGGTTGGAAAATGTCTACTTTAGGGAATAGGTGACTAATGTCATCCTTAGAGTTTGGATCCAAGGACAATAATCCAGAGTAGAAAAAGCAAGCTAAGATGGCAGGCAATTAGGACAGGTTTAGGTTAGTCATAGCCAGCTAGGCCTTGGAAAGCCAGAAATGTACTGCACAGAGGAGTCAGCTCAAAGGCTCCCAAGGTCAATGACTTAGAGTCAATATATGGCCACAGGGAGTAGGGAAATCAGAAGGGGGGTGAGGACTTGTTGGTAGCATGGGGGACAAATCTGTACCAGGGAAATAGGATCCCTGTTTATGTTTTTGTACCTACTTCTGAGGTCTGCCTTATCCAGGGCTTGGCAGGAGACACTGACAGGTGAGAAACCAACAGTGTTCTCTTGCCTGAAGTGAGCAGGCTAGTCTGGTAGGACCCGAAGGTTAGCGTAAGATCTTAGAGATGATACCAAAGGCCCTCAGCCATGGAAGAGCCTCAGAAATGGGGATACACTGATGGATTATTGGCATAAGACTTCATGTATGCATCAGTAAAAAGAGTTTATTTTTCTCAATTGCATAGCTTCAAATAGCAAGTAGCTTTCACTGAGGAGAGATGGGAAAAGAATTAAAACAATGTCCTTTCCAGTGACTCAGACATGTATAACACTGTTTCCGTAAAGAGAGAAGGTGGGGGGGGGGGAGCGTCATGGCACTCATAAGATTCAGGGAGCCATGAAACTCACAAGACTGGGTAGTTCAGAAAGATCCAGACTCAGGAGGTAATTGCTTGAGGCTCTCTATGCAGTAAACAATTGCTAGGAAAGAGACTGTCATGCCCCTGTAAGTCTAATGAATTCATGGATTCACCAAAGCAGCCTGGGGTGGGCCTGGTTCTTGCTCTGTCATCAGTGCCCTCGATGGGGGAATATAATGTTATGTAGCTGAAGAAAAAATCAAGTAACAACAACAAATAAAGAAGCTGCCAATCTCGTCTTCAGCATTTAGGACATGAAGGAATAATGGATATTTTATGCATTAGAGACAATAGTATATGAGGAAAACTTGAGGGAGAAAAGAAAGGAAGGAGGGAGGGAGGAGGGAAGAAGTATGTCAGAGATATAGTATATGTTTCTTCCTTTTTCCAAGTCTAGGTCAGAGTAGTAAGAGAACAAAATAAAACTTGTGTGTTGGTTTGACATTCTGAGAGCAGAGAAATACATACATCTCTGTCTTCCACATAAACACACATGGAAAAACATGTGAACCCCATGTTCAAATACAAACATAACACATATACAAGCTTCTTCTCAATCAACTTCCCCATTCAGCAAAACACACACACATTCACACTCACATTTATACACACACATTCACACACGGACATTCCCACACACGCACACACACACATATGACATACACACATTCTTCAATTGACAGTCAATAAATCAATCACCCCCTCCTCTCATGATAGCTGTGTGAGGTACACTCACTTTGACCTTGTATCCAAACAGTACACAAATGAAGCCATAGGAGCCTCTCTGCTTGATGACACATTCTGCGGTGTTTCTGACATCAAGTAATACCTCCATTGCCCCTTCTCTATAATAAAAATAAGATAAAAGGTGGTTTCTAGTTCTTTTCCACAAAACACGAGAAGGGAGGTTGGCAGAGGCTGCTCTATTGCTCAAGGTAAGTAAAAATGTGCAGGGATAGTTAAGAGATTCCTCACAAACTTTGTATGTTTGGCGCGGGAAGAACCAGGGATGTAATAGAAACAGCGGAAATGACTTCTGCATATGGTCAGAGCTGCAGAAGCAATCACGGGGAACAGCCCACATAGAATGCAGACAGTGTAGATTTAATTTAAATAACGCTGCGACAATTTCAATTCCTCCGAGTGTCCAGAGATTTGTATATTGTTTTTCTGCATTATTGGAGATTTCACCGTAAGCAAGAAAACAGACAAAACAGTCACAGTTAAGAGAAAATGCACCATTTGCACCCTGAAGATTCTAGCAAGATCCTGTGCCTCTGCCAAAGACTTGCATAATCCTCTCCGTCATCTGTCTTCCGGTACAGATCCACAGTCCCTCTAGAATACAAACAAAACTGTCATATCTGCTCTGTAGGAAATGCCCTAGCACTCTGGGAGTCCAGAGTTATCTAACTCATGTTTTATTCATTTGGCAGTTATGTACCAGATGAATCTGATCCAGGAGGGGCCACATCAGACCCTGGAGCATCAATCAGGGGATGATGGAACTGTTTACTTGGCTGTCTGGACCACGACAGTCTAATTTCCATTAAGCTCCGGCGAAGTTGTTTTTAGAAGAAAATATCTTCAGTCCTAATTATCATTCAATATTTAGGAAATTTTGAATGAGTTTCTTACAGAAACTAAGTTAAGAAGCTCACAGGTGGCTGTGACAAATGCAGACTCCATATGAAGTCTCTCTCAAGAGACTCTGAATGAGATCAGAGAGAGGTGTGAGAACCTAACAAGAAGGTCTCTAATTCCAGTGGCCCTGATGTGAGCAAGACCAGGATCTGTCAGATTTGAACAGCAATACAACAAAGATGAGGGCTTTCTGTTTTGCCTTATAAGGAACACAAACAGGTACTGACGGAGAGGAGTAAAATCTTGAGGAGGGAGAGGCACCATGGGAGACACACAGAAGTCAGAGGTTTACCATTTGTGGAAGCAACCCTTGGACTGAATTTTCTGCTCCATGGGACAATCCATAAACATCACCATATACACATACATCTAAGGACTCTGGTTTGTGTTGTTCATATAACAGTAAGTCCTGAGTACCAGTGCATTTCTTTGTATAGATGGGATACTTTGCAAAGGAATCTAAATGAGTTATTCCCTATGCCTTCCATGTTGAGATTCTTCAGGCCTGACACTGAGATGGCTATTCCCATTGATATGTGGTATGATGGTGGGACAAATGTTAGGTATCAATCAGCGCCACTCCAGAGACTTAGAATGTGTGTTTAAAATCTTTTTTTTTTTTTTTTTTTTTTTTTTTTTTTTTTTTTTTGCCAAAACCACAGACCACAGAAAAGGAAATACAAAAGGCACTGTTTTATACATTTTGGGTGGATGCATATATATATATATATATATATATATATATATATATATATATATATATATATTCATTACAGATCCTAATCTGAATAGGCTCACAACAAGAGAAGGTTCTGGATTCTGTGCTGGGACCAGGGTGCTTGCAAATCACCCTTCTAGTATGTCTGAAAAGAAAATCCAAGTCTCAGAAGAACCAAGATTTTATGTTTTGTCAACAGCTATGCTCTCAGAGCACTGATTCTCTTTCCTTTGGATAAAACTTTCCGAAGAAAACATCCCCTTGTAATTACCAGCTAAGCCTTCCTCCTTTGAACACACCCTGTCTCCTCCACGGGTTATCTGTTATGAGTTTGATTTCCATTATTTCAGTTCTTTCTGTAATTTAATTAATTGTTATTTCTTTATTAGATATTATTTTGAGGTTTGGCATTTTGCTTTGCTTTGTGGCATAATCAAGGTGGACTTTACACGTATTAAAGTATTACAATCCTTAATATATGAGTAGATTTTTATCCTGTGTTTTCACTAGAGCGAGTGATGTTTTGTAAATTGTGTGCAGCTTGGTTTTTTCACACCCTATGAAACCAATGGCATCCAACCCCAGAAGTACTCACTGTTCCTATTTCCATTACCAGGTTTTGCCCAAGATCAGATGAAAATCTGCAGTCCAACAAACTTCCTCACAACTACTGTTTGTGATAATCAGTTTGCAAAGAGTGAGAGGGTGAACAACCAAATAGATTGCAAAGAAAGCCAAATATAAATTGTCAGTCCTTCTGAAACTTGTTTTAAACAGGTGCTGAGAAGCAGGACATGTGTGCCAATATGTGTAGATAATTGTGCCAATATGTGTAGATAATTTCCTGACATATTGACAACCTCATTTTCTGATAGGAAGCCAAGTTGTCCTAAACCAAAGTATAAAAAAGAAACCCTTGAGAGAGGCTGGGCCCATTAGGAGAAGCCTTATGTAGCTCATAAGAAATTTAGGAGTGATCTTGCCTCCCTGCGCTACACGAAGGTGTAGTGTCATAGCCCAGGAGGAGGTCCCACCATCATCTCTAATGCGGAGGCCCATCAACTGGCCCACGATGCTATGACTCTTCCCAAACACTGCAGAATGTTTAACTGTGTCTGCTTAGGACATAACAACCACAGCATTTTGTTGGAACTGATCCCAACCACGTTTAAGCAATGATTTCGCATTGTAAATATATCCTTGTTACTACAGCCAACATCTTGTAGAAGTCAAGTGATTGTAACCCTAATGTACCGCTAATGGAAGCTGACACCAAACTTAGGTCTACCAAACTCCCAATTTCGGACCAGTTCCCGATTATGATAAATTACTGTAACAGTGGACCTAAATCTAAGACCCACACTGCGATCTAAATTCTTATCATATAGTATGGTAGTCGCAGCAGCCTATTTTGATGCTTACAGACAGGTGGACTGCCTGATGATACAAACCTGAGAAGTCATTTCAGGGCTGGTGATAGATGCAGTTTAATGGTGAAAAGCTTGCTTAATAGGTTCAATCCCCAGTGCCATAGAGAGAAGATAAAGAAAAGAGATAAACACTTTTTCAAATGACCCTGTCTGGACACTCCAAGACCGTCTTTTGTCTTCATAAGTACCTCAGCTGGCGACTATATGAACATTGCCAGCATCTTTAGGGCCTTCCTGATTCAGAGAACTAGCTCAAATCCACTTTCACGTCAACATCCAACACTGGTTTCGAACAGGCAGAGTGATCAGAAAATACAAATGACTGAAATTTCCAAACATGTAGAAGTTCCCAGTCTAGGGTCAATGAGCTCATGTTACCATTAGGTTTTTCCTACATTTGCTGTACCAGACATGGATTTCCTCCTGTGCAGCGGACCTCAAATTCAATCAGAACACAGTTCGTCATGTCCATGGTAGTAGTCCTACCACTGCGTGGGTGGTCAGATCTTCCTTGGCAGATCAGTCTCCCATAGTTCAAAGGGCCCACAGTTGGTTAGGACTCTTGATGCTTTTTCTCCCTAGCTGTCCAAACAGTGCCTTCTGGGACTGTGAAAGCCAACTGGAAGGGAGGGAGCTTCCAGTTCAGTTTTAGCTTGATCTCTTTGTTTTGTACAGCCAAGGTATGTGGTGTCCTCTTCACGGTATCTTAAACCACAAGGTCTTATCATCTCCTTCTGGGAGACAAGCCTTGAATTGCAAGAGCTTGAGATTTTGCTGGAAGGTTATAGGGAGGGAGCCAGGGGGACAAACCCTTTCTGACCAGCAACTCACAAGGAAGTATCCCGCTCCTGGCACTGGGTTCTCTGTTTAATGGTGCATGGTTTCTAAAAGCAGCGTTGTCCAGCGATGTAGAGTATTTCCAGTCAAAGACTCTCCAAAGGATATAGTTCTGATTTGTTATAAGATAGTGGGTTTCCATGTGATTTCTTCATTGCCCCTCACTTTAGTTGTTTCCCAACATTCCATATTTTTATGCTTTACTGGGATGTTGATGCAGAGATGCTTGTACTTCCATTTAGTACACGTTTTCCTTTGAAAAAATGTTATAAACCAAGCATATATTCCCACACATGTATACACACACATATAGTGAAGATCTTTAACATAGAAACACATATCCATCTGTTTAATGCTTTTATGGGAATAACAAATTAATTAATCTTCTATTGAGTGGCATTTAAATGATTTTTTTCACCCAGAAAATGTCCTTTTTTAGGGATTAGAGTTTTCTCTAGAAAAACATGACTAAAGTGCATCAAAGTGCATTAAAGTGACCAGAGTAAGTGGCTTTGGGAGGTTCACATTGTCTGTCTCGTTTCTCTATCTCTGTCTCTCTGTCTCTATCTCCCTCTCTTTTCTTTTCCTCCCTCCTCCCCTCCCCCCATCTCTGTGTCTGTGTATTTGGAGACATAGGAGAGTAACTAACTACAAGTATGGGTCCTAGTACATATAAGTTCCAGATATTTATTCTAAGAAAAAAAAACCTTAATTACATTATTTAGTAAGAAAACTTCATACAGTTAGTTATATAACTGCATTTATATCTTTTTGGTCAATTTACATGTTTCACTTTTTTAACTCTGGAAGTTCTGTCGCCGTGGTATGGCTAGCATCTAGAAAGATCCGGTAAGCGGTCCTTCTCAGGCAGGCAGGAGATAAATGTTACCCCAGGAAAAGAAAGCTTGAGTTCTGGGTCATCAGGCAGATTTACATACAGCAGAGGCAGGCTCCTGCCTCTGGTTTTTCGAATCCTGTTCTCTAATAGTGTGAAACAATACAGCCCACTCCCTGCACTCTGAGCTAGGGCTCCATCTCTTCTTCGGATAGACTTGTCCTCGTTTGTTCTGCTCCCTGCTGTCTCTGTCTCTCCCTTTCAGGCTGAAGTGTGGGAGTTAAGAATTGGAAAGTACACCAGTCTCCTAAGGCTGAATGAAGACTGGGGGATGTTTCTGTTTAAATCTCAGTATTGTATTCCAAACAGGGAGCCTTAGGCTTTTCCCCCCACATCCCCCCCCCCATGTCCTCCTTTAGTCTGAGCTTATTGCCATGGCTTTGTTTGGCTTCTCTCTCCTTCTTCATCAAAGATACCCAAAGGACCCAGGATCATCCTATGGTAGATGTGTAAGGTCTTCTTTTAAAGTCGCGAGATGTGTTATTTGAAACAGACCAGAACGCATGTGGTCGTAACATGGGAGCAATTCGTAATAACCAGAAGACTGAAAGGAGAGAGAGAGAGAGGAAAAAAAAGAGCATCCGAGCCGGGGAGAAGGGAGCCAGATGTCTGAGGGTCTGCCACACACGTACCGCCTGAAGGATGGAAGGGGAGAGGATTTCTCAGGGTTGGACTTCAGGAGAGCACAATGATTCTTCTTCAGGGAACAAGAAACCCAAAGGAAGAAACAAAGGTCAAACTTGCTCCCCAGAGACAAGCTGAGGAAAAGAGTCCCCCTTAGCTGTAATACTTCCCGGAAGTTCCGCCTCTGCTCACCCTCCACTTCCTTCCTCTTTTCAACCTACCTGTAGTAAGCCAATCGACAAGGGCTCAATGTCATTGCGCATCTCCGTTTCTGATGGCAATCTGGGCTAAAAGAGAGAATGCACTGGACCTTCTCCCATTCTAATACATTTTCCGCGCAATCGGGGGACACATGGCTTTTTTTCTTGCTGTGTTTCCTATGAGCTGCCTGTGGCATTTTCTGTTGCTTGTTTGCCTACTGTTGTGTTTTAAGAAAACGCATATAGGCTAGGAATTCAATCTGACTTTTGAAACTATGTATTAATTCCGTTTCTCATTGCTCTGACTCAATATATGAGAAGAAGCAACTTGGGGTGGGGGGGCGTTAGATTTCTTTTGTTTCAAGGGCTTGCGGTAGTGAAGGCACAGAGTCCATTAGCGGTGGTAGGAACTTGCATCTCAGTTTGTTGCCTTTTTGTGGATCAGGAGGCATGGAGCTTGGGCGGGAAATAGAGCTAGACATTTCCAAGCTCAACGCTAAAAGTCTCTATATCTGTCAGCTGGGTCCCATGTGAAAAAGGTTCCATAGTGTTCTAAATCAAAACCACCAGCTCGGGACAAGTGCACAACTAACGGGAGCCTGCGTGGAACAATTCTCATCAAAACCACAACGCTGTCGTAACCAGAGTGGGGATTCTCTTCAGTTTCAGATTTTCGGGATGGCACAGGTAGGAAAAGGGCCGGACCTGGGAATAACGGGTGCCTGCTAGGAAATTCTCAGAGGAAGAGGAGGAAGTAGCCTCATCTAACACTGGCGAAAGGCACAGGCAGGAGGCTCACAGCGCTCAGGGACATCATTATATACATTCTCACATTCTGCCTTCACAATGGTGCTGATACGGGCTACCATGTTCTCTATTCTGTCTATATGAAGACTAAGTCCAAAGATGTAAATGATTTAATACAAGCAAAACAGCATTAAAATTCAGGTATTCTGACTTTGTCTAGAAAGTTTCTGGGAAACCATTCAGCTGCATCTATTTTCATGTATCGTCTAGTTTATTGATAGTCGAGATGACTCTCTCTCTCTCTCTCTCTCTCTCTCTCTCTCTCTCTCTCTCTCTCTCTCTCTCCCTCCCTCCCTCCCTCCCTCCCTCTCTCTTTGATGGTGTAACGTTTATGCCTTTGGATTTCTATCGCTGTGAAGGGTCACCGTTACCACTGCAACTCTTAGTAGGGAAAAACATTTAACTGGGGCTGGCTTACAGTTTTAGAGGTTTAGTTCACTTGTTGTTGTGGCAGGAAACATTCCCATGTGCAGGAAGGCATGGTCCTGGAGAAGAAGCAAACAGTTCTGTGTCTGGTACAGCAGGAAGCAGGAAGAGAGAGTGACAGCTGGGCCTGGCTTAAGCTTCTGAAACCTCTAAGCTCACTCCATGTGCCACACTTCCCCAAACAAGGCCACACCTATTCCAACAAAGCTATACTGAGAGTTACGCCCCTCCCTATGGGCTGTTGGGGTCCGTTTTCATCAAACCAGCACAGTAGATCATGTAGCTCTGTGAAGGGTGTTTTTCTTTTTTAAAGGAAAAATTTAAAGGCAGAAGAGATATGTGGAGTTCTTTATATTTATATTTTATATTTCTAAAGGGAGCAAAGAAAAGCACAGAATTTCGCATTCAGGTAGGTCAAAGAAAAACAGGTAAAAGTTTGTAAGGAAATTTGTAAGAAAGTAGCGGCAAAGGGGGTCTGCTGAGGTGGGGTGTAGGTTTATATTAAGGGGATATATGATTGAACAGTAGAGAGGTAAGTGGGGAAACAGGCTGAAGTAGCGAAAGAGGAGGCAGGAGTTGGAGATGGAAGGAGGAGGAGATAGAGGCGGACATGGATGTTTCTCTCAGCACATCTCTGGCTGGATGAGATTGTCATGATTATTTCTATGGGTTTCTATGGATCTAATTTATCTCATATAGATGGGCAGTTTATTTCTTTGTCCATTGGTTGTAAGCTTATTGTGTAGAGGGTTTGTGGATTGAGAATTTAACTTATAAACCTGTTTGATAAGTTAATAGATGTGAAGTCATGTTTGTATTGGGTGGTGGAGGAAAGGAACAGGGGCAGGGGAGTGAACCATGCTTGAGTTCTTAGAGGCGGCATGAAGTCGCCTGCCAAGTTAGAGATCCCCACAGTGCTAGAGTGTCCCTGAGTGCTGGCACAAGTGTGGGATAAATGGTTAAGCCACTTTTTAATATTTTACCACAATGGTGGGGGACAATGTGTAAATTTGAGCATTGTGGTTTCAGAATTGAATTATCTGGTAGCTTTTTCTGGGAAACATGAGCAAACATCTTCTCACCCCAGACAGGTCACCAACAGTAGATTCTGCCCAAGTCTAGCTTGAGGGATGTCAGCAGTGAGATATGCCAGAAACATAGAAGAATACATTGATGTCTTTCTACATCAGAATTCTTTCTCAGAATTTATGAAATAACAACAAACCCCCAAGGTACCTCAAATTATTGGCAGCAATGTGCCAGGCAGACCCTCTGTCTATGAAAACCCTGGCTGAGGCGACCATAGATTCTTTTATTCCAGTCTTAACTACTAATATTAACTTTCATCTTGCACATAACTCCACACACACTGTGTGTGTGTGTGTGTGTGTGTGTGTGTTATAGAATAGCCATAAAGAGTTAAGAGGTCTAGGAGAATTGAACACTAAGAAAAATAATTCTTACATATGTACTAAAATTTGTATAAGTGATTGTAGATTTATGTTAAGGTGATATATGATTGGACATAAGAACGATAGGCAGGGAAAGGTCTGGGAAGACAGAGGAGGAGGGAGAGAGGCATGGACAAAATGGAGGCAGACATTTATGTTTCTCTTAGAGCATCTCTTCATAATTAAGGTACATCTCTTCATAAATAAGGTTATTATGAATGTTTTATAAGGGATGGAATTGTACAAGATTATTTGATTTATCTGGGTGGGCAAATTATATTTTATCAATTGGACCAGAGTGTTTTGGTGATTTAATTTAGTTCAAAGGGTGGGATACATAAAGCCAGACATGGAGTTGGTGTATGTGTGTGTGTGTGTGTGTGTGCGCCTGGAGTGCAAAGTGGTGTGGGGACTGAGTGTGTGTGTGTGTGTGCTCTGCTCCACACTGGACTGGCATCCTCAGAGTGAGACCACAGAGGCCAATAAAAGGATAAGCCATTTATTTATTATTTACCGCAGCAAGTGATAGCTTTCACTAAAGTTTTAATATGAAGACTTAGAGAATGGGAGACATAAGCGTTTCCAGTTGTTCCTGTGGTGTGTGGTAAGTGGAAACTATTGTGGAGCTCCAGAGCTGACATAAAGCAGCAAAAGACACTGCAGAGGAGTGTGGGTGCCCTTGCTCACTTGGCATTCAAGAAGACCCTGTGATATACAAACTTGGGAAAGGCAGGTGCCCGGAAATGTCCCATTAAGGGTCATTAGTCAGGTTGCTGAATGACTTTTTAACCAGCTCACTAGCTTCCTTTCATCCTTAGGAGTGTTTTCTTTCTCGCTATGCCATCCCTATTTCTACTGCCAACTATGTATTCTTGGTGCAACCTTTTGCACCAGGACACCAGAGCTGAAATGTGTGCCCTCTGAAGTCAGATCCTTGCCTGACACTCCTAAGCACGCTTCTCTGACACTGGGCTTTCTCGGGATTCTCTGACCTCCATGCCTAGCTCAACAGGTGTGAGGTTTTTGTTTGTTGTTTGTTTGTTTTTGTTTTTCACCTTGCCTGCACTGTCGTTCACCTCTCATATTTTAATAAAAAAGTATCTCAGGCTTTCTTCTGAGTCAGTTTTTCCCCAACTCTTCTATTAATGAAACTAAGAACCCAAAGGGAACCCTCAATTCCCTTGGCAATGTGTATATTTGGGTCATCCAGGCAAGTTCCCAATCTGCCCACCCCCAGATAAGCATGTCCTGTAAGCAGTAGGGGCCTCTTAGGTCAGGACACAGGTCCTTTACAGACTGCCTGCTGCTGCAGCTACGACATGACTGAGGAGGGGTGGCTGAAAAACCATCCCAGAAATACGAAAGGCAACTCCTCAATCATTTCTTCTCTTCATTCCCCAGCTTTGCAGTGAGCGTGGAGACAACCGGCTGCCACGGACCACCGCTGGACACCACGTGGGGCAGATGCAGAAGCCACAGATAGTATCCTTCAGCCCCCAGCATGTCCTGCACGTCATTGAGAACAAGTCCCACAGCTTAACAGGCTTAACAGCTTGACTTTAATTCCTCCCTCACCACGTTAGCAGTTAGCACCGGGTGCACAGGAAGCAGCCCACACGCTGGAGCTTCTGGGAAGGCTCAGATCTGTGTGTGTCTGTGTGTGTGTGTGTGTGTGTGTGTGTGTGTGTTTAAACAGCTTTCCTGAGCCGGTTCAATTGGGAAAGGGGTGCCTTTTTCAGCTCAAGCCTCATCCAGTTTAGGTGACCCATGCTTTTCATGTCCAGCTCTAGAGCCCTGGCACTAGGCAGCTTCCTGGGTGTGTGTCAAGGGGGAGCCTGAAAGCAAACACCTAGGTACCCACAATACAACAGGAGGCATTCTAGGAAGCTGGTAAATGATTCAGTAGGCCTAATAGAGTGGTCACAAGGGAACATTGCTGGGATGCAATTAAGTGGTACTTTAATTTGAGAAATATTTAAAAGGTTGTGGCATAAAACATCCACTTGGATCTTTGTGAGCAACAATTTCATGGGAAACAAAGAGCAGAAAACCCACTGTGTTTTGTTGGATCAGAGCTTGTTCCATGAATAGCTTCCCTTTGCCTCAGCAGGCTCAGCCTTGCATCCAAATAAACTGAGTTGACTTTAAATGCAGCACCAACGGGTGACTTCTGTCTATCCGGAGATAAAATGTAATGACTACCTTTTGCACATCTGTTACTTAGTAGTCACAGTAATGTCACAGTGCAGTAAATCTCATCCCCAGGATACCTCCCCAAGTCAATTTTATTGATGGCTTTGTGCTGTTGGTTCAGATGAGTAAGAAGCCACAGCTCTTGTTAAACAAGTCTAAAAGACGTTTGTGTGCCAGAGGCTGGGGAAATAAATTTCACAAAAATTGGGATCCTTTTCCACCAGACTAAAATGTCTATCTGTGGTCTTAAATATGCCAAGATATACTCCTGCCAAGAGAAGATGGGTTGCATGTGACCAAGCAAGAGAGAGCTTTTGGTTTTAGATGCACGGTGAGCCTGGCTTGAATGTGCCATGTCACTAAAGTGAGATTAAATGTATTAGATTTTTTAGCAAACCCAGAGTGAAAAATGGCTCCTCAGCAGGTTCAGTCTGTCTTGCAATCTAGATTGTGTGTAAAACAGGCATGTGAGTTCTCCAAGGGCAGGCATGATTCATCTTTCACAGCTCGGTCCCCGTAGCCCCAACACCATTGAACATGAATTAAACACCAAAATGTATGAATGAATGAATGAATGAATGATGATGATGATGATGATGATTTTGAGTCTGAGTTGTTGACTATCACAGTTGGTGAATCAGCGAGACACAAGCCCTAGGTCAGTTAAGTGCCTTATAACTCTCATTAACGGAACTCTCATTTCACAGCTGGGGAGGGATGGGGATCTCACCTAACTTTTCTGAGGTTACTCTAAAGTGGGAGGAAAGGTGAGCTCTTGAATGCAATAGAGGATTCTTCATCTCAGGTTGCTTTAACTTGTGAGTTAGGATGTTGGACACTCACAGCCATACAAAACCGCCACCGAATCAGTGTCCTTGGGTTCTTGTTTTGCAAGTTCGAAGGATAGAATTCACAGACCACGGAAGAGGGAGTTTTTGAAAGGAACTTATAGGTGTATAGGTTAAAACTTTCTGAGATGGAAGCAAGCAGAGCTCCAGTCTAACATGAGCAGGTTCTAGGGAGTATTTCATAGGACGTGTGGCAGAAACCAGGATAAGGCATGGCAGGTAAGTTGGCCAGTACAGTAGGTCTACCCTTGAGGTAGTGGGTACCTCTGAGTTCTGCTCACAGCTTCACAACTAAGCTTCTGGATGGTATTCACATTGTGATATAAAGGAAGAAGAGAGAAAGAAAGAAAGAAAGAAAGAAAGGAAGGAAGGAAGGAAGGAAGAAAGGAAGGAAGGAAGGAAGGAAGGAAGGAAAAAAGAAGGAAAAAAGAAGGAAGAAACGAAGGAAGAAACGAAGGAAGGAAGAAAAGGTGAAGCATTTCTCCTCTGTATCAGGCAGAAACAAGGGCATTCCTGGCTTCTGGAGAAAGACAGGACTCAGAACTGTTGGCTTTGAGGTCATGCCCTACCTCAATTGCCTAACCAGTTTCCGTCACCTGCTGTCATCAATTAATGCACTTAGGTTGGGTTTAAAGTTCATGGTTCTCATGCAATACCGTCTAAACTGCCAGGACTGGGTAAAAGGCACTGACCGGCTTGGGAGATGGCTCGGTCAGCAAAGTTCTTAGATCACAAGCGTGAAGACCTGAGTTTGGATCCCCAGCCCTTACACAAAAAGACAGACCTTATGGCATATGCCTGCAATCCTAGTGTTGAAAAGGAGACCTCTGGGGCTTGCTGGCAAGTCAGCCTAGCCAATCAGAAATCTCTAGGCTCAGTGAAAGACACAAGCTCTCAAAATAAGGTAGAACTAGAGAGATGCTCAGTAGTCAAGGGTACTGACTGCTCTTCCAGGGACCTGGGTTTGATTCCCAACACCCCTGTACAATGGCTAACAGCTGCCTGTCACTCTGGTTCCAAGGAAATCTGATGCCCTCTTCTGGCCTCTGAAGGCATTGCATGCACATGGTGCACAGCTGTAAGGACCATGCAGGCATAATACCTGTTCAATAAATAAATAAATCTAAAAACATAAGTAAGGTGAAGTAATTGGGAAATGACACTTAGCCCAAGCTTTTGGCTTCCACATACATGTGCTCACACAAGTGAACATATATACATGCTACACACGGCAGAACTGAATAAAATCTGGAGTTTCTTCATAGTCCCTCTTCCCCATAGAGAGTGTTAAGAAAAATGGTGGAAAATGCCTGACATTTCCTCCCTTCTTTTTCCTTTATATACTATTCTTCAGACTCTGCTGGCGTTTCTTAACTATGCACCACATATTTTATTATTTAACTGAAGAGGTTGGAGAAATCTGCAAGTAAGAAAAACTTCCACATGCTCTTCCCTCTGCCATCTGGCCTCAGCTTACATGGAAGTGAGTGATGAACGCACAGTTCCCTGCCTCCAGGCAACTATCTTGTTTTACTTTCTTGTCCTTTGATACCTGTTGTTTCGTTATAAAGCACGACTATGGAGCCAGACGTGGCAGTGCTGGCTTTTAATCCCAGCCCTTGGGCGGCAGAGGCGGGTGGGTCTCTGTGAGTTTGATGCTAACCTGGTCTACAGAGTGAGTTCCAGGGAGGACAGTCAGGGATATGTAGGGACCCTGCCTCGGCACAACAACAACAAAGACAAAATCACAAATTTGGATGTAGATAACTGTAGTGATTTTCTGAACTTATCAGACTTTTTAGAGGGTTCAATTTCCTGCTCGGTTTCCCTGGGTAGTTATGGTAATGATTTCTAAAGTTTGTATTCTGTGGCAGTTCACACATGAGCTTTTCTTTCTCTCTCTCCTTTTTAAAATTTACATTTTAAATGTTATACCCTTTCCCGGTTTCTTCTCTGGAACCTTCCTACTCCATCCCTGCTCCCCCTGCTTGTATGAGGGTGCTCCCCCACCCACACCCACCCACCTCCCTACCCTAGCGTTCTCCTACACTGGGGCAGGCATCCAGCATTCACAGGACCAAGGGCCTCTCCTCCTGTTGATGCCAGACTCACTCAAAAACTCAGGTGACAGCAGATGCTGGCGAGGATGTGGAGAAAGAGAAACACTCCTCCATTGTTGGTGGGGTTGCAAGCTGGTACAATCACTCTGAAAATCAGTCTGGTGGTTCCTCAGAAAATTGGACATAGTACTACCTGAGGACCAGCTATACCACTCCTGGGCATATACCTGAAAGATGTTCCAATATCTAACAAAGACACATGTTCCACCATGTTCATAGCAGCCTTATTTATAATGGCCAGAAGCTGGAAAGAACCCAGATGTCCTTCAACAGAGGAATGCATGCATGAGTTTTTCTTGTCCTCATGAGAACAATTCAAAACTCACTTCTCTCCAGCAGGATCTTCCTGTCCCTTTCTTTACTCTATTAGCAACCCCTAACACATGCTTCATAACAATTTATGATAATAAGTCAGTTATTCTTTGGAGCCAATGGAGTGTTTATGAGACTGTCTAAGACTAAAACAATGCTTTTTAAACATTTAGATCTGTTGAAACCAGTTTAGACTCATTTGTTTTGACTCCTGCTTCTAGTCTTGCATCTCCTGGGTTTTGTTTTTTGTTTGTTTGTTTGTTTTGTTTTGTTTGTGAGGACTCTGTGGTCTTAATCCTTTGTTCCTAAGTATCCTAAGGAAATTTTTTTCCGATGAGCTCCACAAGCTGTTACCAATCTTGACTGATTTGACGACACTGGGTCCATTAATGTAGATGGGAACCGTGTTTGCTCATTTATTAACAGTAAACTGTTTTCCTTAATCTGTCTTTCAATGGTGTGGAGAGTTAGAAAATTTTGAGTCCCTGCCAATGGTATCCTTACCTCATATAGAAATATATATATATATATATATATATATATATATATATATATATGTATGTATATATATGTATGTATATATATATATATTTTTTTTTTTCCATTCTGCCAAACTCCTTTCTGCTTTGCCCTGCAAGTTTAGGCAACCTCAATATACCAATCTGTGTCTTTACAGACTTGCCTAATCTGGCAGATCATATACATTAAATAATATAATATTTAGTATTTTGTAACCCTTTTTCCATACATAGATGATGTATTCATGTAGTCACACACCGGCAATTCATTTCTTCTCCCCACAGCCAGCACAGTTATCCTGTGGTCAGAGCTCTCCTCACTCTTGCCATTTGTTTTCCGTGATAAAAACTCTCCACCTAAATTAAGCACTGCCAAAGAGAAGAGGTTTTCTCTTGGCTCACAGTTCCCAGCTACACAGTTAGGGGGAAAGTCCTAGTAGCAGAAGCTTGAGGGAACTGGTTACATTTTCAGGAAGCAGAGACTAGTGGCTCAGTTCACTTTCTCTGTTTCATACGATCTAGTTATACAATCCTCTGACCCAAGGAATAGCCTACCTATAATTAAATGGGTTCTCCACAGATGACATGTATATCCTTATGCATATATGTGTATATATATATATATATATATATATATATATATCAAACATATACATACGTTACAATATTTTTTAAAAGGCCATGAAAGTGTTGAGGTGTAGGGAAACACAGGAGGCATTCATTGGAGGGAGGAGAGTTATAAAACTGAAATATAAAACTAAAAATAAGATTTTTAAACAGATGGGTTTCCCATATCAATTGGGGATCCTCAATAGATCCCAAGTCAACCAGAATTGTCAAGGTCTACAGGTTCATGTCCCAAGTGAATCTATATTCTGTCAAGGAGGAAACATGTGGAAACCTGACCTGTTCTTTCCTGATTGCCAACACACGGTTTTTAAGAAATAGTCATTCCTAGATCCCAATCTCTATCTTATTGGATCAGAATCTCCAAGGATTTGAAAAGGAAATTGATAATTTTACTGAACTCTTCAGGGTTGTGACAATCAGGTGTCACATGCCAGAGAGTACCTCAAGGGACTACCCTATCCTTAAGCAGAAAAAAATCTTTGTGTCACAGATTTCAAATCTAAGAATTTTTTGTATGTGGTGACTGGCTAAGAACACTTCTTTATATCAGATAGCCAGATAGAAAACAGATTGCTTTAAGGTTGATCAGATTAATGGGGTACAGATCTTCCAGATAAAAACATCTCTCCCAACCACACTGACATTTTTTTGTATTGGCAATAGTTTTTTCAGAGTGTGTATTCTGAGTGGAAAAATTGATTTAGGAACCTTCTTTGAGCATGATGGTGCAATTTTATGGTTTATCTATTTGGACAGCTAGACTCCAGCTGTGTCTGAGGCCTCCAGACTCCAAAAAGCATCCAGTTGGGCAGCAGCTTAAAAAAAAAGTGATATTCAAGAGACTTGGAGTGATTTATTGGATATACTCAATGAATTAAGAAATGAGAATTTTCGTCTTAAATACTCTGGTGTATCTTGGATATTAGCCATGTTTCTATCCATCTCTGTCTATTTGTTTCTCTCTCTTCTCACTTGGTGAGACAGAGTCGACTGCAGAAAAAAATATTGACTTTGGTAATTGTTTACATCCTGGTGGTCATTATTCGGGGCTACCATTTAAAATAGAAGCACACACACCGAAGCTGAGAGTAATGGCTCATTTAATGCTCATGGCTAGAGTGCAGAGTATGTTAAGAGAGAACACCAGAGACGGCCAACGCCCAAATGCTTGTCAGAAGCCTTTCCGAGCATTCAAACCGCAAGCTCACCTGTCGTTGTTATTGTTTCTTTTCTCTTGTTGTTGTTTTGTTTTCCTAGACAGGCTTTCTCTGTGTAGCCCTGTCCATCCTGGAACTCACCCTATAGGCCAGGCGGGCCTTGAACTCATTCTTCTGCTTCTGCCTCTCATGTGCTGGGATTAAAGGTGTGCACCCTTATCGTCCCTGTTTTCAGGCATGGCTTCCACAATGTCCTTTTGGGCTGCTAACACGAAGTTCCACTGGAGACTGTTAATTTAAAACTGCCGAAATACCAGAAATTTGTATGGGGGGTTGGGGGAGGATGTCTTTAGTTAAACACGTGTCCCATCAATCAGACAGTCCGGTCTTGAGAGGCAAGGCTGGTTGACCCCCTTCCCCCCCCACGGCAGAAAACACCAAAGAAAGACCAGTGAGAAAAGCTGCCATGTGCTGGTTTCGCTTGCTTTCACACAGGCAATGCTCGAGTTTTGTTTTTTTAAAAATGAAACCTTCTCAGGCCTTTCAGGAGGCTTGTACCTCACAAACATACCTGCATTAGCGATGTGATTGCCTTAAGGCAGAGATTTGTCCTTTCTGTAGGGTGCCCACAGTTCTCCTTACAGCCTGTGCTGGCAGTTAGGGGCGGGGCTTAACCGTCACGATGGACAAATGAGCACATTTGCAGCTCTCCCTCGGCTCCTCTTTTTTCTTTAGGGGAGAGAGGTTTATCTTTTCCTGTCTCTTAAAGTCCCCATGAATCACAGTGTGTGGAAATCAATGTGTCGCGGGTGAAGTTTTCCAAACTTCAAAGGCCAGGTGGCCTTGAGCACAGAAGGATCCGCCTGCCACCCAAATGGTCCTAAGCATTCCCTCCCCCACCTGGTCTCCCCAAAGCAGGCAGATCCCAGGCTGTTCAGGGTGTTCTGAGGGCATTTGGGAGCTAAAACAGATGTCTTAGCACAAGTGTTTCTTCCCATTTAGAGGAAGAATAAAGGAACAGCGTGGGTTGTTCAACTTGTGTGTTTGGAGATGGAAGGCTATTAGAAGCCCAGCTAACACCCCATTTCCCTTCAGGCTCCCATTTACCTCAGGATGGACCGTCCAGCCTTTAATCCTGGCCTTGCAAATCAAAATTTGACAGCGACTCATCCTGCTGGACATCTGCTTTCCTATTTTTAATTATAATTGTTTTGAGTCTTTTGATACTGAGAAATTATAATCAATGAGTATTAGAAAAAAAAGAGGGCACCATTGTATATATAATAATAGTGGGGCTGGAGAGGTGGCTCAGTGGTTAAGAGCACTGACTGCTCTTTCAGGGGTCCTGAGTTCAAATCCCAGCAACCACATGGTGGCTCACAACCATCTGTAATGGGATCTTATGCCCTTTTCTGGTGTGTCTGAAAACAGCTACAGTGTACTTATATATAATAAATAAATCTTAAAAAATAATGTATATGCTACATTTATATATAATGTACAGTACATGCACTATATGTATGTATGATATATTTAACTATACATAATATAAATACATATATTTATATAATATAACATAAGTAATCAACATACATATATAAATACCTGCAATATATAAAAGTTTACATGTCTACATATACATGTGATATTTATTACATATTAGTTATTGGACAACTATGTGTGTTATATATGAAAATGTGCATGCATATGTTCTGCAGCCTTTTGTATTTTCTTGGACTTCCTCTTTCTCCTGTTTTTTTGCGCAGAACTGCTGAGATTAACAGGGAATTCCCAGACTTCTTTCTGACAGGATGAGGAAGGCCAGACAAGTGAGCTCTGGAGAGTCTCATGATTGCAGAGCTGAGACATGAGACCTCCAGGAAGCATCCTTGCTGGAGAAACACTGTAGACTCTGTCTCAGCAACTTCCGAAAGGAGTGGGGGGTTATTGCCCCACGAGATAGAGGAAGCCAACTTTGGCTTGGCCTCAGTTCATGGACATCTCCTGGCTATCTATGGGACTTTTCTATCTCCAGCTGCAATTACTAAATGTACAATGTGCTCATCTTCCAAACCCATGGAGGGGTAGTCAGGGATTTTGTACCTAGTTTACTTTCATTCTGTAGGAAGTATCTCCCTTTGTATTTGAAGATAGACTTTTACTGTTCATAGGGAGGCTGGAAGGAGACAAGGAAGCATCCTTTCTTCAGTAAAAAGGTGCCAGAGAAGTTACCTACAGGCAAAATGAAATAGCAGTGATTATTAGGTTACATTTAGGAAGTGTATGTATGTGTGGATTATGAAATGTTAAATGCATAACAGTTAAGCATTGCCTACGTTTCAAACCTGACTCCCACTGTAGATTCACTGTGTGGGAGAGGAAGTGACCTGTGAAAACTTAAGTATAGTCCACTTTTGGTATTTCCATTAAGTGAATTTTTTCCTCCCTGTGTCACTAAATACGAAGGATCTGGGTAATTCGTATGCTTTCCCTACAGCTGTTTACATCCGTACCGTGGGCTGGCTTGTCATCCCTGTTGATGTAGGAGCCGGGAAGGGACCATTAACTATGTAAGTTGAATACCACAGAACACCACAGATGTTCCCTGATTGTGTGCTGATTTTTCAGACGTAAATCTCAACATTCTGGAAGGCTCGGTAGGAAGTTCTGGGAAGTAATTATGGAATAAAAGAAGTTTTAAACAATGGCCAATGCAAACAAACGTACAATGTAAACAAACCAAGTCTCCCATGCACTTCCTTCTCAGCCATAAATACATCTTTTCCTCTTGGGGGGTCTTACTCGTTCCCTATCTACAGCATCCTTGGCAGAGTTAGTCTGCTTTATACTTCGTCTAGCCTTCCCTCAAATGCATAGCCTTCTGGTAGCACATTTAAGATATGCACTTCTTTCACCGATTGCTTGAAGAACAGGCATCCAACTTTGAGCAGGTTTTAGAGCAAGAACAGGCAAATAGCCCCACGGTTCACTGGACAGCCCTGTTCTAAGCCAGGCGTGGGTTCTTCTCAGCTTTTCATGTCTGTCAGGTATCCCACGCACATCTTCCATGATTATATTTGCTCTATGCGTTACTATGTTACATTTCTTCACAGAACAAATGGGAGCGATTAGAGGTTCCCCAGTGCACATATCAAATACACCAGCCTGCCCACACCCGCTCACGGGCACCCCCTTTCCGATCCTCAGAGTCAGAAGAAGTTCTCAAGTGTTTGTCTCCACAGGTCTCAGCAGAACTGTCTGGATTATGAATCTGGAATCTAGGGAGTGAAGAGGTTCTGGGAATCTGGTTTTTACTGAGCATACGTTTTGATTCTCATGCTCACTAGTACTAAAGAACGAACACCTTAACTCGCTCCCTTCTCTACAAGAGCCTGAGGTAAGAATCCATATCCGTCAATATCAAGACCCCTAAACTGACACAGGACTAAAGTACTCAGTCTATGTTCCCATTTTCTTACTCTAAAGCAAAGATGATAAGGCTACCTATATTTCAAAGGCTTGCAAAAAATTATATATAATGTGTGGGCATATACATATGACCTATAACCAAGCTATTATTCATACTAAATCCTATTATCAATAGTAAATATGTCTGTACATATGTGCGAGGTTGTTCAACTTAAGATTCTCCTATTTTGATGAATTCTCTATAGGTATTTATCTCTTTATTTATAAAACCATAAGAAATTCCCATTTTCTTTATTTCATTTTCTTCAAAACATGATGGCCACCCCCTCCCAGGCCCTTAATATAAGATACAATGAGGTCAAACTTTCAGTTTTGAAAAACATATGTACAAATAACATTCAGATGGAGCAATTATATTTAGGAATATGTACACATGGACATATATGTATGTAAAAATAATTATTGAGGAAGAGATCATGAATTTGAGAGAGAACACGGAGATTTATATGGGAGGGTTTGGGAAGAAGAGAAGGAAGAAATGTTTTACTCTTATGATCTCAAAAAGAAAAGGAAAACTAGATGCAATGCTTTTCTCAGTACCACCTCAGATAGCCTCAATACCCAGCCATCCTCTGCAAAATTCTCCATTCTGACCAATTGTCTCTTTTGTGCAGAAAGGAGAGCAAATGCCTTTGCTCTCTGCCTTCAATTCCTGAGCCATGGTTATCAGCAGTGGAGTGTCATATTTAATTAGACTATCACTGGATTAAAGCCTATCACCTCTACTATACTAAAAGCCTCCCAAAGGCCGAGTTCTGTTTTTTTTTTTTTTTTTTTTTTTTTTAATTCATAATGTTTTCTCTCTGTGTGCCACAGTGTGAGTGCTTGCTAGTGAAGGCATGTGCCCAGGTGACGCTGTGCATATGTGCCTTTGTGTGTGCATGTGTTCAGGGACCAGAGATTGATGTTATCTGTCTTTCTTTGACCATTTCAACAAAGATCAATGGATTCATTCTGAGACAGGCTCTCAGATCATTGGAGCGGGTGAGGTAGCTCAGTAGGTAAGGTGTATGGTGAAAGTTTCCCCCAACCCCCTACCACTGTGAAATGCAAATGTGAACTTCTGTGTGCATGTGCACACACAGACACAGACACAAATACATAGATAAAGTTTAAAAGGCTTATACAATCAGCTAAGCTAGCTGGCCAGTGAGCTTCAGGGATCTGCCTGCTTCCTATTCTTTAACATGGAGTTAATCCATATGTGCTGCTATGCATGGTTGGCTTCCTATGTGAGTTCTGGAGATCTGAACTCAGGCTTTCATGCTTGGCTGTCGGGCACTTTTATCCACAGAGTCACGACTCCATCCCACAAATGTTTAACATTTAGCATCCATTAGCACACAAGTCCTTGGGTATCTTTGTTCCTGAGTGAGTTGATGTTGAATGTGACTCTGTGCAGACCCTAAGGGGAGAGCCAGTTTGGGCTTCTGATAACACTTCATTCAGTATTTTCAGATGAATCTAGGTATGGAGTGAAAGAGATAGAGGGAGCAGTCCTCATGACCACATGTGACTTTGGGCAAGATTGTTGGTTTCCCAAGAAGCTCCTCTTCTTGTTGGTAAGATGCTATTCCACGGCAAGCAGTAGAGTGTGTACAATGGGGAGAGAAAGCATAAGGATGAAAGGAACAACTCACAGAGAACCTCAGTTCAATACTTGGGATAAGGCAAATTTCCAATAAACGGTAACTATCATGTAGATCATGGCCTTCCTCTTGTCAAAATATTTCTGGACCTCTCAATGGATTCTTTTCAGGAACTACCTACCTAACTTATGTATATGTAACTTAACTTGGGGACTTGATCTTAGCATTTCTACTTCAATGCTATTTATGCAGAAAACAGTAAGGTCCACCCACCCCCATTTCTGTGCACTCTTATCAGAATTAGCTTTTGAGGTCGTTACTCCAGGGTATGATTTGCTGTTGCACCGCTTCTCTATCCATTTCTTTCCTGCTGTCCCCAGACTATAAACTTCTGTACATTTTCAATTACTGTAGCCTTCCCAGAACTGCCTGGCAACTTCAGCGTTACTCCTGCCACTTTCTTTGGCCAGACGAGGTGCGATATGTCTTTTCTTCTCTGACTTTGTTGGAACCGTAAAGGTCTTCAGTCTAAATTCCGTAAGCTCTTCCCCGCACTCATCGAAGATCATCTGATACGGTTTTCCTTGTGAGCTCCTGAAGTTTCCTTTCCAGGGCCTACCTCGGAGGCCTGTTGTAAATTAGGTTGTGGTTTTCCTCCAGTGAAGCTGGAAAACAATGAGATGAGGACAAGGCGCACAGCCCACGAGTGAAGCAAGTGCTGGGTCCACACTTCTTTTTCACTCCAGCATATTTGTGTTGTAGGGCTTTTTTGTTTTCTTTTGTTTTTTGTTTGTTTGTTTTCTCTATACCTCATCCTCTTCTTCAGCTGTTAGGTCAAGTTCACTCTTGAAAAAAACAAAACAACCCCTTTTCCTCTTACACCATTGCCTTGCCCTTCTTGCAGGGGAATTTGCTGTGCACCGAAGGCTCTCCTGGACTGCCCTGGGCAGTTCCAGAGAGGGAAGATGCCTCCACTTTGTGTAATCATTTTGTGACCTTTGTTTTTGACACCAAGAAGCATCCTTTCCCTCTTTTCCTTGGTACTTCCTCAAGATCGTCACTCTTTTCAGTCCTCTAATCAAGTCTCCTGAAATAGTTTGACCATTATAATTGGAGAAGCACATTGCAGAGGAAAATTCATTCTTGCTTTGTCTCCTAGGAGGAATTGATGCAGTCAAATGGCCACTCTGATGATGAAGCTCTGTTAACCTGTGCCCAAGGTAAGGTTTATTTATCCATTTATTGTTCACGATGCTTTCCTGATTTTTATTTCTTTTTTAAGGACAAAAGGTTTGCCGTCTGAGCAGCTGGACTGCTTCCGCCTCCCCTTCTGTCCTTGGAGACACTTGGCCCATTAAAGGGAGCCCACGGATTTCATTTCCACAGATGCATCTCAAATTCATTCAGGATCTAAGTGATAGGCTGACTCATTGTGCTGCGAATACAATCGTGGTCTTTGTTGTACAGGAGTCTTATCCCGGCTCCATATAAGCAAAGAGATTTATCACTATAATCTGTGGTGAAGACAGAGTAGAAGGAAAATGGAAGTGTGGTAATGTCAGAGAAACCAGATTGTTCCTCTTTGGAAATAAAAAAGCACAGTTTGTCATTTGACTCATAGCCACAGGTGAGTGCATACAGAATACAGATTCATTGGTTTATAACATCAGAAAAAATCTATCATAGGGTGCTGTGGGTAGCTTGCTACTAAGAAATAAAAGATGAAAAAAATAATTCCTATTTACTTTCTTTTACATTTTGTACAAATTCTACCTCTATGTCAGCAAACTATTTTGGCAAGCATCCTATTTAAACTTTTGTTGTGATTGGTTTTGGACCAAAAATGTATATGAACTGAAATTCATCAAAGAAAATATTGTATTTGGCTGCTTAATGTTTAAGCTCTAAAAACACCTCCCCTGTTGCTGTTTTTTTCCCCCAACACCTTCTTCTAGCTCCCAGATTCTATAGATTTTTAAAACTATTTACGATGATTTATTTGTGTGTGTGTGTGTGTGTGTGTCTGTGTGTGTGGTTGTGACATGTGAGCAGGCACCCAGAGCTCCCATGGAACTGAAGTTATAACAGTTGTGACCTGCCTGATGTGGGTGGTGGGTTACAGAACTCCTGCTGTCTGCAAAGGCAGCAAGCACTCTTAAGCACTGAACCATTTTTTTCCCCAGTCCCTTTATAGAATTTTAAATTAGTGAATGGGCTGGAGTGAGAAGTTGCATATTCCTTCTTAGGTTCCTTTCCTAGGGCTCAGAAATTCTTTAAATAGCTATAAGAAAAAAGAGAACTACCTCTCTGGTACTTAAGTACAAGGGAGTGTTGTTATAGTAACCAGACTTTTTCTAAGAGACTTTGAATCCCAACTCAGATATTTACTGGTTGGAGTTCAAAATTTATTTATTTATTTACTTATTTATAGACAAAGTTTCTCTTTATAGTCCTGACTGTCCTGAAACTCACTGTGTAGACTAGGTTGTTCTTCAGCTCAGAGATCCACCTGTCTCTGCCCCCTGAGTGATGGGATTAAAGGGAAAATATTTTTTAATATTTATTTTATTTTTAAGTGTGTATATATGTGTGTGTGTGTGTGTGTGTGTGTGTGTGTGTGAGAGAGAGAGAGAGAGAGAGAGAGAGAGAGAGAGAGAGAGAGAGAGAGAGAGAGAAAGTTTTGCTTAAAAGAAAGCTCCCTTTGGAAAAAGAAGACAGATTTCAAATTCCTGAGGTTTTTGTTGTGTAAATGAGCATGCTTTCTGTTTTTGAAAATCCCTCATACATGGCTTTTCTGCCATAAATAAAGTATGCTAAATAAACTTTACTCTTTATATGTTATTTAGTATCTGATATTTTTGTCTAACAGTCAAAAACATTGTTAATATTCAATGTTTATAAATTCTTAGATTCCAATAGCACAAGAGTTAAAAAAAGAAAAGAAACAAAACTCCAAGTTTTAAATGAGCAAGGCATTCAAAGAGACATTTCTCTCAAGAAGGCATAAAAATGCCCAATAGGTAAATGAAAAGGTGCTTAATATCACTAATCATCTGAAATGCAAATTAAAACCACCATGAGAAATCACAAAGAAGTTAATTAGTTACTCCTCTTGCTGTAGTGACTACTATCTGAGAGGGGACAGTTAAGGGAGGAAGGATATCTATCAGCTTTAGTGCATGGGAATACAGTCTATCATATATACGGGAATACACGGGAACACAGACTATCATAGCAGGGAAAGCATGGCAGTGGGAAAGTGAAGCTGCTATTCACACAGCTTCCATTATCAGGAAGCAAAGAGAGATTAAAAACAGGTACTCAGCCAACCTTCTTCTTTTTTAAAATCCAGTCCAAGACTTCAGTCATGGATGTTAGTAAGGGTCTTGCTACTTCAATCAACACAATCTAGAGACATCGTCACAGACACTCACAGGTCTTTTTTAAGTGTGAGTGTATTCTCACACTCCAAGGCAATTCTCATGTATACACACACACACACACACACACACACACACACACACACACACAAATACAATGGAATATCATTCAGCCTTAGGGTAGTCTCATTTTTTATCACTAAATGGGTGGATATTTAGGAAAATGAAAGAAGCTAGGTAGAGAAAGAATTAAATATGCACTATCTATAGATGCGCAGTGTGAAAAGTCTAGATATCGAATTTTGGTAACTCTTAATGCAAAAATAATTATATGAGCTAATGGATACATTAACCTATGGTAATGAGATTGCCGTCTACTATCTCTGGACAACTCACATCACATTATAGACCTCAAATGTACATGATAAAATTGTTAAAGAAAGGAATATAGAGTCTGCCTACAAAAAGAAAAAGGTTAAATATATAGCAAACTTTACAGAGTTTAACATTGTGCTTCCAACAGCAATTTTTCATTGACTGTTTCTGTCTTCTTTCCATTTTGATAAAGCATGCTACAATTTTATATTAAGTCTGAATTCAGCTTGTGTTCTGTACCCACAGCATGTTCTCTGTTGGGTTGAGATTTGTTTTGGACATTTACTGAGAAGCCTTCTCTCCTTGCTAGGTTGGTCAATTCAAACTCACTTTAGCCCATCTTAACTGTTAGGGGAAAGGGCTTGCCATCTCAGAAGAATTTCTAATTGACGATAAATAATTTTAGCTGAGGGAGTCTTATATTTTCATGCCACGCAGGCAAACCAGCATGTGTATATTCCCAGTGACAGCTACTTCAAAATTATTTTGGAAGTTCTTGAAGCATAAGCCATAAATTATAACATCATCTTTCAGAGAATCTACTCCTTTGTCTCAGCAGGTGAATAATTTGTGTGTTCATAGCCATGATTGGGACAAATCAGATCATAGTAAACATTTCTTTTTCTTCTCCTTCTCCTTGTTTTGTCTGACTGGCTTAGTTTGCTTTATGAATTCTGCAACAGGAGTCAGCTAATCAGATCATGTGTGCTTGCTATGTGCATTTAAAATGAATTTTGTGGTTAAATACATCCTCAATCACTTGTTAATATCAATAGCCCATGGTTGCTTGTGCACTGAGAGCTGACACTTGAACATCTGTGACAGAAACTACCAGATGGCCCGAGAAGACAATGGCATCTATGATTTGACTTTCTATAAGAGATTTACCACTTCTGTTGTAAGGCATTTGTCATAAACTCATAGTGGTTCTCAAACTTCCTAATGTTGTGACCTTTTATCATCATTCCTCAGGTTATCTTTACCCTAAATCATAAAATTATTTTTGTTGCTATCTCATAACTGCAATTCTGCTACTGTTATGAATCATAATGTAAACATCTGATATACAGCATGGGCTTAGGCAACCCCTATGAGAAAGCCTTTCAATTCAAAGGGGTTGCGAACCACAGGTTGAGAACCTCCTCTCTAAAAACTCCCTGATAGAATGAGTATAATTTATTAATTGGCTTGCATTATACAGCCTGGGTGGTCCAACAGTGGCATTCTTCACACTGGAGAGGCCGAGAATCTGTTTCTGCTCAGTCCCTGGAACAGAATGTCTCAGCAGCCTCAGCCTGATCCTGCTGGTCTAGAGGATTTTTGAGTGGCTGGCTGTCAGGTGGTTGACCAGTGGAAGGCTGGGGAAGCTGGGTCCTGATATCAGTGAAGAACAGCAGCATTAGTAACAGAAGGAGAAGCAGGAAGCTGATAAGGCAGATGAACTTCCCAGAACAAAGTGCAAGTTAAGCAGGCAAAAGGCAAAAGCTTGGGCTGTAGAAATGGCTCTGTGCTTAGGGCCAAGCACTGGTTTCCCAGAGGACTTGAGTTCAAGACTTGGTACCCATGCCAGGCTTCTTATAAAACTCTGTGCTTTTGGCTCCAAGGGAATCTGACTCTTTTGGCTTCTGTGGACACTGACAAGCACACATATGTGCACACACATACAAATAACACACACACAAATAATACATGTGCACTCACATATACATAATACACACATGCAAATAATACACACACAAATAATACATGTGCACACACGTACACATAATACACACACAAATAATACATGTGCACACATGTACACATAATACACACACAAATAATACATGTGCACACACATACACATAATACACACATGCAAATAACACACACAAATAATCATGTGCACACACATATGTTATACATGCACATACACTCACATATAGATAATACACATGCATACAAATAAAAATAAAACTTTTAAGAAGCAAAAGCTTTTCTTTCTCAGACTTTCTTTTGTGTGGACTGCCACAGAGAAGTACCACCCACTTTGAGTTTGTGTCTTTCCTCTTCAATTAAGCTGATCAAGAAAATCCCTCACAGATGTGCCCAACAGCTAGTCTCTTAGCTGATCCCAGATCCAGTCAAGTAGATGTGACTAATCATTGCACGATGTGTTTGTTCCTATTTGGACAGGGCCTGGGGTAGAGCCTTAGGCGTTTCTTGATGATCCTGCTACACTTATCTATCAAGTGCAAGGGCACCATTATTACTATGAGAGATTAGCAAATCTTAATCCAACGTGATGTAACATTTTGTTCTTTTCTGCTTCTTTAACATGTGTTTGCCCTGAACATAGAAGGAGTTCCTCCCTGTTTAAAAAAGAAAAAAAAGGTTGCTAACACTATCATGAATTCACTGAAATGAAGTAGAAATGCAAAATTATTACTGAGATAATGGAGCTCTATGCAGCAAATCAGGGTATTCCTGTCACATCAGGCCACTTCTGAATTGAAGACCATTTCCTGCTCCCGTAACAAAGAACTGTCCCTGTCCTTCTTGGATTCAAAATCTCATTTAATCTGAGACCAGCGCAGCTCATCCTGATCCCTTTAACAGTATACTGGCAAGTCAAGTGAAAAATTTTACCAACCAATATAATTTAGTGAGAGTAGTGCTGTTCAACTGTTCAAATGCTGTCCTTTTGCAGCTTCATTGAATTACTTTATTTGTCTAGAAGCAACTGCAGCCTCTGTGTCTGGAGTAACTTACACAACAGATCTCTACCCAGTAGAAGCTGCAAGTCTGATTCTGTGAACAATCGAACTCCAGACCCTCCCTCTACTGAGCTTGGGAATATGGGAACAGGTACCTAGTCAGAGTGGGGTTGAGACCACCCACTCATTTCACATAGCCCATTAAACAGTTATATGGCGCTTCTAGCTTCTATGAGTCCTTCTGTTGACCGTGCTCTGAACAGCCAAGTGTCGGGTTACTAATTATCCCTCAAGCTCTGCCATGCAAATGTCATTTACGTTCCACCTCCACTTGTGGGAGCCACTCCACAAAGACAGACTGTAATACTCCCAGGAGCTAACTGACACTCTAAGTCCAGAGGGACAATCCTCCCCCAACCACAAACATGACCCCCAAAAAGTGTTTATTTGATTAAACATGAACAGCCAGAGAAATAAAGATGAAGAGGAAGAAAAAAATGGACGTCTACTCCGCATTTGTTGTGGAAGTTGCACTGTGTTCTGCTTCAGTTTTGTTACTGATTGACACTATGCATGTCTTTGTACCATATGGAAATAACAAGCCACCATCTGGGGGTTTCATCATCTTACTTTGAAGCCAGGGCGTCTCTGAAGATTATGCTTTGCCTACTTGGCAAGGAAATGCTGCCTTAGCTTCAGTGATTAGAAAACACAGGGAGGGATTTTTCTCTGACTAGACCCAAATGACTAGCGCATGTAGACATCGGAATTCTCACGAAAACCTTCCACACTACACCTCACCATTTACCCTTTGTTGTTACAATACACTTCCTAGAATGTTTATGTAGTAAGAGTTTTTGAACCTCTAAATTTTATTTGACCCATGGATTTCAGCTTATAAAATGCTAAAATAGTGATCATACTTGAATCCTAGAATTTAACCTAAGCAGGGTAAGTCAGACGGGAACAGGCATTTGTCATGGGGTGGAAGAAAAACTGAAGATATAGTTAATATTTATTTTCATTTAAGCATGCGAGTTTTCCCTGTAGTAAGTTATTTAGAGCCACCCACATTAGAAAACTCTAAGAACTTCTTAAACATTCCTGGATTCTAAGGATTTTGCTTTAAAATAAGAGTCCTTGTTTGTTTTATTCATCTACAAATCAACTTCAAACAAAGGCAAGGGTCTACATGTTTATTGTTTCATTGTGTTTCAAAATAAAACATTTCCTTGTACTGGCTCCATTGTCTTTCACAGGGCTGACCCCTACTTACTTAAACCAAGGAGCAAACAGAAAACACACTCAATTTTATGGCTAGGGATGACAAAGCCACTTCATGCACTTCTCTAAATATTTTTCTATACCTTCCACACACTCACTCCAAAGCCAGTTCTCAGAATTAAAATTATGAGCAGCAATAGATTTGGTGCCACCCTCATGAAGTTATTAGTCCCTTCCAAGAAATGATGTGTTGTGTTGTTAAATTACAGCAGATATAAATCCGTACGTCAGCTAACAAATAGAATAACTTGAAAGATAATTACGTGGTCATATACTCTATTCTACCATATGGCTACAGTTTTTCTATTATATTAAAGGCCAACATCATCACTTACCCTACTGACTTCCTTTAGTTTGTAAATAGATGATGTCCTTTTATTAGTTTTTACTTGAAGCCCTTCCTGTGATGACTCAGGGTATTCTTTCTCTAATGTGTTTTTCCAACTTTATCTTTTATTATTCTGACTCTCTTGCTCAGAGCTCTCATCAAACCAAGGGACTTTTATTTATGCAGATGCCTTACGCTTTCCCATACCTCTGTGCTCATCAAGGCTCCATGGACAGAGAGCTCCTTCACCTAATGTCTTCCCTTGCTGAATCCCACTCATCTTCCAGGAGTGAGCTTCGATTGCTTAGAGCTCAGCGTATAAAGCTTGGCTGTCTTAACTCTTTCATTCCTGGAATGACTATACCATGTTTTAATTCTCTTTTTATTGTGAGCAATAATACGAAGATAAAATCATCATTTATAATTATCTTGCTTTCTGCTAGAGACTTTTACTAGAGACTCTGCTTAAGAAGGACAGCAGCAACAATATGTTATATCCATAACACTCATGCTCTATAAGGAAAGGCACACACAGTTCTAAAAACAACAGAAACAGAAAACAAAAAAAAAACTTCCTTGTGTTAGGTGCTGTGCAAGAGTCTTTGAGAAACTCACATGTTTCCTTGTGGGAATCAAACATGGGCTTCATAAACATGCTATTTGCTAGAAATAAAACAAATTCTCAAACAGCCTTCACATTTCCCATAGTTATTAATCCTGTGTGTGATTTAGATTCTTCATGAAGCACAGGAAGAAACTTTACTTCAGGACTTTTCATATTCTAATGGTGTTTGATTTTGATGTCATCTGACTGTTTGGGAATCATTTGACCCAAGTTTAGGTCAACAAGAGGGCAGAGTTAGGTAGCCCTTTAACCTAGCAGTGGCATTTTTTTTAACATGGGGTCTCTTTGCAATAAAGAACACCGTTGTTCATACATTTTGACTCAGTATTAACAGCCTGCAGTGAATGAACTGACGTGAAACTAAGAACAGTAACACCTTCCTTAGCCAGGGTTATACGGTAAAACATGTAACATCTACAACATGGACCTTCAGACCAGACTTAACCTGCACTTTGTTTTCATAAATACAAACGTATCGACGCAGAGGTATCTACTCAGCATGGACTGTGTGTGTCCCCTGTTAATAACAACAGCAGAATGAAGGGATAACAATTAACACTGCCTGGCTCACAAAGCTGAAATGATTTTTTTTCAGCTTGGTCCTTTACAAATAAGCTTTGCTAGTTTTGCTCGCTCTTGATTAGAATATGCCTCAGCAACTGAGAGATGCTTAGTAGTTAGTAATTATCAAAATTCTCTTCTTTCTTTCTTTCTTTCTTTCTTTCTTTCTTTCTTTCTTTCTTTCTTTCTTTCTTTCCCTCTCCCCCTCTCCCCCTCCCTCCCTCCCTCCCTCCCTCCCTCCCTCCCTCTCTCTCTCTCTTTCTTTCTTTCTTTCTTTCTCTCCCTCTCCCCCTCTCCCCCTCCCTCCCTCCCTCCCTCCCTCCCTCCCTCCCTCTCTCTCTCTCTCTCTTTCTTTCTTTCTTTCTTTCTTTCTCTCCCTCTCCCCCTCTCCCCCTCCCTCCCTCCCTCCCTCCCTCCCTCCCTCCCTCCCTCTCTCTCTCTCTCTCTCTCTCTCTCTCTCTCTCTCTTTCTTTCTTTCTTTCTTTCTTTCTTAACCCAGGTATAATCTGGAATGGGAATGAAACAGAAAGCATCTGGGAAGTGACCAGAAGAAGAGCTCTGTGTTCCAGCTAATGGAACCTCAAACTGAGGCTGAACTTGAGGCGAAGACCGAAGTGTAATAGAAACCTCAAAGAGTAAATTTGGTTTTCCTAATTGAAAACTTTCACTGGTTCAGTGAGTTTTTCCCCCTTCCTCCTAGAAAGCATGGTGAGTCATGGTTGAAGTTATTAGTTCATTCTTGATAACGCTTGTCACTGGCAGAGACCATGAAAATGTTCCATCGGTGCGTAGCACTGTTGTCCCAAGCAGCGTTGCTTGCGCCGGTATTGATTTCAATTAAAACATGTTATCTGAATCACAGCGCTTCCTGTTGGCTTCACTCTGTATCCAGTGATGCAAATGGAAAGTCACTCTCCATCCTGCAGTATCTGGTTACTTACAACAAGGTCCAGGCAGCCAGGCCATAAACAAATCCCTAGCGCCAATCAATGGAGAAGGAAATGATCTTCCTTTGCCCTGTATGATGTCATCTGTCTTGGGCCTGACAGTTTTCTAATGATTATTGACTGAGGGCAGGCAATCTTATGAATTCATCTTATTCCTTATCAAGGCAGGTAGTCAAGCATATCCTAAAACACTGGTTTCACTCCTTGTGTATACATCCTTTGTATTCCTTCTTATTCTTCATTATGTGAACCTCTGTAGGGGGAGGATTTTTGTGTTTGCCCCAAGCACTGGATGATGGTGCCCTGGCTCTGAGTGTTATTACAGGTGTGTTTAGCATTGTAATGCCTATTCTGTTTTTCTTATTAGTCCAGTCCAGTGATCAAATGCCTTTGTTTTTATGGGAGGACCTGCATTTTGTATCAGAACTGGTGCTTTTACTATCAAAGCTGACATTTGTATCAAAGCTCCCCAAGGTATGTAGCTCAAGAGGCCACATATGTAGAATATATTCTAATCCGGCAGCACAGATGTGAGCTTTTGACCTCAAGGCTTGTGTCCTAAATTAAATCATCTAGGTCAGAAGTAAGCCCAGGCTGTGCCTGTCCAGACTGGCTTGGTGTTTCCCTGTTCTCCTTGGGTCACATGAACAGACTATAATTTCTTCTTTGCAGCCTTGTGTCTGGTGTGTGTGTGTGAGAGAGTGTGTGTGTGCGTGTGTGTGTGTGGTTGAGTGTGAGTGTGAAAGGGTGGTGATATACAGTTTTGTCTACAAAGCTTCTCAGGTGTTCCCTTCTCTGTACTATAGCTTAGGAATTCGAAAACACAGAAGAGGGACAACAAGGAATAGAACCTTATTCTGTTAAGTCACTGAGACTTTCTGGAGACCAAACCTAGGGTCTTCTGTATGCAAGGCAAGACTTCGTCTCTACCCTTTAGACATAGCCTTAAGCACTGGGCTTATGAGATCTTTGTGTTATAGTTAATTCAGCTCATATGTTAAAGGATATTGTTTTGTGTGCTAATGGTTGATTTTTTAAAGGACTCATGCTTCCCTGTCTTTCCCAGGTACATGCATTGTTGTATATTTCTTGATGCTATTTGTGTATGATATGTTAAACTTAGCTGTTGGATAGAAGATGAAAAATTGGGGTTTGGTTTGGTTGGACTGAGTATTTGTATTTGACAGTGGTGGAAGACTGCATTAACACAGAAGCAATTAGGAAGTAGTGTTTGTCAATTAGAAACCCAGAGACTGCCCCACCTGGGGATCCATCCCATATGCAGACACCAAACCCACGCACTGCTGATGCCAAGAAGTGCTTACTGGCAGGAGCCTGATATGGATGCCTCCTCAGAGGCTCTATCAGAGCCATTCTGACACAGATGAGGATGCTTGCAACTAACTATCAGACTGAACATGGAGACCCCAATGAAGGAACTAGATAAAGGACTGAAGGAGCTGAGAGAGTTTTCAACCCCACAGGAAGAACAACATTATCAACCAACCAAACACTCCAGAGCTCCCAGGGACTAAAACACCAACATTGAGAACACATGGCTCCAGTTGCATATGTAGCAGAGGACAGCATTGTCTGGCATCAATGGGAGGAGAGGTCTTTGGGCCAATGAAGGCTCCATTTTCCCAGTGTAGGGGAATGCTGGTGTGCTGAGGTGGGAGAGTGTGGTTGGGAGAGGGAGCACCCTCATGGAAGCAAGGAGAGGAAGAATAAGAGTGGGGGGGAAAGAGGATAACATTAGAAATGTAAATACAGAAAATATCCAATAAAAGAAAAAGAAACCCAGGTTTAGTTGATCACACTGTCAATATATTCTCTTCCTCCCTTCCTCCATTCCTCCAGGTCCTGCTTCTTTACTTTCACATGTGAAAATCGAGCAAATTGTGACATTTCCAAAACATTTTACCAGCCCATCTCGGCTTCCTCAGCCACAGGTATGCACCCCCACCCTGAGGGTTTTCACCTTTAACCTTGCTCACAGTATGAGGGGGTTGCAGAATGAAACTTCAGACTCTGTAAGGCTTCTGTTTGAGCCAAGTATAAATTTTGATTGTGAAAAGTACTAAGAACCTGGCGACCTTTGTTCGGGCTCTGTAGCTCTGAGTTGATTAATACACTGGGACTGAGAGAGAGAAAGCATGGGGTAGGAGGTTAGAGAGATGGAATTTGAATCCAGGAAGTCTGGTTCCAGAGTCAGTACTTACTTGTGTAGGAGGAGGGATTTCCTGCCCTTTGTGTGTAGGATAGACTGGAACAGGGAGCAATTAGAGACAAAAAGAACATTTAGGGGCAACCTAAATGAGGGGTTATAAGAACTCAGAGGATGATGCTTATTTAAGGAGCATGATTTGTGTTAAGTAGGTGCCTCCTCCGTGGAAGGCGAACGGATCAGCTTTTCTGACCCAGGTGCCAGTAAGAGCTTCTGTCAACACCACACTCAGGGCGGTCATTGTCTTTCCTGTAATCCTTTGCTGTGTTCACAGATCGTTGCTGGCAAGGCCCCTGAGTCATAGGTTGCCTGAGGATGGCAGCCTGACAGGAACTGTTCGACTCATACTACCCAAAGCTCTTTCAATAGGTCCCAGTCAGCCTTGCCTTTGCTCTTTCCTCTATGGATATGTCCCTGTCAAATGAAACTGAATTCATTCTTCCTCCATGCTTATAATGTGATAAAGAAAAACTTGGTACTGTCTTTTTCTTGCCTGTGTTCTTAATCACCCAGTATTCATTCGACAAAGGGGATGACACAAGGGGTCATTAAAGGATAAAGAAAATGATGTTGATTTAGCTATTACGCAACAGAAACACATGCTACAACTCTATATGAAATTACAAGTATATAAACTCATTTTTTAAAAATGGGGATGAGAGAGAAGAAGGAAGGGAGGGAAGGGGGGACAGAAGGAGAGAGGGAGCAGGGAAGAAGGGTGGGAGGAAGATCTTTAGTCTTACCAATATAATTCTTTCCTAATATAATGTACTCTGAACTTTGGGAGCACAAGCGGGTATTTTAAATCTCTATTTTCTGATGTCTAAATCCTTGTGCCAGAAAGAATTATTGAAACTAAGACCCACAATTGCTCCAAGTAGGTCTTAACGAGCCTATGATATCATCAGTGCTCAGCAAAAATACAGTAAATGGAGAAAGAACAATGGGAAGAGAGATTAGAGGAAGAAATCAGATTCATGGAAAAGTAAACATTCCAACCCATCTTATATTAAAGTATACCATCTTCAAGGTATCTAGTTAGACCACTAACAAATAAACAAACAAAAAATGATGATGCCTGCTCTAGTTTCTGTGCATAAAATTGGTATTATAGGTGTGAATGTAATTCTTATAAGAATTTTATAAAATATTGAATATGGGCCTGACAAACCTAACTAAATTGTAAAAAAAAAAAAAGAAGAAAAAGGATAGTTTAATTTTAAGAATCTATTTTTGGAAGGCAAAATGCTCTTCATAATAATGACTCCTATTATAAATGATGTTAGAACATTTAGGAAGAGTCAGTGTGGTCTATGAGATCATCGTGGCTATAGCTTCAAAATGAACAATAGCTCACTCTTATAGATGTTTATTTAATAGCTGCTGAATTTTGGTCCTTGCACTTTGGCTGGGGAGTAGAGAAAGATGAAAGAGACTCAGCCCTTTATGAGCTGTGGAATTATCTGGTAGATTAGGAAGAACAGAGCTGACGATAGGAATGCTTGAAGACTTCCTGAATGACGTGAAGCTGTGACAAATTATGAATGAGGGGCATTTTCATCCCAAGAAAGGGAAGGTCTCTGAAGAATGGAGGATTGTTCAGAACATTAATGTCAAGCATAGAAAGCAGCAAGCCTTGAGGGCAGCAGAGGAGAGACATTAGCAGGAATCTCCTGGTGACTTTATGTGCCAGGATATTTAAGCATTGTGGTATATTACAGTAAGGTACACAGTCAGTAATACTTTGGCTAAAACCCCAGAAATGAAAGAAAGTCTGAGGCATGTCTGATGGCACTGGCAGCAGAAAGCATTTCTTAGGTTTTTATAGGCAAATGCATGTCTTATTTGTTTGTACAATAACTCATTGGCCACTATGTGGGCGATGACTGTACATTATAAGAATTCAAGCATTCGGAGAAATAAATACATGAATACTAAACGTAGTGCATTGAAACATTACATTTATTCAAAGGAAGGACCAAACCTTTGCAGGTGGCACGTGGCTTTTCTTTGTGTTTTCTCACATTCCTTCTCCCTTATTCCCATTTTTCTCTCCCAGGATTACATGGTTAGGACATATACCAAGAGCTAGCCTGGGATGGTAAAGAAAAGTAGACAGATGTTAAGTCATAATCTAATCATTTTGATTAAATAGTTAATTGTACAATTAAATAACTGACCCCTAAAACGATTATAAGCTTCCCTGGGACAGGTAGACCATTGACATTGCCAATGGAATAAAGTTAGTACATGATCGAAAGGCCAAGTGGATTATTGGGTATGATGTAGACATAGACTCATGATAAAAAGCTGGAGGACAGTGGGCCTGCCTCAAGGATGTGAGGACAGAGATGAGTGAACTCCCAAGGACAGCCTGGAATATCCCCCAGCTCCCAGAGCCAGTGTCTGTGGCCATCACAGTGTTCTACATTTCTCCATGGGAAGGTCTTTTCCACCCTCTTTTCTTCCTCAATTTTTATTTTCATACATTCAGTGAGGACTACTGGGCGTTTTCTTCTTCTCACTTCTTTTGGCATATAATTAACTGGATTCCCCTTATTTAGAACTTCGGTACCAATCAACCCAAATGGGCAGACTAGGAAGAAGCATACATCTGTTTCTCTGTGAGTTTATCATGCATCTCTGAAATCCAATGCACCTAACACTGACCTACTGAGGTTTCCACCTTTTCGTTGGTCATTTCCATAGCCACCAACCAGCAGTGTTGAATGCCATTTGGGTATTGCTTCTTAGACACACTCCACAAACTGGGCCCCCAGAATTTGAACGTAAACTTGTTGCCCCTGGCAACTGTCCAGGTGTCAAGCATCCTGAGGCTGTTTCTCCTTTCCTATGTTTAACAGTCAGGCTTGTTCCACAGGGTTCAGAGTCCAGCAGCTAGTGAGCAGAAAGGGGGATGTGGAAAGACTAGGGTGAGTCATGTTCCAGGACTTTGGGACTCTTTCTTATTTTATCTTCTGCTCCAAACCAAGCAGCACTTAATTGGAGAACACCACAAAGCCAAGATGACGGATTCAGAACTCAGAAACCCTGAACTGGCATTCGGCGCTGCTCAGGCATCCTATTTTCTTGTTTCTGTGAGATGACTGTACCATATCATCTCCTTTTCCCCAAACCTCCTACACATCCTCCTCCCACCAAGAACCTAGACTCATACTTCATTGAGAAAATAGAAGTCATTGGAAATGAACTCACCCATCTTCCCACCACAAAACCTGCCAACTCAATGCTTCTGTATAAAAGTGGTGTGTGAAGGAAATGGTCCTCCTCTTCCCACAAGGAACCTTTCCCTTCTTGGCCTCTGGGCCTCATGGCTTTTCAGCCCATCAAACAATCTATAACTTGTTCCTACTTTTTCTTAATGCAACATCTTACTGTTAACCAGTCATTTCTTTTAAAGAATTTCATACAACTATGAATATCATTTAAGTCTTTGTTCATTTTTTCTCTTTATAGCCCACTTAATGATTATCTAAATAAGATGCTTACCTCATCATCTTCCTGTACCGTTCAGCCCAGTTCAGTGTGCCTCTCTGTGTCTGGTACTTGAAATGGCCTTTGGGAGGTCAAGAAGAGCCAACACAGATCACCGAGCAATTTTTTCCTCACTGACTTGAGAGATGGTTTACTCAGTTGATTCAGAAAAAACTCCAGACTTATTATTTACATGACTCTAATGAGACCCTAATAACTACCAGTATATTCTCTGTCTCCAGGAACTTATTTTGCAAATGTTTCACCTAAGAAGAATCATACAGTGTGTGCTGTGTGGGTGTGGTGTCAAGCCTTTTTACTAGTATAGTTCAATATTTTTCCACATTGTAGAATGTCATTTATTTTGGTAGATTAATAAGAGTTCATAGTATAGACAATCATTCCTTGGTAAACATAAAGTGTTCCAGGATACCTTTGATGATTCAAAGTCTATAATATTAAAATTCCTTATATAAAATGATACAATGTTTGATACAACCTAGGCAGTCTTGCATGCTTTAAATAATACTTACTGTAATCTAGAGCTCATTAATCATTATCATACTGTATTTGTTATGGAATAGTATAACAAGGAAAAAAACTCCTGTGTATGCTCAGTATAGGTGTAATGTTTTCCTGAATATTCTGGATTTATTATTGCTTCACCTAGATGATACAGAATTGATGGATATATGTCATAATTTATTTGTTCATTCATATGGAGATGGGGACTTGGATTGTATAAATCATCTGAATATTCAAATTCTAATACCCATTTTTGATATCTCCTTCTTTTACTTTCATATATGATGCATCAGGCATTCCCATTGGTCCATGCCCAGAGTACATATTGCTCCATTTCTTTCTTTCCAGCAATGCACTGCCCTCTTAGGTCAGACCTTCTAGATTTCTGTTTAATCTTACTGAGTGTGTTTTCTCTTAGTATCTGTTTGATAGCACTTTTTCTTGGGCTCCAGTTGTTTTTTGGTTCAACACAAAGAATAATAATCTTATGACTATGAACTTTGTTAGTATATATGTAATGTTTATTTATATTATAATATATATCCATATATTTGCATGAATATATATGTATGTGTTTATTAAGTTTTTGCTATGACTCAGCCACTGTTCTATAGGTTTTCATGAAGTAATTCATTTGAGTACTATAATAATGGAACAGGTATTATTATTATTGTTTTCTGTAGGTGTGAAACAGTAAGTCACCCACTTAATATTTGGCTGAACCATGGTTTGAGCCTTAGTAATCAGCTTCAAGAAACTGTCTGCTGGTTCCTATGTTAGTTTATTTAAAATCACATCATGTCTTTTTGTTTCTACATGCTGTTGTCTAGAAAGTTTCTACTCTATTCACATTGTAAGTCCCAATGTAGTGGCTCTGCTTTAGCTGGCCTTTTACCCTTTGCATTGTTACCACGCATACTTCCTGTTATTTCGTCTGCCTCAGGGATTTCCTTCAGGCCTTTATTGTATCTAGACTCCTTTTGTCTTCAGCACTACACTTACTTCCTTGTCCTGAACCATCTATTCTTTCCATCTCAGCAACAATAACCTGCTTTCCTCCAAACCATAATCATTTAAATTTGTTGTCATTGTTTTTCTTATTATTATTATTATTGTGGCTTCTCAAGCCCAATACAAGTCTCTTGAGATCAAGGGCTATGTTTATTCTGGCCATAGTCCTATCTCCTACAGTTTCTCACAGGTCTTGGCACAGGTTGGATTGATGAGTGGCTCAAGTTCTAATTTATATGTGGGGAGAAATGTACCAAACTACTTAGACATTTCCATCTTAGTGCAGCTCTACTATCTTTCCCCACCTTCTTTCTGCACCCTCAATAGGGAAAAGAAAAGAGAGAGAGAGAGAGAGAGAGAGAGAGAGAGAGAGAGAGAGAACTGTTTTCATTTCCAGATGTTGGCCATAACTGTGAGCTTCCCTGCATTCGGCATGCATTGGTTGAATTTCTCCCTTGATCCCAGAGGAGATTAAACAGAACTTGTCCAAACACAATACATTCTCGCAGGCATCTGGTATCTTTGTGGTATGGTTTGAAGGGTTTATTGAGTGGTGGCTCCCTGATTCCTTCCCCTCCACATCCGTATTTGCATTTTATGGAGAAGCAATAACACTCGGAGTTGTTTGAGCTGGCACCTGGCACACTGGCCAGGCAGGGATGCTTCACTTTATAATCAGCCCATCACTGAGACAAAAATAACAGTGTGCTACACTGTGGCAATTGTAAGATTGGAGGAAGCAATACAATACCAGTCCTGTGATGACAGCCCACATTCTGCCAACATCATAGAAAATGAGTCCGCAAATTGACTACTCCAGCTTCTCCCACGAGTCTGTTCCCAGAGATACTGTTGTGCCTTAATTCTGAAAGCCTATGCCTAGAGAAAGAAAGAGGCAGTGGTTATGAGGTGACTTGTTGTCTAGGTTTTGGTCACAGACCTACACTAAAGTTCACAGTGGCTGTTCCTTAGGGTAATCTGAGGATTAAAGACCTCAGAACCTTGAGAGTTCTCCTTCCATGATGGCCAGAAATTATACATGTGATTGGAAATATTTTTAAACAATTCTGATTTCTGAGACTGGAAAATCGGTTGAATTTGTACACTGTCATTAGCTAACATTCCAGTTTTAATCATGTGTGAATGACTGTGAAGTCACTGTGGTTCCTTCGTGGCACCAAGTTTTCAAGATTAGGAGTCTTTAGCATTTGTTCTTTACTTACACAAGTTTACAGATAATGTCTTATAAATTACACATATAATGTACATATATAGCATATAATGGTCAAATCAGGATAGTTAACAGTTTCCTTTTAAATGTCAGGCATTTTTGATTGACAACTGATTGTAGTTCTTTATGTAGGATAACATGATATTCAACTCCTATACCGCTCAGAGCAGGGTAAGACCTGCTTTTCCTCATCAGCATACTGTATTGCAGCCTTTGAGTTCCTTCATTCAAGGGAACATCAGAACATATTACTGTTACCCATGGTGTCTTGTTACTCATTATCCAGCCTCCTTCTGTTGCCCTCCTCCATTTCAGCCTCTAGTAATCTCCAGTATATACTCCAACTCACTTTCTCTGGCATGTATATGTGAGAGATATCAGGCAACATTTGTTTTTTCTCTAATCAATTGATTAAATTACAATAATAGTAAAATTCTATCTATTTCGTTGCAAATGGCAGTTTGTTATTTTTTATAATCAATATTATATTATCTATTGATCAGTTGATTTAATTATCACATCTATCTAATTTGTTATCTATCATCTGTATGATAATATATATCTATCTATTCCATTTTAAAAAATTTCACATCCATCCCACAAGTGAGTAGGTGAACTCTGTTTTTTAGCAGTTGTGAGCTGTGATCATGGACATTTTGGTGTGTTTTTCACTTGCTGATATTCCTTTGGATGTATGCCTAGAAAAGGAATGGTTGGATTGTGTGGTAGTTCTAATTTTATTCTTTTAAGGAACCTCCACACTGGTCTCTATCTTCAGTATGAGAATTTATATTCCTTCCGACACGTGGAAGAAATCCCCCTCCCTGCCTTTCTCCTCTGATCCTCTGATGATGGCCATTATGATTAGCAGAATGTCTTACTATAGTTTTGACCTCTATCATCCTCACAGCTTAGCTGAACATTTTCTCACAAATCTGTTATTCACTTGAATTTAGTCTTTTGAAATTTATTGATTTACAGCCTTAGCCTAGTTTAATGTTTGGTTATTTGTAATTTGTTGAATTTAAAATTCTTTATATATTCTAGATGCTTGGACAGTGAATATGGTGCTAAGATATGTATTAGTTTGTATTTTTACCTATTTTTCTGTTGCCTCTACATTCTGCTGGCTGTTTCCTTGGCTGGAAAAAGCTTTCTGCTTTGGTATTATACTGTTTGTCTGTTTCTGTGTCGGTGTCCTGCATGGTAGATGCTTGTTCTTTGAAAGAGTGGCTGCTTATACAGATGTATATATCTTCCTATATTCTTGTAGTAGTTCTATGATTTAACATTTAAGTCTAGTATCTGAGACACCTTGGAAGACTGTCTTAAATGGGATACCTCCATCAAATCTCTCTCCCCAGGGCTCAGGGAACCCTGCAGAAGAAGAGACAGAAAGATAATAAAAGTCAATAGGAATGAAAGACACCAAGGAAACAGTCTTCCAGGCCCTCATGTGAGCTCACATTGACTGTAGCAGCACGCACAGGGTCTGCACAGGTCTAAGCAGACGGAGTCCAGAGCTCAGAGGAAGCTCATGAGCTTCTACATGTGCTCATCCAGAAACTATTTTCAATGGTTAATCACTCACAAGAAAAAAAAAACTAGTTTTCTCCAGCACAAACCACACTTAAGAGCAGGTTCCATGCCCAGCAGTTTATATATGGCCAACACAAAATGAACTCAATGTTGTTTTTAGAGTTGTTTTTTGTTCGTTTGTTTGTCCATAATGGTTTGTCTGGGAATCTTGTGCCTTTCCTTTGGGCTCTTTTATTCATGTTCATTTGGTTGTTTTGGCCTATTCAAGCTTTTATTTTCTCTTTTTTTATGGCCATTACATACATTTATTTTATAGAGTGGAACGCAAGGGTCAAATTTCAATTACTTACATGTAAGTATCTAGTTGAATCTTAAGTAATTTAAGTGACTATATGTTTGTGAAAGCTAAGTTGAACAAACCAGTTTTTCCTAGATTTATCATGTGCCATAGCTACAGACCACTGCAACTTTGAAGCATGTACTTGAGTTCTTGGTTAAGTACTTAATGATGGCATAAATGTCTTGGGTTTTTGGTGGGATTTCTCTGTCTCAGTTTCTGTGTGTCCTTGTGTTATCTTTGCAAACAAATCTCTATGATATAGATCCAATTTCCATCTTTATCTTTTAGAGGGGAGTGAGGTGAAAGAGTTTAATAGCTCTCTATTGTAACTGTATAAAGGCACTTAGACCCTTCACAGGATGTTCACACCCTTCCATGTTAATTGGCCCTTATGCATTAACTGCATCAACACAGCTCTTCATCTACCTGTAGACATTAAGTAGACGTCAGCTTGGGTTTTGGCTGTCAATACTGATCACCCCGAAACCTCTTGTAGCATTAACCAAACCTGACTTCTTTCCGACTGGTTTCAATATTGCAGACAAATCTGAAGGCAATGGGACAAGGGATAACTCATACCTCAAACTGGAGACTCTATTGAGTGTGATAGTGTGCACAAAAAGTCACCTAGTGGCAAGTAGAAAAGGTAGGAGAGCCAGGTCGGCAGCACACACACACCTGCAGAATGGCACTCTTGAGGATGAGGCAGGAGGATGAATCGTGTGCTTCTATAATGAAGGTTCGAGGGAGGAGACAGACAAGGAAGAGATGATTTGGGAGTTGCAGACCCAGTTATTGAACAATTCCCTGAGTAAAGAAGTGAATGGCACCATCTTACTTTTGATAACAGTGGTTCAAACATATGGGGGCAATAAATCTATACGGTGGGACTGGCACATGACTTGAGCAATGGCCTGGAATTTCTAAGATGGAAGAAAAGGTGCAAAGGAAACAGCATAAGCAAGAGTTCAGATGCAAAATGGAGCTACTAAGCTAGCAAGGGAGACATGTCAAGAGCCAGAATCTGTCACAGAGCCAGCATGGTAAGAGGGGACAGAGCCAGGCTTGAAGAAAACTGCTGCAATCTCAGAATGGGCAGCATTGTGCCCTTGAAATAACTCCAGGAGTCTTTGAGATGACCTAGCCAGATGCTGGTCATCCTGTGTCTCCCTTCAGGCCTCTTCATGACCAAACATGAGGCTGCTTCCTTCCTTCCTTGGTCACATATGATTGGCAAATGTTTATTCTCTACTGTAATTCCAAGCACTAACAATTTTCCCAGGCTCAAAAGGCTCTGCATTTGAAACAACAACAACAACACAACAGCATTGCTGTATGTTGACCCATTCATGAAGAAACCATCTACTATGGACCAGATCCTGTCCCTCTGTGCTCATGAAATAAGCCAGCATGATCTCATGATGAGAGGCTCTGGGCTTAGTCTCTTGCAAAAAATTAGGTGTTTCATTAAAACAAAAAACAAAACAAAACAAAACAAAGTACCTAACCAACCAATGAACCAACCAAACAAACAGGGAAATAAATGAAAAATTACTTTTTCTTTGACATCAAGAAATGCCAAGTTAGTTTTTTAGGCTTTGTTAAAAAACAATGAAGTTTGGAAGTTTCCAGACAGTGAATGTAGGTGGTGTGTGGGCTTTTAATGCTGTTTGAGTCATTACCTTTATCACGCAATTATTATGAGTTATTATTTTTGTCTTTTAATGTTGACTATTTGGAAGGGGGAGCACTTCCTCTGCTTTCTGAAATGTTTTAGTATTCCTGAAGATAGAAATCATGAAGGAGGAAAAAAAAAAAACGAATCCATGCTTTCAGAAATCAGGATAGGATTATTTTTATAATGCCAACACAACTGAAGGTAGGGGCATTCAGCCCAGCTAGTGGGCACATTCTCATATTCCAATCCAGCTCTATAAAGCCCCCTTCTACCAAGCATGTCAGCCATTTTAAGTCTGCTCGCCTCACTCAGTGGAGCAGTGACATCCATTGATGCTGTGGGAAGGAGCAGATCCACAGCATTCTCATAGTATTGCTATATGTGATTGATAAATAAATAAGTAAAAGGTTTCTTGAAAGATTGCTTAGGGGTGGTACACATCACAGTGCCCACCCCCACTCCCACCCCTGTGGAAACCCACATCTCTGCAACACTCATTTCTCTTCTTTTTAGGCTAGAATTTACATCACTGAGCTTGGCCAATCAAGTGGTTTCCCCCCCACCCCCTACTCCCCTTGTTAGTCCTCAGATACTCCCCCCACCCCAGGAATCCTTTAGGCTGTATGGACCAAGTGCTCTTACATTACTTATAAAAATAAATGTTGAAACCTTTGTCCTTGGTGTTGGTTTTAAAAGAAGGTCCTAGTTTCTATATTGGAGGGAGGGTGACATATTTTACTTCCCAGCTCTGATGTCACCTCCATGAAATTTGCAGGTATGATGTGAAATGACCTGTGAGTGTATCGAGCTCTTGGGCAGTTTCCCACCTCCTTGCAGGGTGATGAAACCAGACAACTGCTTGCTGGGATAAGGTGAAGTTGTAGATAGCACACAACTCCTTCCTACCTCTAGTGAGAAGCCCTTCCAGCAGGCACCAAAGACTCCCAGGCATTTTGCTCCACTCTCTGGCTTTTCAAGGATCTATTGGCACATTCTCTTCCTGCTTGGTAATTAAGACCAGCTGTCTCCATTTGAAAGGAAGGAATCCCTTCAAAGTCCTCCCCATCCTCTCTGAAATGTGCTACTGAAACATGCTAATTAGTAACTGGACTTAGGACAACACAGACATGTGTTTCCTGTGAGACTGGAGAAGGAAGAGGAGGAGGAGGAGGAGGCATGGAAACATCTGTTTAGTTGCATATGATGTGTATGTTTTTCTAATTTTCAAAATGACATTTTTAAAGGAGAATCTTTCTACTTAAGTGTGATGGTTAACCAGGATTGAAGGCGGGACTTGGGGGTGAGGGTGGGGACAATGAACTGACTTCTCAGTCTTGGTTTGTGTTCTTCGGTACCCTCCTCCATCAGCAATGCAGGCTCCCCCTACCTCATCAAATTAACATCCTTATTCTCACTGGATTGCCTTGCACAGACATATCAAGAATCACTGGATTTCAGAGATTAAAAAAAAAAAAAAGTTCTCTTTTCTTTGAAGACCCCATTCTGTAGTAACAGATAGCCAACTGGCTTTGTAACAATTCGCACACTGGGGGAATTTGACAAGCAGGCACAGTGGTGAAAGGTGGTATTGTGTTAAATGTCCTTAGCTAAAAATGGGGGATCCTCATAAACTGTGACTGTGTGAAAATCTGTGCTCTTACAAATAATTTCTAACATGACTTCAGGGTTTGAAACTTGCCGGCAATCCTCACTTGGAGGCAAGGACTCCTTAGGATGCTGGTTGACTGGTTCATTTTACAGGGAAGAATTTGGGAGTTTACTTAGGTAGACGTGGAAAGCTAGGGGTTGGGCAGGCTGGAGGTCCTCGCTTGGGAAAAGAGTGGGCTGTATCTTCCACCCCCAGGATCCTTCTCCTGGGGCAGTCAGGCTAAGAGCCTGCCCCAGAATTCTTGCTGTCTTTCTGCCATGCCTCTGGACATCTCGGAGGCTGCTGCTGTAATGTTCTCCATCTCTGTTGATCTCATCCCTGTGCTGCCCCAGCTCACAGTTTCAAGTCTCACTGTGGGAGTCTGATAGCTTACAGTCCAGATGACTCTACTGCAGGATGGAGAAAGATCAACTGTTTGGGGGAGGGTTCATCGGAGGCACAGTTGAAGTTTTGGCTCCTTCCCTTCTCTACTACCCCACAACGAACAATACAAAGCAGTAATACTATAGTTTTCCATGAAGTGATTCTCCAATTTTTAGTAAGAATATGTGATCAATAGTTACCACATAGCAGTATGCTATATCTCTATGTGACAGAAGTGGAATGCTGCTTGTTCAGTATCTGTCAATTATAAGTAGATAAAGCCTTGTACGGTCTATAAAGGGAGAGCCCGCCATTGCTATCTGCACACCTGGCCAACAGCCTGCCTCTTGGGATCCAGCAGACATCTGGGGATCTTCTGCTTGAACCCCAGTGAGTCACAAGACTTGGAGGGGAAGCAAGCTTCATTCCAACATGCTGAATCTCTTGTGCAAGAACCTACCTTAGCTCTCTGGTAACCTGTTTTGATAGGCCTATTTTGACCCGTCCCCTTGTCCTGCTACTGATGTCCCTGGGTTCCTGAGCTTTGGCACTGCTGTGATTTCATTTTCCCCCAGTAGAATAGCGAGTGAAGAATGAGAGACCTTCTGGTTTTCCCCTAAATGTTGGCTCTTCTATCTGCAACATGCCTTTCTACTTGAACTCTGGGACTCTATTATTATAAAAGGCATTTTCATCTTTTCTCATTCTCCCTGCCTCCTCCATCAACTCAAAATAGAAGCAAAGGAATGAAAGGGGAAAAAAATAAATGTGTGTGTGGTATTTCTTTGGCAAGGAGAGCAGATTGGTTCTCCAACCCCAGCATCTGCTCTTCAGCTGGGGCTCCTTCCTGGTCTCCATGACTTTCACAACCAAACTCAAACTCAGACTGTCAGTCCAAGTAGGTATGCCTGCCCTCCTCTGAACGCCGTGGCCTGGCGTTCTTTTTCTCTGCTTCAAATTCGAGCTTCCAGCTTTATTCATGTGCTTTTAGTCTTCCTAACACACAGAACTTGATCCTCTTCTATCTACTCCTAAACATTTGCCAAGCCCAGAGCTTGGGAATAAACAGAGGCCATGCATGCCCTATGTTTCTAAATTCTTAAAGTGTATCCACGAGGCTAACAGAAGGGACAAGAGAGGAAGTGGGCCAGAGAAGGTAAGAAGGAATGACAGAACTAAGACAGATTCATGAAAAGAGATACAGCTTGCTTGGAATGAGGTGTGCTCCACTTCCGAATTTATAATAAAACACATAACCCCCAGTTTTTGATTAAAAAACCAAGCCACCTTTAAAATGCTTTCTAAAGCTAAGTTTAGAGTCCGGATTTTTTAGACTCCAGAGTATTAGAGCCCACTAGCTTTCCACCCCAGCTTTCCACAGTCCCTCAAAAGGATTTGCATGCAGGACTATGGACATTCGGCCTGCACCTCCAGGGGCTATTCACATCACATCCCTGTAGAGGTCATTCTTTATCAGCAGACAGCACCTCATTCCACTCTTATTAGTTTAGATTTGAGATAGAGTTCTGAAGACATTCGGAACAGGGCCTCAGGCCACTGAAGTGGGAACTTTGGATTAGAGAGTGGGGTCAGTGGTAGGACAGGTAGTCCAGGAGGCATGACCTCTTGGCTCTGTAGCTTCCATACCTATAGAACAGGACACAGAAGTAGAATTCCTGTAGCGGAGGCACTCTTGCCAGGGCTCATGGTGATGATGTTGGTCTATGCTTCCTTCTCCTGAGTTTCTCTTCCTTTGCGATATTTAATGGAGTCAAACTCATTTCTCAAGCAGCATGGCGTGTTGGCTCTCCTTCATCCTCCCAGTATGTAACTTGTTCATCCTAAAATGGCAAGAAGAAAGGACTATAAATGACTTAAGCACTGTGCACCCTGTGTTCTTTCAGGACCATCAAAAGGTCTGGGAAAGTTAATGTGTGCAGAAATTTAGACAAGTAAGCCTTATCAAAGATGTTTGAAGTTTGATCAAGGTTAACTGTATACTTACACAGCACCCTGTTCTTACTCAGCAAAGGCTTCACATCGCTTTACTATATCCTTCCTTAGCTCATCTTTCCCAGTAATATGTTACTGAATATGAGGACTTAATTTTATTTACTTTTGTACTTCGAGCACAAAACCCAATGTACATTACTTAGTAGCTGATCAGTAAATAGATTTAGGATAGATAAACTACCTTTTGGCAACTGAAATTTGCTACTGCAAATGCTTATGCTGTGGTCTGTGCACAGCTATATGGAAAATGCCTGGTGTTGAGCTCAGCTTTCTAGAACCTTCCAACTTCAGGCTCTTAGGGGTTCGATGGAGACGGTGGAACCAACCCTGAATCATATCACTGGGTGACAAAGAGAAGAAATATTCAAACATTCTCAGTGACTGGTTACATTTGCCCAAGATACTGATTCTGTGTCATGACAAATATTTCTCATCCACAACATCCCATTGTGAGATGTTGGATATACATTTGTTTGTTCGAACAGATGGGCTACATGTGGACTACTTTTTCAAGGGCTTTGTGAGCACGTATTTTCTCAGCATCTTTCATCTGAGGTGTTTGTGTCACTGTGACTCTTAATTGGAACTGCTTATTTTGATGACTTGCAGACGAGCAGGGCTCAGGAAATACGGCCAGGAGAGACACGGTAATGATGTTTGCTTGATTATGATTGTGAAAGCACTCTGTTAAGTTTCCCCATCATTTACTCAAGTGGTTGCTAGGTAATTTCTAGTCCAGATCCACGATGAAAGAGAAAAGGGCTTGGCAGCTGGTTTATCACTCAGTGGTTCTCCCATTCAAGCTGGCCCTGAGCTGCGACCAGACGCAACAAAATGCTTTGCGTGGAACCTACAAAACCCAAATGGAGGACAGTAGAAATCCTCCTCAGTGAATCCAACCCCCTTCTTGGAACATTGTTCTTTCAGTTTCCCACAGAATAATACAAGTGCTCTTTAAGTGCTTGGAGACCTATGATTAAGGTTCTCTCTTCTCCAACCCCAAAGGAAAACAGGGAAAAAATTCTACTCAAATTCCAGGGCATCTAAAAACAATATTAAGTGCCTTTTGTGTCTTCAAGTATTTATAACTATTCTAAAGTAATTGGCCTTGCAACCAAGACTTGTATAAAGTGTGGAGAGTCCAAGACACAAAGTGTTTTAACTCAGTTAATCTTCATGAACATCCTACTAGGTAGGAGATTCTATTGTCTTTATGCTACTAATGAGAAATGGGAAGCTATAGATTCATTTAGTTTCTACCATTCTAAGGGTTGAGTCTAGGTCCTCGTATATACTAAGCATGGTTTGAGTCTCTGAATTGTATCTCCATCCCCAGAGTTTAGGACCATAGATTAAGGACACAGGGCAAACATTCAAACCCAGTCTGTTTTTATCACTTTATAGCCATTTTAATTGTGAGGGAAAGATATATTTTTCAACATATTTTTCCACTAGAGAGACCCCCTCTGAGCTACATTTTTAAAAAAAAGGAAATTATAAGGGTACAATGTTAGTGCACGCTTTGTAGTCCCTGCTTTTTATATATATATATATATTTTAATTCTTAATTTTTTTCTTTGTTTCAAGCAAAGTATCGCTGTGTAGCCCTGGTTACTATGACCTCACAATATCCTCTTTTCCTCTGTCTCTGGAGTGCTGGAGTTAAAGGGGTACATCATCATACCTGCCTTAATTTTTCATTTTTAAGGTCACATTAAATAAGATGTGATGTAAATGAATTTGCAAATTTTCAGTAATGGAATTTCACATTACCATATTGACCATATTGATATTTTGGTAGGATTTGGGGCTGACCTCTTAAAACGAAGATTGTTTATTTTATTTTATTTTTTCTGAATGAAAATACAATCAAGGTTGAAGGAAGTGCAAGGCACATTCTATTGCTAGAATCAATGTCAACCTGACACAGGGGTCTTGTTTCCATGGCAACGCATCAAGGCATTAACCATTTGTTTGCAGATATGAAGACAAGATGTTTCAATCTGGATTTATCTGCTCTGTTACTCCTGTCCCTGGATCCTTCATTTTTTCCTGACCCCCTAGCTTCTCGAAAATTAAAAATAACCAGTTATTGTTCAGCATCCATCGAAACTTCCTGGAATCTGGAAAAGGGGACAAATGTTGAATGAGCTTTGAGCTTCTCAAAGGAAACAACTCAATGGCTTCAAGTGTCTTTTCTTTTCTTTCTCTTTTTAAAATTTTTTTTGTTATCTTTTTCTTGCCTCAAGTTTATTTGTAAAAACAGCATAGAACACTGGTCATCTGCAATAGTGTGTAGGTGGGCCTGTCACAGCCGTCTGTCTGTCTGCACATTGACAGGAGGGGGCTTGGGCACCTTTGGGAGCCTGAGCTGGAGCCGAAGCCTGGGCCTGAGCTGGAGCTTTGGCCTCTGCCTTGGTTTAAACCTTGGGCTTTGGTTGGCAGAGACCCTTGGCCATGTAGCTTCGAATCCTCTTCCCAAGCTTGGGGTGAGCCATGAAAACCAAATGGCTGAGTTGGCGGCTGGGGACCTTTTGGCATTTTGGGCTTGATGGCCTAAGGCTTCACTAGGCCCCCCTCCCCCATGGCCTCTGCGCATGTGCACTCACTGCCTTTGCATTGTTGGCCTGCATCTTCTTCAGGCCTTTCTTGTTGTGGTTCTTGGCAAAGCGCACATTCCTCAGGAATCTGGGGTCAACCCCCTTAAGAGACTGATATCTTCATGCCTGGAGTTTCTTGATGCCATTTCTGTGCCATTTTCAGGACTGGTTGTGTGTGGTGTGGTTCTTGGACTTGGCCATGTCTGCACTGTAACCTGTGGCTCCCGAAGTGCCGGGGACCGAAAGAGCTCAAATGTCTTTTCTTTGTTGCTTGTTGTGATTCCATTACTCTGGCTCACTCTGGCTGTGTTGGTGGCTAAACAGGAAGGAAGGGAGGAAGGAAGGAAGGAAGGAAGGAAGAAAGGAAGGCAGAATATTCTCTCCTCCCTCCAATCTTTGCACCTGTTGTTTATAGGAAAGGAAGGGAGTGGGGTATATCCTGAAGTAAAAGCAAGGCAAAAGAATGAGGGTGCCCCTTCCTCCGTTATGATGATTGTCTTGGGACAGCTCTGAAATTAAGCCAAATCCCCAAGTTTCTCAACACCTATAAAGTCCAGTGTGTTAAGCACTTTGCTTTTTTCTGTCTCTCTTTCCTTCTTTTTCTCTTTCTTTCTTTCTTTCTTTCTTTCTTTCTTTCTTTCTTCCTTCCTTCCTTCCTTCCTTCCTTCCTTCTTTCTTTCTTTCTTTCCCTCTTGCTCTCCCTCCCTTCCTCCTTTTCTTCCTTCCTTCCTTCCTTCCTTCTCTTCCTTTCTTCCTTCCTTCCTTCCTTCTTTCTTTCTTTCTTCCTTTCTTTCTTTCTTTCCCTCTCTCTCTCTTTCCCTCCCCCCTCCCTCCCGCTCTCTCTCTCTCTTTCTTTCTTTCTTTCTTTCTTTCTTTCTTTGAAATACCAGGATTTAATACCCGAGAAAGAAAATTTGCATCTAGTGTAAAACAAAAGAATCTTTAAATTGGCTTACCTTTAAAATAATAGGATAATTATGAGTAATATTTAATAGGCTAATACATGCCAAGGACTGCTGTAACCGATTCTGTCCACTCATAAAGACCATGATGTTTACAACACTTTCTTAGTTGAGATATAGGACATAAAAAATATTTTCCCCAGAGCTTCAAGACAATGATCAGGCAGAGACCATGCTCACCTCCGCATAGCCTGTGATCAGACTTGTGTAACTGGTCTCTCTCCAGTCTCCCAAAGTCTACATTTTCTGATATGATTTTTTGACCTTCCTGAGCCACAGATTTTTCATTTACTGGAGTTGACCGTGTTGCTCAGATCCATGTCAAAACCCTCACACAGCTTTTTGTTTGCTTATTCCTCTGTGTGTACGTGTGGATATAGGTTAAGGGAATTTGAAGTGGTTTTTGGACAGAAATGTTCACTCTCATTATCGTGATCACAGACGAGGGGGGGATGCCACAAGAACAATCTCAGAGATCTCTTATATGTTCGTCTTCACATTGTTAACTTTAAATCGGAAGAGAAGGCCGTTGGGCCTGTCTTTAATCATCCTTTTTTCTTTTCTCACCAGACTTCCTCTGACTGTTTCTTCAGTGCCTTTATTGTAAAATGAAAGAGAGATAGATTCAAGTATGTCTTCCATTATAAAAGGCTGGTAATATGACATTTTTTGTTAGGTCCATTCTACTGTAGTCTGTATAAACAGAAAAAATGAGAACTGACATGTGGGTTGTGTTTGTCTCAATATCAAAATTATGCTATTTTTCCCAATTTAGAGTTCATTCTGTACATACTAAGTATGTACATACTAAGTTTTTGATAGGGATATCCTGTAGGTATAATCCAATGAACGTATCTGATGCAAATTATCCCACATTAGAATCAAATCTGTATAAAAGAAAACATTTTATCAATACAGTCATAATACGTTATTAAAGTGAAATAATAGTAATGTCCCAATAGTCATCAATGGCTACTAAATCTTCGCTTAACGGAGTGTCGAGCTTAATCGCTGCCATATTTCACAGTTCAGACATGATGGGAATTCGAGTACAACCCAGAATCAGTCTTCTGAACTGCAAAGACATACATGTTCTTAATGAAACTATGCGGAGAAGCTTTTAACTGTTTTAATGCGTTATTAAGATTTACACTACTAAATTCTAGCAGACAAATGCTGAGTGATTGTTAGTGTTTCTCTGCCCCCTAGTGGCTTAGTTGCAGAATTGAAAAGGCCCAGACAACATTGTGACTTCTATCTGATTTGACTCTTATTAAAGAGTAATGGTGGAGGCAGATTAAGGTCAAGCCCCTAACTGAGTGGTTTTCACCTTCCTGATGCTATGACCCTTTTATACAGTTTCTCATGTTGTGGTGGTCCCCAGCCATAAAATTATTTTCAGTGCTACCTTGTAACTGCAATTTGCAACTGTTATGAATGATAATGTAAATATCTGTGTCTTTTGAAGGTCTTGGGCAACCCCAATGAAACAATCATTCAAACCCAAGGGGGTCAAGACCAACAGGGTCCAGCTCACATTACTGTGAACATGGTTTGTTGTCTCTGCTCGGGTTTCAAAACCGCATGGTGATTGTTGAAATGTTTTTCACTTCTGAGCTGGTGGCATTTTCCGTATGTTACAACAGAAGGGTTTCTCATCAGGTTTTAATTGACTTCTGGGGCTGATGAGGGGCACCTTCGGACATTTGTAGGATGCTTAAGAGTATTCCTGGCTTTCTCTCCAATAGGTGCTGGTCGTCCCTACACCTCACTCCAGCTACGATAAGAAACATGTTCCTGGTGTTACCTTTGCTGGGAACCCTTCCCTTGCTTTGAGAACCATCTTGTTCTTCATGGTTCCTATTCATCTGCAAATGATGTGATAAAAACATTTTGTCAGATATTCCCAGCTGGAAGGCTCTATATTCTTTATTGTAGTCTGTACAGGAATTCTCAGGGGTAAAGATTTAGTCTATAATTTATCCCAGTCCTCAGCTGACGTTTCTTCCTTTCAGATGACTCCAGTTTGTGTTGCGTTGACATAAAACCAGCCAGCACAGGGGACAACGGGGAGGGGGAGAGAGTGACAATGCTCCTGTGAGGCTGTTTAGATCTTATGAAGCCTTCAAAAGGATGTCAGCTGTTTCCATGCGTGAGAAGAAATTCTACCAGAAAGATAGGTGCTGTGATCTCATTTAATCTTTCAAAGAATTATGGCGATCTTTTCCTTTGTCTTGGGAAAGGGTCAGAATGGTTACAACACTAAGTTCTGGCGATAAGACCGACTGAGCTTGAGATGATAGTGCTAAGATCTCACTGCCGGTGTACAGCGTGACAGATGATTTAACCTAGCTGAGCCTCTGCTTTTCTAGCTGGAGGAAAGATGTAACAAAATCCCTGCAGACTGAGTGCCACGGGACAGGTGATTTCCCCACTAATTCATTTACCAGTTCAAAGATCAAAACGCAATCTGGCTGGTGAGCCAAGGTTGTCGGCTCTGCTTTGGTTTTGCAAAGCAGAGTATGAATGCCATCAGTTAATCCAAGCGCTCTGTGTTTGGAAGGATCATTAATCCACGCCTGGGGATCTGATCTTTTGTCCTGCCTTCACTTGCACTACTTGGGCTGTGAGAAGCAAGTATTTTGCATAGCTCTCAGTAATTAAATGAGGCACAACTTTATCTACTCATTTCTTAGGGTCTCAGAAAGCATTTGGTTGCTGCTCTATGAGAAATGAAATAATGCCCTTCCTATGGTGAATACTTACATCGGTTAATTAGTACCCCAAATGTACGTACCTCTTTACTCAGTTCTTATGTTTAGTTATAAGCTTTAACTTGAGTACTGACTGGTAGTGTAAAGTACTTTAAATCTGCAATGAAAATCCAACATTTGCAATGTCAATAATGTACAAGGACAACTGATGGGAATTTACATCTTCACAAACCATGACAGAATTACATCCTCTCTGCCCTTTGGCTTACAGTGATTATAAGGTGATATTGATCCTCTGTTAAAAATGGTGTGTGTATGTGTGTGTGTGTATGTGTGTGTGTACAAGAGCTGAGAGAAGGTGTACTAGTATTTGCACTATAAATTCCTATAGAATACAATTTACAGGAGACTTGCCTCGCAGGCAGTAAGTCTTTGGTAACCATCCCTTAGCATCACCTTTTTGATGAAGACTTCATGTAACCACCACTCTCAACAAAGCTACCTGAATGTGATGAACCCACTATGGTGTTTTCTAGACCAAGTCTTCCCGTTCTCATCACCTTGGTGCCTTCCTCTCCTTTTGTACTTTCTATTCCCTAAAGAAAATAAGATTGCAAATCTCTATGTCCTAAGTGTTCTCTTTCCCCGAGCACATCAGTAGCACACTATAAGAAAGCCATTCTCACAGGTGTCTGGAGACACTTCACGTAGAGCAATAGATTTTTCTTATTTTTGTCCCCTGAGTTGTTTTTTATTTGGAGTAGAATTTGCCATGGGATATTGTTCTTGTTGTTCAATTGATGCTTTAAAGAGCTGAGGGAACAAGACTACTTTATCTTCTTTCCTACATTTTGTCAGCCTATTGTGTGTGTATGTGTGTGTGTGCGTGTGTGTGTGTGTGTGTGTGTGTGTGTGTGTGTGTGTGTGTTGTTTTGTTCTTTTCTCTGTGTAGCAGTTCTGAAACTCATTCTGTAGACCATGCTGGTCTCAACTATCCACCTGCCTTTGCCGTCCAAGCTTTGGAATTAAAGGCACCACCGTCGCCTGAGAGCCTGTTGTTTTTTAGAGGCTGGTTGCTTCATTACTCTCAGAAGATGTCGAGGGCAAGTGAAAAGCTGCCCCATCAGGCTGAATTTTCGTTTCCTACTACAGTTGGAACACCATCTGAGAGCTTTTAAGAAAAGGCTGAAGGTGGCTGGCCACACTACAGATTATGAATGACCCCAGGCCATTGGTGATCATCCTGGATGGATGCCCTTCTTAGCCACCTGCCCTGCTACTCAACAAGAATGAAAGCAGATGGCAGGGGGAGCCGAAAGGTCAAGAGAAGGCCTCAGAGGAGGGCATCTTGGAGTCAGCTCGTTCTTTGATCTCCTGTCTGTCGAGTGGAAAATGTCCTGGAAAATGTTCAGCGGCACTGAAAGTTCAAGCCCACCAGAGTGGCTGACACTTTCTATTAGCCCCAGGTGGCTGGCACCGCCTTTAATCTTACAGTGAAATCACTGGAGGTCCTTAAGAGCAGGTGCCCTTTCCAGGAATAGAGGCTGTGCAAGTGTGGGGGGATCAGGAGAGAACCGTGAGGGAGGGTGGGTGGTTTACAAAAGCTTCATACTGTTAATGACCCTGTTGACGTCATCGTCTGAGCACACAGCAGCAAGTGTAATACTGGGTTCCTTGAAAAAATCTCTCTAAACTACTCTTTCTTCACCACTAAACATGTTCTACGGAGTCCATTACACTGCCCTGAGACTAACTTGGAGAAATATGGTCAGAAATTTGCTCCAAAGTCATATAAACCCTAACTGGTTTCCCTGGATGCTTTGAATCTGACATATTGACATTCCAACTATTTTGACAGTCATTTCCCATTGAAAGTATCTGTGCAAACGTCACTACTGTTTTCTATTTCTTTGTTTGATTTTTTTTTTTTTTTTTGTCCAAGTTCTTCTCCAAACGAACCTGGAGAAACGGTAGCCTTCCTTTCCTATTCAGAAGGTGCTTTACTGTAAGCTTTTGTTTGAGGTTTTACGTGCTGGACATGTGAGGCTTTGATAAAGAAGTATGAGAAAGTGTTTTCTGTGATCCTCGTCTGCGGATTGATCCAGTGCGGTAAGGGCCTGTCTGTACATGAGGGATGTATAGTCTAGACAGGAAGAGGGAAGTGGTAGGCAGGAGGAAACGGCCGGCAGAGCTGCATGGAGTTAAGCTTAGTGGACAGCCACCCACTACAGGCTTAAGTATTGCAAAAAGATTAGTAATGCTGGGGTTTCACAATGAAAAATCATGACCACACAAAGGCAGAGGACTTAAAGCCAAATCATCTTTCTTGGTAAAATGTGATACAAGTGTAGGATGTCTGAGACTTGTCTTCCTCACCATATGGTGACTCCATTTAACTTCCTTTCATATATACATGTGTTTTCAAAAGCTTTAATAATAGTAGGTCTCCATGTGGCTTTTCAGGAAACCGTTAGTGTTAGCTGTCCCTCTTGATAGTCAATTCTCTAGACTGTCCTTCCGTCCCCCATGCCCTTTAATTCTCATTTTCTAATTTTCTCTCCACCTCCTCCTAACACTATATTCTACATGCCTGTCCTTGAAAGATCTCTTCCTTCCCTCTGGTACCTAACATGCCACCTAAACTCAGTGACTCAGAGAGTATCTTGAATGGAACGCACAAAACTAAAGCTAGCACATATATAGCATGGAAATCACACAATGCTTGTTTTTCTGGATCTGGGTAACCTAACTCAGGATGATTATGTCTAGCTCCACCCACTTATTTGCGAATTTTATTTTTCCTAACAGTTTAATAGTATTTCATTATGTAGCTATGCCACATTTTCAATAGCCAGTCACCAGTTGATAGACATGTATGTTCTTTCCAATTTCTGACTATTATTAATAGAGCAGCAATAAACATGGGTGAGCAAGTATCGTTGTAGTGTGTATATGTGTATGCCCAAGCGTGATATAGCTGGGTCTTATGGAATATTGATTTTCATCTTTTTGAGAAACTTTTGCACTCATTTCCTTAATCATCTGTATGAGTTTATACACCCAATGAATACATGTTCCTTCCCCATATCATCACCAGCCTTGATTGTCATTTGTTTTTATTAATCATGTCCATTCTGACTAGAACAAAATGAAATCTCAAAGTATTTTTTAATTTTTATTTCCTTAATGGCTAAGGATGTTGAACATTAAAAAACAAGTGTTAGTCAGCCATTTATGTTTAATCTTCAGAGAACTCTTTGTTTAGTTCTCTACCTGGTTTTTAATTTGGGTTATAAGTTTTCTTGATGTTTACTTTCTTTTACTTATTTGTATATTATGGACACTAACCTTCTGTTAGATGTATAATTGACAAACATTTTATTTCTTCTATTCTGTAGGCTGTCTCTTTGCTTGAATGATCACATCTTTTTGAGATGTCGGCCAAAGGAGTTCTGTAGATGACCTGACTATTGCTACTGCTATCTATTGGTTACCCTCCACAACCTGACAGTAAGAACTATTTGCTGAAGACACTGTATATGCTTATATCATTGTACATGGAGTAGTTGAGTTGGTGCTCAACTGTAAGTTTCAATCCTGGTTAGTATTTATAGTGCTAGAAAGTATAATACAAGATACCAGAGGAGAAAAGTAATGAGCAGTCTTATGCCTACAAACCCTATGAACTACAATAGTGACCTGCATGGGTGACATGCTCACTAGGTAACACTGGCACAGCACTATAGGAGTAACCAATCACTTCTTAGAAATTGGATTTAATGTCTGCTCTATGAGATAGAAACCATACTTGGCCCTGATAATGAGGTCAAGTGCCAGAGACTAGGTAGATCAAGGGGTCTAGAGGAAAATACTATAATTATTCTGCTAAATGATCAGAGCAATAAAAACGGCCCCTAATGACATATTGTTATACCCTTAGATCAGTATATTACTCAACCCTCATTAGGGAAAGTTCTTGTTGCAGTAGATGGCAATCATCGTAGAGATTCACAACTGGACTATCATCAGAGAGTGAGAAACATTGGGAGACTTAGCCCTAAATGGGTTGTCTTTAGGATACCCTCTACTGAAGGTTCAGAAATCTATATAGAAAAGGAGACCAAGACATTGCAAAGACAGTGGTGGATGTCTTCAAGGAAACAACGTTTTCTAGACAGGACAGGACTGATACATAAACATAAAGAGACTGTGGCAGCATTCATGAGAGATACCTTGGTTCAAACCAGAAAAATTTCATCCCTAGAAAGGGAACATGGGCACAAAATCCCATTCCTGGCCAAGAAGCTATTTGTAATTAATAGCTTTGAACTAACATTTCTTCAATGGAGTAACACTGGATATCTCAAGCACATCCCAGGGTCTAATGCTTAGGACTATTTGACCAGTGCAAACTGAGCTATTGAACTCCTCTCCCCTTTTGTGCTTTCTTTTGTTTTTGTTTTTGTTTTTGTTTTTTTTTTTTTTTGAGAGAGAGAGAGAGAGAGAGAGAGAGAGAGAGAGAGAGAGAGAGAGAGAACATGAAGTTGGGAAGAGTTGGGGGGGAGGAAAACAACATAACTTCAATAAATAAATTAAAATTAAAATAGAACCAAAGAAAAAAATTTGTTACTAGCACGCACACACGCACACACACACACACACACACACACACACACACACATGACACACACATGACACACACACTGAAACAAAATAAAATGGAACAAGACAAAACAAGACAAAACTAAACTAAACATTTTTCCTGGAAGGAAAGTGGTCGATATAAGGATTCTTACTGGTCTTCAGAAGCAGAGGAAACATTCTTTTCCACAATGGCTAGCATTTTGTTGTTGTTGATAGTAGAGTGGAGAAAGACCCTCTCTTTACGTAGGCAAAGGTGGCTTCAAACTCAGCAGTCTCTTGCCTCATTTCCCCAGTTCTGGAATTGCAGGCATGGACAACCATGCCTGGTTATAAATTTAGAATTAGGTTCGAAAGAATTTCAAGTTTTTCTGTTAATTTGTCTTAGCCACATGTCTGACACTGTAACTACTCCTTACAGAAACATCTTGAATGCCTTTTTATTTCAGGAGAATTTCTTGAAATCGTCTGTTGAAAGACAGAGTTGGAGATCTGATGTTTAGCCAACTGAAAACTAATCTACAAGAGATGATGCTGACCACTCACTACCTGCTTGTTTACCTTGTTACTGAGGTTACATCATTGAACATGGGGGATTGCATCCTTGGGCCTTGACTCTTCACCCACTTTCTGTGTGACACTTTTTGCTGGATGCTTTTGCAATTTATTTTACTAGAAGAGCTGAGAGAAGTTGAGTGAGCCACCGGTCTCAGTTTACTCAAGAGTTGCCTGGTTTTGATACTGAAGTGCTTTACATTCTAGGAAGGTAGTTGGTAACACAGACTCTTATACTCCCTTACTTTGGTCACCCTGTGACATTTGGCCTGTAGTAAAGTGAGAATTTCATTGTGTGAGGTCTGAGACTTGCTATTAAAAGACTTGCATATTTGTGTTGTCTGTGCTGCTGTCCCTGTGAGAAGGATATGCTAAGATAACTCACGGGTCCTTAGAAGGTATGAGCATATAGAACAAAGCCTAACTCAGCAGCTAAATCAAACCCAGTTTACATTATCCATGGTTAAGCTGCAACTGATACACAAGTGGTAACGAAATGTCTGTCTTGAATCACTGAGTCTGTTAGGCTCTGATACAGAACATGAATGGCCTATAGAAATAAATTTCACTGCTCTTAGGCTCATGCTGATAAAGATATAGTTATACATAGTTATTGGTACCATCATTTGAAGTAGCATTTCTTGTCTCGTGATTTTACAGCTGGAGAAACAGACACACAAGAAGCTAGAGTAAGTGTCTATGCTAAGTAATGGGGCTGTTTCCTAGTCCTTGACTTTAGGAGGAAATAGAAGCTCATTGTGAAAGAAAGACTCAAGAAGTCCAGCAACAGAAATAAGAAAGGCAAGCGGCATTCCCTTCCTGTCTCCTGCCATTCTCATATTCCTTCTCTGTGATGTAATCGGTTTTAACCTTTCGCATTGACTCCTTCCAGTGAGTTTTCTATGCACTTTACAAACATGTTTCTTTTCTTAAAATTTTTATATAACTGGGAATTACATTTCGTTTGCAGGATTTGTCTCCCGGATGGCTCGGCTCTCTCTCTTGCCAATCCATATGGAGAAATACTATGGTCTTTTTTTTTAACAACTGTGTGTCGCTCATAATATGGAGCTGTCAGGATTGGAGCATGTCAATCAATTCTGCTTTTCTGTATCCCAAATTCTATGGAATTTCTTTTGACATAACTTGGGGAGTATATATGTGCGTGTTTGGGGCGGGGGAGGGAATCCCAGAAATTAATTCAGTTCACAGCCAATCACATCTCGGTGCTAAATGTCTTAAAAGAAAATATGTGTAAAGGAAGGTGACAGACTAGTGTGCATGCTCCACGAGAGAGTGCTTACCCCATACTGCGCTTTCCTTTGCCTCTGGTAGGCAGCTGCAGGCCATCCATGACAACCCGTGTGGTACATCTCTAAGCCTGCTTCTCAGACGAAGGAGGTGTGGTGCTTCATTTCCCATGTCGTATGCTAAGGATCCCTCTTTGGATGCTCTTCCTGCCATCCTGAAAGACTCCATCAGCTACTAATATTTTCTGGTTATCCTAGTTAATGGTAATGTATTCAGTAGAAGCATTTGTCCAAGAGAGGGGGAAAGTCATGCTGTTGACTGGGTAAATACAGTTAGTTTAGTTTACAAGTTCTTTCTGGGCTGTTAGTAAAAAGGCCTCATTTGGATCAGAGTCTCCAAGTCAGGTACAGGTTTGTGGAAGAGAGAATGGGATTGAGTACGTATTACATACCTGTTTTGTGTGATGAATTCCTTCTTCAATTCCGAGTTACTAAGAATTATTGACATTTCAGATCAATCATATGCACTGGAAAGACAGAAATAAAAAAACAATCTTTGCCTGCAGGCATAGGGAGAAAATACTCACAAACCTTGGAAGTCACTATGGAAATACATGGTACAACGGAAGCAAGCAGAATTTTGTGGCCCTCACCTGGTGGATGCTGAGTAAAGGCTCAAGGGTGAGTGGCTCATAGGCTGAGCCTAGGTGAGAAACTTGGAGTCTCCTTGTCATAAAGACCCCAGGACATAGATATCACAGTTCATGCCACCAATTATAAATTATCACTATACATCTCCATGGATTTTTACAAGTTGAGCATGGTTGAACAACCATAACCCAGATAAATGAAGCGGTGCTAGCCCCCGGGATGTGCTTGCTCTTCTGCTCTCTAAAGTTATTCACTGTTCTGATTTCTGTCCTTCAGCTCTGAACGTCGTGTAAATAGAATCCCGAGTCGAACTCTCTTCTGTGGCTCGCTTGTTCGGCTCAGTATTTTATCTGCAAACTTTATCCACACTACCCCGTATGGGAGCAGCTCACTGATTCTCACTGTTGTTACTGTTCCATTCAGATAACTGTATTGAGATGTAATTACATACTTGAATTATGTGGAAGAAAAGTTGGTTGTTTTAGTTTGGGGCTGTTATGACTGGCTCTAACAATATATTGTGTGGGTGTGTATGTGTGCGTGTATATATATATAGATATACATATACATACATAAACAAGTTTGGTATGTTATATATATATATATATATATATATATATATATATATATATAATATACCTAGTGAAATTTCTGGGTTATGAGATATATTTATTTCAAGATTTGGAAAGGTTGTTAAACCATTTCTTATTGTCTCGCATCTGTTTTTTCCCCTAATCTTAGTACCTCACTTGGTAACAATCTCAGTATACATGCCTAGGTATTGTCCATATAGCTACTCTAAGACAATTTTGATATTCCTAGTGTCTGGACTGTGTTCCAGGGAAAAAGGGGAAACACAAGTTCTGAGGGAATATATTATCTTCCTTTTAAAATGGGGAATCTTAAACAGAGAGGAAATAAAGAATTCGTTCAAGATGCTATAACTATGAAGTAGAAATAGCTTGGTTTGATTATAGGCTGTCTAACTTCATAATCTACCTGCCCAGTCTATTCAAGCAGTCGGATAACCAACGCCAACTACTGAACTGAGGTTAAACACCTTTCAAGAATCACTAATGTATAGCGTTGGGTCTTTATTGCTGGGCAAAAAGTTGTATTTAAAATGTCTGAGTTGAGCTTTAACTTAGATAAGATGGATTCAGGAAGAAGGCACTATTGAGGAGCCAGACAATAGCAAGTAAATAATCCAAAATAACCTCTGATTTGATAACACATTTTATTACTCAACACTTTATTAAGTTTATGTAGATTCTCTGTAAACCTCACAGCAACCCTGTGAGGACATTATTATCTCCCGGGAAAGAGAAGACACACCTTGGGAGAAGCACACATCACAAACTGGGAAGAGCTAGAACCAGGATTCACAATTCAACTTTACTCGGGCTCAGGCTGGACGTCTCCCCTCCATCTTCCACCACACTGGACTTATGTAAAAGTAAAGTCCTACTCAGCTCTAAATGGGAAGTCTCCATCGAACCCAGCCCTCAGAGCTCAGGGCACCCCACAGAAGAGGGGGTAGAGAGAGTGTAAGATCCAGAGGGGATGGAGGGCACCAGGAACAAGGTGCTCTGAATCAACTGAGCGGAGGTCATAAGAACTCACAGACTGAAGGAGCGAGCTCAGGGCCTACATAGATAAATAGTATAGCTTTGGCTAGAGTGCTTCTATGGGGCTCTGAGTGTGTGAGTGAGTGGATTTCTGTCTCCTGCACCTTCTCTTGGGCTCTTTTCCTCTAGTTGGCTGCTTTGTCCAACTTTGATGCAATGTTTCTTTTTTTAAAAATTTCTTTATTTATTTTGTATAATTTGTATATATACACTGTTGCTGTCTTCAGACACCTCAGAAGAGGACAATAGATCCCATTACAGATGATTGTGAGCCACCATGTGGTTGCTGGGAATTGAACTCAGAACCTCTGGGAAAGCAGTCAGTGCTCTTAACCTCTAAGCCATCTCTCCAGCCCAGCTGCAATGGATTTTGTTTTACCTTATTGTATTTTCTTTTGTTGTGTCTTGTTGTGCTATTTTAGAAGCCCGTTCTTTTCTAACAAGAGACAGAAAGAGCATGGATTCAAAAAAAAAAAAAAAAAAAAAAAAAAAAAAAAAAAAAAAAGAGGTGGGTAGGAACTTGGAGGGGTAGAGAAGGGAGAATATAATCAGGATATATTGTATGAGAAAAGAATCTATTTTTAGTAAAAGGAAAAAACCCTTATAATGGTCTTATGCTTTCTGGGTTTCCCTGTAGAGAGTCTTTTTCTCTGTGTGCCTGCTGTGTTCGTATGTTTAGTTGCCCCTAATAAAAGCTTTCCTTTGGCTGGGGTGTCAGGGAAAGAAAGTAAAATTCTGTGTCTCTATTTCTAGCTGAGAGTCTATGAACTGGTGGATACAGAATAAAAACGCTTAGGCCTGTGAGATATGAGCCATGGGCCTGACAGAAACCTATAAGGCAGTATCCCAAGGAAGAGCCGGGGAAGAAGGCAGTTGCTATCAAAAGAAAATGTCTGCCGGAGGGAGCTGAGCTGAAGGATACAGGGGAGGTGTCAGACAGTAGTGGGACAAATGCTGTAGTATGTGGTAGTAGATATACAGGGAAGGGGTTTGGGGGTCCTGCATGCTGACCTGAGTCAGAGATGTGCCTCTTTTCCACGCAGGACCTTAAATCTTTGTGTGTTCGGCATTACAAACCTCCGGCGAGGCTCTGCTTCCTACAGTTGGTTTCTAGGAGTAATGCTCTGTGGCTTGGTCCCTTATATGAAGTCCTACTGGCTGCTGTCCCCCGTAACTGCTGATATGACTGCTTAAAACCGCATACTGTTTCTTTATAGTTCTGAAGGCCCAAATCCAAAATGGCGTTTTAAGTGTCTGAAGAAATGGACAGGGTTGATGTGTCACTTCGACTCCGGGCTATAATGATCCTCTTTGTCATCCTTCTATCTTCTAGAGCTATGGTCCCTGCTTCATGGCCACCACTTAGTCACCAGAGTGAAAACATCAGTTCTTTCACTTGCTTTTTTTGGGAAGGGGTGTTACTAACTTCCCTTCTGTGGTTGAATCTCACCATCCCCATCTTATTAGGGCATTTGTGATTGTTTTTGGTAATTGCATGTAAGGCCCAGTTGGTAGCACAGGATTCTCGCCCCATTCCAAGATCCTTAACTCAGTCACGTCTACCCATAAATATTTTTCCATATAAGATACTCAGGTCCTGGCAATGACTGTTAAACGTCTCTGTTGGTCATTACAAGTCCACTGTACCCCCACCACTTTATTTCATTTTCAGTGTGTGTGCCTCATCCCTCCCCGCCCCCGCCCAGTTTTATTTAGAAATAAGTCAGCTTGTTGTTTGATCGAGTTATCCAGAAAGCAGAAACTTACTGCTCTGCAGGTGCAACTCCATGGTTTCCATGAACCGTGTGCTTCCTTAGGATCTGGTAAAGCATCCCAGGCACGGACAGACATGATTAGCGTTTATGTTTGACCTCAGAAAGAAACTTCTTTAGGACCCGTGGCGTGTCTCACTCCGAAATCACCTTTCTCCGAAGCTTCCTTTTCGAGGAACCTGATACGCGTTCAGAATCTTCTATTTAAAACACTTCTTCCTGCCCCTGCTTCTGTTCCGCACAGCGAGCGAATCCCTGTCAGCAGCCACAGGAAGCTGACTTCCGTGGAGGACAGGCTGGCCCCAGCACAGCTGTCCCGCCAGGGGCGAACATGAGCTGTCAGCCATGCGCTGGCCTGCCCACAGGCCGCCAGCTGGACGGTCAGCTGTGTGTCGGGTGCAGGCTCCTCTCCAGCTGCCCTCCCTTCCTGCTTTTCATCCTCCACATCGCTCAGATTGTGTGAAGCTTTGCCCCGGGGCCCCGGGGACAACGGGTTTTTTTTTTTTTTTTTTTTTTTTTTTTCCTGTAACCATTTGTTGTCTGTTCACTCTATGCGTATTTGCCGAGTGTCTGCCTGTATCTGGCATTTTGCTGCCTGCTGAGGGTTTAAGGAGAGAAGTATGGATCTTGCCATCAGAATATATGATAATTGCTATTTTAGTTCTTTTAGTAGCCAGTGATAGAAACCATGTTCGCGCTGACTAAACATCAATTGTATAAAGAGAAATGTCCAAGGGGAGTAATATGTATCACCCAGAGTCCAACCAGAGAAGGATCTAAACACCACACACACACACACACACACACACACACACACACTCACTCACTCATACACTCACACATACACACATTCACACACCCTCACACTCACATACACACACTCATATACTCACACATACATATTCATATACTCACACATACACACATACACATTCAGTCTCACACTGACACACACCCTCACACACACTCACATACTGACACATACACACTCACATAAAATACACACACATTCATACACTCACACATACACACTCTCACACTCACACAGGCTCTCATACAATCACACATACATATTCATACACTCACGCATACACACACTCATACACATATACACACATTCACACTCTCTCTCTCTCACACACACACACACACACACACACACACACAGAACTGTTATATGAATTTGACAAGATGATTAACTAGGCTCCATAAAGCTGTTGAATTTAAAGATATAAGAACTTGACGACAGGTAGAGAAGCTGCTTGGAAGGTGGAAAGAACGAGAGACTGGGGGGAGACTGACACTCCTGACATTGGTTAGAACCCATGAGAATGTGCTGGAGCTCTGGCCAGTCCCTGGTCATCTCCTGACTTCTTCCTGAATATGGAAGCAAGCATCTTTTGCCATGAAACTAAACATGCACTTCCTCTAGGAGATGGTGAAGCAGTATGAGATTCTAACTAAAGTAAATGAATATCTGGGCCTCACAAACATAGGTCAGTAGAGAACAAAGAACACAAATTCATCAGTTCCTGGTTCCCCTCCCTGTCTCTTATATACACAAAGCCCCTGGCTGTCTACATTTTTACCATCTTAATGCCGTGCAAAATGCCTTTTATGCTATATGCTACTCAGAAGTGAAAGGGATCCTGGTCTTCTGCATATGACAAGGCCACTGTATAATGGCAGTAACATGAGGTAACTGGCTGCAGGCAGTCGGCATTCTCAGAAATCTCACAGCTTTGGGTTTTGACAGCTTTCTCTGAGAGCTTCATCCTTCAGTTCCATTTAGCGAGTTCTGGGAAAACAGTATCTCCTTCTCTCAGGCACTGGCAAGCCCTGGGCTGAAACTGTCCCTGATTCACCTAGGAGAATCAAACACCTTCACTCAGAAGCCTTATGTCACATGTCTTCTTGCAGAGTCGAAGGGTGGCATCTGGTCATGTCCTAAGTGTTGATGTTGAGAAGTAGTTTCCTAAAGCAAAACCAAGGTATTGGTACTGAAAAAAACAAAGAAACCAAATTAAAGATAAAAGCCAGTCATAGCCACGTGAGACTTGGGGTGAGGTGTTGCTGTCAGACACAATCACGTCAACAACGACAGTAGCTGACTGTAGAATTTGATTACTGGGCAGACTCCAAAGGCCCTTCCTGTCTTCCTTTATGGGCTCTTGTATTAGGTTGCCATGTAACCATGGATAAGTGGCTTAATCTGGCTAAAAGGCCTCAAATGACAAGAGAAGAGGATAGTCTTAACTGTATTCATTCACTGGAAAGCAATCTTGTTCAACACAAGCTCGATCCTACGATAAACAAAGCCCTTAAGTAGCTTAATAGAAAATAAAGGAGGCGATGGGTAACCATGTGTAATGGATGCTTCCATGGAAAAGGGAAAGGGGACTTCTGGATCTAAATGGGCTTTTTAGAGAAGCAAAACTGGAAAAACCAAACCTGTAAAGTAGGTTTTTCCTAGGGAGACAGACTGAGGCACCCATCGCATTGGCGATAGCAGATTCACATTAGCCAAGCATCTAAGGTTTCAGAACAGCCAAGCGTGCACACTTTCACAGAGCCGGAAACTACTAAGCTCTTTTTCAGGGATCTAAGCAGAAATGGTCTCCTATCTTGTGCTGACATGTCTGGTCTTCATCCTCTCTGGGATACAGGCAACAACACGATTTTGAGCACCCAAGTCTCATGAGTGATAATTAAGAAACTAGGTGTCTCCGGGGAGCAAAGATGAGGCAGCACAGGAGGTAAGCTGAGAATTTATATCTGCTGTCCGCATAGACAAACTTACATGCTTAGCCCTGAGTGGTCGCCATTTGTTCTAACTACAGGGACTTAGTTAAGGGGGGTGACTTGCTAGGATATAGCAGATTTGCTGATTGTGAAGCAAGATGGGGTAAAACGTAGGTGCTGTGGGTTCATGGGGCTGCTAGCTGTCAGAGCAAAAGCTGAAAGAATGTCTTGGGTGGAGCTAGAGGTGTGCCAAGCTAAGAGAGCATTGTCCACAAAGGCCAGGACATCCATCGCTCGAGGAGTCCTGAGTCCTGCGTCTTATAGCTGAGCTCATTTTTCATCTATGTAGTTTTTGCTTATAATTTCTTTTATTCATTTGTTTGTTCTGTCTATCCTTATATCAGCCAGGGGCAGAGCAGATGGCAGTCCTTAGTTCATCCTAGCTTGATGCCTCGGCTTGGTGGCCAAAGTTGTTTCATGCCCAGGACTCATAAAAATCAAATCAAACCAGATCAGCTCAAGTCAAATCAGATCCAGCCACTGCAGTGCAGGAGGAAGACAGACGGAGACAGGAGGATTGCCATTCTCCCCACAGACCTGCCCTGAAGCATGGCACAGGTGGGCCACTGACCCTTGCCTGCCACCACACCACACAGTGCGGAAGGAGGTTGTCGCCCGGTGTCTGCCAGCTACATGGCCAGTCGGCAGTGGGAGCCACCATAACGTGTGAGAGTGTGGTGGACAGATGGGAGAGGAAGAGAATTGGAGCAGTTTGAGCATCGTGAAGAGAGATGCAACTTGAGGGCTCAGGGGGTGGAGAGGAGGAGCCTGTTGCCGGTGGTGGTGAGGTGGTCAGGGTAGGGGCTGGAGACCATGTGGCTGTCCAGGGTCTGTGCAGAACTGGTCCCAGATCCTCACTCGCTATGGCACTCTGGAGAGCTGGTCCCATTTATCACCAGTTGCAGCACTCAAGAGAGCAGGCCCCGTGTCTCATCCAGGCAGTAAGTACAGTGGAGGTGGCCCTAATGGCGGGAGTGTGGGTAAGTTGCCCAGAGAATACATGTGGGAGAGCTGACGCCGTCAGTTGTCCACCATGGGGAAGCGTGGGTGCCCAGGCAATCGGTGCCCCACATGAGGTTAGAAGAACTAGTCTGGTCCCAGGTCCCCTCACTGCAGTTGGGAGAGCAGACCCTGAACCTCACCTGGGCAACACAGTGGAGCCGGTCCTGATGGTGAAGGCATGGATGAGCCAGCCCGGAGGGTGTGGGAGCGGGAGAGCTGGCCCCGCCCCTTGCAGGCTGCCGCACTTGGGATGGTGAGCCCCAGGCCTGGACTGGGCAGCCCAGTGGAGCTGCCTCTTGAGGTGTGGGTTCGGGTCAGCTGGTAGAAGGCACGAGAAAAGGAGAGCTGACCCTGCCTTCTGCCGAAGGTGTTATGGGACAGCCTAGCTGGAACTGCTCTGGAGAGCCGGCCGTAGTGGTGCTGCTACGAGAAAGCTGGAGCGCTTACCACCTCAGCTACCACCCAGGCCCAGACCCAGGGCTCTGAGTTGGCGCACCCCCAAATCTATATCCTCTGAGAACAGTTGGGATGTGAGAAAGGACTGGTCCTGCTGCTCCAAGGCTGTAGGATCTCCATGACACAGGGCAACAGCAGGGAGGAGTCTTGATGGCGACCCAACGTCGATGGTGACACAGAAGCCAGAGAGACCTCATTGTAATGAACAGTTGCAAATTAAGATGTGTGGACAGAGGGGTATACTGCGGGAAACACCGTGACACACTACATACTTCACGATGAGATTTTTAAATATGTTTGTGTGTGTGTGTGTGTGTGTGTGTGTGTGTGTGTGTGTGTGTGTGTTTTATTGGGGGGTTTCAAAGGCAAAGGGCAGATATGAGGGATGGGGACATGAATGGGACTGGGGTACATGATGTGCCACTTACAAAGAGCCAGTAAAAACTTTTAGAAAAGTAAGAACACAGAGTCCTGCAAGGTGGTTAGTAGATCCAAACACACATTTGAACGTGATTGCAGTTCCTCAGCAAGGGTCCCTAAAGTTAAAGTTTGCCTGTTCTCATGCCTCTAACAGACAGGACTGACCTTCATGCCAGCTTCTATTTGGGACTCAGGAAAGCAAAGGAACGCCTACAAGGCTGGTGCATTCGCAGGAGAGAAGGGCACGCCATGTTTCCCTTGGAAACCCTTCTTACATTTGGATGTGCTGGTTTAATTCAGCCAAGACTCAGTGATTTTTGACAAATTAAAGATATGTATCCTATCTGTCTTCGAGGAAGGAAGAGTTGAGGACAGCCCTGAGCTTGGCAATGATACCCAGGCATGATGAATCGAAGTATGTGTGTGTCAATGGCCTGCGTTCAAATGCCACGTTCCCATTATTCTCAGGAGTATCGTTGCTCAGTAAATGGTGCAGGGCCGCTCTGAGGGCTATTTTACAAAGAAGAAAACTTAAAATCAAGAAATTTACCTGACCTGCTGTTAAGTCGTCAGGTCTATAGATTAAATCAAATTTATTTTCACTGAAACCCATGTTCTTCCCTCTCTGAAATCTCTCCCATGCTATCTGTGGCAATACAAACCCACAGACAACTCCACCTTACATTCTAAAGCTCGATTTCTTGCCCTGGCTGCACTTACTATAGAGATGACTTAACTTCCCTAAAATAGGAATTTTCGTGTGTCTAAAATGAAGGCAATAGAATCTGTGTTACTGTTTGTTCTATTGCTATGAAGAGACACACTGTGACCAAGGCAAAGTTTTAAAATGTCATTTAATAGTGCGCTTGCTTACAGTTTTTCAGGGGTTTAATCCATGCTTAGTACGGCAGGAAGCATCGTGGCAGGCAGGCGTGGCGGTGGAACAATAGCTAATAACATCTCAAACTCCAGGTGGGAGGCAGAGAAGTAAGACTGGTCCCAGCACGGGTGAGGGAAACCCAAAAGTCTACTCCCAGTGACACCCCTCTTCCAACAAGGCCATACCCCCTAATAGGTCATAAATAGTCCACCAGCTGGGAAGCAAACATTCAGACATATGAGCCCATGGGAGCCAGTCTCAGTCAATCCACCACAGCATCTGGATCTGCTCTTTTTGTCAAGGAGATTGGCATGAGGGTGAGTGCTGTGTGTCTTCTGACAGGTCTGGGGTTATGCAAACGTTGGAAGAGTCAGAAGGCAAGATTTGACCTTCCTTCGCCCACTTGTCAGCTGTAAAAGGGCAGATGAGGCCCTTCACCACCTAGCTACAGTTTCTCCATTTATTAAGTGAGGGCATTTATACAGAGTATCTTATAAACAAACATAAGTCAATCGAGACAGAAAAGTTTGAAAGCCATTTGTACAAAGAATTCCCAAGGTGTTATTCTCTGGGCAGATGGTGTAGAAGAGAACAAAGCAGGTGTTGGTTATTATTGCCAAGTTGACATGTTCTACAATCATCTAGGAAATGAGCAAGTTGACACACCTGTAATGGATTATTTTTAGAAGCTAATGCCCTGTCAGAGACTGTCTAGATGAGGTTAAGGGAAATGGGAAGAACTGCTCACTGTAGGTGGCACCATTCCCTGGGCTGAAGTCCTAGACTAAGTGAAGAGGAGAAATCATAGCAGGCCTTTAATCTCACCACGGGGGCACAGGAGGGGGGTGGGCAGGGGACAAAGGGTGGGGGAACAGGTGGATCTCTGAGTGAGAGGTCAGCATTGTCTGCGGAGTGAGATCTAGTTTATATCAACTACAGTTGATATAAATTTGTTGCTTTTCAGATCCAACATGGGCAATCAGTTAAGAAGCCGTAGGGAAAAGGCTATTACTTTACTGTGTCTCACTTAGGAGCCACCGACTTCTTGACTTGTGAAGCTTCTTCTTATCTTCCAAGTTGGCACCATTGCATCTGTCTGGCTGCTCAAAGTCACCCTGTTCACCCTGAAGCACTTTCCAGTTGTAAAAATTCATGTGATTAGTTCTCCTGGATAGCACATGGTGCCCTTTTTGTGTCCAAATTGGTGAAGTCCCCTTTGTCATGTAAGAGAACACATCCATGGGTCTTGGAATCAGAGGGGACGATCTTGGGGTATATTATACTAGTCATAGTGAAGAACATAGTGTGCTAGTCACAGAGATCCTGAAGTGATAAATTTTTTCCTTCTAAATTCCTGTGCAATTGATTTCCTATTGAACCTTTATCCAACACTAAATTGCCATCCCATTTAATCTGCCATGGAAATCAATCGTTTGTCTGAGACTATCAGCCTGCTAATCTATAATCTAGTCATTTACTGCTCTTAGCTGCTGCAGGAAAGAGATTCTCTCAAGAGCTGGCAAAAGCAGTAACAACAGTAAGAAAGAAGAGCAATTTGAGAAAACGTGAACTGGAAATTGCTAAGAAGAGGAGGTGGGAGTGGGGAACTCGGTGCTCTGCGCAGTATTCTATTTTGGTGAAGCACTTTGGATGGATTTGTCGATTATGCATTTGCTGAGAGCACCGGCAGGAGCAATCATGTAAGTTGGCATGATTTCCCCTGTGTGAAGTGGTACTTCTTTCTGGTCTCTACTCCCACAGAATACTCTACGCCAGTGGTTTTCAACTTGTGGATTGTAGCCCCTTTGGGGACTGCAGATCAGATATCCTCCGTGTCAGGTATTTATACATTACTGTAACTTGTAACAGTAGCAAAATTACAGTTAGGAAATAGCAATGAAATAATTTTATGGCTGGGGGTCATATAACAGGAGGAATTGGGTTACAGGGTTGCAGCATTAGGAAGGTTGAGAATGACTGGATTAGGGCCTAATCCTTGCAAGATGGTTGCCCAGGGTGGCCATGTTTTCATTGCCCTTCTTTGCTGCACATTCTTGCTGATCCTACTCTACTTCGATATATCTACGAGGAGGCCAGCTGCCATCACGCCTTTTTCCCTTAGTGCAGCAAGATGTCTTAGTCCCACGATTAAAGTTATTGGCTAAATGAACGAAAGCCGTCATTAGCTTTGCTTACCTTGCAAACGAGGAGGCTGATGCTCAGAAAAGTTTAATAACTTGGCCAGGACCACACAGTTTGTAGACAATGGTGACCCGATTTGAGGAAGATTCACCGAACCTCATCACTCCATTTCGAAGATGCAAGAGCTGAAGTCTTTTAGTCAGAGAGCCGTCAGGCTAATGCAGCTGGTCTGGATAGGACAGGTGAGATTGTAGATGAAAGTCTGCATTTGAAGATGAATATTGAACACACATACACACATACACTACACTTTAAAGTAAATATACAGGGAAGCTTTTAAAATGTTTTAAAAGAAATAGGGGGTCTTGTTTTTCAGAACTAAGATGAACTTGAAGGGTTAGCTGAGCTCAAGTATGGCATATATATATCATCAGTTCTCCTTAGCCAAATTTCATAGTCAGAGAGTAAACACATTGAGGGCTAGCTATTGTAGTGTTGTTTCTAATTAAGATGTTGGACTTGTCAGTTGTCTGGGAGTTGTTTGTAACACTTTGTGAGAACTGGCACCAAAGTTAAAATGAGCACATAATTTAATTTAGTGTTCACTTGGGCCTTTTCCCAGTACCAATTACATGGAGTTTCACTTTCTTTTAGCTAGACAGTAGTTTATATTATTTATAGCCAAAGTCTCTGTCTGTTCTTCTCTCCTCAGACTTGGGGGAGATGCAGGAGGAGTCTCAGAGGGGTCTGTGGTTTGCTTTCAGCCTAGGAGGTACACTTTTTGTAGATGCGAGATTAGCCGAGGTTATGGCCTTATGGGCATTAAAGGGCCAGCTCGAACCAGAGATTGGATATTAATCAGTGTACCTATGACTATGAATGCTTTCTCATTCAGTCTTCAAAGTAGGGTGGGGCTTGTAGGCCAGAGAACAGTTTTCCAGTGATTTCCAAAAAAAAAAAAAAAAAAAAAAAAAAAAACCAAAAAAAAAACAGTGCAACTTTTGGAAATAAATGATATAATGTACGTAAGAGACATGGGGCACAAGGGACTGAAGAGCAACTGACTCCAGGTGCCAATCATGTGACTCAAGAGGAGACAGAGTAGTTTATTTTCTATTAATATTTTATTTAATGGGAATGATGGGTCATCTTCAAGCGGGATGAAGACTGGCCAATCTCCAACCAATTGTGTCATTTAGACAGATTGCAAAAAAAAAAAAAAAAAAAAAAATTCTGGGAAATGGGAGTCTCAGAGGAAAAAAATTACCAGGTGGGTAACAGTACCTTTTATGTGCCATATTTCACAATAGGCAAAGGGAATTTACAGTATCAGTCCAGGACACACTGGTTGCTTGAAGATGTAGATGATAACCTAGAGACGTCCCTGTGATTGATGCGTCTTCTTAGTACTGGGAGGCACCCTGCATGCCACCAAAGGAGAAGGGTAGACACCAACTGAGCTACAAGCCCTTTGATCTACAGTTGTCATGGCCTGCAAGATATGCTGGTCCAATGGTGGCCCAAAGGTGGGAGTAACCAACCACTATCTGATAGGGTTTAAGGTCCTCTCCAGGACTATTTAAAGAGACCCTGTCTTAAAATAAGTAAGTAAATGGATAAATACAAGTAGGTGACAATCTTGTATGTTCTCCCTCTCTCTCTCTCTCTCTCTCATTTAAATTTTGTGTATGTACTTGGTTGATTACAGGTGATATTGAGTATGATCAAGTCCTCACTAAGTCAGTTGAATGTTGAATTTGTCCAGATGCAGAATCTTCCCCTGTAGACATTCCCTCACAAGTTCAGTTACCTCTGCCCAGGGGCCAAGAGACCTTGTAAGTACCCTGTACTGTTTTGTGTCAGGGCTGTATAAGAAATGACTGTGAGGTGCACTACAAGAAATGCAGGCCTCTGAGCTTCTCCTACAGTGTAGACAGGAGTTCTGTTTCCCTGTCAACTCAAAGCCTCATACCTCAGCAGCTTAAAAAGGAAAATGTTTATTACCTTGATCCTCCTTTTCACTGGATCATTCAAAAGATTAAAAAAAAAATATATCAGCCCCGGAAGAAAGCATTTTAGCAAAGAGTTAAACTGTTTCTGCCCTAAAGCTGATAAACTTTTTTAATTGTCAATGGTCAATTAAAATGTTTTATTAATTCTTTGAGAAGTTCATGCAGTGTTTTTTTTTTTTTTTTTTTTTTGGTCATATTCTTTCTCTACAGTGTCTTCCCCTAGCAGCACCTAGGGAATCTCAGTATGTCTTTAACTAGGATTGGTCTTTGTGCCCACCTCTCCCTCTCCATGACAGTCACTTGAATTTCAAAACCAGCATAACTTCAGCATTTAGAACTCCAAGCTCCACAGTATTTTGGGGTCTTCACTGAGTCCATGTGATCTGGCATAGACCACTCCATATTTTCTTCCCAGAAACATTGCTAAGAGCAAAGAGAGAAATATATGTGTCCTTAGGGGGAGGCAGGAGTTGAGTTTGTAGGTTCTCACAAAGCAACCAGAGAGAGTTTTTGTAGGTGAAACTTTTCTTTGATATTTAACATTTAAACTTAATATTTTGCATCAGCTTTTCACTTAGCTCTTCAATATTTCAAGATTTAAGGATGTCAAGATATTTTAAAGTTCCCCCCCAACTCTCTGTTGTCTGAATATAATTCTGAGTCCAGGAAAACATCACATGCTTCTCCATGGAGTCACATTGTCCCTTGAATTCAATGTTCCAGCTTAAAATATTAGAAGAGATCCAGGAATTCAAGTTCAAAGCCACATCATTAGGGTCTGGAGAGATGACTAATTGGATAAAGTACTTACCACATGCATGAGGACATAAATCTGCAAGTCACAAAAACAACCAGGTGTAGTTTAATTTGAGAGCCCCAGGCTAGTAAGAGTCCTTTGTCATCATTGTCTACAGCAACAGTTACAATGACAATATAAACAAGAGTCAGAGAATAATACCACATGTGTGTAAAACACACACACACACACACACACACACACACACACACATGTCTTTAAAATTACTCAATAATCAAGGAGATATCTAGATACTGACATCAATTTAAATTCTGGGTTAGACACATAGAGCTGATATGCAACTTTCTATACGTCTTTAAGAGTTAGACATGTTTGATATCTATCAAATAAGAATTAGATTGAAGCTAAACTAAAACCTATGCTATGCAAGTCCTGTGTCTGAATCCAATTTCATCTGCTAGTGAGTTTCTAGGGAAGGGTATGCAGGTTGCTGATCTCACGCTGAACTCCATTTTTCAGCATGGAGCTTTGGAACTTTGTTCTTTCTTCCATTTGCCCGAGTCCTATCTCACCCCCCACTCCGCCTGAGATTTAATTAACATTTCCTCTCCTTCAGAAACCATATCAGATGTCCTTATGCCTCCTTAGTCTCCTCCCCTCCCACATCCCTCGCCTTTAGTAATTTAAAATGTGAGATATTTTATATTTGAAGTTCTAAAATTAAAAAGAAGTCAGTTGAGGTTAAACATGATTTTCTGAAGCCGAATGTGCTGATTTCTTTGAGTTGTTTTCTGCTTAGAATAGAAACAGCACCCAACCTAAAGCTCCTGGCTATGACTTCCTATATTTGAGAAATGATGATTAGATCAACTGCACTATATTACCCACCACTGTCAGTATTAAGGGTTTGAAAAAAAATCTAGAATAGATGCCTTTCTAGTCTTACAATTTCATTTCATGTATCTCCTGAGAGCCACTCGGGAGCCGTCTCAGCCCATCTCACTTACGAGCACTTCAGAAATCAGCACCGGAATGCTCACCGTTCTGTTGGCCCACAGGAAGAATTCTGCATCAGCACCGAGCCATGGGTGCCTTCTCATTATCTCCATGAGTTTCACTAAAGCAAAAGCATTCAATGATTTCTGTTAAAGCACAGTACCCAGAGGCTTTATCAAGGACCATTGAGCAACAAGGGCTTATGTTGGAGTCTGGGCTCAGTTCTAGCTTGGTTAAAAAGAATCTGTAGGCAAGGGAAGAGTGGGAGGTCAGTACAATAGAAAATCTCAGCCAGAAAATGTCAGCAGACACAGAGGTTCCAGCTATGCTGAGCCACTGAATCCTTGGCTAAAGGCCAGAGTGGTCAGACATTTCATGGAACATGCTGGAAAGGGGAATATGACATCTAGATTAGTCAGATATTGTGGTTCAGGGTAATTGATTTATCAAGGTACTTTGGTAAACCTGGATTTTTCAAGAATCTACACAAGATGGACAGTTTACAGGGACAGAGAAATGAACAATCCCTTCTAGTATTTTGAGGAAACATTCTTTATAGGATGATGTTTATCATGGATAAATTATGATCTACCTTTGATTCTATGTACATGCTTTTTCACATTTTCATTGTTTCACTAGGTTATGATGCTAGGGAAAGTAGTTCAGGACATTAAATGCTTGCCATGCAAGCATAAGGACCTATGTTTGGATCTGCAACACCCATGTAGAAAGCTAGGTGTAGCCATGAGCATCTGTAACCACAGTTCAGGGTATGGCTTTCCAGAGCTCCCTGGCCATCTGTCTGTTCTAGCACTAATGAGTGAGGTGGTGACCTACGGGTTTAGTGAAGAGACATTGTTTCAAGAAGTAAGTGAACAGTGATTGAGACAACTTGATATCAACCTCTAATCACCACCGGTATACACATAGGTATGTCTTTGTACACAACACGTATACACATATAAATCTACAAGGACATATGGATATAACACACACAAATCAGCTTCTGAGAGGGACAGAATATATGTCATAAAACATGATTTGTCCTTGGAGCCGGAGGTGATGGTTCAGTAGCTGAGAGCTCTTATTGCTGTTGTAGAAGATGTCATTTCCCAGTAATCATACACTGTCTCACAAACACCTCTTACTTTAGTTCCAAAGGACCCACCACCTTCTCTGGCCTCTGTTTGATGTACAGACACCCATGCAGGCAAAACACTCATATTCAAAATAATAAGTAAATTTTTAAAAATACATAATTTTATAGCTTTTAATTTGTATCTACTTATCATCAAAAAGTTGAAAACCACAAAAAATGAGCCAAGTTAAAATAGTCTAAAGTCTAAGGATTGCTAATATTTTAGTATTTTGTGTACTTAGTTATAGACTATGTATATGTACGTGCATCTAAGTCACCTGTATTCCAACATTATGTCAAGTTTTGTAAGTATATAAACAATGTTAATCATTTATCAAATGGAAAAAAATAGGCTAAAATCTTTTTTTAATAGCTTGATCTCTCTCAAAAGTTTCATAATCACATTAGACAAATCCACAATGCCTTATCATTTTGATGTGAACTTGTAACCTTTACAAAAAACACAGAACTCTTCAGAGTTCTTTAATTGAAATGAAATGCACTACTGAAAGGTACTTGACAACAATATTTATGCTTTAAAAATAATGATTTTAGTCCTTGGTTCAGTATGTCTAAGGCAGGCTGGAAATAAGGATTTTAATAAACTTTCCCATGCAGTTGTGATAAATAACCAGGTTGGAGAGCCACCGCCTTGGGGGATTTAGTATTACTTCCTGGCAGTCTGGGGGTGAGCAGCAAGGTTGGGTTTGATCTGTGTGGAACCTGATTTCCCAGAAAAGCTCTCCTTGGAAGATATTTAATAATCGATTTCATACAGCCATTTCTCTGGAGTGTTTTGGGTGTCATGCTCAAGGTACGGCAAAGATTGGATGAATTTTGCATGTCACTTAAAACTACTCAACTTTTAAAAAATGCATCTTGATCTGTAATGCTGCAGAAATCTTTAGGGGGAAGTTTTCCTCTACAAAAGAAGTGCATCCACTTCACACCCATTAAACAATCATGACAGGTTCACACCCAAGTGCCTTCTGTTCCATGATAGAAAATGAGAAATTTAGTTTCCTGTGTGCTCTTAAGGACACTGCAGATTTTATTACGGGGTTCACGTCTTAAAAAGAAGTAAGTGTCTCTCTATTTTAAAAAGAAAACTAATTTTATTTCTTTCATTTCTAAGATAATATTTGAAAAGATTTCTCATTCTCAGTGAGCTTATTTTTTTATTGGATATTTTGTGTATTTACATTTCAAATGCTTACCCGGTTCCCCCTTCTACCATCCCCCTCCCCCTGCTTCTATGAAGATGCTCCCCTTGCCACCTACCCACTCCCACATCATCGCCTTGGCATTCCTCCACACTAGAAAATCAAGCCTTCACAGGACCAAGGGCTTCTCCTCTTATTGATGCCAGACAATGCCATCCTCTGTTACATATGCAGCTGAAGCCAGGGGTCCCTCCAAATGTACTCTTTGGTTGGTGGTTTAGTCCCTGGGAGCTCTGGGGGGGGGGAAGGTCTGGTTGGTTGATATTGTTTTATTCTTCCTTTGGGGTTGCAAACACCTTCAGCTCCTTTAGTCCTTTCTCTAGTTCCTCCATTGGGGTCCCTGTGCTGAGTCTGATGGAAGCATCCTCATGTGCATCAGTTAGGTTCTGGCAGAGCCTCTCAGGAGACATCCATATTAGGCATCTATATCAAGCACTTCTTGGCATCATCAATAGTGTGTGGGTTTATTGGCTTCATATAGGATAGATCCCTAGGTAAGGCAGTCCCTGAATGGCTTCTCCTTCAGTCTCTGCTCCACTCTTTGTCCCTGCATTTCCTTTAGACAGGAGCAATTCTGGGTTAAATTTTTGAGAGAATGGGTGGCCCTATCCTCCAACTGCAGGCCTTGCCTAACCTTTGGATATGATCTCTAGGTTCTCCTTCCCCTTTGTTGGACATTTCAGCTAATCTCATCCCTGTTGGGTTCTGGGAGCTTTTTGCTCTTCTGGTATCTGGAACTTGCTGGTGGCTACCTCCAGTTTCTCATCCCTCATTGCTACACATCTCTGTTGAAATTCCTGACCCTCTGTATATCCTCTCCATCTCATACCTGATCCTGCCCCCTTTCTTCTCCCCCTCCTCTCTTCCTCCCAAGTCCCTCCCACCCATACCTCCTGTATTTTGTTCCCCCTTATGAAAAGGACTGAAGCATCCACTCTTTGGTCTTCCTTCTTTTTGAGTTTTATAAGGTCTGTGAATTTTATCTTGGGTATTCCAAGCTTTAGGGCTAATATTCACTTATGAGAGAGTACATACTATGTGTGTTCTTTTGTAATTGGGTTACCTCACTCAGGATGATATTTTCTAGTGAAGTCATTTTTTTTAATGAGCTTATTTTTCTCTTTTGATTTCTTCATATTCATTTTTTTAAATAAAAATTCTTTAACCTAAAAGTCCATGCATTTGATAGTAGGCCAAGAACTCTGTCTCATATTTTCCAACCTTCCCAACAACTTTAAGCTAGGAATTGTTGCAGAGGAAAAATGGATATTTTTTTTTTATATGTTTCCAACACTTCTTGGCTGTTGAGGTTGGCTCTTACCCATGGTAGTGCCTCTCCCAAACCTCCCTCAGGTCTCCCTGTTTACAGATTTTTCTTTAGTCTATTGTGGTCTACTGTGTGATTGGGCTGACCAATCGCAACAGCCCATGTTTCCTGGAGCAACAGTTGGTCTAGGAGTGAGACACACCCTATACAAAATCAATGAGGTACAGAGTGTTAAACTCCTACTGCAACCTCCTGACCTTCAGAAATGGGAAGAGTATGACTCGGGGCCAATTGGAAGTAGAATAGACTTTCTTCCATCTTGGGATGGAATTGTTCACACACAGTATTTGAAGATTGGTAGATAAGATGTCATTACTCTATTGGGATGCCTATTGTCCTAGCAATACAAAGCTTGCAGGTTTTAATCTTTGAACTGTTTTGAATCGAATCTTCAGAACAAATATTAAATAATAATCTCTATGTCCTGGCTAACCAAATTATTTTCTTCATGTTCCAAAATGAGTAAAATGGAGCCTGGACAGGTTCACTTGACTTAGGAAATTAACCTGACTTGAAGTCATATTTTAAAATTTCATTCTCTGTTTTTCTTCTTCAGCTTCTGCCAAAGGGGTCTGTCACTGGGGAATGATGTACAAAATATAGGTCAAATTCAGCTTCCTGAGAATGCTGTAAAACCAAATACACCCGAGTTAGCTGAACTGCTTTTAACCTAAATTCACAGGATGCTTGCACAAATTACAAGGGCATAGAATGTCAAACATAAAAAAGGAGGAGGAAGAAGAAAGAAAGTTCTAAATACCTAAAATTAAACTAGAATTCTAACTCCAATTATACAAGGATGAGCACATTTGCTCAATGGTCCTTCAGCATTTCAATTAAGGGCAATAGTAAACAATAAATAGTCTACTCTTATAGCATGTCTACCGAAATGTCCTCTGCGGGGTAGTGGAGACAGGCTGCTTGCTGCTCTTTGACTTCCGAGTGGCAGGACCACACCATCTGCATAAAAATGGAGCATCAGTCTGAAGGTCTGGAACCTGTGAGTGAAATGTTTCCTAGCCTAAGAGACAGAGGTTCCCTCTTTCATGCAGAAGGAGATGGAAGTTGGTCACTTCACCCTTCTTTGTTTTCTCCTATCCCATGCTATTTCTGTCCCCTTCCACAGCGTGCTTTCCACCAACACTGAATCTGAAATACAGCATATTTCAAATTGGAATGTGTACAGAAGTGATGCCAAAGTAGAACCGAACATGCAAGGAGAGCAAACAGCTTGGTCTGCTTCAAGAAACGTGTTCGAATTGGTGTTTTGGTTTAATTTTTGTCATTTAGCAAATACTTTAAAAACTAGTAAGTTCTATACATGATGGTACACACTTAGAGTCTCATCTCTAGGATTGCAGAATTGTAAGAAATTGCTAGCCTGGGTTGCATAGGTGAACTTTATATTAAAAAATAATGAAAGCATAAAAATCATAGGAACATCCCTATGAGCTATGTACATGGTGAGAAAAACTGGTCATGTAGCCCTGACATTATGGAGTAAGGACTGACTCACTGGAACCTATGGCAGTGAGACTTTCTTTTTCAATCTATCAGCAGTAGTAATAAATCTTCTGGGCTTGATGAGCTCTTTTGCCTCATGTTTTCATTGTTTTTTCTTTTGACACAAGTCTTACTCTGTAATTCAAGATATTCTAGAACTTTCTATGTATTCTAGGATGGCCTCTAACTCACAGTAATTTTCTTGTTGTAGTCTCTTAAGTTCTGTGATAACTTGTGTAACACTATGCTCTGTGTGTGTGTGTGTGTGTGTGTGTGTGTGTGTGTGTGTATGTGTGTGTAGTATGTATGATTATTGATTGGGAGGCATATGTACATGTTTGTACATGTATGTGTACACATGTGTGTGTGCATGTTGAGATCAAAGGGCAACTTTGGGTATTGTCTTCAAGAGCTATCCAGTCTTCTCTGTGTGATAGCATCTATCACTGAAGCCAAAGCTGGCTGATTAGCCTAGGCTTGGAGGCTAGTGAAGCCCAGGGATCTACCTATTTCTGTCTCCTCAGGGCTAGAATTGCAGGTGTACAGCCCCATATATATTTTTTAATGTGGATACTGGGGATCTGAACCAAGTCCTCATACTTGATTGACCAGCACATCACTGCCTATGTCACATGTCCAGCTCTGATTTTCTGATTTACTTTTGTTGTTTTGTCTTCCTTCCTTCCTTCCTTCCTTCCTTCCTTCCTTCCTTCCTTCCTTCCTTCCGCCTTTATCTCGCTCTTCTTTGTCTTTTTGAGGGATGTGGAATGAGTTATGGTATCTTTGCTATCATGTACATACGTCTCTCCCTAACTCAATTATTTCAGTCTACACAATGCTGATAAAATGTGTCCATGTGATTTTTAATCACTTTTTATTGAATATTCTATGTATTTATATTTTAAATGTTATTCCCTTCCCCCCCACATCCCCTCCCCTTCCCTTGCTTCCATGAAGATTCTCCCACTTCCAACCTCACTCCTACCTCATCGCTTTGGCATTCCCCTACTCTAGAAAAACTAGCTTTCACTGAACCAAAGGACTCTTCTTTCATTGTTGCCTGACAAGGCCATCCTCTGCTTCATATTCGGCTGGAGCCATGGTTGTCTCTCATGTGTACCCATTGGTTGGTGTTCTAGTTACTGGGAGCTTTGGGGGGTTTGGCTGGTTGATAATGTTGTTCTTCTCATGGGGCTGCAAACACTTTCAGCTCCTCCAATTCTTTCTTTAGCTCCTCCATTGGGGTCCCCATGCTCAGTCCAATGGCTAGCTACAAGCATCCTCCTCTGTATCAGTATGGCTCTGGAAGAGCCTCTGAGGAGACACCCATATCAGGCGTCTGCCAGTATGCACTTCTTGGCATCAGCAATAGTGACTGGGTTTGGTGGATGCATATGGGATGGATCCCCATGTGAGGCAGTCTCTGAATGATCTTTTCTTCAGTCCCTGCTCCACTATTTGTCCCTGTATTTTCTCCAGTGAGTGTTTTGTTCTCTCTTCTAAGAGGGACTGAAGCATCACATTTTGATCTTCCTTCTTTTTGAGCTTTATAAGTTCTGTGAATTGTTTCTTGGGTATTCTAAGATTTTTTGGGCTAGTATTTCATTATCAGTGAGTGCATACCATGAGTGTTTTTTTACAACTTGGTTACCTCACTCAGGATGATAGCTTCTAGTTCCATCCATTTGCAGAAGAAGTTCATGAAGCCCTCTGGTTAAGGATTAATCAATCCATCTTGTTGATTTTCCCAAAGAGCCAGTTCCAGGTTTTGTTGATTTTCTGTATAGTTCTTTTTGTTTTTACTTGGTTGAATTCAGCTCTGAGTTTGATTATTTTCTGCCACCTACTCCTCTTGGGTATATTTGTTTCCTTTTGTTCTAGAGCTTTCAGATGTGCCATCAAACTTTTAGTGTATTCTTTCTCCAGTTTCTTTTTGGAGGCACTCAGTGCTATGAGTTTTTCTCTTTAACACTGCTTTCATTGTATCCCATAAGTTTGGGTATGCTGTGCCTTCATTTTCATTAAATCATAAAAAGTTTTTAATTTCTTTATTGACCAAGTTATCATTGAGTAGAGCATTGTTCAGCATTCAATGTATATGTAGGCTTTTTGTTGTTAGTAAAGACTAGCCTTAGTCCAGGGTGATCTGATAGGATACATAGGATGATTTCCATGTTCTTGGGTCTATTGAGGCCTGTTTTGGGACTAATAATATGGTCAGTTTTGGAGAAGGTAGTGTGAAGTGCTGAGAAAAAAAAAATATATAGTTTTAGGATGAAATGTTCTGTATGTCCGTTAAATCCATTTGGTTCATAGCTTCTGTTATTTCTACTGTATCTCTGTTCAGTTTCTGTTTCCATGATCTTTCCACTGATGAGAGTAGGGTGTTGAAGTCTCCCACTATTATTTTGTGTGGTGCAATATATGCTTTGAGCTTTAGTAAAGTTTCTTTTATGAATGTGGGTGCCCTTGTATTTGGGGCATAGATGTTTAGGATTGAGAGTTCATCTTGATATATTTTTGCTTTGATGAGTATGAAGTGTCCTTCCTTATCTTTTTTGATAACCTTTGGTTGTAAATCAATTTTAGTAGATATTAGAATGGATACTCCAGTTTGTTTCTTCAGACCATTTGCTTTGAAAAAAAATTTCCCCAACCTTTTACTCTGAGGTAGTTTCTGTCTTTGTCACTGAGATGAGTTTCGTGTATGCAGCAAAATGCTGCGTCCTATTTATGTATCCAATCTGTTAGTCTATGTCTTTTTATTGGGGAATTGATTCTGTTGATGTTAAAAGACATTAAGGAAAAATGATTGCAGCTTCCTGTTATTTTTGTTCTTAGAGGTGGAATTATGTTTTTGTGACTACCTTCTTTTGGGTTTGTTAAAAGATTACTTTCTTGTTTTTTCTAGGGTGTAGTTTCCTTCCTTACACTGGAGTTTTCTATCTATTATACTTCATAGGGCTGGCTTTGTTGAAAAATATTGTGTAAATTTGGTTTTGTCATGGAATATCTATGTTAATTGAGAGTTTTACTGGATATAGTAACTTGGGCTGGCATTTGTGTTCTCTTAGGGTCTATATGACATCTGCCCTGGATCTTCTAGCTTTCATAGTCTCTGTTGAAGAAATCTAGTGTAATTCTGATATGTCTGCTTTTATATTTTACTTGACCTTTTTCCTTTACTGCTTTAATATTCTTTCTTTGTTTTGTGAATTTGGTGTTTGGACTATTATGTGTTGGGAGGAGTTTCTTTTCTGGTCCATTCTATTTGGAATTCTGTGGGTTTCTTGTACATTCATAAACATTTCTTTCTTTAGTTTAGAGAAGTTTTCTTTTATAATTTTGTTGATGATATTTACTGGTCTTCTAAGTTCGGAATCTTCTATTTCCTGGATGTTTTGAGTTAGGATGTTTTTGAATTTTTTTTGACCAGTGTGTCAATATTCTCTATGGTATCTTCTGCACCTGAGATTCTCTCTTCTATCTCTTGTATTCTGTTGGTGATAACTGCATCTATGATTCCTGATCTCTTTCCTACATTTTCTATCTCTAGGGTTATGCCTTTTTGTGATTTCTTTATTGTTTTTATTTCTATTTTTAGATCCTGGATAGTTTTGTTCAATTTCTCTACCTGTTTGGTTGTGTTTTCCTGCAGCTATTTAAGGGTTTTGTTTTTTCTTTAAGGTCTTCTACTTGTTTACCTGTGTTCTCCTGTATTTCTTTCAGGAAGTTATTCATGTTCTTCTTAAAGTCCTCATTATGAGGTATGATTTTAAAACCAAATCTTGCTTTTCTAATATGTTGGGATATTGACTACTTGCTGTGGTGGGAGAACTGGGTTCTGATGTTGCCAGATTGTCTTGGTTTCTGTTGCTTAGGTCCTTGTGCTTGCCTCTTGCCATCGTGTTATCTGTGATGTTAATTGGTCTTGGTGTCTCTGATTGTAGCTTGTCCCTCTTGTGAACCTGTGGGCTTAGTGGTGAGAGTGCTCCTGGGTGCTTCATTCTCTGCAGTCAGGTTTTGTATTCCAAGGGTAGTGGGAGTGCCCTAGCTCTGGGTATAGATGAAGATTGGACATGTCCATGAGTTTCTTAAGAGCTGTGGTTGACTAATTTTAAGGCTTTTATATTCCCTTGCCAAGTTATTTTACAATTTCTTATTGTTTTTCAGTAACTAGAAATTTGAGGGCATTTTCATTTCAGTTTTTATTTGTGCCAAGGATTGTTTGATAAACATCTTTATTTATTTCTCTTAGCATTTCATTGGTTAATTTTGATGTGTAAAATATTTAGTTTGAGTTTATGCACTGCGGTCTTTGCCCAAGGCACTCTGGGTAAGTGCTATCCTACTGAATTACATCATCAGCTCAAGTACATTTAACTTGGTACAGAAACAACAAGCTGGGTCCCAAAGTGATAAACCATTTCACATTCGTACCAGCATTGTCTCAACAGCTGTGGATTTACATATTTACTTGGATTGACCACTATCCAATGTCTGGATATTTGTATTCTTAGTGGTTACAAAACCTAATTTTGTTATTATTTTCATTTTACTTCTTTAATAATGTTGAACACGATTTATTTTTAAAAATTAAAATATTATTTCATTTGTATGTCTCTGTGTGTGTATGTGTGTGAGTGTATGCTTTTTCTTCTTGTACATCTGTGCACCATTTATGTGCCTGATGCCTGAGGAGGTCAGAAGTGGGTGCTATAATGTGTGAGCCCAGTGGTTGCCTTTCTATTCCATGAAACACATGGATTTAGGGCTGTTGCCTAGAAATGTCTGGTTTCTTTGGAGACTCAGGTGTGTCATGTGATATTTATCTGGAACCTGTCTTATGACAGGATGCTTTGCTGAAGCAGACATGTGAGAAAATGGTTTGCAGAGAATAGACATGTGGTATTTTTCTGGAAACTGCCTGTAAACGGGGCATGTAATGTTTTGCTGGAGCAGACAAATGAGAGGACACCTGATATCTCTCTCTCTCTGTGTGTGTGTGTGTGTGTGTGTGTGTGTATAGTATAAGTATAACCCAACAAACAGTGGATGACACTGTGGCAGTGGCTCCCCTTGACCCTTTTAGCTGGTGTTCGTTGGGTTTTGCTGACGATGCTCTGGCATTGGTTTGACTTGCCTTCTTCAGTGATCACCGTTTGTTGAGCTTTGTAGAGAGAAGTGCACCAAACAGTCTTCTTGCTGCTTCCATGAACTCAGACGGATTGCTAGAGCCTTGAGCATTCTTCCGGGAAGAGCCGCCATTGCTAATTCATGAGTGGTGTTTGTGGATTGAGCTACTGCTGCTGATTCATGTGAACTGAACTTCCGAGAACCTGACAATAAAGACTGGAATGGCTCCGAAGAACTGTTTCTAAGCAGGTTCACGCCCCCTTTGCCCTATTAACCTTTCCTTTCTACTATCTCTCGTGGGTGGTGAGCTTGAAAGGAGGGTAAATCTTTTAAGAACCCTTACTAAAGTAGGTTTTGTAAATCTAAGCCTACAGTCCCCCATTTTTCTTTTGACCCGTCTTTCCTTTTGTAATTGGAGGTGATTTTGAAACACATCTTGGCATCTGTTTCCTTGTTGACCCTGTTCTACAGATGCCTTCGGTTTGTAACAGTTTCACTTTTCTTCCTTCTGGAAGCCTTTGAGAATCAAAATTGTAAATTTCAACGTAACTGACTCAGCAGTTCCAGTGTGATTCATTATTCTTCTCAAGGAAAACCTCAGTGAATAAAATCTTTAATCTTCTGGAAATGTAAACTTTATTCCCTCTATCCCCATCTTATCAGAAATCGGCACTGATATATTGATATGGGGTAGAGAATGATCTTTTCTCATATGATTAACTGACTCCTGCTCCCTCTGGTTTGTGCTATGGGCTTTCATAAGCATGGCCTGTCATGGTCTCTGTTCTGTTCTGTTAGCTAAAAAAACGGGATTCGTCATCACATCCTACATCACAGAGTTGTTGGGTATCCTACTTTCATAAAGACTCTAAAGCGGTTGGGCATTTATTGTCATTATTTCAATTGGAGAACATTTTGGCTTTCCTTGTTACTTTGAACTCTCATCGACAGTCATTTCAATAATAAGTTCTCACATTCTTCAACATGGATGCTTGGAATTCAGGTCTTCAGAAGGGGCCAATGCCCGGGCTTGCATGTAGCTTTCAAACCCGAGCTCTAGGTTACAATCAATCCTCCTCCCAGCCCGCACCAAGTCAGACATCACTTGCTGGACTGTACACTACCTTAGATCTACAGATGCCTGCTCTTCTGTCTCCATGAATACCTTGGATCAACAATGCTGCCATGAGTTGCCTTGTGTGCTGTCTGACTATTTGCACTTTATGTCCATGATAGTGTAAGTGTACCAGGTTTACCCACCTGCTTTCCCAGGGATGAACAGTCATCCTCCTGTTGCTGGGTGCTGGAAGTCACACCGACTTTCATGTCTGTACTTTGTGAGGAGCTGTGGGTACGTGCTCAGGAAGGGGCTCTCGGGATGGTAGGCTGTATGAATGCCATCTGCTTGAATGCCACTAGATTGTCTCTCAGGCTGCTGTACTAGTTTAAAATTCCACAGGCTTCTCACTGCCTTTTGGGTTTTTCCATGTCCCCACTTACCCACACATATGTTATGTCTTGGAAGTTAGGGCTTTCTGGCATTTCCCTTTGTATAATTCCTAAGTGTTTTCCAATGAGTATTCTTTATGGTGTGACTATGAACAAGTTTGTTCTCCAGAGCCAGTTACCCTCAATACACATGTGCCAATACAGGTTTGCAGTTACATGGGCATACACAGACACACAGACACACAGACACACACATACATACACACACAGACACACACACACACACAGACACACACATATACACACACAGACACACACACAAACACACAGACACACACACAAACACACACACACACATATACACACACAAACACACACACACATACACACACAGACACACACTCACATACACACACACATAGACACACAGACACACACATATACACACACATATACATACACACATATACATACACACACAGACACACACACATACACACACACAGACACACACATACACACACACATACACACACAAACACACAGACACACGCACATACACACACACAGACACACACTCACACACACACAGACATATAGACACACACATATACATACACACACAGATACACACAGACACACACACAGACACACAGACACACACTCACACACACACAGACATACAGACACACACATATACATACACACACAGACACACACAGACACACACACAGACACAGACACACACTCACACACACACAGACATACAGACACACACATATACATACACACACAGACACACACAGACACACACACACACACACACACACACACACACACACACACACCACTCTTCTGGTTTTCTTATACATATAAATTATGCAGAAAGCTCTTTATTTACCGACCTTCTTTTCTCCATCTCCACTCAAACCAAGTGAGACTCCTCCTTCCCTCCCCAATTCTACTGTATTCTGGTAACAGGGAAAAGCATGATTTGGCTTAATGAATATGAATATGTTTGCGGTAGAAAAGTAATTTGTAAAAAAAATCAGATGGAACTGCTAAATGTAATTAACTGTAGGCAACATGAAGGAGCACAGTAGTGCTACCCAAACCGACCTAGCTGTGCCCATCCTCCAACAGAACTGCGAGCCCAGTCTCTTCATGGCAGATGACCGATCGCCACCTGCTGGGTGCTTTGTGTTACTGGTCCTGAGACATGTCTTCACTCTGCCACCTGGTGGCCTTTCCTGTTGCTGCAAGACTTGCTCAGAACGAAACTAGGGATTTAAACTGATAACCAGTTCTAACTAACCCCCACGGTTCCCATCAGATTTATAATAAAGGGTTTTCTTCTGTCTACTCCGGGTTATGAGTGTAGGAGAATAATGTGTGAAGGTGTAACAGAATCGTCTCCAAATCTTACCGATGCGATTCCTACAGAATCAGTATTGATTCATTGTTAATGCTTCATTATTGTCTGATGCCCAAGAACGCTAACAAATCGTGGATTCTGAGAAAATTCGTTTAAAACTTAAAGGTAAGTAATAAGTTAAAATGTATGCTTTCCTCCTCTCTGTTTATGGGACTCTGTATGCCTTTCTCTGAACACTTTGAGGTCTTGATATTTTAATGTTGTATTCAGTTTGTCACACAGACCTGATGCCAATAGACTGTATCCCGGGGCATTGGTTTCAGGGCCAATCTACAAGTGTGCCGTTCTTTTTATATAAAACATAGTGTTTGCATGTAAAATCACTCTCAAATGATTTACAATACTTAATATGTACAAATACTATGTAAATAGTTGTCCTGATGTGATAAAGTCTCTGTGTCTATGTTCAGTATAGAAACAACATCATTTGAATAAAAATATTTGAATAAGTACTATACTATTCAAAGGTTGGCTGTGGCCATGCATGCCTGCAATCCCAGCAATCAGGAGGCAGAAGCAGAGGATTAATTACCATTTGAGACCAGCCGGGTTATAGAGGTAGTTCCAGAACAGTTAGTCTGAGAGTCACCGACTCGAAAAACAAAACAAAACAAAACAAAACAGAACCATAATCCTTGTTTGGTTGGGTCTACCGATGTAGATGTCAGAAATATGCATGGCTACTCATATTGCATAAATGTTTGTTGAGTGAATAAAATAATTAACTTCTACTTATGAACTATGATTTAATGTCAAGGAGATCAGGTAGAGAATATATTTCTGACTTCAGACTAGAATGTAATTGACTTCAGGCTTTTAGATGAAAGCGGAAGAGAATGACACAGGAGACAAAGGATGTCAGAGAACCTAAGCTCAAATGAAATGACATTTGCTAGTTAAAAACCGCAAAGTCACAGGCCTTACACCTTTGTAAATAGTTTTTAGATACTCTTATATATTTACATGTAAAATGCACAGAAACACGTATGCAAGAATGTACAGACCTAAATGTATTAAAAATAAACATGGATCTATCAAATATAACTGGCATGATTTTGATGGAATTCCTTGAGTTTAAGTTTTATTTGTACTTAATGTGTGGGGGAAACCATCTTATGACTTATTCAGAAACCTATAGACCTCTGCTTAACAGCTTCTTTAGTTAGTTTCATGGCTGTGAAGAGACACTGGTCTTAGTTGGTGTTTCATTGCTGTGAACAGACACTGTGACCAAGGATACTCTTAAAAGAAAACATTTAACTGGGGCTGGCTCACAGTAAAGAGGTCCATTCAGTCCACGATCATCATGGCGGGAAGCGTGGCAGCGTGCAGGCAGACCTGGTGCCAGAGGAGCTGAGAGTGCTACACCTTGACCTGAAGGGGGAAGAAGGACATTGTGTGTCACACTGGGAGAGCCTGAGGATATATAAGACCCCACATCCCACCTCCACAGTGACGCACCTCCTCCAACAAGCTTATACCTCCTAACAGTGCTACTCTCTATGGGCCTCTGGGCCCAACTGCATTCAAACTACAACACACTCACAAAGCTGTGCACAGTGTATGTGTCTCACAGAACTAAGATCTTTTCACAGTTTGGAAGGTTTTGTTCTTACAGTCCTGCCTATAACACTCTTGGGTTTTCCTCCTCCTCTTCTTCTTCCTCGTCGACAGGATCTCTGTGTAGCCCAGGCTGTCCTAGAACTCACTCTGTAGACCAGGCTAACCTTCAATTTACAAGATCCGCCTGCCTCTGCTGCTGTGTGTGGAGATTAGAGGCACACATCCCTGTACACATCCCTGTACATCCATCCCTGTACATCCTTCCCTGTACATCCTTCCCTGTACATCCTTTGACTATTATCGGTGCACATATGCTTCTCTAGGTTAGAGTCCGAGAAATGGGTCAAAGGTAGGTATGTATTTAAAATTTTGGTGACATAAGTCTACGTTTATTATGGATTGATATATGAAATGACAATAGTCTTTCCCACTAAAGATGGTGAGTAAAACCAATATGCCTTTATTTTGGAAGTGTTTAATATCATCTCATTTAATAAGACGGCATCAATTTTCTCCATTTTAATACTTGTTTGGGCTAATACATGGGGCGTCTGCTTTTTAGCATTGCATGCGTTTTTTTAAATGTGGGTAGAAATATATATATTAGTAAAATATTAAATATGTATTAAGCAGATTAAAACCAGCTAATGTTTTATAGCTCAGAAATAATTAGTATTACCTTTTCAGCTTATGTCTAGCCAGCAGTAGACTAAACAATGCTGGGACTTTGCTACAGTGGTAGCTTGCAATATGTCATCCCCCACACTTAAAAGCATTATACATTTTTTTGTCATATCAAAATTTTTATGATACCTCTTCAAAGTTTGGCTCACATAACACACAGACATTTACAACTGTCTATGGACTCTGAAAATTTACAAGGACCTGTGCATTTAATTTGATTGTAATTACCAATGAATCCAAGGCAGAGAAGCTGAAGTATGTGTTTGTATTTTCTCAGTTACTAATTAAGTGATATATATATATTTACTAAACACCCGCTGCATTCTAGATGATTTACAACGTATGTGATAAATACGTAATTCTCATCACTACCACCTTCCTAGGCGACTGCAGTATTGCCGTCACCAGCTCGCTGAGATTCCGTGAGACTGGAGAACCGGCAGAAGACACAGAGACTGCAGATGGCGAGGTCTCATTTAGAAAGTTTAATGCCTGTGATTGATGCCCGCCCCCACCTCGGTTTGCGTCCTTTCTTCTTTCTTCAGAACGTCTGATTTTTCTTCCTTTTAAAACTGCTACTTAAAATTGCTCGTGTCTTGTCTTTGCCCCTCAGAGCTACTGAGTTTTTATTCACTTCATAATTGTATTGAGAGTAGTTTCCATGGGGAATTAAATAGCATTCCTCAATTGTTCTGGCTGCTTACAACAGTCCGGTGGTGACCTGTTCCTGGGTTTATGCTTTTTTTTTTTTTTTTTTTTATTATTAACAGAAACAGCGCTTCAGGGTTGAAATAACCTGGACCGTCGTTGGCCACTAAGGCTAGAGCGCCATCTGTTGGCGACCGACCAAACCGGAGCTGACAGTAGGCACGAATGAGATGGGATCAGAACTGACTTTAAATTTTAGTTTGAAAGGAATTTTTAACAGAATATCTTTTATACATGGAGACTGTATTTTTATCACATGTATCCCTTTCACACCCCGGGCATCCCTTAGCACATTCTGACCGACCCGTTCACGGCCTCTCCATTTTGTTTTGTAACCGAGTACTGCCTGCCGGGATGCTGAGTGATATCGGTGTCAGCATCCTGTAGAGGTCTTGTGTGGGGAAGCACGGTGGGATGAATGCATGAGTACAGTGTCACCGCACACCACTTCATCCTATGGTTCTTAAATTTCCCGTCCACCTGTGCAACTTTCCCTGAACCCTGGACAAAAGATGATACAGTCATCCCTTTTAGGGCCAAACTTTCTATAACCATTTATTCTCAGAACCTTGGCCAGCTTTGAGTTTTAACATTAGCTACGGACCGCTGCACTACTTGGATCATGGTTCAGGGTGTCACTAGTCCGTGTGTATAAACACCCGGAAGGCAGTTTGACAACATGTCCCCAAGAGAAGAGTAGTTCTCCCCTAGGGCCTCCTGAACCATGAGTTTTGGCAAGATTTACGGTACTAAGCAGGACTTCTTTCCTGTGTAGCAGGCCTCAAATCCAATCAGAAAGCAGATGTCCCCATAGTCTTTGCGCCACTTACTGGACCAGCGGGCAAGTCTAGCCTAGCAGGTTACTATTGTAGCATGCATGTTCTCTACTGAGTAATATACCATTGATCGCTTTTTCTCATCAACCAGGCTACTTAGCACCTTCTGGCACTATGAAAGCTAGCCAGGAAAGAGGAGGTTTGCAGGTTAGTTCCAGCTTTGTTTCTTTACGTCTGCAACCAAAATGTGCTGCCTCTCACGCAATAGGGCCTTGTCATCTCCTTGGGCTGGGCAGCCAAGGGCAATGACAATAGGCTGGGACCTCCTTGACCAATAACGTTCAAGGAAGTACACCGTGCCTGTCACTGTGGTTTCTCTTTAGTAATCCATGTCTCCTTGGGGAAGCACTGTCTAACCATATACCTGGGGTTCAAGCTCCTTTTAAATATTATGTATCTTAATTAGCTTACAAAGTAATTGGCTTCCAAATGGGCTTTTAACACATCCTTGGCTTTGGTTGACTGGTGCCTGTTGTTGTAAATGATTAATAATCGACTTCATTAGTTCTTAATATGAACAGGTCAGCCCCCTCAATAATCGAGACATAGTCCTATTGATTTATTTAATCGGTTTTAGCACAATTAATGGGTGATTATCCCTAATCTATTTTTCTATATGCTAGACTGGCTAATTCCCAGCTGCACAAAGTTACTTGCTGTTTGAGTCTCCCCTAGGCTGCCTTTTTGTTCCATCAACCTGTCCTCCCTCCCTCCCTCTCCCCCTCCCTCTCTCCTTCCGTCCCTCCCTCCCTCCCTTCCTCTCTCTCTCCCTCCCTCATTCCCACCTCCTCTCTCCCTCCCCCCCCCCCGTCCCTACCTGAGATCCCTGAGACCAGTAATCAAAGTCCCGCCTAACTCTATTCTCTCCATTAATTGGCTATAGCTACTTTTATTTAGTCAATAGCTTTAAATTGGGGAGCAAAGTTTACACAAGAAAGGCCAGTGTATGTGAGAATTCACTCTTCTGAGGTCAATCAGATCTTGAGATCAGAATTCAGCATGTGCACACACACAGCAACACCAGACCAACATGCTCCCCCTCTTCCCAGGATAATAATGTAAAGAGAGCCATTTCAATGTGTACTATTCTGGGCAACCAAGACCCCCTATCCATGGACATCAAAGTCAACCCTGTCACCTTCTTCTCCACAGTCAGGAGGACAGCCAGTCTGTGGTGTTCTGCCTTCATCTATTCTGATATTTCATATATACAGAGTCACAGAGCGTGAGCAGGTTTTGTTTAGCTTCTTTCCCTTCGCACCACTTTCTGTAGATCCAACCATTTCATATCATGTACTGCTGAGGTTTTGCCTTTTGCTGTCTATTGTAATGCTAGCCCCCAGGTATCCTGCTGCCCACGTTAATTCTGATTGGTGAATAAAGATGTCAACAGTCAATGGCTGGGGAGAAAAGACAGGTGGCATTGGGATTCTGGGCTTGGAGATAGGAGACCACCACTAGGAGGAGAAAGGAAAAAGAAGCTGCTATAGGAGAAAAGAGGAATATGCGGGAGAGAAAGGAGAGCCACCATTGGTTAGTTGAGGCATTAAAAAGGGGACCAGGTGGGTTGTCTAATTGGAGGTACAGTGACTCAGATGAAACGTAGTAATTACTTGGGTTATGGATAAGAGGTAGATTCTAACAGCATGGAGGGTAGGCAGTTGCCTACAGCATATTAAAATATAAGGGCCGTGTGTGCATCTTTCATTCAAAACATAATAGTCAAAGGTGAGTAAAAATCCCGAGTGAGGATTTTTACTATTTATTGCTACAATGTCTCAGTAGTTCGTTTATTTTCTTTTCTTAACTTGTACATAATGATATTTTATTTTGCAAAATATTTTTATTGGATATTTTCTGCATTTACCTTTCAAATGTTAATCCTGTTCCCCCTTATCCCATACACTTCTCCACACCCCTTGATTAAATGAAGATACTCTGACCACCCACTCCCACCTCAGTGCCTTGGCATTCCCCTACATTGGCAAAATGAGCCTTCACTGGACCAAAGGCCCCTCTCTCATCCCATTGATGTCAGACAATCTGTCCTCTGTGGTATATGAAGCTGGAGCCATGGGTCCCTCCATATGTACTAATTAGTTGGTGTTTTAGTTTCTGGGAGCTTTGGAGTGGGTTGATTGATATTGTTGTTCTTCCCATGGAGTTACAACACTTTCAGCTCCTTCAGTTCTTTACCTACTCCATTGGGGACCCCATGCTCAGTCCGATAGTTAGCTGCGAGCATCCTCAGTTGTATCAGTAAGGCTCTGGCAGAGATATCCATGTCAGGTTCCTGCCAGTAAGCACTTCTTGGCATCAGAAATAATGACTGGGTTTGGTGGCTGCAAATGGGATGGGTCCCCAGGTGAGGCAGCCTCTGGATGATCTTTTCTTCAGTCCTGCTCCACTATTTGTCCCTGTACTTCCTCCCATGAGTATTTTGTTTTCCCTCCTAATAAGAACTGAAGCATCCACATTTTTGTTTTTCTTGTTTTTGAGCTTCATAAGGTCTGTGAATTGTTTCTTAGGTATTCGGAGCTTTTGGGCTAGTATGCGCTAATTAATAAGTGCATACTATGTGTGTTCTTTTGTGACTGGGTTACCTTACTCAGAATATTTTGTAGTTTCATCTACTTGATTAAGAATTTCATGAAGTCATTGTTTTTAATAGCTGAGTAGTACTCCATTGTTTAAATGTACCACAATTTCTGTATCCATTCCTCTGTTGAAGGATATCTGGGTTCTTTCCAGCTTCTAGCTATTATAAATAAGGCTGCTATGAACATGGTGGAACATGTGTCCTTGTTAGATGTTGGAGCACCTTTTGAGTATATGCCTAGGAGTAGAATAGCTGGGTCCTCAGGTAGTACTATGTCCAATTATCTGAGGAACTGCCAGACTGATTTCCAGCTTGCAATCCCACCAACAATGGAGTGTTCCTCTTTCTCCACATCCTCGCCAGCATCTGCTGTCACTTGAGTTTTTGATCTTAGCCATTCTGACTGGTGTGAGGTGGAATCTCAGGGTTCTTTTGATTGATTTGCATTTCCCTGATAACTAAAGATGTTGAACATTTTTTTAGGTGAGAAATTCTTTGTTTAGCTCTGTTATTTGATTATTATTATTATTATTATTATTATTATTATTATTATTATTATTAAAAAGTTATTTGATTCTCTGGAGTCTAACTTCTTGAGTTCTTTGTATGTGTTGGATACTAGTCCTCTATCAGTTGTAGGATTGTTAAAGATTTTTTTCCCCAATCTCTTGATTGCTATTTTGTCCTATTGATTATGTCCTTTACCTTATAGAAGCTTTGCAATTTTATGAGGTTCCATTTGTTAATTCTTGATCTTAGAGCATAAGCTATTGGTATTCTGTTCAGGAAATTTTCTCCTGTGCCTATGTATTTGATGTTCTTTTTCACTTTCTTTCCTGTTAATTTCAGTCTACCTGGTTTCATGTGGAGGTCTTTGATTCATTTGGACTTGAGCTTTGTACAGGGAGATGGATTGATTTGCATTTTTCTACATGCTGAATGACAGTTGAACCAGCACCATTTGTTGAAGATGCTGCCCTTTTTCCACTGAACATTTTTAGCTCCTTTGTCAAAGATCAGTGACCATAGGTGTGTGAGTTCATTTCTAGATCTTAATTCTACTCCATTGATCTACCTGCCTGTCTATGTACCAATATTATGAAGTTTTTTTTTAATCACTATTGCTCTGTAATACAGCTTAGGGTCAGGGATGGTGACTCCCCCAGATGTTCTTTTATTGTTGAGAATAGTTTTCCCTATCCTAGGTTTTTGTTATTTCAAATGAATTTGCAAATTGCTCTTTTTTGCTCTATGAAGAATTGAGTTGGAATTTTGATGGGGATTGCATTGGATCTGTAGATTGCTTTTGGCAAGATGACTATTGTTAATATATTAGTCCCGCCAATCCATGAGCATGGGAGATCTTTCTATCTTCTGAGATCTTCAATTTCTTTCTTCAGAGATTTAAAGTTCTTGTCATACATATCATTCACTTGCTTGGTTAGAGTCACACCAAGGTATTTTATATTAATTGTGACTATTGGGAAGGGTATCTTTTCTCTAATGTCTTTCTCAACCTGTTTATCATTTGAGTAGAGGAAGGCTACCGATATGAATTAATTTTATATACAGCCAGTTTGCTGAAGTTGTTTATCAGCTGTAGGAGTTCTCTCATGGAATTTTTGGGGTCACTTAAATATACTATCATATCATCTGCAAATAGTGATATTTTGAATTCTTCCTCTCTAATTTGTATCCCTTTAACCTCCTTTTATTGTCTAATTGCTCTAGCAAGGACATCCAGTACTATGTTTTCAGGAGAGAGTGGGAAGCCTTGTCTAGTCCCTGATTTTAGTATGATTGCTTCAAATTTCTTATCATTTAGTTTGATGTTGGCTACTGGATTGCTGTATATTGCTTTTACTATGTTTAGGTATGAGCCTTGGATTCTTGATTTTTCCAAGATTTTTCATGAAGGGATGTTGAATCTTGTCAAATGCTTTCTCAGTAACTAATGAGATGATCATGTGGTTTTTTTTTTTTTCCTTTGAGATTGTTTATATAGTTGATTATGCTGATGGATTTCCATATATTGAACCATCCTTACATCCCTGTGATGAAGCCTACTTGATCATGGTGAATGATTGTTTGGATGTGTTCTTGGATTCAGTTTGCAATAATTTTATTGAGTATTTTTGCATTGATGTTCATGAAGAAAATTAATCTAAAGATCTCTTTCTTTGTGGGTCTTTGTGTGGTTTAGGTATAAGCGTAATTGTGGCTTCAAAGAATGAGTTGGGTAATATTCTCTCTGTTTCTACTTTATGGAATAGTTTGGAGAGTATTGGTATTAGGTCTTCTATGAAGATCTGATAAAATTCTTCACTAAACCCATCTGGTTCTGGGCTCTTTTGGTTGGGAGGCTTTTGATGACTGCTTCTATTTCTTTATGGTACAGTTTAGATGGTTTATTTGATCCTGATTTAACTTTGGCATCTGGTATCTGTCTAGAAAATATTCCATTTCATTAAGATTTTCCAGTGTTGTTGAGTATAGGCTTTTGTAGTAGGATCAGATAATTTCTGAATTTCCTCAGTTCCTGTTGTTATTTCTCCCTTTTCATTTCTGATTTTTCTAATTTGGATACTGTCTCTGTGCCCTCTGGTTAGTCTTGCTAAGGGTTTTTCTATCTTGTTGATTTTCTCAAAGAGCTAGCTCCTTGTTCTTTTTATTCTTTTTGTTGTTCTTTTTGTTTCTATTTGGTTGATTTCAACTCTGAGTTTGATTATTCCCTGCCATCTACTCCTCTTGGCTTCTTTTTGTTTTAGAGCATCTAAGATGTTGTCAAGCTGTTGGTGTATGCTGTCTCCAGTTTCTTTTTGGATGCTCTCAGAGATATGAGTTTTCCTTTTAGCACTGCTTTCACTGTATCCCATAAGTTTGGGTATGTAATGACTTCATTTTCATTAAATTCTAAAAAGTCTTTTATTTCGTTATTTATTTCTTCCTTGCCTAAGTTATTACTGAGTAGAGCATTGTTCAGCTTCCATGTGTATATAGGCTTTTTGTTGTTATTGAAGACCAGCCTTAGTCCATAGTAATCTGATAGCATGCATGGGATTATTTCGATGTTCTTGTATCTGTTGAGGCCTGTTTTGTGATTGATTATATGATCAATTTTGGAAAAGATAGAGTGAGGTATTGAGAATATGGTATATTCTTTTGTCTTAGGATGGAATATTCTTAGATATCTGTTAATTCCCTTTGGTTCATTTCAGTTTTTACTTGTTCAAGTGATAGTTGGATAAACATCTTTATTCATTTCTCTTAGCATACCTGCCTAACAATATTGTTAGGTTCTCAGTTATATGATTGGTTGATTTTGATGTGTAAAATATTTAGTTTGAGTTTGTGCACTGTAGCCTTTGCCCAAGGTACTCTGGGTAAGTGCTCTCCTACTGAATTACATCATCAGCTCAAGTACATTTAACATGATATGGATACATAAGCTGGGTCTCAAAGTGATAAACCATCTCATACTCTTAACAGAGGCATCTGAACATCTGTGGATTTACGTATTTACTTGGGCTGACCATTATCCAATGTCTGGATGTTTGTACACTTAGTGGATATAAAACCTAATTCCTTTATTATTTTAATTTTATTTCTTTAATAAAGTTGAACACAATTTATTTTTAAAAATTAAAAAAAAGATTTCATGTGTATGTCTCAGTGTGTGTATGTGTGTGAGTGTATGCTTTTTCTTCATGTACATTTGTGCACCATTTATGTGCCTGATGCCTGAGGAGGTCAGAAGAGGGTGCTATAATGTGTGAGCCCAGAGGTTGCCTTTCTATTCCATGAAACACATTGGTTTACAGCTGTTGCCTAGAAATGTCTGGTTTCTTTGGAGACTCAGGTGTGTCATGTGACGTTTATCTGGAACCTGTCATATGACAGGATGTTTTGCAGAGAAGAGACACTTGACATTTTTCTGGAATCTGCCTGTAAAAGGGGCATGCAATGTTTTGCTAAAGCAGACATGTGAGAGGACATGTGATCTTTGTGTGTGTGTGTGTGTGTGTGTGTGTGTGTGTGTGTGTGTGTGTGTAATAAGTATCCTAGGTGCTCAGTTCTCTGCAGGAAGGTTGTGAGTCCTGATAGCAAGATAGCAATGGGAGTTCACTTATTTTCATCGCCGAAAGAATCATTTTCATGGCTGAATAATATCCCATTGTGTGTGTATATATACACACACACACACATAAATGCACTCAGAAATTAGTCTATCCATTCATTCACTGATGGACATCAGACTGTTTCTTTTGTCAGTTGTGAATATTGCTGCTAAGGACTGGAATATACACTTATTTGTGTGATTCCTGTTTCAGCACTTTGAGAAATATTTTGTAAGAACCAAATTGAGTCTTATCTATTTAAGGTTCCCATGAATGAAACGAGAGATCAGGGATCGATGCAAAAGCAATTGGTTTATTAGTCCAGTGCACTGGGGTGGCCTACATCCAGAGGAGAGGTGACCCCAAAAGGCTGTTACAAGCAATTTTTAAACTCTTTAGGGGTACAGGTTACATCATCAAGGTTATAATTTAAATTTATTGGTTAAGTGTATTAGCCTTTGAATCTATTGGCTAGCAAGCATGTGACAGGACATGGGATCAGAGGGTCAGGTGACTATCAGTCAGCACATTTTGCGGTTTTTCAAGATAGTTCCTGCTCTTCCCAAGAACTGTGGGTGGAGAATGGAACTTGGCCTAGTCTTGACCTGAGGCAGTGGGTGTAAGGCTGGGGAAAGCTCCTAGGGTCCTTCATTTAGGAGTGGAATTTCATTGTCTGTGATTTAAGAGGTAGGTGAGGAATAGCTAACAATAGTCACATCGATAATTATTTTAGGAACAGGGGGAAAAGGTCTAAAAGACTTAAGGGTTAGCATTTTCTCAGGCTCCTCTGAAGTGAGAGAGATGGGATCACCTGACTCCATGACAGGCTTCAAATTGTCAGCTCAGACTAGGCCTAAATCTGTTTTCAAGAACTGGGCAAGTCAAAGCCAGCCCAGTCCAGTCAGTACTGAAAACAAAACAAACAACAAACAAGCACCCAAACAAAAACCCAAACCCAACCAACCAAACAACCCTCCAGGCTTCTTGCAGCTAGTCAGGAGCTGCCCTGCCTCCTGGCCTGAGGCAAGGACTATGTATGGGTCAGCAGCAGTTTCCAGCCTCACTGCCCAGTTATGGTTCTGAAATTGCCCCAGAGATGGACCCAACAGATTAAGATAGAGGTCACCTACCCCGGAATTCCCCTAATGTACTATAAATTGCACCCGAGAGCTCACTTTGGGGTCTTTCCAGCTTGGAATGAGGGACTCCCATAGGGACTTGCTTTTTCATACTATGTGAGTCTGGGGTATCATTCTTTGGCAAACAAAAGACCCTTCCAACAGAAACTTGTATCATACAGAAGTTAATATGAAGTATGCACCACTTCATCAGGTCAAACTACCCCAGTGGGACTCAGGTAACTTATCCCTGTGAGGTGGAGAATCTGACTGCATTCAGATGTGTCATGAGATTAAGTCAGCATTACACAGTACCAGCAAACATCAAGAGCTCAGTAGCCATCAGCTTTCTTCATTCCTTTATCCCCATCACCAGATATTCTGAAAGAGCCGTGTGCATGTTCTTTAAATTGGGCCTGCGAGCTCACTCTGAGACACTGGAGCAATCTCTGGGCAGCCAAAGCTGTGCCCGTTTAGCCAGCGGCTTCATGAAATGGAGATGTAGTTGATTTTGCTGTGCGCTGTGCACTGTATTGGACTCAGCTTTTCTCCTTAGAAGACTAAGATAGAGAGGGGATCTGAGAGAAGGGCTGTCTGCGAGTGGTGACAAGAACCACTAAAGTCAAACTGTGGGTCTAAGTTAATGACCTTCGATCTGCTTGATACCCCTTTTCCAGTCTGCTTCTCTCTATGCTCTGCTTTCTCGCTGGAGATTTCTCTGCTATTCTAAGAGATCTCTCTGTCCATGCCCGGCCCCCCCCCTCTGTCTGTGTGTGTGTCTCTTCTCCAAGCAGTCCTCTCTGTTTATCCTAAAAAGTTCTCTGGCTATCCCATCTCCTTCCGAACTCAGGTGTAGTCTTTTATTGTACACACCAATCCAGTCATTTACTCCAGGTTTCCTTTTACTGTCTTATGCATCAGCATCCATGACCCCAGCTCCTTGATTCTTAGGAGACCCTGAACATATGTTTTATTTTTTCTCTTTTTAACATTGCAAAAGAATTCAGAGATCTGTCTGCCTTTGTTAAGCACGGATGGTAAGCTAGTGGGGTGGGACCCTGCCCTTAAATTGCCATTTTCACCACAGCTGGGCCTAACCTTGCTTGGTCCTAGCCTTATCCTGAACTCAGGAATCTACATGCCTTTGTAAGCATAAACAAAAAGTGTAGCTGGGTGGGACCTCCTGTGATCAGCACTTCCTAACTCTCTTTATCTCCTTCCTTAGTAATTTTCTAACCAGTCGGCTCACAGAGCAGCTGCTTTTGTTTCTTTAGACCCTTGAAGCCCCTCCTATCATTCAAGGTAATATTCCTTTGAAGGAAAGAGTCCTCCAGTGCTAGAGAGTCCAGGAAATTTGTGCATTATGACACAAACAAACATTATGCCCACCTCAGTCATCAATACTCTTGGACACTTACAATGGGGCCCTGTCCAAGGGGCAGGATCCATATCACTCTATCCCTACCAAGGTCACACACACACACACACACACACACACACACACACACACACACACACAGTTGTATGTTAATGTATAGACAACTGATTTTAAAATGTAATTTCATGTGAGAGAAACATACACTTCTGGCAAAGGTGTTAAAAATTTTATCTTCTCCCATGAGCTCTGGCAAGGTCAGTGTCTAAGGAAAACCATGTATGCTCTCATGCGATCTGAATTCCAGTTTCCAAATTTTAGTTTCTAATAGTTGAAGGAAATACCTACCTGTCAATGGCATAACTTGGTAAGCACTCTTATGTCCAAAAAGCAAAGCTAACTTCATTATTATAGTATATAATAAATATGTAACATATATAATATACACGTAGGGCTAAAGATGTGACTCCTGATGTATTTCTTACATAGCATTCACAAAGATCGTTTGGATCTCCAGCAGCACAAGAAAGAAATCCATGTGCTGTTTATTAGGAGACACATGATTCTCTCCCTGTCCCTCTCGATTTCCTTCATCTCTCTTTCTCTCTTCCTCTCTCCCTCCCTCCCTCCCTCCCTCCCTTCCTCCCTCCCTCCCTCTCTCTCTCTGTCTCTCTCTCTCTCTCTCTCTCTGTCACTCTCTCTCTCTCTCTGTATGTGTGTATATGTGTGTGTATGTGTGTATGTGTGTGTGTGTGTGTGTGTGTGTGTGTATGTGTGTGTTTGTGTGTGTGTGTGCCTTAAAGATCTCTATCAGGGATAAATGAGAAAGGCTAGGCTAATATCAGAGAAAAAGGAAGTAGCATGAACAAAAAGCTATAAAGAACATAGGATGTCTTGACTTCAAATATTTTTCTTGAAGGGCAGACTATGGCAAGTACTACCCCAGGAACATAGCCTGCATGTCCTTGAACACTTCTACTTCACCTTAATGACTAGTTAACACACACTACACAGGTAGGAAATGCCGGACATTAAACTCTTTATCTTTCATAGGATATTAACTTATGAAGTACAGAGTACACACTACCCTTCCCCTCCAACTTATGGACAAGATGAACAGAAACATCTCTGTACCAATATGACACAACAGCTAAGAAACTTAGTGAGTGTAAGACTCTTATTGATTCTATTCTGACCTCGAGGATTAGAGAAAATGGGAGCAGTGTACTTTCCAGCCTTGGTAATACATTTCCCCCACACCCTGACTATTGTGCTTTTGAGATAAAGACTCACCCTATAATTCTGGTTAACTTGGAAGCCACTCTGTAACTCAAGCTAGCCTCAAATTTATAGCTACCTTCCTACCTCAGCCTCCTGAAGACTGGGGTTTGGGAGTGGGCCACTATACCTAGCTATGAATCCCTTTTACGATCTTCAAAGCTCCATGGGAAAATTCTTCAAGGCGCTTCAAAAGATGGAGAGAGCACAGGGTGACATCTGGCTCCTTTCTTTCAGACAGTTCAAGGATCTATTATAAATAATGTGCCATTCACTATGAGAACCAGAGTAAGGGGAATTATCATCTTATAAAGTCTCTGTCAGACAGTTGCAGGTACACTTTCAAAGAGATATCATGCAATTCTTTGAATGACCATTTTTGTCTAGTAACCCTTGTAAATTATTTCCTTGTTAAGTTCATTATGTAGTTTCTCTGTTCATTTGCTCAGAAATACTAAATATTTAGCTTTGAAGTCACAGCTCTGAACAGTAACAAATCCACCTTTTGAGGATTGCTTTCTATATTTTTTTTTTAAACAATGGAGGGATGGAGCATTATATTATTCAGTTCTGACCTCCTTTTAACTTTTTGAAATCTGATTATCATCCAAAAAAGCACTCTAATTTTCTAGTGTCTGGATAAATTGGTCAGCATGCCTTCTGTGCCCTCATTTATATATCCATTCAAATCATGGATCAAGGGCTGGCAGGATGGCTCGGTGGGGAAGGGTTCTTTCCATGAATGTCTGATGACCTGAATTTGATCCCTGGGATCTACATAGAGGTGGACGGAGAGAACTAACCCCCAAATGCTGTCTGCTGATTTCCACATGCACATTGTTTCTCTCTTCTTTTCTTGCTTTCCTTGTGGGAACATCCGTTCATTCTTAAATATTTTGAAGTGTTTTTTCTGTTTTTGTTCCTTTGAGCAAAGACACAGTCTCTCTGTGTAGCCCAAGCTGACCTCACACTTAGAATAGCCTTCGGACCTCTGTCTGCAAGGCCATGCCATCTCAGTCTAGGATATGAAGAGAGCATCCTCGACTCTAAAGAGCCACCTGTATCTCCAGACAAGCTCATTATCTTCTCAGTTATGTTATGATCATCACTGTCATCATCTTACTGCCTCATGTTGAATAAAATTCTCTTTAGGTCCCTCTTTTCAACTGAGATTGAAGTGCTGGGGGCAGGGGGCACCAACCAGGCCTTGACTCTTTAGGATCAGCACAGGACAAGGCCTAGGGTTGTTACAGGATGCATTCAAGATGATTATACCCTTTTGCTTTCAGTTAGCATATATGAATGGTGATCATAAAAACATATACCCCATAGACAGATTCCTAGAATCTATGAATATTGCCCTATGGAGCAGGAGAAATCTCTTTTTAGGTGGAGAGGAGAAACCTACTATGAGTGGTCTAAGAAGATGACTTTGGTAAGAAAAGAGAAAGAAAAGGGACAGGAGACTGCGGTGATGGGACCTCAAACTAAGGAACACCCAGATCCATCAGAGGTTGAAGAAGCAAAGAGTGGGTTCTAGGGTTTTAGGAGACACTGGCCCACATGAGACCTTTTGAACTTCTGGCCTCTAGAACTATGAAAAATAAAAGTTTATTGTCTTAAGCCATCCAGTTTGGGGCAGTTTGTTACAGTGTTTAAAAGAAGCCATGCTAATCTCTTGTGGTAATATTTCTGAAGTTAAGTTCCTGTCAAAAATGAAGAGTTCTTTGGATAGAATAGCATAAGGGAGGGTTACATGCACAGGATTTTTCCTGAACAGCTTTCTGGTCCTGTACAAGACAAAGGTGCATTGTGATCCCCAAGGCTCTAGTATTTCTCAGCATCTTTGGCCACAGGATATATTTTTCTCTGCCTGTGAAATGTATGTTTCCATATGTATATAGGTGTTAATGTTCAGTAGGACAGAGCTCTTGGGTCTGTGAGACTTAAAGCCCATTTGTAACCCAACAGAGTAGGGTCTTAGGGAAGGTGCAGAGAGCATTGCTCCTGCAGCGTGTATACAGGAAACCAGCCCCAGGAGAATGGAATGCCTTTGCAAATATCTAATGTTTGCTTGGCACAGCTTGTCTGGTTGAGCTTTGCAAAATCTTCCTCGGGCTTTGTTTTCCTGGTTTCTGTGGAGCCAGTTCCTGTCTCAAGGCAAGTTGGGGCTGGGCTGGCTGGAAACCACTGAGGAATTAGGTGAGTTTACTTGGTCTCCAGGTGCATGTGAAGGAATGGCCAGTTCAAGCTCTAATGTGGGATATTAATGCTTGTTTGGGGTACCCTTTCCCCTCACGGCTATTAGTTTTTCTTCTTCAGTATCCTGGATTCCCTTTCTTCTGAATGTCAGGAACAGCTCAATAGCTCAGGATGTAGCTTGGTTTAGTTGCATTTGAAAGAGTTAGTCATTGTATTTCTTTTGGCAAACTCATCATCTTGTTACCCTGCAGCAAAATGAAGGGGAATCAGGAAGCCCAAGGATTTGACCTTATAATAGAACAAACACAGCCCCCAGCAATTAAGTTCTGGGATGGAGTAGTAGATTGAAATGTTAAGAAGTAAATAGGCCTCCATGGTCTGATTTATTAAGTTTTTCAAGTTATAGGCAATATTAGAAAAACAACTCAAGCTCATGAAAATAGTTCTGTGAAGAGAAAAACCATTTCCAGTCTAAGGCTAAGAAAAACCAGTCTAAGAAAAACCATTTAGCAGACTAAGGCTAAAGATGGCAGAAAATGCTAGAAACATTGTTTTAACAGTATCTTAGCTTGACCTTACAAAGGCTCATTTATTTACTTTTTATTTAATGTGTATATGTGTTCCTGCATGCGTGTACATGCATGTGAATGTTTGCTCACACACACACACGTGTGCATATGGTGGCCTAAGATCAACACTGAGAGTTTCACTTAATTGTTATCCACTTATTTATTTATTTTGGAGCTAGAATCTCCCACTGAACCTGGAGCTCATCAATTTGGCTAGATTGGCTACCAATGCTTTATCTCCCAGACAGAGGATTACAGGTCCGTGTCTCACCACCACATTCAAATTAAAAAAAATACTATGTATCAGTTGGATGCTGGGAACTGAACTAGAATCCTTAGGATTCCAGGGGAGCCTCTTTACTGGCAGGACCATCTCCTTAGTCCCTGCTTTCCCTATTGAAAACTCAAATTACTTTGTGGCCACTCCCACTTGAAAGATTTCAAGACTACATGTCCTAAATTACAGCTACTCTCAGTCATCTTAATTATCTTTAATTCTGTTTTTTCTCTCATGGCCCGTCACCTGAAGTTACCTTATCTTCTCAATACTTCCTGTCCTGACTTGGTTCCCATGAATTTACATTTATTGCCCAAGAAGCTTAGTGGAAATGGCTTTTTTTTGGTATGTATCATTTTTCCCCCTTTTAATGAACCACAGAAATCTGCATTTTGTTTAGAATGACATCTTGTTGCTCAGAGATGAAGGTCATAAAAACCTCAGCGCTGGGAGACATTACCTACCTCTAATATCTCATATTTATCTTTGTGGCCTGACCTTACATTTCTGCAGACAAAAACCAAACATATGAATCCATACTACCTACCCCTCTACCAACTTTTCCCCTGACAGTCCAATATACAACAAATACAAAGTCTATTGTGATAAGTGAGAGATTTTTTTTTTTTTCTTGGAAACTGTGAGTTAGCCTGCTATAATGAATGTGTATTTGTATGCAAACATGTATGTGAGGGAGTGATGTGCATGTATTATGAAACATAAACCAAATGGCATCTGCTTCTTCATGAATCAGCCAGATAGGTCCTTTATGTCATGTGACTGTGGGGTTCAGTTGACACATAGAAGAGAGGCCATGAAATGAGGAAACTTGGAGTTTATGGATGAGTTAATGGGACATTGCTATTTACAGAGAGAAGGGGTGAATTTCCCCTTGTTCTCGTTCATTTGTGGAAACTGCAGAAGTTGACCTAACAGAAAGTTGACCAACACAGTGATCTTTAGAGACTGTAAAGGTAAAGGGAGATGGGAAATAGAGGAAGGCCAGATAGAAGGTGCCAAATACAAAGGGAAGAATAACTATTATAGCACCGCAGGGTAAATGTGTCTGACAATTCACTGAACTTTTAAATGTGATTAGGAGTCTTAACTTCCAGCACAGAGACATTGTGCTTAAGAGGCCAGAATGCTACTACCTTGGTTTGATCATTTTTACTATATGGAGTTATCATACTCTACCTCATAAATATTTACAAACACTGGGTGTCATTAATGTTGTAAAAGTCAGGCTGTATTCCTCCAAAATATACAACTTATACTGATCAAGAAAACATCAAGGAAATGAAAGCCAAAGATCAAAACTGCCTCTGAGTTTCTCCATTTCTCACAGGTAAGGTTATATTACCTGCAGCTTCCTTTCTTAACTGTTGCTAATTTTATGCTAAAATGTTCATGCTCTTTGTCATGGGCTTTATCGGCCATAATGCTCATCCAATGATGGGACTCCATTATAATTTCCAAGAATTCTGGAAACTTTTGATTGGAGTCAAGAAAACAAAGGATTCAGTGTCTAAGAACACACGCCACTCTTGCAGAGGAGCCGGGTTCAGTTCCCAGCACCCATGCAATGGTTGAGAGCTCTCACTTAGAAGTCCAGTTCCAGGGCCTCTGATGCCCTCTTAGTCCTCTATGAATACCAGAAACACGCATGGTGCACACACATGGATTAAACAATCTTACCCAGAGAATTATTTAAAAACTAAAAAAGGTGATAAATGGAAAGGATATTGATTTCTTTCTTAGACACATATGATATGTGTCAATTCTTACCACAGTTTTATGGAAATATTTGATCTTCCAGTTCTGGATACCCAGGGAAGGTAAGGACACAATGAGAGATGCCCAGAGACTCTCAAACCATGAGAATGTTAAAAGCATAAAAGTTGTGGTGGACATCAGATAGAGGCCTAATATCCAAGGTATACAAAGAACTCAAAAAGCTAGACACCAGAGAATTAAACAACCTTATTAAAACATGGGATACAGACTTAAACAAAAAGTTCTCAATTGAGGAATAACAAATGGCTGAGAAACATCTAAGGAAATGCTCAACATCCTTAGTTATCAGGGAAATGCAAATCAAAACAACCCTGAGATTCCACCTCACACCAGTCAGACTGGCCAAGATCCAAAACTCAGATGACAACAGATGCTGACAAAGATGTGGAGAAAGAGGAACACTTCTCCACTGCTGGTGGGGTTGTAAACTGATGCAACCACTCTGGAAATCAGTCTGGCGGTTCCTCAGAAAAATGGATATAGTACTACTACCTGAGGACCCAGTTATTCCACTTCTGGGCATTTACCCCAGAGATACTCCAACATACAACAAAGATACATGCACCACAATGTTCATTGCAGCTCTATTTATAATAGCCAGAAGCTGGAAACAACCCAGATGGCCTTCAGTAGATGAATGGATACAAAAATTGTGGTACATTTAGACAATGGAGGACTACTCAGCTATCAAAAACAATGACTTAACGAAATTCTTAAGAAAATGGATGCATCTAGAGAATATCATTCTGAGTGAGATAACCCAGTCACAAAAGAACAGACATAATATGCAGTCACTGATAATGGGATACTAACCCCAGAAAGCTCTGAACACCCCAGAAACAACTCACAGACTGTGTGAAGTTCAACAACAACAACAACAAAAGAATATATTTTAATTAAAATAGAACTGTATCACATCCCCCTTTCTTCCCTACAGCCCTTCCTAGTCTCTCTCCTATCCTATCAAATTAATAGCCTCTTTTCCTATATTATTGTTACGTATATACATATGTGTATGTATATGTACCCACAAATACTTAATTACAACCTTAAAAAATGTATTCGAAAAAAAAGTTGTGGTGGAAGAAAGAAAAGGAGTTTTAAAGTTTTCTTAATTCGATAGGTGACCTTTTAAGTTAATTTATTCTCTAGGTAAGATAATTCAAATATGTTCTGTTTAATTAACTGTATGATTGCTGCAGAGGGCCCATGTCCTTACTCTTGCCTGGGGCCATAAAACTGGTTTGTTATCTGATTTCTCACTTTCCTCAAATGTACTGAGAATATGTGTTAGGTCTTTGCTGTGGTGAGTTAGTGTGTGATAAATGTCCCTTGAATTCAACTGGTTACCTAAGGGCTTAGGGCCAATATTTATGAGAACTTTCCTTATGTTAAAAAGCCTGAGAAAGATAGGTTCATTGAGCTGTTAGTGCTTTGCAGCAAACATGAATGTGCATGAGTCCAGCCATGGCCTAGGATAGTTTAGGCCTTTGCAAAGCAACTGGCCATATTAGGAGAGAAGCTGCTGGCTGAGAACAGACAGGCTAATCCTTTAACAAAGGTGATGCCCGAGACTCCAATACCCTAAGAGAAGCTTTTAAAAAAAGGAGGAAACTAATCACAAGCATTTTACAATGTAGGGGTCCTATGTAATGCTTAGCTTAAATTGGCTGTAGTTTAAGCAGCTTTTTATTCTTTTTGCTGTGCTTTTAAAAGAAAGAAGCATATTTAAGACACAACCCCGGAGAAAGGATTAAGCTTAAGAAGGTTCTGTACCTTCTATAGCTAAGGATTGGGGCAAAGGAAATTGTGGTTTCTGAGGATGTCCTAAGGCTCAAACTTTTGACTCATCAAATAAAGATTCAATTGTGCACACAAAGGTCAGGTTTCCTCACTCAAAAGGGAGGGGCATATTTGTAATTACTGCCAACTACAAGAGCTGAGAAAACAAATCAAAGCAAAACAAAAAAAACCGAGGACTCTTAGTTAGAATATACAAACTAGCATTTAATCTTCCAGTGGTCCCAGATTTCAGGGGCTAGGTTCTGAAGAAATCTGTCTTCTAGAAAGTTCTGGGCTAAAAGAGACAACATAAAACACCAGCGCTTAAGCAGAAAAAAACTTGTTTCATTTTTGCATTTTTTTTGCAGATTTTCATTAATTTTGTGATATTTCCCATTTTTTTCTCTCTCTATAACTTCCATATAAATTTGTGAGCTCTACAGAGAGTGATGTGGTCAGTATAAAAAATCAGATGACATTTCTGACTGCTAAGGTCTTCTTCCTCTGTTTCATTACAAGTCTTTGTCATGATGAGAGAGCTACCTAGTTAAACTATGTTCACAGCTGTGCAAGCTGTCAGCAAACCATAGGGATGGTTTACAATTGAATAAATGTTAAAGACTTAAACGCTGTTTACTTATCAAATTTGAGTTTGCCGAATGATGGAGCCATACAGGAATAGTATGAACAATGTATCTTTCAGAAAACTAAGAAATTTGAGCTAGAATTTCAATAGAAATACAGTATTCTATTGCAACCATTCAAGACAATTATTTGTTGTTTTCCCAGTGTCCTAGAAACCTGTAACCATTTGGAAAGTCTATACTTCAAACTATAGGTGATTAGGACATTGTTTATATAGTTGTCATCCCTCAATAGATGTGGTATTGTGGTGTTTTGGGATGTCAGAGTGTGTGCATTTGTGTGCAGATGTAACTGTATGTGCTTGAGTGTATAGGACGGAGGACAATCCTGAATGTCCTTTTTCAAGTGCTTAATTTTTTTTTTTTTGAGGCATATTCTCTCATTGACCTGGAAGTCACCAGGCTAAGCTGTCTGGTCAGCCTGAAGAATCTATTTCTGCTCCCACAGCACTGGGATTACAAGGGAGAGGCATCACTCCACCGTCTTGTAAATTTAACTTTTTTATTTTTAAAGACAAAATCTTACTCAGTGTAACCCAGGCTGGCCAGAAACACACTGTGTAGCCCACACTCACCAGGATTCAAGACAATCCCCTTGCCACAGCATCCTGAATGCTGGAATTACAATACTACTCCTGACTACAAATACATGTTTTCCAAGTAGTTGCTGTTTCTAAATCACTCAAGATAAGTTGTTTCTAACATAGCATTTGGTGCACAGTAAATAGATTTGGAATGCTATATATGGTAGTCTGAATGTGGTGATTTTCCTGAAGGAAGTACTGCTTTAAATTGCCAGACATGTGTCTGGCAGGTGAAGTGTGTGTGTGTGTGTGTGTGTGTGTGTGTGTGTGTGTGTGTGTGTATGTGGGGGGAGGGATAGATCTGTTTATGAGCCAGATATCTTAATTATCCTACTGTGGGATAAACCTGTTCAGTTTTCTTATTTGTTTTGGTGAATAGTCAGCCTCTTGTATCTTGGCCAGTGTGCTCAATTTTTGATTAAAAAACATAAGGAAGACATTGCAACCATATTAGACATGCCTAGGATTTTTTCCTGTTTGTCACCATTTCCTCAGCAATACTGTTTAATAACTATTTATACAGAATTTGGAGTGTTTTCTATATATTTCTATCCACAGAATATAGAGTGTTTGCACAGAACCTAGAGACGATTTCAGATCTCGAGGCAATGGATGGCATGTGTAGGTTATGTGAAAAGAACCTGTCATTGAGCATAAAGAACCTGCACAATTTATTACTCGTGGATCTCGAAGGATCACGAGGGATGAGTGTAGTCTCTAAAGAGGCGATCAGATGCTGAAAATTCTATTTGGGCCCATCAAACAAACAAATAAACAAACAAACCCAACAAAACAACAAAAAAGCCCAAATAAAACCAAAACAAAAACAAACTGTAGAAGTCATTGTGACCAGTGAAACGGCTCATGGCTACTTCCCATGGCCGACACTTGTGAAAAACTTTCAGGCTTCAGGCAACTATTGAATCTAGTCATCTTGTATCTATAAATTTGTCCCAGGGAAAACGTAAACTCAATATTGAGTAAATTATGCATAAAGTTTTGGGCAAGATGGCCAGGTAAGATGTTGGACACTTTCCCCCTTTTAACAGGGCAGTTTTCTACATGTTAAGTGACAAACAACTATCCTGTCAGCTCTACCATGACACACCTCTCTCTTTTGATGTGTCAGTGCTTTGAGATGTTTGGAAATAGAGGAATAACTGTAAACAGACGTAAAATTGCCTTCTAAGGGTTTAACTTCAAGGCAGCTTTTCACAACGGCTGGTATAAATTAGGGGCAGACATAGATCCCTTTGAGTATTGGAGATTAGGAGAGGCTGTGTGTGTGTGTGTGTGTGTGTGTGTTTGTGTGTACTGGGCGGGGGGATGATTAGAGAGAGGAGCAGAATCTAGGGCTTGTAGCTAACAGGGAATGCTCCAGAAGAGTGTTGATGCAGGTAGTTGCTAGGCAGTATGTTTGATATAGGGTTCTTCTTTTCTTCTTCCTACAATATCATCTGGCTGAGAGTTAATTTTTGATTGGAGGATTAAACAGGAGATTTGTTATGGAAAAGAAGAATGAGCCATCAGTAACCTGGATCTCTGCTCCCAGCTCCCCTCAAAATATCCCAAAATGCAATATTGGAAAAATAAACATAAGAAAGTGATTTGTGATAGATATCTCTAACTAGTCTTAGTTTTGAAAAACTGGGGAAAAATTCTCTACATGTCAGGAAGGAGTCAAATAAAGATGGAAGTATAATAAAAATAAGAACAAGAAAATCCCATTGTAGACATATGAATAATGAGCAAGTATGAGATGAGTTCAATTCCTTGTAGATATGCAAATGTAAACTGTCTTGTATTGAGGTATTTTATACCCAGCAAATGATGTGTGTGTGTGTGTGTGTGTGTAGATATGTATGAATGTGTTTGTTTGTCTTTTGTAATATCAGCTCCTTATAAGAATGGAAATCAATAGGGGCTTGTTGTTGTTGTGTTTATAAAAAGATAAAGAGAGGAAGGGTATGTTCTATGGAGGTGTGGTGAGGTGTGCTTCTTGCAGGTCATTGTGGAGGCATCCCTTCCCCCTGAGGGACCAGCCACAGCCATAGGAGAAGAGTTAAGAGGGTAGTAGAGGCAGAGAGAGAGAGAGAGAGAGAGAGAGAGAGAGAGAGAGAGAGAGAGAGAGAGAGAGAGAGAGAGAGAGAGAGAAAGGGGGAGAGAGAGGAGTAGAAGGCAACCATAAGCACATGGGGAGGGAGGGAATGGAAAGAGAAGGGACAAAGGGGGAAGAGGGTAAGAGAGCAAAGAGAGTGAGGAGGGGGCAAGCCACCCCTTTTATAGTGTCAGGCATACCTGGTTGTCCCCAGGTAACTGTGGGGTGGAGCTTAGACAGAATGCTAACACTTGTATTCTAATGGTCCCCATGTGGTTTGGCCCAATCATTACAAAGAACAATCTAAAAGTAGTATACAGGGCACAAAACTCCTCCCCTAGGTTTATTGAAAAGATGTTCTCCTGCATTTGTATAAGATTATACAAATGGGTATAAGGATTTACACTGCAGGTTTTTCAATAGTGAAAAGGCTGGGAAGCTGTATCTTGTTTGTTGCTAGTTTGAAGACCCCCAGTCATGATGTTTTGGTCCAGCAGACAGACATTAATTAGTGCCTCTTCTCTGGTTCCCCCCTCCATACCAGAGGGGTGTGACCTAAGAAAATGAATCAGCATGCTGAGCTGCTTTCTTTCCCTTGGAGGTGTGCCACCACAAGGAAGGGCAGACAATGCTGTGACCCTCTCCTGCAGCTTTATTGGTGCCAGTATTGCCTTGTTGGTATGGGGAGAACTGCCAAAAGTGACCTCAGCTTCGCTGAAGTTCTAAGGTGCAGCATTAGCAAGCTCACTTGCCTTTGGATATAAGATACATTGTCCAGTTCAGTTTTTACCAGTAGAAAATAGAACAGTTTGATCTCTGTCACATTTTCCTTTCTCTATTAAGTGAGCCAGTATACGTGTTATTTATTGGTCCCCTTGACCTTTAACGCTGGAAAACAAGCAAGAAAAAGAAACCTGAAAGTAAAGACACATGCAATAGAGGTGCTAGTAGTGTAGGTAGAGGTGGGCATCTGTAATGTATGCCTAGGGCACACTACGCTGTTTTCTGACGGGGCATTTTACCTTAGCGAGGTCCTTCAATGTAAAGTGCCTTTACCATCGTGCCTGAATGAACTGATCTTAGAAAGGCTGGGTTTGTGCAAATGCTACCTAGCACCTGCCTTTACAGAACAGGAGCCGTTGGGATGATGCTACAAAACCAGAAAGGATCCAGACAATTGCCGTGCCCCTTAAACCACATCTTCTGGCCATAAACCTTTAAAATAAAAATATTTTTGATGCCTTCCCTCTACTGCTTAAAGAGAGCAGAACTCAAGTAGGACTATTCCAAATGGAAAAGAGAAGTAAATCGTCTGTGTTCGTCATTTCAGAATCCCTCAAATGAGAAATGGCTTTTTGGTAAAGGCTAGGCCGAGTCCCTCAGCACAGTGTACACAGAGGAGGTGACAGCTCTGAGAGGATGGAGCTCACTGGGCCTTGGGATGCTCCAGCTGGGCCCTTCAGGAAGCTGCCTCACCAGTTTCTACTCTGGCTTCATTGAACATGATTCGAAGAGACTAAGCTCTTACCCTTGCATTCTCTTAGAGATAATAATTTTAATGGAAGTCTTCCACATACAGTAGTACGGTATTTCTTTGAATAATGCCTGACGATAACACTCTAGTTAGTCTGTGATACACCCATGCTCATTTTATCTAGATGTTTGTTCTTGTTGAGTTAATGTGATTTAGAATGAATGAGACACAAGCCTGAGAGTATCTGTGAGAGTGTTTCCAGAGAGCATTCGTTGGGAGAGGCAAGACCTGCTCTCAGACTGACCCTAGGGAGCAGCAGTGCCCCTTGCCTGTTTTCTTTGCTTTTCTAAGTGTCTCTATCACTTCAGATGCTATCAAACCTTCCAGCATGAATTTCATATCAGTGACTGGCCGGGGAGCTTCTCAGGCTCCAGCACTCGATTAGAATTGCCAAATCATTCGTCTACGTGTCTCTGTGGACTAAGCAGCTACTGGATTCTCTGATGCTCCAGCATGTAGGAGGCCATTGTTGATGGTTTCTATAACACAAACTAATAAAAAAGATACCTTTCCACATGCGCACGCACACACACACACACACACACACACACACATACACACACACACACACACACACACACACACACACACACACACATAAAATACTTGTATGAACACTTTCCCTTTAATTCTGATCAAGAGAACCCCATTTCATACTGTGTTCAATGCCCCCTAGGATGGAAACTTTGTTGTAATGGCCGGAATCAGTAGAAGCCACAGAGTGTACTAGAATCTGCTGAATAAGAGTTTTCCATATTCTTGTTCCTTATACTGATCCAGAGCTCTAGTCAGTTTATTAATAACAATAAACTCATCCTTAGAGCATTCCGATGGCTTTTATGTGTCAGGTAAATGCATTTCAACACGGCTTTCATCTTTATCTGTCTACAGACGCGTGAGTTCAATCACTCCTGTCTTTTATAGCTGTCTACATCTACTGATCAATACTAAGGTCCTACAGATGGGCCTCTTACATTTCTGTGCTGAAAAGCACACAGGGAGAGGGAGCACATGATGAGAAAGGCCAAGACTAGACATTCGAAAAAAATAAGGAGACTATTTGTGTGAAAGCATGGGGAAAACAAGGCTCATTTAATATATTACTGTGCATCCTGTATGGGGTACAATAATGCCTTCTCAGCTTTACTCGTGAAGGCCAGCCTTCTAACTGTGCATTCTGCTGCAGTTCCGAGGCTGTGTGCCAGCTCTCATGTGGCAGGCTTCTTGGCACACAACTTGGCTGGACATTTTGATGCCTGTGCCATTGATCCGTGAAGTGGAAGGGGCAGCTATGTGAGGGAACAAGATACCTTGAGCCCACCCAGGAGCAGGTGGCAATGGGAAAGACATGGAGCTGGCCCAGGAGCCCATTATCACTTAATGAAAAGGTGCATGGAGGTGAACCAAAAGAGAGGCTTATGTCAAACTGAACTGGGCGTTGAATGTACATCCTGCCCTAGAACTTCTGCTTACATTTCCTTTTGTCCCCATCCTCTGCCATTTATGCTCCCGCTGTAGCCAAGGGAATGCTGTGTTTTATGCATTGATAGTGCTCCAAGTCTGGGAATTCAGTTCGGACTTTCAATCAGCATGAGGGCTTCAAGATCCAGCAGTTATCCTCCAGAGTTCCAGCTCATTCTCTGACTGCTCATGGCGAGGCTCCACAAATCAAATGCTTTCAGTTCTTCTAAACCACTGTGGTCTCTTTTGTTCATATTCCTTGGCAACCACACATCATTTAGGTTGGAACATTCTTCACTTAGCTAGCTCCCACTTTTCCTGTAAGACTACTTATCATGGGCCCACCCCGGGGACTCTGACAAGCATTCGGATTCTCAGTCTGCAGCTGAGAAGCCATGGGTAAAGTTGGAAAACATTATGTGTTGATCTCTAACATGAAAAGTCTATACACATGAACATCACAAGGGTTTGCTTGTCTGTTTTCACTGGACAGAAGTTAACACTTCAAGGACAGACAATTTCTTGCATTCATGATGCTTAGCATGCATGAATTGCTCAACAAATAGGGAAACTATAATCCATCCAAACTAGAATGTTGCCAATCCTATTGTTAAAATAGGTGCTTAGTGGGCCAAGCAGATCACTCAAATTCTCCTTTTAGTTTGGGCTGCCAAGCATATTGGAATGATTTCCTCTCTCTTTCCCTCCCCCTTCCTTGCTCCCTTTATGTCGGAGACTAAACCATGGCCTTGTGTGCACTATATAGATGTTCTATCACTGTACTATAAGCCAGTCATTTGACATTTTTTGAGATAGAACACATGGATTCCCCAGGCTAGTTTTGTACTATCAGGCAGCTCAGAATCACAAGCTCAACTTGTAATCCTCCTGCCTCAGTCTCTGGAGTAACTAGCACTACAGGTGTGAGCTATAGGCTCTGCCGTCCTAATGGTGCCAGCATCCACTCTATTTTAAGGAACACCGGAAACGCATCATGATGAGAAGTGCTTAAGTCCATTCGATAACAGTTAGCTACCACATCCAGGGCAGGTCGTTCACCATTGCTGTATGGCAGGGATTTGGTAGCGGTTGCTAGTTCTAAAGAAAAGAGTATTTTCAAATGAGCATACAAGAAGCTGCATTCACGGCACTGGTTGCACCAACTCCATTATCTTCTATAGTGAGTGCTCCCTTACATAGTCATCTTTCTCAGGAAAGTCCTTTTTCCTTTGCCCGGTTAAACCTGTGGATTTTTGAAATCTTCAAAGTTATTCCTAAAGCTAGTTGTGGTAACACACATATGTGATCCCAGCACTCGGGTGGCTGACATACCTTGAGCTTGAGGCTAAGTTGGGCTGCATAGCAAGACTGTCTCAAAAATAATCAACCAACCAAACCAAAGTTAATGGTGAATAAGTCATCCTCTCAAACTTTTATACATGTTGCTCTTTCTTGGGAGTATGGTTACTGTGGAAACTGTTTGGAAGCTGTGAATTAAAAAAGAATGAAGTCTGGGATATCTTTGAGGGGGAGGTCAGAAACACCAGAATCTCTTCATTCATGAACAGTTCTTGGATAATGACTCAGTTCAGTTGGTTCAAGAGAATGTTTCTCAGTTCTCTTTTGACACTCTTTGGGTGTTGATTTTGTATCCTCACCTCAAGGAAGACTTTTTCCCCCTTGTGTGGGAGTCCCCTGCCCACAGAATCATTTCAAGTTGGAGTTTAAGACTCACTCCGAGATGAACAAAAATGCTTAGCCGTAGAGATCTGTGTTTAAGCTCAGAACTTTAAACAGTTCCTTCTAAATATACACATCGCCTAAAAGCTCTTCCAGGTTTTCAGAGAAACTATTAAATTTAATAAAAACTCATAAGCTTACTTGTACCCATCTATTTCCAGACCTGTAGAATCAGACATGAATGCCAGTGTCCAGTATTTGCCAAGGTCTGTGGGTCTTTCGTGGTCAGGTTCTAGAGATGACTGGGTGTGTAGATAGAGGGGCCAAGAACTTGGAATAGCATGCTAAGGGTCTACTTACCTGTTCAACAATAGATGTATTGGAGATGTCTCAGAGCCCATGCACAAGGCAGAATATACAAACCATCTTCTTTTCAGAGAGTCACAAAACTGTCAGAAACGTAGAGAAATCTTCATTAAAATTCTTAAACAAGGCTGTTCTAAAGTGCTCCCTCTTTTTGTTTCTACACTTGTTAAAACTTGTCCTTTCACAGACAACCAAATTCTAAATTCTATCAAAGGAATTTGATCTAATTATCTTACCCTGCATATTCCCAACCAAAGAAAATTAAATCTAAGAGAATATGCACCAGAAAAAGACCTGGATCTGACACAAAATATGCAGAGAACCTTGAGTAATTAGTTTTCTTCTCCTCTTCCTGGCCTCATTATCCTCAGCAATCCGTGTAAACCCAGCATCAGAAAAGGTGATCACACCTCAAGTTCCAGGCTCCACCATCAAACGGAGAACGCGCCCTTTGACCACTAGTCGTCCTTCTTGTGCAGAGGATGAGAAAGCATCCTCTGACACTACAAAACAGTGAGTGGAGCTTTCTCTGGCTGGTACCCAGAAGAGAAAACTCTCCCCTTCACGATGCTGACCTTCATTTGCTTCTTATCTTTATATTTTCCCAGAGAGTTTCATATACATAGATCTGCATTATATAGAGGACAGGATTTTAAAATAAGCGGACTTCTCCGTTAGTTAGCCATTAACTCTTTTCTCCATAGGGACTGTTCATTAAACTCCAGGTGAAGGGGTTTAGGTCCCCGGAGGTTGTGATCAAATGAACATAGGTGAATATATGGGTGGTTTTTTATTTGTTTGTTTGGTTTTGTTTGAAATATGGTGTACTTGCACCTCTGGGTGCAAGAACAGGAGAGAACTCCAGAGACAAAAAACTAGAAGCTTTCTTTAGGGTGTATCTGTCTGTAAGACTAGGGACTCAGGTTTTTTTTTTTTTTTTTTAATGGTTGCAGACATCAATATCTCAAACTGAATTTTGAAGTGAATGAACGGAGACACTTCATGAGGACAGTGCCTGACACACATTTTCAGGAGGTTAGAAAATCAACTGGGAAGAAAAGAACATGGCTTGGTCTTTTACGATGCAGCTTCCAATCAAATTTCTTGCATGATGGTGTGTGTTCTCTAGAGCTGATGGCTGAACGACTGACAATATCTGGAGATGAATTATTATCACTCTCACTTTGGGAATGCAGCAATGGAAGTGAATTTAAATTGCCAAGTGGCCTGCCTGATGCCATATTTCTGTGTAAGGACAGAAAGAAGAGAGTTTGAGTAACAGTCACATCAGTATTACATACATAACAGTAACACACTTTATTTAAGAATGTATTATTTACACATAATTCATTTAACATGAGATATATGTAATACTACCTACCCTATTTACCTGTGAATTTTATATCCTTTGATTCATCCAGTTGAAGAGCAAAAGTATTTGGAAAACACCCATGTGTTTATAAAATATGTACAAACATTTTTTGTGATTATTCCCTAAGCAGTAATAACTTTTATGCATATGTAACATTTATGTTGTATTGGGCATTAGAAGTAATGCAGAGATGAAGTAAATCATATTGGGATATGCGAAATATGTGGGTAGGTTGTATAGAAACAGCATATTATTTTAAATAAGAATTTTAAAGAGCTACAAATTTTGACTGCCTAAGGGAAATGAACTAGAATTGTTTTCCTGGAGATTCTGAGGAACAGCTGTGTGCGTGCGTGTGTTCGTGTGAGTGTGTGTGTATGTGTGTGTGTGTGTGTGTGTGTGTGTGTGTGAATTTAAATATATGCATATGTGATATAGCCTGGCACATTACATGCATGAGTATTGCATTTCTACAGTGAGTGTTATGCACTTTTGTGTATAACACGTTGTGTGTTATATTGTGCTGATACAGTAACTGCCCCTGTAATAGTAGCACCTTACATTTGTTGGGCTTACTCTGTTTTGAAGATCATGTTTAGCATTTTTCTAAAATGATCTTAAGGTCTTCGGTGAGCCTATAAGTCACAATGAATTATGGTTTTTCTTACCATGAAGAGCCAAGGACTAAGAAAGAAGTCCTGGGGCCCAGGGCTGCATGAAGCAGAGGCGACATAGAAATCTATACCTAGACTGCAACAATTGTACTTTTAAAACGAATCAATGGATCCAGTTCATCCTTTATTGCTCTGGCTGTAAGAAGTATAATCTATCCTGGAAGCATGGCCAAATATTAAACAGAGCTCGGGGAGTCATATGGAAGAGTTGGGAGAAGGACTGAGGGGCCTGGAAGAGATAGGGACTTCACAAGAAGACCAACACAGTCAACTACCCTGGACCCTTGGGGGCTCCCAGAGACTGAACCACCAGCCAAAGAGCAAGCATGGCCCGGACCTAAGCTTCTTTGCTCATGGTAGAAGATGGGAAGCTTGGTTCTCATGTGGGTCACCCAACAACTGGAGCAGGGGCTGTGCCTGATTCTGTTGCCTGCCTGTGGATCCTGTTCCTCTCACTGGGCAGGCTCCTTTGTCTGGCCTCAGTGGGAGAGGATGTGTCTAGTCCAGCAGTGAGTTGATGTGCCAGAGGGGTTGGTATCCAGAGGGGGGCTCGCCATTCTCGGAGGAGAAGAGGGGGAGGGGGGTAAAGGGTTGTGTGTGTGTGGGGGGGGAGGAGACTGGGAGAAGGAGGTTGTGATTAGAATGTAAAGTGAATAAATAAAGATCCTGGATGCAATTTTTACTCTTTTCGGAGCATAAGCTTTGTTGCTATGCTAAAGGGCATGTGTATGCTAGACGATTTTGATTTCTTACCTTAGTCATCTCTGTGAAAGAAGACATCAATCTCCACAGTTAATAGAAATGAAGTAAGTGTGACAATTTGAAACAAGAGGAACAAAAACTTAGACCTCAGATTGAAGTAAGATATGTCTTTGATTTTCCTTGACCAAAGAATGCAGTTTTGACCAAGCAAAGTCTCAATTGGCTAGAATACGAGCAGGAAAATATTCGATGTGACTGTGAGAAAGAGAGAGCACTAACAGAGAGCAAACTTTACTCCCTAGTTTATTATGTCTGAAAGCAGTAACTTAGAAAAAGAAATAAAGATCTCATCAAAATATCATTGAACCTGGGGTGGAGAGACAGCTTGGCAGTTAAGCACACTGGTTACTCTTCCAGAGGACCAGGGTTCAATTTCCAGCATCCACATTACAGCTCGAAACTGTCTGTAACTCCAGTTTCAGGGGGTTCTTATGCCCTCAAACAGGCAATGCAGATAAAATAAATAAATAATCTATTATTGAACTTTGAGAGTCTAGTTTAAAAGAATTAATAATTAATTATTAAGACATAGGCCTCAGTCCAACTACTAAACTTGTGCCATTTTTTAATTTGCTTTCCCTCTCTTAAAATGTAAAGTATGCCTTTGCCTTGTCTGTTTCTGCCCCTCATAGGTATAATAAGAGTTTATTCTTTGTCTTTGTGTAATCTCCTGGGAGGATATTTTATACCTTAGCATCATTAAACATTTTAACCATATTTAGGCTGTAATCCTAGCTGCTAGTTCTTCCCTCCCAAGGTAAATCTCTTTGGAAACACCTTTGCTGAAGTTCCTCAACTGCATACTTAAAATACTTTTGGAGAATTAGTAGCCAATGCCAGATGATGGTTTTTAGGTATCTGTGAGGGTATGTTCAGTGCCACATTTTTTTATAGGCCCAAAATATCAAATTTTTAGGGAAGAAAATAGTATGATTAGAATTATATGATTGTTATTTTATGTGTGTGGGTGTTTGGCTCGCATGTCTGTGTGTACTACACACTTGTTACTCACAGAAGCCAGTAGAGAGCGTTGGATTCCCTGGAACTGAAGCCATGAATGATTGTCGGGTGTCATTTGGGTCTGGGAGTCAAACTTTGGTACTCTGTAAGGGTGCCAGGGCTCCTAGCCACTAAGGTGTTTCTCCAGGCCAAAGTATCTTTAATTATCCTTTAAAATTTTATTATTATTAATTTCTTGAGACAGAACGTTTTTACACAGCACTGGTGTTCCTGGAACTCACGATGTAGATGGGGCTGGCCTTGAACTTACAGAGATTCACCTGCCTTTGTTTCACAAGTGCTGCGATGAAAGCCTTGTACCACCATTCCCGGCTCTAGCTCCACTGTTTTCTGCTTAAACTACTGTAAGATTCCCTAAGGACTCTAAGAACAATCATGAAACTCAATGAAAATGATAAAATTATGTTGGGTCTTTTTTATTATATTTATTATTTCATTAAATAATTTAAAGTTTGTTTATTTTACTCTGTGTGTGCATGTTTTGTCTCCGTGTATGTGTGCACACCAAGTGCATGCCTGATGGATCTGAGGTCACACGTGGTTGTGAGCCACCAGGTAGGTGTTGGGAGTTGAATTCAGGTACTCTTCAAGAGGAAAATGTGCTCTTAACTGCTGAACCATGTCTACTGCCCACTATTCAATTTCTTAACTAGATCAACCAATAGTGAGAGTTGTTTCTTTTTAAAACTGGGATGATTATCATAACTGCTTCATGGGAGAAGAGTCATCTAAATGAAAGAGAAGGCCATCAAAATGTGCTTCTGTGTCAAGAGCACTAACTGATTATGCATGTGATGTCTAATCTCCATTGTCAACCTGACTGGATTTAGAAGCGGTTAAGGTACAACTCTGGGCGTGTTTATGAGAGTATGTCCAGAGCAGGGAAGACCCATGGACTGGAGTTTCATCCTGAATAAAAAGGTAAAGATGGACAAAGCCACAAGAACACACAGGTATTCCTGTTTCTCTGCTTCCTGCCCAGTGCCTTGAACCAAGCCTTCCCTACCTCTATGCCTTCCCTGACATGGCCTCACACGGCAGAATCCATTTCTCTGAACTGTTTGCCAGAACAAGCCCTTCCTTACTAAGGATGCCCTTTGTTGGTCACAGTGGTGAGAAAACGACTAGTACAATGGAGACATTGAAAAAAGAGGAATTTGACCTCACTGACAAGTACTGCTGATACTCCAAAAGATAAGTTTCTTGGGCTTGCTTTGGAAGACCCTGTACCGGAGCATGGACAACGTAAGCCTTTTCGAAATCCTACATTCCTTATACAAGTCTCTACATGAGAGGCACTTCTTGGGCAGAAGTAGATTCTGAACTGGTAAAGCTCCATGCTTAAGTTAACACCTAATGAGACACCCACATGAGTGGGATGGATAATGTAAGCCACCATTATTTCTGGGCGTAGATGCACATCTGTGTATTCTTGAATAATCTTTGGAGATTATTTACGATCATAGGCATTTCTATTAAGAAAATGTTTACCCAGCTTAGATAAGGCTAATGGACACCAGCATGCTTTTAGTTTTATATGCAAATTTGTTCAGTGGGACGAGCCAAGGATTGCAGATGTATTTAAACAAACGTACTTTTTTTTTTTTTTTTTTGGATTCGCTTTTCAGTATCAATTAAAAGTCTACATTTGTGAGTTCATGTATTCATTTAGTAAACGGAAAACTCCCACCTGTTCCTTGCAAGCCAGATGCCATTAAGCACTAATATTAAAAACAGTGTCAGTACATAAGTAAATTACTTTTGAGTTACACACTAGGAAGTGCCAAAGGACAGAGGCCATTAGTCTGTTTTGTATCTAATCTAGCAATTGCATTCAGATGCCTGTTGATTCCTGTTCCATCTCTTTCAACCATGTTCACCATCTGCTCATTTCTTAACTGAAGAGATGAACACAGCAGCCCTTCTTATCTACAGGTTGGTATTCTGTGGTTCAGTTACCTAAAGCCAACCTCTTTGTGAAAAGACTCATTGAGACATTTCAGAGACAAATCATGCTTCAGCTCCAAGTTGTCTGCCATTTGGAGAAGAATGATGTAATCTCTGTTCGTCCGGTCCCGCCACTGTGATGTGAACGGACTTTTATCTGGCTTATCCCCATTACCTCTCATCAGTCACTTAGTAGCTATCTGGCATATCAGACAGACTGAATGGTTACACTTGTTTTTAAGTGACCCTGATTTTACTGACTAATGGCTACCAGGCACTAATGTCATGATGTATAACTACTTGGATGTATAAAGAAGAGTGAGTGTCCTCAGCAATGAGGAATCAAACCCTATGATGTGCTTGCTAAGGGCTATCATATTAGAGTATCTGTAAAGATAGAAACACAAAACTTCTGTTGATTATTCTCATATCAAACTAGAAAAAACATGATCACATGCTTACATCTAATGGAGAAGGAATTACATGACATATGAAAGTAGAGGGAACATTGTGTCTGTGGTTTTAATACTATCCATATTTCTTTTCTATCATTCATCTAGAATCCTGGAATGTAAATATCTGAACATGAAGGGTATTGCAGTACCTGGACATTGTGTTTGGAATTTCTGGAGAAACCATACTTTCCCAAGGGATTCTCATGTATATTTTTGGTATATTCATGGAGAAATTTTTTTCATGTTCAAATAACCTTGAGAGAATGTAACTATAGTCTAGTAAAATAACTACTCCCCTCTCACTAGTATTCCCCTCTTTTCTCTATTTTTCTCCCCTCCTTCATCTCCCTTTGTCCCTCTCCCTCCCTCCTTCTCTGCATCTCTCTCTTCCCCCTTTGTCCATCCTTTCTACCCACCATTCCATCTTCTTTTCTTCTTCTTCTTCTTCTTCTTCTTCTTCTTCTTCTTCTTCTTCTTCTTCTTCTTCTTCTTCTTCTTCTTCTTCTTCTTCTTCTTCTTCTCCCCATCCAGGTCTTTTTTCTCACACACACACTTCAATTTTTCATCTTAACATATTCCAGCCTTGCAAATCTCCCCTCTTCCTTCCCTTTGTTTGTTCTCTCTCTTGTTTACATTCCTTTATCTTTCTCCTACTTAAAAAAAAAGATAAACACATCAACTTCTCTTTGACATTTATCCCCCATATCCCGAATGGGAAACTTTCTCCTCCTGTTCAGCCATTCTGGAGCCACCTTGTTTTGGTCATGATGTTTCCTTGCCCACTGCCCATGTCAGCTATAGTCTGAAACAGGGTCTTACTTTACTCTTGATGCCCTAATTCTGTTCCTCATAGAATGACCTAGAATTAGAATAGAACTACCCAGAATTGTCAATGCTAGCATTCCCCTCCCCCTTTTATAACTCTTTACTGGCTTTATTCTGCATTCAGCTGACGCCAACCTTCTTCCCTGATAGACCTCTGCTCTTTGTTCTTTCTTCCCCTCAGTTGCCTGGTTTTTCTCATTCACAGATTTTAGTATCACTGGTATTCTCCTTTTCCTCAAACTATCCATACTGCTTCTTTGAGATCTTTTAGACATTTACATGCCATTTCTTCATGTGCTTCAGTCTCCATTCAAATGTCACCTCCTCAGAGGCACCTTGTGACTACTCAGTGAATGGCAGATTTCAGATGAACTGCCAACCTTCAAAGGGTGTGCTTTTCCACACTGATCTTATTTCCATATAATTTAAAAAATAGTTTACTAATTTATTAATTTTATTACATTCTTTATTCCATACCTTATCATACTTTTCTCCTCTTTTTAAAAAAATTATTATATAAAACTACACTGTAGCTGTTTTCAGACACACCAGAAGATGACATCAGATCTCATTACAGATGGTTGTGAGTCACCATGTTGTTTCTGGGATTTGAACTCAGGACCTCTGGAAGAACTGTCAGTGCTTTTGACCATTGAGCCATCTCTCCAGCTCATATTTCTCCACTCCTGCCAATCCCTTTTTACTCTAAGCAGACAAAGAAATCATATGGACAAAGAATAAATTTTGTCAAATAAACCACACAAATATCAGAGTCGTGACTCATACTAGGAAAGCAAAGGTTGAAGGTTATCTATTTATTTGGAAAGAGAACACCCAGGGTCTTGGGAGGGTTTGTAAGTTAGCATCTCCTGAAAGCTCCACGAGACCTGGCCAAGAGCTCCTAATGGACAATGGCTGTGTTACTCTTGATCTTTGTCCCAAGGATGATGTATGAAGAGGCAGAATGATCTAAAATACTGAGTATGTGGGGTACTCCAACAGTCTTCATTCTTTGCACTTAAGGTTGCATGAACGTCTACCATTCAGAGGCATTTCTAGGGCATCTTTATCCTCTTTTAGCAGGCATGAATTCCTCGAAGGATTAAGGCAAAGATGGAAGGGATGAAAATGGTTAGTTTGGGCAGGACTTGAGCCAGCACATAGGTTTTATGTGGCCCAAACAAGTGTTTAAATATTTGAATCATTTCCAACATTTCAAAAAGAAAAGGTTTTCAAGCAAATCTTAGTTTTTTTATGTTGAAATCAAGCCTAATTTCTCTCTTGGGGACCATCTTTTGGAAAAAAAATAGTCATTCTGGTAGAGAATGCAGTTTCAACCAGATTCATGGCATTTCTTGAGGTCTATAACCTGCCTGGTCTTTGCTAACCCGTATCTTAGCTTTCTTCAGTTTTCTGCTCAACAGCAGATGAACAGAGACCATTTCCTTCCATGCAATTTAGGCAAGAATTATGAGTTTTGTTGTAAGTAGACAGTGGAGATTATTATTAAAGAGAGATTTGTTGATAATTATAGTAACCAAAATGTGTAGGACTTAGATACATAAGCAAGGTCTTACAAATTTTTAATCATCTAGGTAAACTGATAGTCCATGTAAGAATTGTGTTGGGTAATTTGTGATGTTTTTTAAAAGGGCATCATTCCCTTCTCCCCCTACCTATCTTCTTCCATTTCTGCCCCCTCTCCTTCCTCTCTTTTACTCTCTCAGAGGAGGAAAAAAATGGGTCCTTGAAAAGATTAACCAACCAGTAAATGAAGTGCTTTAGGGTATACATTACTGAAACTTGTTTTGAAGTTTGAAGTTCATTCTATCATACTCCACTCTTTCCCCACTAGTGCACAGAAGTGTGTACTGGGATTTACTCTCATGGTTCTTTTTTTTTTTTTTTTTCTGAATGGTTTTTCAAGCACTGACCCCCTTTTCTGGACTTTAACTCCACCCCACTGCTACAACTATGCTGGCATCCAATTTTTGGTTTAGTTCTCTGATTGTGGTGATTTGAATAAGAATGGCCCATAGACTCATGTGTTTAAATACTTGGCCCTTGGGGAGTGGCACTATTAGTAGGTGTGGCCTTGTTGGAGGAAGTATGTCACTGCAGAGGCAAGCTTTGAGGTCTCAAATGCTCAAGCTTAGCTTCCTGTGTCTCAGTCTCCTTTTGCTGCCTGTGGATCAAGATGTACAACTGTTAGCTTCTCCAGCACCATGTCTGACTTCAGCTGCCATGTTTCCTTCTATGTTGATAATGGACTGAACCTCTGAAACTGTAAGCCAACTTTAATGAAATGTTTTTCTTTATAGGAGTTATAGACCATGTTGTCTCTTCACAGCAATAGAAGCCCTAAGACACTGGCCTGTGCATCTACCTTGCCACCATTACTGATCAATTTACTCATTCTTGTATCACTGGACCATGCTGCCTTCCTAATCTATCAGATGTGCATCATTTATGGAGGAACTCCTGCTTGCTTTTATTTGAAGGAGAAGAGCTAACCACTTCTCATGTGGACTGTGAATGGTTCTAGAGAGAATCTCTGAGATGTGCCAAGACAGGCACCTGTACCTGAGTACAGGTAACCAGCCATGTGGCAGACTGCAGGCTAAAATAAACACAATAATTTAAATTATATCTAATTAGAGAAGAGCCTAGCTATATGACCAAGGTAGTTGTCAATATATTTGGAGTTTGAGTTTTATTTCTGGAAGCATGGGGCTGGGAGGGAGAACCTGGACCTAACGTCTACAATATTGTATAATGAGATAAAGCAAGGGTCCTAGTTAAGGTCTCTCCCATTTCTTAGAAAGGCAACAGTACCATCATAGTGGTCCCACCTTCATGATTTCATGTAATCCAAAGTACATCCCAAAGCTCCCACCTCCAAACACCATCAACATGTGAATTTGAAGATTGTTTATAATGTATGAGTTTAGTGGGACACTTTCATAAGATAATGGTAGATTTGAACTGAACACTAAAAGATAAGGAAGGCTTTACAAAGACATACTAGGGCTGGAGAGATGGCTCAGCGGTTAGGAGCTCTGACTGTGCTCTTTCAGAGGTCCTGAATTCAATTACCTGAAACCACATGATGACTCAGAACTATCCATAATGGGATCTGGTATGTCTGAAGACAGCAACAGTGTACTTGTATACATTAAATATATAATATTAAAAAAACCAAAAGTTATACCAGGGGAGTTGGGAAGGAAGACAGAAATCCCTTTCAGATCTCTCAGGTGGGAGAAATATTTACCAATGAAATTGAGCATTAAAATCACATTGACATTCAGTGTACCAAGGCTTCACAAACTTTTTCCACTTAATATTCACAAAACTTTATGAATTAAGCTTATTATTATCATCTGCCTTTTACAAATTAGAACATGAACATGTAAAGATATTACTTGCCTAAGGTCATAATGTAAGTACATAAAAACAGCATGCCTTTGATGTCAGGAAGTGTAGATTCAGTGCTTAGCCTATTCAGTTCATGAGATCAGTGTGAGGAAATGTATCCTTAATTGTCTAAATCAGAGTGTAGTATTTAAGAAGAGGAGTAATAGAAAGAAGAGATAAATGTAGAATTTCTACACTATAAATCTCTTCGGTTTAAGTTTGTCAATCATGTTGGTAAATAACTTATGTGATATTACATATGTGCCAAGCACTTCTTTTACTTTATGTTAAATGTAAAGAGGCTTGGTGGCAGTGGTAGATGCCACCTTGGTAGCAAGGGCTGACAAAAAAAAAAAAAAAAAAAAAAAAAAAAAAAAAAAAAAAAAAGAGCCTTGCAAAAGTGGCTCATGCAATTGCCAACTCTGAACATGTAGCTTAAGACACATATTACCTTAAATGATGACTTGGATAAAGTTAATTTGCCTAACTGCATGTTTGGGAGAAATGATAGTGACAGGCTCTGAGAGTAAAGAAAGAAAAAATGGAGGTGGGGGAGGACAAGAGAGCCTAAGGTCATAATGTAAGAAAGAAAAAAATGGAGCTGTGGAGAGAGGAAGGCAGGAAAGGAGGAGAGAAGAGGAGTAAGGCAGAAGGACAAGAGGAGAGGGAGTTTATTGTAATAGAATAAGATATTAGATCCTCAGGAAACACAAGAGTAAAAGGGGAGGGACACTAGAAGCCATATGTTGTTGCTGGTGTGGGCATGAGGGAGGAGGGGGAGGAAGGATCTTTCCATCCTCCTTTTGATTTTTCTTCCTCTCTTCTCTTTCAACTCCTCTCCCTTCACCTACTGTCAACTCCATGTTTCCTCATGAGGATCTTTATAATCACATTGGTTCTGTTGGAAAACACACTATAGCCTCCATCTCAAAAATCTTCACTCACATTTAGCAAGAAGTTTTACCCACGTAAAACAACATATAGGTACTAGGCTTGTAATAGGTTATCCTATCACTTGTCTACTTGCAATCTATTGTTTACAACGAGCAACTTACTTAACAAACACTCTCTTGAATGCAGCCTCTCTGTGGAGCACAGTCTTTTTTTCATCATTTTTAATTAGATACTCTGTATTTTCATTTGAGATGTTATCCCTTTTCCCCACACCACTCCCTTCCCCCTCTCCCTCTATTTGCCTTCACAAAGGTGCACTCCCTCCTAATCACCCTCTCCACCCCATTGCCTTGTCATTCCCCTACATTGGGAAAAATGCCCTTTCTGGACCAAAAGCCTCTTCTCACATTAATGACAGATCCTGGTATTTTCAGCTACATATGCGACTGGATCAATAGGTCTCTCAGTGTGTGCTCAACGGTTGATGTTTTAGTCCATGGGAGTTTTGGAAGGTTTGGCTGGTTGATAATGTTGTTCTTCCCATGAGGTTGCAACCCCTTTTAGCTTCTTCAGTCCTTTCTTTAGCACCTCCATGTGCAGTTTGATGGTTAGCTGCAAGCATACTCAGCTGTATCTATATGAGTCTGACATAGTCTCTGAAAAAGCATCTCTATCTGGTTCCTTCTTGGCAACAGCTATTGTGCTTGGATTTGGTGGCTGCATATGTGGTGGATCTCAGGGTGAGGCGGCTTCTGAGTGGTCTTTTTTTTAATCCCTGTTTTTCTATTTGACCTTGTATTTTCTCCTGTGAGTGTTTTATTCTCCCTTCTAAAAAGGACAGAGGCATCCCCATTTTGGCCTTTCTTCTTTTTGAGTTTCATAATGTCTGTGAATTGTTTCTTGGGTATTCAGAGCTTTCTGGGGTTAATATCTGCTTATCAGTGAGTGCATACCATGTGTGTTCTTTTGTGGCAGGGTTACATCACTCAGGATGATAGTCTCTAGTTCCATCCATTTGCCTATGAATTTCATGAAGTCATTGTTTCTAATAACTGTGTAAATGTACCATACTTTCTGTATCCATTCCTCTGTTGAAGTATATATGGGTCCTTTCCAGCTTCTGGTTATTATAAATAAGGCTGTTATAAACATGGTGGAGCATATGTCATTTATTATATGTTGGATCATCTTTGAGGTATGTGCCCAGGAGTGGCGTGGCTGGGTTTTCAGATAGTACTATATCCAATTTTTCTGAGAAACCACCAGACTAAGTTGCAGAGTGGTTATACCAGCGTATAACCTCACCAACAGTGAAGGAATGTTCTTATTTCTGTAGAGTACAGTCTTACATGTGCCTCAGGAAGAGAGGGATTCACACAGTGTTGAGTACTCTGCCTCTGAACAATACTACCCAGGCCCAGAACTACGAAAGTGGCCCAATCTACATTGATAATAAGGAACTGCCTTGGAGTTTTGGCACTGGTGAGAGATTAACACTGTTTGAATTGATTGACATTTTGGCTTGGTGATAGAAGCATGGTTCTGTCTTTCTCTGCCAATATAAGGTCACTAATGGGTTCTAAGCAGATAGTGACACAGATTTGGTTTTGCTATGCTTCTAGCCACAGCACAAAGAATGGGTGAGAGATGTATAAAGTTGCTTTGTGTTAAAAGAGAAACACTATAACCCTGAAAGAACAAGGAAATAGTAAAGGAAGGGAGATGTGGATAAAGAGAAAAAACTGGTTGAGCATAGTTTTTGAAGCTGAATAAACAAGATTTGCTGGTGAATTCAGATAGGAGTTGAAGGAAGGGTTAGGCAATGAATAACCACATTACTTTTTGGGCGATGGATACCAATCAAACAAGAAAGATTAGACTTGGATCAGTTGAATCTGTTCACTCATTTAATTAGTACTTTCATAGACACTATGTTGAGAGCTGTTCTAGAAGCTGGCAAAGACTCGTTTCAACCTTTATCCGCACTGTTGATCAAATGATTGACTTTTGGCTAAGGTTGATTTTTATTGCAATATATGGTACAAACCAAGTAACCAAAAACATAATTAGCAAAAGTCAGTCAATGTGTAGCAGGTCTAAAAATGATGAGTAACAAAGTTTACACAGCAGTGCACACAAAGCACTGCTCAGACATGTATTTGCCAGTACAGTGGAAAGTGTTTCATCTCCTGCCAGCATGGTCTTCAGGCTGACTTTAGAAACATTTTACCATGACCTGAGTAGCACTGAAGTTGCCTTGTTGAAGGATACTGTAAAATGGTCCACACTCATCTTGATGTTGCCTGTCTCCTGCATTCTGTTCTGTCTGAGTTGGAAATGGTACTGAGGATGGAAATCTGGCAGCTCATTTGCTTTTTTCTTTTTCTTTTTTCCTTTTGAAAATTTACTTTAAAGTAAATTATTATTATTTGTGCTCTGTTTTCTATCTACTTGTGTTTGTTTAGGATGCTGGGAACTGACCCTACAGCCTCATGCACACTAGACAAGTGATTTATACTTGGGCTGTATCTCCAGTCATAGGTTTGCTTACAAAGAACATTCTTCTAATCTGAATATAATCTATCCATGAATGGTAATCATATACCACACACACACACACACACACACACACACACACACACACACACACGTGTATATATATTACACAATCTCTATGGTTTTTTAAAATTAAATATTTATTTATTTACATTTCAAATGTAATTCTCTTTCCCAGTTTTGGAATCCCTCTATCCCATCCTTCCTCCCCCTGCTTCTATGAGGGTGCTCCCCAACCCACCAACCCACACTCACCTACCCACCCTGACATTTCTCTACACTGGGGCATTGAACCTTCCCAGGGACAAGGGCCTCTTCTCCTATTGATGTCCAACAAGGCCATCCTCTGCTATATATTCAACTGGAGCCATGGGTCCCTCCATGTATATACTCTTTGGTTGGTGATTTAGTCCCTGGGAGCTCTGGGTGGTCAGGATGGTTGACATTTTTCTTCCTATGGGTTTCAAATCCCTTCAGCTCATTCAGTCCTTTCTCTAACTCCTCCATTGGGGACCTCAGGCTGAGTCCAATGGTTGGCTGTGAGCATTCCCCTATGTATTTGTCAGACTCTAGCAGAGCCTCTCAGGAGACATCTATATCAGGATCCTGTCAGCAAGCACTTCTTGGCATCTGCAATAGTGTGTGGGTTTGGTATCTGTATATGGAATGGATCCTCAGGTGGGGCAGTGTTTGGATGGCCTTTTCTTCAGCCTCTCCACACTTTGTCTCCAGATTTCTTCCCTTGAGTATTTTGTTCCCTCTTCTGAGAAGGACTGAAGCATCCACTCTTTGGTCTTCCTTCTTCTTGAGCTTCATATGGTCTGTGAATTGTATCTTGGGTATTCTGAGTTTTTGGGCTAATATCCACTTATCAGTGAGTGCATACCATGTGTGTTCTTTTGTGACTGGGTTACCTCACTCAGGATGATATTTTCTAATTCCATTCATTTGCCTAAGAATTTCATGAAGTTATTGCCTTTAATAGCTGAGTAGTACTCCATTGTGTAAATGTGCCACAATTTTTGTATCCATTCCTTTGTTGAAGGACATCTGGATTCTTTACAGCTTCTTGACATTATATGTGGATGCTTCAGTCCTTTATTGAAGGGAGATAAAAATACTCATGGGAAGAAATACATGGACAAATATTAAAGCAGGGACTGAAGAAAAGACCATCTAGAGACTGGTTCACCTGGAGACCCATCCTATTTGCAGCCACCAAACCCAACCACTATTGCTGATGCCAAAAAGTGCTTACTGGCAGGAGCCTGATATGAATGCCTCCTCAGAGGCTCTGCCAAATGAGAATACAGATGAGGATGCTTGCAGATAACCATTGAACTGAGCACAGGGACCCCAATGGAGGAACCAGAGAAAGGACTGAAGGAGCCGAAAGCATTTGCAACCCTATGAACAACAATATCAACCAACCAACCCTCCCCTCCTTAGAGCTCTCAGGAACTAAAACACCAATCAGTGGTACACATGGAGAGACCCATGGCTTCAGTTTCATATGTAGCAGAGAATGGTATTGTTTGGCATCAGTGGGAGGAGAGGCCTTTGGTCCAGTGAGGGCTTGTTTTCCCAGTGTAGGGGAAAGCCAATGTGCTGAGGTGAAAGTGGTTGGTTGGGAGTCAGAGCATCTCCAATGTAATCAATGGGAGGGGAGAGAGAGTATGGGAGAGTGTGGAAAGGGGATAACATTTGAAATGTAAATACAGAGAATATCCAATAAAATGATAAAAAAATATAGGTAAATGAGAATCCTTACATTATCTTCTGATTTAGCTTCAAGAGGATAGTTTTACTTAACTCCCCTGATCTAAAAGATAACCTACATGCTTTTAAAAGCAAGCAAGAAAGACTGAAGGAAGAGTATGGCATGAGTCCTCTGCCCAGCCTTTCTTATTTCTTATGTGTGAGCTCATAAATAGTAAGCAAGGAGAAGTTTCTTCTTAAGAGATGTTCAAGGAGGAAGATGAAGGAGCCACAAATGTGCACCGTCATCTCTTCTCCTGCCCCTCCTCAGGAAGAACAATACCAAACCCCAGGGATAGCTTAGAAAGGCGAGAGAGACTGAGTCCCTGGACAGAATACTGCATCACTTTAAAAATAACTTCATTAAACAATCACGTGTGAATCTGATAGGTTCTAGCATCTAAGAACTGACAGGACAGATGAGAACTGGGAACTTTCTAATGACAGGACAGGGGTGCAATTAGCAACATTCAAAGGAGGGAAACTGAAGGTCTCTAAAGATGAGGCAAGTGACTCAGTCTTCCTGCCAAATAAATACCAGGAGAATAAAATAGAATCTTTAAAATGGGCTTATGAGACTCATCAATTAAACCAGTGTCCAATTAGCAATGGAAGGCAAACAGTTCAGTATATATTTTGTATTTCCTATTTGAGTTGAGATAATGAGTTGGGCACATCTCCCTGTTCCTGGCCATAGCACTTCCTGATTGCATGTTTCAGTGTATCAATTGAAGATCATGTTTGTTGTTAGTTTAACTTTTAATTTATTTTTATTATATCTTTAAAGACTCACTTTACTATTTTAAAATTGTATGTGTGTGTGTGTGTGTGTGTGTGTGTGTGTGTGTGGTATGTACACATGGGTGCTGGTACCTTTGGAGGCCAAAGGCATTTGATTACAACTGGCTATGAGCTACTTGGTGGGGATGCCGGACATCACACTGGTCTTCTGCAATGGCAGAACATGTTCTTAGCCAGGAAACCATCTGCCCAGCCCATTATTGTTAGTGGTCACAGTGGTAATTAACAATGATATGACTAATTTCATGAGACTCATTTCAAGGGAATGTGGTATGATTTCCTTTCCTTTCCCCAGGAGGCTAGCGGCACTTCCTTCTTACTCCTTACCTTACCTATGATGAAGTGGAGGCTTTGGGGAAGTTCAACAAATTACGATTCCACAGCTGATGTCAAGCTAGAGATTTGCACCTGAGAACATGAATGCTTACCTAGAGATTTTATTGCCCTTAAGTATTTCAATATACATGTAGTACAAGAGATTTACTTTTTAGTTGTGTACTCTGATACCATAACGTAACTTAATAGGAGTATTTCTATCCTCTAGGATCGGCATTGTGAATAGGCTCCAAAGTGAAACCCACACACCTATTATAGCAGCGTGGTCTGTGCCTTTGAATTTGGTAGGAGTTCCACTTTAAATCGCTTGCCACTTCAGAATCGCTTCAGGGATCAATGGTGGGACAGAGAAATGTTTTAGTCTAATAATATTAACCTGAATATATAAAATGAGCTATCTAGGGACGTAATGTACTTTTGCATTAGAGAGTAAGGAAAGGAAAAAAAATTGAAAACTGGAGCAGAGAGGTAGAAAGGTGAAGAGGAATGTAGGTTATGGAAATGAGAAGTCAGATTGGGAATAGTTTTGATGAATAATTAGTGAGAGTAGGGGGATGGGGTAAGGCGGGGCTTACTCTGCAAATTGCACAAATGCCTGGAACCTGGAAAGGCATCCTGCATTTCGTAGCATTTTGCTTTGTGTGCTCATATCACTAATGGAAATGGTTCAGACCCTGCTACTTTACCGTAGGAGCCTAAGGACCTATTCTATCAGTGAGATAACTTACCTTCTTCTCTTAGTACATGACCACTGGGTTTTGACGTTCCACTAAGGCTTGCTGGGGATCCTTTGAGTGCGGATGGCAATGATCTCTTTGTTTTTTTTCTTTAGGCCATGATCCTGTCATAACCATACAAAATGAGGATGAAGGGGAATATTTAGACTGTAGCAGCTGCTCTTAAATCTATAAGCCAGCTAACCTCAGGTGGGTGGCTGGCAAATGATTGGCTGATTGTGTCTGAGAATATCCTTAGGTACACTTTGATATAGTACCTGGATGCACTTTGGACACAGTTTTTTTTTAAAAAATAAGATTATAGATTAAAAATTATATTCCATGCATTAAATATAGAGCAATCTAGAGTTTAACCAATGATGACATATTTTGAGCAATGAAAGTGCTAAATTAGGTAATCTTTAAGATATGAGTAAGAATACCCAAGGGTGGGCTGGAACCAAATCCTAATAATATTCACAATATTAAGTGAGTATTACATGGCTCTCTTAAATCAATATCGTTATTTCTTGCCCCTCTGTCAAACAGCCAGTGTTTGCAGTGTCTGTGGCTACCAGTCTGACTCTTCTCCAAAATTTACAACACAAAGATTAGAAGGTCTTGTCTCCTTCCCATCAATCTATTCTGGCTTTACTAATAAGTAAAAATTAAGAGCTGACGTAATTCTTAACTGTCACCACAAAGAGACTTTGTGATATATTCTTGGCTTTGAGTTTTTCCACAAAGAGGATTAAACATCCAACAACAGATCCTGATGGAATTCTGACATACTTTAAACAGTTAAATGCTGACTTACACAGCTAACTGGTGGACCTAGTAAGCTTGGAGAATAACAAAGCCAAAGTGAGCTATGTTGACTGCACAGTAGATGCAGTGTGGTTGTGAACAAGTACATCCACAGCCCCAGAACTCCTTATGTAAATGGACAAAGTTCAGCCCAGATAGCTATTATTTTCATCTGGCATAATTAAGCCTTGTGCATGTGGATTGTTTTGCAAAAAATCATGGCTCAAACCTGAAACTTAACAGCCCCACACAGTATAAGATTTCCTCTTGACAAGGCCAAAAGTCATTGCATTTGCTATTTTGGTGATTTATTATATTAAGTATTCTCCACCCTATAAACAAGATAATTTAAAACATACCAATCTAAATTAAAGCCATAAGTAACCCATTATAAATGACTTTTGCCCAGTTTTTTAAAAAATGATTTGTTTATTTGTAAACCTCAATTAAAATTTTAAACAGAGCCTCTACTTTGCTCACTTTCTTGAAATTATTTGGACATTTCATCCATGAAAGTCTTTGTACCTTTTAACCTGTTGTCTTGGTGACTATTCTCCTTTTTCCTACCTGTGCAATTGTTTTAACAGCTCGTATACTTTCTAAACCAGAGCTATGAGAGTCTTTCATGCTTAGACACATGCAAGAAAAAAATTTTGCATTAATATTAAATTAGGAGGTGTTGAAAATACAAAAAACCGTATTGGATTTTAGGCTTTTCACATCAAAAGAATACAAAAATTTATCATTATTATTTTAAACAATAATTACGTGTTTAAATGATGGTATCTGGCATATGTCAGAATCAGAATTAACACATTTGCCTTTTTATTATTTAAAGAACAATTTGAAATATTGTTCTTTCAAGATTTTTATTACATTTTGTTTTATCCAATAATTAAGCTATCTTTATGTGAAGAAACAAGTAACCTTTCTGTTTCAGAAATGGTTATGTTTTGAGGTACAGTCTCTCCCTAAACCCAGAGCTCACTGATTACGGACATGTGCTGGCTAGTGAGCCCCAGAGATCCTCTTGCCTTTGTCTCCCTTTCCTGGGAAAAGGAAACTTACCACCACGTACAGCTTTGTACATGTGTGTTATGGATCAAAATAGAATGTTTTGTAGCAACCCCTTTGTTGACTGGGGCAGCTCTAAAAAGAAACATGAAGAAAGATCTTTGGGCCTCATTGCAACATTGGACAAAACTACCAGAGTGAAGTGCTATCCATGTATTCGAGCACATAGGAGCTACATCCAGAATCATTTACCTCTGATATAGTTCTGCCTTTCCTGTGATGAAGGGGAAAATTAGAAAATCCACCAGAAAGTTTCCCTCTAGAGGCCGATGAGACTACAAAAGTTAAGTCACTCATTTCTGACCTCCCAATATCAGAGCTGGAAATGGTTTTAAGGTACTGCTAATAAAGTTGCCATGACTAATGCATGTAACTGGTCCTGCACAATGTTATCGTGACATGAGTAAAGAAGTCTTACATAATCATGGGGAGGAAATCTTACACCATTGGCAGATGTGAAAACATGGGGAGAATCCAGCTGTCTCCTTTTGGAATACACATGGCCTCCTTGGTAATCTTGCTTGCATTCCTGATGAATAGCAAAAGTGTGTTCATTTTTATTCTGAGAAATTGTCATCTCCAACACGGAAGTACTCATTTTGTTTTTTCCATTTAGGGCATCAAAGCACTTTTCAGGTGTTTCCTAATGCAAAGCGCTGTGTCTTTCATTGCTGGTGCTGGAATACAATCTGTATGAATGTGCAGGACTGTGAAATCAGAGGCTGCAATCATTTTATCTTCTTATAGTCAGCCACGGTGCTGGAACATCACAGGTATTCAAAAAGTGATAAAAGAAGAGAAAGTTGCAAACTGTACTTGTGCTTCCTGTCTCTGGCTACAAGTATGGAGGATGGAGAAGGGAGAAGGTAAGGTAGTTGGTGGAAAGGCAGAAGAATCTCTAGACCCCTGGTGTGTTTTGATGCACACATGAACTCTAGCCAAGCAAATGGTCATTCTTACCAATTATCCCTTTCCCCTCTCAAATGCAATGTTAATTTATGTGAGTAAATATTTCAAAAAATTTCTATGACTAATTTTTTTTTTGGCAGAGTTTTCTAGATACTCAATCCAGATGACTCTTTCTTTGGTGCACATGGGAATATGTAGTTAAGCAAAGCATGTTTATCCTTTGCTTTTGGAATGCAGAGTGAGGTATTGCTTTTTACATGCTTGTTTGGTTTGGGTCTCATTATCACTATCTATTGAGTATGAAAGTTTCCTAGTTTTATTTTCTTTTTCATTTTCATTTTGCTCTCATTAAGCAAATCTGAGCTGGAGTTTTCAGTTATACAAATCTACATCCATAAATAGTCATCTTCAGGAGATATTAGGTTAGACAATGTGTAGTATACTTTTAACATCTTTGATTCCTCCTTCTCCTTACAAGCACCTCATCATCCTCAGCATCCAGATTTGTACTTCTTTAAATGTTTTCCACCATATTCCTGAGATCACAAAGTTATTTTTTTTTATGAATTGATTTGTCTATTTATTTAATAAACAGCTGCTGATTCTAGCATGTACCATCAGGCATGTGTTTTCCTAAGGGTGTAAGTAAGTATGAACAATTATAATCCTTGCCATTAAAAGCTTAGTGACTAAATAGACTAGACAAACAGAAGAGTCATCACTTGGATGCACGTGATGCATCTGATGCATGTGAACAGTTCTGGCACATTGTGGGAGCACGGTTCTATTGCTCCCTGAGTCTGAGCAAGGTAGGGGACCCCAGGCTAAATTCTCATCAAAGGGAACATGAGCAGAAGTGGAGCCAGGACCCAGACAACTGGGACAGACTGTAACGTCACACTTTCTCTTTCCCATCTATGTGCTTATAAGTTAAGTCCCAAACAGGTAAGTTTACAGACGAGTTACCCAGGTCCTGCATTACTCAGACACTATGGCCTGCGTTTTAAAGATCATCAGACAGAGTCGCCTAACCTGAATGACACTGTGACATGAGTAAGATATTAAAATTAGATTTGGTGGCCTCCCAAGAGTGTGGCCATTATCCTTGCTATACTTATAAAATTACCCAGCAAAATTGATGAATAAAACATGAAATTTAATTAAAATAAGAAGGTTCTTATAATATTCAGTCCAAGAATAAAAGTAGTGTCTTTAGACTTTGAAAAGTCAACATGTTAAATTTTCCAAGATCCTGCAGCTTCCAAAATAAATAAATAAATAAATAAATAAATAAATAAATAAATAAATAAATAAAAGAAACCCAACAAAAATGAAATATCAAAGGGTTTAGTTTATCCAAAGGGAAAAAGAATTAATAAATGCAAGATAATTGTAAAATATAAAACTGGAGGTAGAAACCCATAGAATGTGTTGGTTATTTTGAGAAATTCTTGTTACATGTATAGGATGGGTCTACATATCTGTTTGAAAATCTAACACATACTGTAAAGAAGGAAGCTCCTCTCTCATACACAGAAAGGTCAAATAATGCTTTAGGAGCAGAAGAATTTAAAGTCAAACAAATGAAAGGAAATTAAAAACAGAAAACTAGGAAACACAAAGAGTAATTCTAAAGTAAGAAAATATTTTAAAGCAAAAAACATTATTAGATAAAAGAATGTCATAAAACTGAAAAATAAATTCAATTTTTTTTTTTCTAATAACAGGCTTTGAACCTAAAACTTCATTAACTTTTGCATTCTGGAGATTTTTCTACCATGGAGCAAAATCATCAGTCTTTTTTTTTTTTTTAATATAAGGATGGACTTTATTTAAAAAAAAATCTTTTTAGGACTACAAATTAAAAAGGAAGCAGATCACTACACAGAATCTAAGGAACACTTTTGCCTGTGCATAAAACTTTATCAAAGTCATTCATTTTACAAATTCACTCCATTCATCAATGTTTTCACTATAATGCTCTTAAGGCTGCTATATCTTTATTTCAAATTATATTACATGTTATTCTCAAGATAAACTTTAAAATACCAAATGATTGACTTCTAAGAATGGCCGACTTCCACTCAAGTCTCTGGTGGCATTATTCTATTTTCTTTTACCAATTAAAAAAAAAAACATTGAAAATGTTCACTTTTAGCCTTTCCCAAAAAGGGGGCTACATTTTCCCCTACGAACTAACTATAAATGGACAGCAAAAAGAAAAGCAATGAAGAAAGCCAGTAAAATAAGAGGATTAATCAATTGAAATGTTTGGCTCATGGCAATTAAAAAGAATGGCAACTAGGGTTAGTTACTAGGAGCTTGTATATTGGTAGAATGAGGCCAGGCCCAGACAAGTGAATGGCGGACTACTAACGACTGTCCTCTACCTTCACAAAGGGAAATGGAGTCCTATCCAGATCCTGTTAGGACAGGCTCACCCTGATACTCCCAACAATCTCATAGGTTAGTGACAAGACGTTTCCTTAACTCCCTCCTCGTGGGAACTTTCCTAAGAGTCTAAGCTGTGTCCATTTGTATGAGGAGTGTCTGCTTGTTCTACGTGGGAAGATGCAAATGAACCAAGTTTCTGGGAAAAGGCTCTGCTTCCTTCTTCCTACCTCTGCCTCGAGTAGCTCTCAAGCTTAAGTTTGCTCTCCATGGCTCTACTAAGGATGAAACCCAGAAATCAAACCACATCTGGGGTTAAAAATATAAGGAAGTGCTCACATATAATCAACATCAGGATCCATGCTACGGAGTCAGTCACCTACAGGGTTGTCACTGAGGAATGGGGCTCTGGACACACTAAGTTATCACACTAATCAGTGCCTTTTGAGACTTTGGATACCTTTACAGTTTAATTTGCAAACAGAATCTTTTTGTAACAAATAATTTTTAAGCAAATCACATCTTGAAAACAGTTTATATAGAAAGCCCAGGAAATACAGTGAACTGTTCATTATTACAGTAGAAATACAGTAGGTAGGAGGTAACTGAAAATCAACGCAACATTAGACTCAATTCTATGACTCCTACAGCTCCTTACACATGGTTTCAGAAACCAAACCCAACATTTCCAGTAACCATAAAAACAGTTAAAATAAAAACAGCCATGAAAGCCCTTATATCATGCTTGATATAGGGAGGCAGGAAGATGTAAGAACCAGGACACATAAGACATGACGTTTTATCTACAACTCCTGTTTGCTTTACTGAGTATGTTGTTTCAAAATTCAGTCACCTTCTTCGGCTTCAGACACAGATTCCTCCTCAGCATTTTCAAACCATTCTAAAAGTGACTTCATTTGTTCAAGGAAGACACTTTCCCCTTTGCATCATGGGCTCTTCACTCAGGACCTCAGCTTTATAAAAAAAGCACCACTATTTTCTGGAAGGCTTCCATGAGGTGAACGTTGTCATAGCAATACTCTGGGATCTTCAATAATCGAGTCAGCTCCGACTGACCTTGAGTAGTGAAGGCAGCAAGTAGAGGGCTGTATTGCTCCAAGCGCTTGATGGCTTGTTCTGTTACAAGCTTCTCTTTTTTGTTCCACTCCACGGTACTCATCACACTTGACCAGACTATCCAATGACCACTGGTTCTGGGATGTGATTTTATTTTCATTTCTCCCTTGACATATAAATTATGTCCTTGAATGAGTCCCTGTGGGACCCATTCTGAAGCTCCTTCTGGAACTCCTTCCGTGCCCCAATGGTCTGCTGGTTGGAGACATGCTCCGGAAGCACTTTCAAGCCTGCCTCAGTGAAATGCTTAGTGAAGTGCTAATGCCTTGTTTATTGGCAGGGAACAGCTCAGTCAGTCTGTTGTTCACCCCCACTTTTTTGAAGACTCCGAGCAACTGCATTGATGCCCTTTTTCATTTATCCATGATGTACAGTTTTACAGCAAAAGCTGCTGAGACCCCTTCTTTAACCAAAGTCCCCTTATAAAGGCTGTTAAGAATGGATGCATTAAGGGTTCCATTAGGCAGAAGGACACCCCAGTCAACATGGCGAGCTTGTTCCTCTCCGACTCTGAAAATCCCTTCAGAAAGAGCAGTAACTTTTAAACTTCATCTTCAAGACGTTTCTCCAAGTATTTGTAGCGCCTGATTAACTTGTTAGAAACCTGAGCGAATGCTTGCATGGTCTTCAGGTCTTCTTGTGCCGCAAACACACAGACATCTGTGCGAATCATTCCGTCTGCCAGTGTGCCAACTGGGGCCAGCATCCCGCCAGCCACCAGAATGTCAAAGAGGGTTTCTGCATAGCGGCGGTAGTCAAGTTGTGCTCCAGAAGCATCAAGAAACTTAGCTACTGCTTCCAAATCAGCACCAGTTTCAGTTAAGCCTTGTATAATACAGTCTTGAAACTGAGTAGGGTCAAACCTCTCCTTTTTCATCTCTTTTTCTAGTTTTAAAACGCCGGCCTGATAGCGTTGGTTTTTGATTATTCATAAAAGACACCCGAATTCAAGGCAAAGAGAAAAGCAATCATCAGCGCTCATGTTTACTTGTTTAAAACCAGTTCTTGCTCCAAGCTGGTCTTAAATCCTCCCTGTTTCCTACACAGGCTTTGAACTTGCAGTCCTCCTGCCTCAGACCCCGAAGAAGATAAAATTAGAAAGGCCTATGACACAATATTAGATATTAGCATTCAAGGCTCAAGTGCTTTTAGCAACATAATCTCTAGGAGAAATCAGGAGCATGCACTTCACGCAATGGAAGAGATTTTTACAATCACAACCAGGCAACCAGGAAAGTTAAAAAGGACTTATGAAAAATCATCATCATCATCAACAACAACAACATGAAGAGTAAACAAGGGCAACATTTTCTAGCTTAAACAGTAAGTTCTGTGGAAGTGCTAGTACGCAGTAGGGCTGCGGACAATCTACTACACAGGCATTATTGTAGATCATTTAAAAGATGCCATGAAAGAAAATAAAAGACAAATATCATAATTAATGTCCTATGTCTGATGGAAATACATTGAATGGGGCCCATAAAAATGAAAAAGTATATTCTTCTTTTCCATTGAACCTGTGAAATTGATGCCGATTGGGTACTAATGGCATTGTCGATGAATTTAACTGATATGATACACACATCTTTTCCTATAAAACTACGATCAAGTTATAGAGCGTTGGCTCAGTGGCTAAGAGAACTTGTTGCTCTTCTAGAAAACTCTGAGTCTAATGATCAGAACCCACATGGGTCACACAACCATCTGGAACTCCAGTTCTAGGGGATTCAATTCCTGTTTGACCTCTGTGTGTACTTGTTCTTGTTTTTCCAACTTTCTGAGTGGCAACATTCAGTCATTTATTTGTGTTCTCCAGGATTATTTTAATGTTACTTAGAGCTACCACCTCCTAGGGCTGCTTTTGGTGCACCCAGAGACTGTGTTGTCTTTTCATTTAACTATGGGGAATTTTTATATTTTTTTCTTAATTTCTTCCTTGACCTCACAACTTTGGTAGTGAGTTGTTTAATCTCCATTAGTTTGAGTATTTCCTAGAGATGTGCTTGCTGTCAATTTGAAGTTTTATTGCAGTGTGGTTAGATAGGGTGAAAAGGAGTAATTTTCATCTTTTCAAATTTGTAAAGATTTGTTTTGTGTCCCTAGGTCTTCTCTCATTCAGAAAAGCTTCTACGTACTGTTGAATAGATTCTTTGGTTTGGTACATTCTTTGGTTTGGGGTAGAATATTCTATAGAAAATTGTTAAGTCCACTTGATGTATAATATTAATTAATTCTGATGTTTTTGTTTAGTTTTTGTCCATATGATCTGTCTGTTGCAGAAAGTGGAATATTGAAATTACATAGCTTAATAGATCATTATTAATCTGTATCTTTAACACATACACATACATATATTTTAAAAATTATATTTATATGAAATTGGGTACACTAAAAGTTGGTACAAATATGTTTAGAATGGTAATGTCTTCTTGGTTAAATGTTTCTTTGATTATGATGATATATCATCTCTTCTTATTTTTTATATTTCAAAGGTTTGGTTTTATTATGATGTTTCACATTTTCTATAGGTTTCTTTTCTGTAGTTTTAAATTTTTTATATTCCTCTTCCTTGACTTAGATCTTCTATTTTATCTTCAGGTCCTGATTTTCGATTTTCTGTTTAATTAATTCTATTTACACGCTTTCCTTTTGATGTTCTTATTGGTTTGTTGGGGTTTTCAATCCCATCATCATTTCAGCTTGAGTCTTCGTTGATGTTTTTATCTTCTTATTAAATCCTATTCTCAAGTCCTGGATTGTCTTTGTCATTTTCATCTTGTTCTCTTGGGCAGTTTCATCACTGAAACATTAATTCACCTTAAAAAAATCTTTGTCCTTAATTTCATTAATATGTATGTGTGTGTGTTCTTTAGACTTCTTGAATTCTTTCATGAAATTTATAATTGCTCTTTTAAGTTCTGTGTCATGAGGTTCATTTAGTTAATTCTCATTGTTAAACATTTCTACAGCACTGATAGGTTTTGGAAAGGAGATACTGGCTTGATTTTTCATGTTATTTGTATTTTTTCCATGATATCTGGGCATGTAGAATGCTTTCTTCTTACTTCTGAATTTGGTATGGACAGGGAATGGGCTGGTTTCCAGCATGTACCTCTTGGTCTAAGTTTTGAGTGTAGAGGGATATCTGGCTTTGTGGAAAACTTGGATATGAGAGGCCTGTGGGTTAAAGGATGGAGAAGAAGTCTTGGAGGAAGCCTAGAAATTGTTTGCTCCATAGATACTGGTGGCTAGACAAAGTAGAGCAACTGAATATGAGACCCAAGCTAGATGGTTTAGGAAGAGGGTGTAGATGTGGAGAGCCAGGAAGCCTATGAGGCTATATCCTGGAAAAGGATGTGGAAGATCTGGCTGGCTGGACATGTTAGATTCTGTGCAGAAGGGACATGGGGTTGGTGGTGGCAGTTCTATATATTTTCTTTATCCATTCATCAGGTAATAGGTATTCATATAGGTCTCATTTCTTGGTTGCCAGGAATAATATTTTAGCGACCATAGTTATACAGATGTTTGTGCAGCACACCGGTTTTCTTTCCTTGGGCTCTTTACCCACAGAGTTATTGCTAGATCACATAGCACATATATTTTATATTTTCCCAGGAATTGTACTTGAATCTTGAATTGCAAGCTAGTGACAATGGCAGCTCCCACCCAGCTGCATGTTGCAGAAGAAACAACCTGTCTTCTAAAATGACCTGTAGTAGTGCTAAGGCAGGAACCTCTTCAGGTTAGGTACCTAATTACTTTGTTTAAAATATTTCTTTTAAATTGATCCTTTCTTCTCTCATGTACAAAGCTTAAGTCCAAGTGGATCAAATACCTCCACATAAAACCAGGTATACTGAAACTATTAGAAAAGAAAGTGGGGAAAACCTTAGAACACATAGGCACAGGGGAATATTTCCTGAACAGAACACCAATGGCTTATGCTTTAATATTAAGAATAGATAAATGAGATATAACGAAATCGCAAAGTTTCTGTATGGCTAAGGACACTGTCAAGAAGACAAAACAGTAGCCAACAGGTTGGGAAAGTATATTTACCAATCCTACAACTGATAGAGGGCTAATATCCAATATATACAAAGAACTCAAGAAGTTATACTAGAGAATCAAATAATCCTATTAAAAAATTGGATACAGAGCAAAACAAAGAATTCTCAACTGAGGAATACTGAATGGCTGAGAAGCATTTAAACAAATACTGAACATTCCTAGTCATCAGGGAAATGCAAATCAAAACAACCTTGAGATTCCACCTCACACCAGTCAGAATGGCTAAGATCAACACTCAGGTATGAGCAGATGCTGGCAAGGACGTAGAGAAAAGGGAACACTCCTCCACTCAGCTATTAGAAACTATAATTTTATGAAATTCCTAGGCAAAATGGATGGAACAGAAACTGTCATCCTGAGTGAGGTAACCCAGTCACAAAAGAACACACATGGTATGCACTCACTGATAAGTAGATACTAGGCCCCAAAAGCTCTGAATACCCAAGAAACAATTCACAGACATTATGAAACTCAAAAAGAAGGAAAGCCATAATGTGGATGCCTCAGTCCTTCTTAGAAGGGAGAACAAAACACTCATGGGAGGAAATACAAGGTCAAAGAGAGGAACAGGGATTGAGGAAAAGATCAATCAGAGACTGCCTCACCTGGGGATCCACCCCATATGCAGCAACTAAACCCAAGCATTATTGCTGATGCCAAGAAGTGCTTACTGGAAGGAACCAGATATGGATGCCTCCTCAGAAGCTCTGCCAGAGTCATACTGATACAGCTGAGGATGCTTGCACCTAACTATTGGACATGGGGACCTTAATGAAGGAACTTGAGAAGGGACTGAAGAAGCTGAAAGTGTTTGAAACCTCATGGGAAGAACAACATTATCAACCAACCAAATCCTCCACAATTCCTGTGGACTAAAACACCAACCACTGAGCACACATGGAGGGACCCATGGCTCCAGTTGCCTATGTAGCAGAGGATAGCACTGTCTGGTAACAATGGGAGTAGAGGCCTTTGGTCCACTGAAGGCTCATTTTCCCAGTGTAGGGGAATGCCAAGGCACTGAGGTAGAGAGGGTGATTGGGAGAGGAAGCATCTTCATGGAAACAAGTGGAGGGGGAGAGAGGATAGGAACTGGGAGGAAGAAAGGGATACCATTTGAAACGTAAATACAGGGAATATCCAATAAAATAATAAAAACTATTTTCCTTTGAGAACTTTATACATGAATACTTCACCTACAACACGCTTTCCTCTTCCCTCTCCCCACCAACTCGTCCCATGTCCCTCTTCCCAATTTCGTGGTTTCTCAACTCATGATGATCAGAATGTGCACTGGGCCTGTCAGCTACCGATCTGTCTCCGTGCTTGTAGGTCTGACCTGCGACTTTCTGCTCCTGTGTCTTCTCATTCCAAGATCTAAATTTAATCGGTGTGATAAGTACTAACATAGCAATCAGTTTGTTCCTGGTCCTGAGGACGAGCTGAAGAGCATCCTAGGTGAAGGAAACTGATTTTTGTCAATCAGCGTTTACTCAGAATTCACTCAGTGTCCAAGAATGTCTCAGCCAAAAGCAATGACTTGAGATTTATTTAAGAAAACATGATACTATTTTTTTAATCTTCATAAAACTTCCATCTTTCTTTTATAACTGACTGATATGTACTCTCAGCTTCCAGAGAGAAACTCTAAATACCTATTGATTCTTGAGATCAATCCTAAAATCCAAGGTTTTGTGGCATTCTTTGCACTGGGCACAGATTTAGAGGTTATAAAACGAATCATATGATAGTGAGTAATAACCACGACAAACTGTCCCATTGCAACAGTGATAAGAAAAGATACTTAAGCCTTTCTTTTTCTCAGTGCAAATAGTACTGAGCTAATCAATCTGTAGGAAACCTTGTTTTCATTATTTTCCCAGGATACATTATGAAGTTTTCACATAATACGCAGCTTACCGAGCTGGGGCTTTTGAACCTTGCTCCTTCTTTATACCGAGAAGTGGACCCCAAAGTGTCGAGAGTCTTATGAATTATAGTCTCCTTGGAACTATATAGAATCCTTTGGCATTGTGATTCCAGAAGCATGTTTACCTTAGAAGTGAATTGATTTTACTCAGAAGCACAAGCACAGAGCCACACGCTTGTTCTTTGGAGATGTGCCTTTCTCTGAAGTTTTCATTATACATAATATGAACTAACAGGATTGGGGAAGATTATACACCTTTCTGTTAAACTGTTCAGTCCGTGTGCCTTTCGATAGATGAACTTAAGACATCCACAGGTTGTTCCAAAGCAATATGTGCCACTAGGGCATGCATTAAACTGGACATCTTTGTCAAAGCATTTTATTACTTTTAATAAATAGCAACAGTTCGTTTTTTCATCCCTGTAATCCTTAAAACTTCTGCTTGCTCCAGTGTGGGTTTCCCTGCTCACACCCAAGTTCGGCACTTTTCTGAGCTCCTCTGACAGTTCAGAGGTCACAGGATAGCAACAAACAAGTAGATGGTAGCATTCTGTTTGGAAACTGCCTCTGAAGCCATCCTTTGGTAAGTAGATAAAATATCTCCCTTTCAAGGCACTGCAGGTGTCAGTTTATTAAACATTGTGCCACTCTGGGCCACGGGCCACCATTTTCCCAGCCTCTAGGAATAATATACAACTTGTACCGTCCTCAGTGTCAACACTCATATTTTCAATTGCCTGTTATGTTCAACTGTATCTCATTCTGAGATACCAATATCTTTGTTATAGTAGCAAATAGGCTCAGAAGATTAGTCAGTATTTCTTGCTATGTAGCAAAGCCTCGGAGCATCTGCAGTCCTGTTAGAGCAGAGATCCTCAACCTGTAAGACCATCGGAAAACAAATGTTTCCATTATGACTCATAACTAGCAAAATTGCAGTTACGAAGTGCAAATGAAAATGATGTTATGGTTGGGGGTCAGCACAACCTGAAGAACCATATTATAGGGTCTCAGCATTAGGAAGGATGAGAAGCATTGTTCAGAGGCTTTAAGCACGGTGATCACTGCTCTGATTATCTTTCCGTCTGATGACTCAGGCTAAAAATCTAGCTCCCGAACTTGCAATTCATGACTCTTAATGATTCAGCCCCGATTAAAGGGAAGTAATCTGGCGCCTTGGCCCTTTGGCTCACATTCCATTATCCAAACTAAGTTTAGGATGAAATTATCAGCATAGAATTACAGATTTTTTTTTTTTTTAAATAAAGAAGGGTTACGTGGATAACCACAAGTAACAAAATGTAGTTCACTATCCCTGCTCATCTTAACAACCGGAAGAAAAACAATACGTTACCCACTAAAAGAAAAGAAAAAACTAAAAATAGTAGAAATAACCTCAGTAAAGAGCAAGCATATGAAAGAAATAGAAACATGACTGAAACATTTAAAAAAAGAACCAGTAAAGGTAAGAAACACTTGGCAAGCTGTTAACATTTGTTCAGAATAAGAAAAGAGTTTCTAACCAGAGATGTGGCCAATATTACAAGAAAATTATATGAAGAGTTTAATGGGAAATATTAAATAATGTAGGGAAATCTGTATCACTATGGGGGCATTACAACTATTCAGAAAGAATGGGAACAGTTGAAGGTTACCTTGTTACCTTAAAGACAATGGATTAAGACACATCTTTAATCTAGGACACATCTTTGGCTGGAAACCTACTTCAGTACATTGAAAGAAGGAAGGCTCTTTTTAGCCTGCCTGCCCTGTGGGACTGAGCAACTGCTAGATCCTTGGACTTTCATTCACAGCTGCTGCTGCTGACCCTTGTTGGGGAGTTGGGCTACAACAAATTCCCTTGCTATATAGAAACTCCCTATAAGGTCTGTGACTCTGACTAATAAAGGGTTTTTTACTCAATCTGAATCTTGTCCTTTTGGCTAGGCGACCTGGCCAGCAAACTCCTAGGATCCTCTTGTCTCTGCCTCCCCCAAGCACAGGGGTTCTATACAGCACATACAGCCATGGCTTCTTATGTGATTCCTGGGTAGGAAATACTCTAACCCACTAAATTATCTCCCTTTTCAGAGTATTTGTTTTCATTTTTAAAATTTTCCTTTTAAGTTTTTTTTTTTTTAATTCTCTAGTAGTTCTGTTGTTTAATTCATCAAAGTTCAGAGCAATCCTTGAGTAAACTGTTTCAGTGTACTATTGCCTTGTTGGTATTGAGGAGTGCACTTATCCAAATGATAATCAATATTAGGTTTAAGTTTGAGTGTATGTCTAATTCTATAAAGGTGGCCATAAACAGCCCTTGGTTTTCTAGGTGGCATAGTATTTTAAACCACAGCATATGTAATAGACAAATGGGTAATTCTTATACATGAATTAAAGTAGCTATTACTGCATTGGGTGGTTTTATTTTTTTAAAGCCAGGTGGTTCTACCTTAATAAATTAAACCATCAAACTAGTAAGATTTTGCAATGAGTTCTAGGCTTGTAAAGAATAATACAATATAACTCCAGGGGTTTGGGACAGGTACTGTAGTGAGAGCCTATTATTGGGATCTAGTTTTGAATGGGCCTTGGGTTTCCCATTTTTAAGTAGAAGCTTGTATTAGTGGACAAAGAATTTTGTCTCTGCTGACGGAAAAGCTAAGAATAACCGTTCTTTATGAGTCATGCAAATGCATTCCCAAAAGGCCTTTTTTTCTATTAAACATCTGTAGTAGCCTTTCCTGTCTTTTCCCACTACCTCAGCCCAGGTAGAGCTGTCAGGCAAGGGAGAATGGACAGTGGTTATTTTTACTCTATTGAATTTCAATAAAAGAAGACAAAAATAATTCACAAGAACTAATAATAATCAGTTCTCGGTCTTCAGAGACAAAGTGTGGCCAAGAGTGACCCTTGGGGACAGGAACCAAACATAGAAAAGATCTTTTTCCAGCTTGTGGTTGGCGCCAGTTTTTCTACCAGTGTGGAGAACTCTGGGACCCTGTTGGGTCCTCTTTTTGGTCTCCTTAGTGCTCATGATCATTACTAATCGTAGAGAACATCTCTGCCGGAGTCCTATTCAACTGTTCCGGGAAGCTCCCTAACTTTTCCTTTTCATGAATGAATCGAATGTAGGAAGCTGATGTTTGGGGCTCTGAATGTGACACAACGATATTGGGTTTATAAATCTAAAAATTAGAAGAAATTAAAAAATATTTTTCCATTAAAAATTGAGCAGTAAAAAGAAAAACTGACCAGTAAAAAAGTGTTTCTTTTTTTTCATGACTCAGAGAAATGGAGAACTACAGTATATATATATATAATTTTTTTTTGAGCGGGGAGCCTTTCTCTGAGGAACTCGTGGAAAGAGTTGGAGGGCAGAGGTTGCCCTCTGACAGTGATGGATGTTTACTGCAAAACACAAGTGTGCTTTGGTTGTGAAGGAATGTCCGACTTCTCTCTTCCTGTGAGCTGTTCTCTCCTACAGAGCATTGCTCTCAAGTTTCCTTGCTGTTCAGCAGAAAGACCAGATACAATATTGAGTCCCCATTGGATCCCCATGGTGTAGAAGAAAGATATGCCATTTTTACTGTCTGTGCTTACGTCAGGGCAATAAAAAGAAGAGAGACAGAACGTTTATGTGATAATCATGAACAAAACCCATAACTTGGAAGCGGTCAGTTTTTAGCTTTCTTGCACATATTCTTGAGCCAACAGAGAAGTTTTCTCTATGACACTGTAGCTGCGGTGACACACTGTCTCACAGAGCAAAGGTTTAATATTTATTTCTAAGGATGAATGGTTTAAGAAGAAGGAACATATATTAGCGTATTTTTGAGCTGCACATCTATTTGTCTTTGTGGCTTGACCTCAGAGTAAACAAACAAAACCCCTTTTAGCAGGGACATGATACTTTTCTATCTCGGCCTAGCAGATCAACAAAAGTCCTGCATTCAATGCAGCAAGCAAGTCAAACAGCTGCTTAATGAATCCTCAAATTAAAGGGGTTCCTGTCCCCCCACCCCAGCTCGATATCCCAGCATGGCAGATCTAATGGAGGACAAGTTTTACGATAATATTTAAAACAGTGGCAGCTTTCACAAGCAAGAGGAGGGTTCGTGGCCAGCACAGCCCCTTAGGACTCGCAGCTGCAGATGTCAATTTGAAGAGGTAACAACCTTTCTCAAGCCCTAGGAGCTGCTCATTTATTCTGCAGCAGTCTGTCTCTAAGGAGAGACCTCTCAGGTCCTGTGAATGTGCCAGGAGGAGAAGTGCCTTCCATGGCAGTGTTTCTGGTTGCCATGATTTCACACTTGGCTCCAGTTTCTCTTTGTTATGCGCATGTGCCGCAAGCCAGCAGAAGAAAGCAAGAATATGCCTGCAGAGCTCTTAATGGAATGCTTTTTTTATTTTTCCTTTCTCTGAGTTTATTTCTGCTGCCATCCATATCAAACTAACATTTTTACATTCAATTCGAATGTTCAATTCTCACAGAACGGTGCAAGCTTATTTAACATTCTTCATTTATTTGAAAGTTTCTGTTATCTACCTCCAGCATTTCCAATTAAATACATGGTTTCCTGCATCTTTTCGTTCCTTCTACTTCCCCAGGTGTGTACTTTCTGCATCACTTTGTGCTTATTTCTATCTGAGGGTGTGGGGGAAACATGTACATTTAGAGATTTATTTAGCTTAAGTTATTTTAGGCATAGCTTAGTTAGACCTATATTGTAAGTGACTCCAAATTTCCAGAGCTCTGAAATTTGAAAGTTGGTTGAAAGTGGAATATTATATTGGTGTGTATTTGTGTATGTGTGTGTGTGTGTGTGTGTATCTGTAGCTCCTATTAAAAAAAACAACTTGGGAAATGGTTGTCTTTGGAGAAAATAATCTGTCCTAAAAGATTATAAGTATGTCATGAAAGTATGATTTAAAAATAAAAAGCTGTGGATTCTCTAATAACCTGTCAAGGGAGATATTTTGAAAAAAAATGATCAACATTGTCGCCTAGTCTGTTCAGTAAAGTGCTTGGTTAAACAAGCTCCATTTTGTCCTCTATAACAGTCGGAAGACATGAGGCTCCAAGTGCAAAACAAACACCCCATTCCAAACTGCAGCAGACTTAGTCCAGTCTGCATGGCTGGCGGATGATGGATTTATGAAGGAATACCATTGCCTATGCATCAAACCGTACTTAGAAGGTAAATGGGATCGTGAGTTACAGGTTTCTCACCTTTGTGCAGTAGTTACTTCTTGAGGACCTACTCAACTCTTCCGTGGCCCAAGAGTAAAATATCTAAACTGCAGGTTTAACTCAGTGATAGAACACTGAACTTATGCTGAGCATGTGTGAGGTCCATGTCTGACACTCAATACTACACAGATGAACAGTTTCCTCATCAAAGAGTTGTGTTAAATTATGATTCACAAGTATTCCAGTTTTAGTTGCAAGTGGAAAAAAAAAAAAAAACACAAACTACCTTCAACTGAAAAGAAGTTGATTGACAAATGAATAAAGGGTATACAAATGAATATTGCTGGCATCTACCAGTCATGGCTGAATGTGGGCAGACATTAAGTACAAAAGTTCTGTTAGTTTCTCTCTGTGGCTGGAGTTCATCTCCAGGCAGACAAGGTACAACATGATTCAAGGAGTGCTCCCAGTGGCTTTTGGTTGTATGTACCTTTTTAATACTGACACTGGGGATACTGAGGCAGAAAGATTTCAAGGATTCTGCAAGCTTGACCTACAATTCAGGATTCCAAACAGCTTTCTTCTCAGTGACATCTTAAGTAGCAAAAGGACAGCAAAGTTCCTGGAATTCCTTCAGATAATAAAGATGTGATAAATCCTGTAAGTGAACTGAATAAGGAGACAAAAGCAATGAAATTATAGAGATTAAAGATGCTAGGTCACATGATCTCGGAAGATGCTAGGTCATATGACCTGGGAAGACAGACTTGAATTGGAATCAGGTGCTGGGAAAGAAGTTTCTTGAATGTAACTTGCCATACCCTGGTCACATTTTACTTCCAAAATCTGAGTTAGGGCCTAACACCCAGGAATAGGCAGTTATTTTTCAAAAAAAAAAATTTCTTGTGTTTACTGGAAGAAAGGGGAGTAAATTAAAAATGTATTTGTAGCATTACTCTGTAATAAGAGTGCATTTGACCATCACCAGTACCATAGGAAACATAGAAAAAAGCATTATATTAAAAGCATGTTAATTAGTTAGGTGCTGGAGAGATGGCTCAGTGGTTAAGAGCACTTACTGCTCTTCCAGAGGTCCTGAGTTCAATTCCCAGCAACCATATGGTGACTCACAACCACCTGGGATCCCATGTCCTCTTCTGGACACTGTGACAGCTACAGTGTACTCATATACAATTAATAAATAAGTCTTTTAAAAACACATTAAAATTATAACAATGGAAACCATCTAAATGGTTGCTAGCCTCTGAACATAGAGTTTGAAGCAACTTACCTGTTTCACCCTCCTTAATTTCTTTTTATCAACATATGGTTTGATTACAACTTCTACTTAAAAAGCCAAACTTAAAAAAAAAAAATCAAAATTCTGCTCAATACCTCAGAACTAGAAAGATGCCGAAACAGAAACTGAAAAGAACTTGAGCTTTGTATATCATTTGATTTGGAAGACTTTGACCATGACACACCCCTGCTTTCAGACAAGGACAGCAGCTAGTATTTGCTAGCTATTTACTGTGCAAAGTAACTGAAGAGATTAAACTCTACTATTACATTCATGCAGAGTGAAAGCAGTTTATCTTCTGAGTGAGGTTTTGTGGAGATAAAGGGTTGGGACACAAAGCTTGCGCCTCCCCTCCGCATGAAGAGGCCGAAGGGATTGCTAATATACAGCTCTTGAATAGCAGCCTGGGTCTTGCCAGGGTTAGGGAGCTAGCAGCGGTTGTCAGCAGGAGGATACCCAAGTGTTTGCAGACTTTGAAAGCACCAAGATAGCCAGCTCTTGATTAGACAAAAGAAAACAGAGAGTTGTTTATGCAGCAAAGTTTCAGGGCAAGTAGGAGGGGGCGAGATTAAAGCTTTTAGCCTTGAATACCAGGACACCTTTTCTTTTTCTTTCTTTTATTAATTAAATTATTTAGCCACTTTATGTCCTAATCATAGAGTCTCCCCTCCTTCCAGTTCCAACTTCACATGCCCCTTCCTCCTCCTGTTCTCTTTAGGGTTGATGCCATGGGTACCAATTGGTTCCTTCACACATCAAGCAGCAGGACTAGGCACATCCTCTCCCACTAAGGTGACACAAAGAATCCTAGCCAGGGGAAAGAGATTCAAAGGCAGGTCACAGAGTCAGGGACAGGTCTTGCTTCAATTATTAGGGGACTTATGTGAAGACCAGGTTGCACCTCTGCTACCTATATGTAGGGCTAACCTTTTCTCTTAAGACACATGGAAAGAAAGGATGAGACAAAAATAACAGCTCCTTTGTACATGAGAACACACATTTGTTCAGGCAGCTTAAGTCTTTGCAAGCAATAAATGAAGCCCATATGCCTCCATAATTCAGCTTTCATGTTAGCTCCCACGAGGTCAGGGGTTTCTTGATTGTACCACATCACTGGGATTTTAGTTGGCTTTATAGAGATTTAGAAAAACATTCATCATATTCCATTACGGAAGTCTTGCCAAGTTGCCTTGCCTATTTTTTTAAACCTGATTGCATGCGTTCAAAGTGCTCTCTTTATCCCCCTGTCGGATGTTTAAATATTGAATGCCCACAGAAAAACTGGGTTCCCAGTTCTTTATAGACTGAGTCATGCTTTGTTCTTCACGAGTAGATATACACAATGCGTTTTGAAGAACCAGAGTAAAGCTAACTAATTAGCCGCACTTTGTAATTTAGACCCATTGGCAGCTGGAGGTGACAAACCATTGCTTCATAATTAATTGACTTAGATCATTCTAAAATTAATTAGTTGGGAAGTACAGCTGGGCAATGATGGATGCGCAGGAGGCCCTTGGTACTCCCATCAGAAATCAAGGTCAAGCGAGTGTGGCAATTTCACCTTTCACCTGCCTGGTCAGCAGTAATTCAAGCAGCCAATTATTGCTGATAAGCTTGCTAACTGTCTTCTCCAGGTTCTCCTGACTCTGCCAGGAAATCCGCAGAATCTGGGTTTTCTAAATATTGATCTATCCTAATTATAGCCCGATTATTCTGAAATTAAAAAAAAAATTGAACATACGCCATTATTGAGTGATCAATACCTCCAGGACCCATAAAAAGTCATTTATTTAGTACTTTATTTCTTTCCCCCAAGAAACTCCCTGAGGATTAGATGTTCAACAAGAGGGCATAATGTAACAGCAAGAGTCAAGATGGATATGTCTGATATCCCAGAGTTAGACTCCAGCCCAACTCCTAACTTCTGTGTGACTTTGTACCAATTTTATAACATCACTCTCTGTTTCTTTATCAGAAAATAGCAATTTTTCATAGAACCTTCTTGACAAAGGCCTGCACAGAACCAACTACTTAGGTTTCACAGTATTTAAAATGAAAATAGGTTGTTGCAATATTAACATTCCCTTCCCTCCTCACCATGTGCCAACACTGAAGTATATTTCGAGTATCTAAATGCTTCTAAAGAATTTGGGTAGGTTGGCTGCAGTAGCCATCCCAAGAATATCACATGACAGAAGAGGGCACTGGGATGTGGGGAGTATCCTTATCTTGCCTAAAGTGACCTATTTATGCATGAAAGAACAAAAATTTGCCCTGAAAAGCCTCTGATTTGAAGGCAGAGCTTTAAGCCACCCTGCAGTGGCTGCTCAGTTCTCCTCGCTTTGTCTATACTGAGGATACACTGAATGAAATGGAAGGACGAGGAAGCATGTTTTGTTTATCTGTCTGTCTGTCAAGATGAAAACCTATTCAGCCATAGAAATTCAATATTAACAACAAGCACGGCCTCTCCTAAGATGCTTTTCTTACTGTGGCATGCGCGCATATATACCCCTTTCATAAAACATGAAGATCTGTTAGTCTAGTAATTGATGAACATTCATGGGGTCCTCAGTAGCTTTCATGGCTTTGCTTTCCTCAAAGTGTTCAAATGGAAGATGGTAAACTTGAAGCTTATAAAGAAAGAAAATAATTAATGCCAGTTCTTCAAAATGGCGGCGATACATGAAGCTAGTCAATAGGCTGCTTCATCTCAGCGGGCTGCAGAGGAATCCTCAGAGGTAGCCAGATATGCTGAGGTAATCAGAAATGGTGCATTGTGTAGGATAAACAGCAAATACAAAAGCTTGTCTGTGAGATCCAGCTCACTAGGTGAAAAGAAATAGACATGACCAAGAATAACGACAGTTACATCAGTGATGGCTAGCACTGTGTATTTATGTAACGTACGTTTGTAAAGCATGGGTTTTTAAGGTTTGGGGTAGGTCCCACGTATTGTTGATGCCCCATGTTTAATACAGTTCTAGTACTATCTCAGGTGCTAAATGCCTGGATAAGTTGTTGGCACGTTGAATTGTTTTCCAGGGTCTCATATTTTTCTTCCCTTTCCCTTTTGCATCTTTTTTTTTTTTTACTCTTCTGCAATGATTTTGTTTCTAGTTTTTCTCTCTAGTTCTCCTTCCACAGATGCTCCCATTTTTATTTCACATATTCTTTGATTTCTTGCTGCTCCAAGGAAGCTCCATCCCGAGCTGCAGGATTATAGAAGGTCATGGAACTTGGGCAGAGGGTGAGGCCTTTATAATTCAGACATCTCTTCCATTATTTTACTCTCTACTTTCTTTCACAGATCCTGAATAATTCTTCAGTGTTTGGGGGGTCAGGCACCTCAACAGAAAACGTAGCCCAGTGCTGATCTTTCCTTTGGAAAAGAAATGGTAGCTGGTTCTCTTTAAAGAGGTTATTCAGAGCACCGGCTTTCCAAGAGGAGTGCATGACTCACTTTCATGTCTGAGGCCCACCCAGGGAGAAATTTTATTGCTTGATTACTCTTAAAGAATTACATTAAAGAAGATTTTAGAAAAAGAAAAGCAGAAAGGAATGACCAATTTTAATAGTTTAACTATAAAGGATTTCTACCTTTCTGGCTTTTTTTTTCACCTGATAGAGAAAAGAAGCCAAACCTGGGCCTTTGTCTTGCAAGGCAGCTTTCATCTGCTCCCCAGGACTATACAGAGCTATTCAGGAAGAAGGATAACAGAGGCTGAGCTCTAACCTCCCTGTGTGCCTTAAAGGCCATCTCTTTCAGTAGCTAATCAACTAAACAGACAAATTCACAAACTGTGAATTATATAGAATTTAACCAGCTTCCCTCCCGTTTATTCTTCTTGTCTTTCAGAAAGTAGGTTTCACCTCCAAAAAGCTTGGAATCAATTTTGAAAATATAAGATTAGCCTCTTCTGCCTGTGATTGTTCTTGAGATGCCAGCCAGTGACCTAATTCCCTGTCTCTTCTTCCAGACACTGCAGGGATTTCAGCAAAGCCACCTTCATCCCTCAACTGCAAACATAACCCAGTGAGGTGACCTTTTGCTGCAAAAGAAAACCTGGGACTTCCTCTGAAGCTGTTATTTCATTTTATTATTATAATATTTTTTACAAAGCATTTGCTTTAGACACTAGTTATATAATGTTTATAGTACTGGTAATTATTTCAAGAGGGTGTACAGAATACTCACACCCTATCAGTATGGTGGCAGGCTATCTTGTGCTGGGCTCGGGAGAAATATTCCTGAGTCAATTGCTTGTAACACCACTTTGAGATGTGCCATCTTTGAAAAGGTTAAGAATACATCTGTGTTTTCTTTCACTAAGTGAGCAAGAGTTTTGAAGTGTTTGGCGGAGGATTAAGAACAAATGGAACCCGATGTGCACAAAACATAGTGGCCACTCAATGTAAATGAATGTGGCAAGTACTTTGGCCAGTTGAGTGGAGGACAGAAAGAGAAAAGATGGAGTATCACACATTTCTGGTTTCAGCCATATTTGGATAGATTAGATATTTTGCCTGGGTTACTCTCCAGTGAGGCTGTGTAGACTGATGCTCAGGTACTCCCAGGATACATCGAATCTCCAACTGAAGGGTGAAACCTTCTTACTGGATAATGATACTTCTAGGGAATGAAAGTAATTTAGAATTTCAAGATTATCCAGATGAACATTATAATAAAGTAATCATCCTATAAAATAAAAGTACCCGGTGATGCTTTCTGGGAAATTGATTTTCGGTGTTGGTGGGTGATAAGCCCCCAAATTATTCTCACCTCTTTAGTAAAAGACATAGATATTGAACAGAACAGGTAAATCTCTCTCCTATTTTTCTTCAGAGATTCTGGTACAGTTTACAATATAGCACTCTTACTGGTGCTGAAGTGCTGGACATAGATAATGGGAAGCTTCTCATGTGGGAGAAGAAGGAGGAAGAGAAGGAGGAGGAAGAAGAGGAGGAGAAGGAAAAGGAGAAGGGGAAGGGAAAGGGAAAGAAGAGGAATAGAATGAATAATAATAATAATAATAATTAATAATAATAATAATAAGAAGAAGAAGAAGGAGGAGGAGGAGGAGGAAAAAGGAGGAGGAGGAGGAGGAGGAGGAGGAGGAGGAGGAGGAGGAGGAGGAGGAGGAGGAGAAGGAGAAGGAGAAGAAGAAGAAGAAGAAGAAGAAGAAGAAGAAGAAGAAGAAGAAGAAGAAGAAGAAGAAGAAGAAGAAGAAGAAGAAGAAGAAGGAATCTCAGCTAGACAATGGAATAATTCCTGTGATGGGCTTGAAAGTGTGAACTCTAGAGAATGTCTGCCTTTGAGTGTGGAGTCACTGTTCACTAGCTATTGGACAATTCACTTTAATCTCTGTGTATTTTAATTTTCTCAACCTTTAGATGTGGAATAGTTAGTGTTCAACAGGAAAACCACACTTAGGTACCAGCTCATCTATGAGCTCAAGTGCTCAGTTAATTTCATTTTATATGTTTTTTTTTGGGGGGGGGGTGGGGGTTCAGCCATTTTTTCCCCCAATCCAGAGTTTGCTCAGCAGCTTTTCCCAGAATAAACAAAATACTTTTAGTTTCTAAGCTTTTTTAGTTGTTAAGTTGAAGGGCACTCTTGAGGTTTTTCAGTGGGATATTTTTTTTCCAGAAACACAAGTGGCTAATATGAAAACTGGACTACTTCATCCAATTGACCTTACTAGTGATATCTCCATGTGGTACAAAGGCCGACCCCAGAGATCTCATGTTAGATGTTAGCACCACCTTCTAATTAATGCATATGACCAAGTATCAAGCTTCTAGACCATTTCAGCCTCTGCCACCGACTAGCAAGTCACCTTACCTCACTTAACCTCTTTCTCTCAGCTTCCAAATTAGGATAATAGGGTATTTCTACCCACATAGGGGTGATGGGTAGCGTGGTTAATTGATGTTTGCAATATGCTAGGAGATAAAAGGAGATGTAACGTGCACTAATAAGAGAACAAAGTGTGATTTTGAGAATCACAGGAGATGTAACAGAACTAATAGAACATTGGGCAATAACCCGGAAGACAAGGCGGCTGTAACACTGAATCATGATATCTATTCTGGGTTTTAAAAAGCCCATTCAAAGAACGTATCTCTTTATATTTAACAGCTCATTTCTCTGTGTCATAACACCTTCCATTTTTTCCCCCAAACACACTGGTA